>NC_073630.1:101097500-101722500 GCF_029407905.1 Bubalus kerabau
GAGTAACTTCTAGACCTTGAATGACACATGACAATTTTATTGGCTGACCTTTTAAAAGTGAGCAGATCTAATTAGACACTCTGATGCGCAGGTTCTGAATTATGATGAGCAAGCAGGGGTCTCTAATCCCCTACTGTTGCAGCTAAACATTTGGGAGTAATATTGCTAATTAAAATGCAGCATTCCAACCTGAAAGCGAAGCTCCGGCCTCTCGTCCACATTGGCAGAGCCTGCTGTTTCTGCTTCCTCTCCCCAACACACACTATCAAATATTTTCCACCACAGAGATTCTCCTTATTACAATTTCCCAAGTATTCCCCTAATAGATGCAGCGTGATTACTGGGGTGCCTGGAGACAGAATCTCTTCAGGTGGGTAATCATTTGGATGAGGCAAGTCAAGAAATGGCTCTAATTCCCACCTCACTTCCTGCACAAAACAAATTCCATGTGGATTAAAGATTTAAAACTAAAATCTAAATCTGTAAAATACTAGGAGAGCAAATAAGCCTGTCTGCCACAGAGTCGATAACAATAAAAACTTGGCAAAAAAAATTTTTTTAAACCTGACTATATATCAGTAAGGGATTATGCAAAGTTAAATTATGATTTACTTGTGCAGCAGAATAATCTGCACTTACTAAAATAGCTCTTGAAAAGGAGGTGAATGTGTAAAATACCTAGCTAGTGGGAAGCAGCTGTGTAGCACAGGGAACTCAGCTCATTGCTCTGTGGTGATCTAGATGGGTGGGATGAGGGGTTGGGGGCTGGAGCTCTCAAGAGGGAGGGGATACACGTATATTTATAGCAGATTCATGTTGTTTTACAGCAGAAAACAATACAACATTGTAAAGAAATTATTCTCCAATTAAAAATAGTCCTCTTAAAAACAGAGGAGGTGAAAGTCCATATTCTGACATATTAATAAAAAGAGGTCTGTGACACTGATAAGTGAAAAAGGAAATTGAAGTATATGTCAAACAGAAACAAAATATGTGTGTGAATGCATGCATAAAAGAAATCCTGGGGGTGGGGAAGATGCACAAGCCATTAACATTTGTTCCAGCTAAAGGTGAGAACATAGGACATTACCCCTTTGAGTATTTTATGCCTTTCAGTATGATTGAATTTTTGCCACAGCAAGAAAGCACAATGGAGTCACACCATTAAAAACATTAAGTTGGTAAATTCCACTCCATTCCACGTGGAAAGGAGAGGAAAAGACATTTAAATGGTGGAGCCATGGTCGAAAGTGTAGAGCAAAGCAGGTAAGAACAAGAGCACCAGAGCCAGACTGCTGGGGTTCAAATTCAAGCCCTGCCACTTTCTAACTGGGCAAGCCACTTGACCTCCCTCTGCCTCAGTTATGTTGTTGTTCAGTTGCTAAGTCATATCCAACTCTTTGCAACCCCATGGACTGCAGCACACCAGGCTTCCCTGTCCTCCACTATCTCCCAGAGTTTGCCCAAGTTCATGTCCATGGAATCTGTGATGCCATCCAACCATCTCATCCTCTGCTGCCCCCTTTTCTTTTTGCCTTCAATCTTACCCAGCATCAGGGTCTTTTCCAATGAGCCAGCTCTTCACAACAGGTAGCGAAAGTATTGGAGTTATGCTTTAAAAAAAAAATGGATATAATAATAACAAACACTTTCTGGGGTTGTTGTAAGAATTAAATGAGTTAATAACAATTAAAGTGCTTAATAGAGTGCCTGACACTATATGGGAAAAGAATCTGAGAAAAAGCAGATATATGTATCACTGATTCACACTGCTGTACACCGGAAACACAGCATTGTAAATCAACTATACTCCAATAAAAAAAAAATTTTAAGAGTGCCTGGCAGCATGTCTCCAATAAATGTTGGTTTACCATTGTTATTCTGTGAAAGGAGTGAATACAACACACATCTTCCCTTACGTGGCTTCGGTTTTTATGCCTCTCATAGTGTGAACATTTTACTGGATTCCACAACACCATGACAGCTAGAGATCTGAATTTCCGATACAATATGGCCCCTCTACCCGTCAACTATTTTGAGTAGTCAGTCAAACAATGGTTTGTTTCAATAGCCAGTACGGAAACCAGCTGTGTTAGGTTCATCAAAAAATGGCCCGTCAGTCTTCACTGTGGCATACAAATATGGCCATGGATATTTGGTCTATGAGCAACTGAAGGGGATTTCAAGAATGACTTTGTCCACTTTCCTTTTCTTTTCACACACTGGCTTTAGAATTTAGCCACAGTATAGAATACAATTACTCCCTAAAATTGAAGAAGCAATAAACTCCCCATGTCTGGTATATTACAAATACAATAATTATAAAGACTACCAGACCTTTCTCATTGTCTAAACCAACCACTTCTTAACATTTCTCTTGTACACTGTTATGCTACAAGGGTTTCTGTTATTTTGTACTTCGGCTTGGTTAAGGAAGGAAAGAAGGGTGCCTGGGGGAAGAAAAGCAACACAATCATAATCTCTGAGACAAGGCATCTGGGTGTGGGTACCGGCAGCTCTGTGGTCTGGGAGCCAGCATCCCTGGTGCAGACTGCAGAGCCCCACCATCAGGCATGGCATCGGGACATCCTGGGCACAGGTGCTGGCTGACATCGACAACACAGGTCCTAGCATCTGCCGTGCCTTTGATGTACATCAGCCATGTAGGAGCCACTCAGGATGAGCAACCAAAGGAACAGCCACAGTGGCCAGTGCAGCCGACTCAAGATAGACAAGGTGCCATCTGTAGCATCAGAGTAAATTCTGCAGGCTGAAAGAGAGACCACTTGGAGCATGATTTGTAATTCCCTGGAGATTCCTTAGAGGAACTGGAATGAAGCTTGAATTTCCATGGAAATTTTGGATATGTTTTGGATTCCAAAAGGGAGTTTTGGATATGTTGTTTCTGAAGCAGAAGCTCTAACACTTTGGCCACCTGATACAAAGAACCAACTAATTGGAGAAGACCCTGATGCTGGGAAAGATTGAAGACAAAAGGAGAAGGGGACAGCAGACGATGAAACAGTTGGATGGCATCACCGACTCAGTGGACATGAGTTTGAGCAAACTCCAGGAGATGGTGAAGGACGTGCTGCAGTCCGTGGGGTTGCAAAGAGTCAGACATAACTTAATGACTGAAAAACAACAACAAACAAACAGAAAATAGTAGAATGTTAAATTTGGAAATGAACTTGGATCTAGGACATGAAAGAGAGTTTGCTCTATATGAAAATGGGAGGAGGGGGTGTCCAGACACTATTTCAGTGGCTGCTCCAACCAGTGGGGAAAATATCCATTTTACGGGGGAATTATATGCTACAGAGTTGTTTGCAAATTTGGGATTCTTGAATATCTCCAGTGACGATCTTCAGAAATGTTGAGAGTCCTCTGTAAGATTAGAGAAACTTGCCGCTCAGGCTTTTGATTATCCAACAAACATTTATGCCAAGAATTATTAAACTATACTGAAGAGATTCTGGAAGAAGCTTCCTTGCAGACACCAGGGAGAATCTGTGCAAGCAGGTGCCACAACCAAGAAAAGCCAGGACATTCAAAACCACGCAATCACACTCTCAAATCAGTTCCAGGCTGGACGTGAATTTCACCCTCATCCACAACCATCTTCCAGACCCTCAAATGATACATTTATTTTATATACATAGAAATGCCCTTATGATAATGTAAGCAAGCTTTAATTTTGAGTTTTATTTTTAAGTATGATTTTAATTTTATTGAATTACTAGAGTAATAGAGAGTAGCACACAACTTCTGAATTGTTTTCTTAAGCTGTCTGTGTGTGTTAAGTGTGTGTGTGTGTGTGTGCGTGCACACATGCTCACACATTAGTCACTCAGTCGTGTCTGACTCTTTGTGACCCTATTAACTGTAGTCTGCCAGACTCCTCTGTCCGTGGGATTCTCTATGCAAGAATACTGGAGACGGTTGCCATTTCCTTCTCCAGGGGATCTTCCCAACCCAGGATCAAACCCCAGTCTCCTGAATTGCAGGCAGATTCTTTACCACTGAGCCACCAAGGATTACTAAAAATGGTTAAGATGGTAGATTTTATATTACTGTATGTATATTTTGGAGCTTTCCTGGTGGCTCAGGGATAAAGAATCCACCTGCAATGCAAGAGACATGGGTTCAGATCCCTGGGTCAGGAAGATTCCCTGGAGAAAGGAATGGCAACCCACTTCAGTATCCTTGCCTGGAGGATCCCATGGACAGAGGAGCCTGGCGGGCTACTGTCCATGCAGTCACAGAAGAGTCAGATACTACTTAGCAACTAAACAACAACATGTGGATTTTACCATGGTAAAAAAAAAAAAATGTGAAAAATCACTATTGCATTAAAATAGTGCCTATGTTGATTACTGAGTTTGTTGGCACCCCTTTACATTTTGCACTGGCCTCACCATCCTCTCGAACCTGGGGAGCACTGTGGGAGGAGCTGGGAGTCAGAGGGAAGGTGGGGGGGATGTGGATCAGAAGCTTTGGCTTCTGAGCTTTGCTGACATATTGAGTGCAAAGCTTTTCTGAGCTTTGGCTGTCCTTCTTCAGATTAAGTGTGATTTTTCCATTTATCATTGGTTTGGGACCATTCTGTTTAACGATAAGAACTGTATCAATGAAGATATGTTTGGCTGCAAACCACAGAATTCAGTGGCTTAAGCAAATAATGGTTTATTTTTGTCACACTCCAAAATATATATACAGTAACATAAAATCTTGGAGAAGGCAATGGCAATCCACTCCAGTACTCTTGCCTGGAAAATCCCATGGGTGGAGGAGCCTGGTAGGCTGCAGTCCATGGGGTCGCTAAGAGTCAGACACAACTGAGCAACTTCACTTTCACTTTTCACTTTCATGCATTGGAGAAGGAAATGGCAACCCACTCCAGTGTTCTTGCCTGGAGAATCCCAGGGACGGGGGAGCCTGGTGGGCTGCCATCTATGGGGTCGCACAGAGTCAGACATGCTGAAGCGACTTAGCAGCAGCAGCAGCAACATAAAATCTACCATCTTAACCATTTTTGAACTAGACCATTAAGAGATGACCTAAATCAAATCCCGTATGACTATACAATGGAAGTGGCAAATAGATTTAAGGGACTAGATCTGATAGACAGAGAACCTGATGAACTATGGACAGAGGTTCGTGACATTGTACAGGAGACAGGGATCAAAACCATCTCCAAGAAAAGAAATGCAAAAAAGCAAAATGGCTGTCTGAGGAGGCCTTACAAATAGCTATAAAAAGAAGAGAAGTGAAAAGCAAAGGAGAAAAGGAAAGATATACCCATTTGAATGCAGAGTTCCAAAGAATAGCAAGGAGAGATAAGAAAGCCTTCCTCAGTTATCAATGCAAAGAAATAGAGGAAAACAATAGAATGGGAAAGACTAGAGATCTCTTCAATAAAATTAGAGATACCAAGGGAACATTTCATGCAAAGATGGACTCAATAAAGGACAGAAATGGTAAGGACCTAACAGAAGCAGAAGATATTAAGAAGAGGTGGCAAGAATACACAGAAGAAACATACAAAAAAGATCTTCACAACCCAAATAATCACAAAGATGTGATCACTCCCACTCACCTAGAGCCGGACATCCTGGAATGTGAAGTCAGGTGGGCCTTAGGAAGCATTACTATGAACAAAGCTAGTGGAGGTGATGGAATTCCAGTTGAACTATTTCAAACCCTAAAAGATGATGCTGTGAAAGTGCTGCACTCAATATGTCAGCAAATTTGGAAAATTCAGCAGTGGCCACAGGACTGGAAAAGATCAGTTTTCATTTTAATCCCAAAGAAAGGTAATGCCAAAGAATGCTCAAACTACCACAAAATTGCACTCATCTCACACGCTAGTAAAGTAATGCTCAAAATTCTCCAAGCCAGGCTTCAGCAATACATGAACTGTAAACTTCCAGCTGTTCAAGCTGGTTTTAGAAAAAACAGAGGAACCAGAGATCAAGTTGCCAACATCCGCTGGATCATTGAAAAAGCAAGAGAGTTCCAGAAAAACATCTATTTCTACTTTATTGACTATGCCAAAGCCTTTGACTGTGTGGATCACAAGAAACTGTGGAAAATTCTGAAAGAGATAGGCATACCAGACCACCTGACCTGCCTCTTGAGAAACCTGTATACAGGCCAGGAAGCAACAGTTAGAACTGGAAATAGAACAACAGATTGGTTCCAAATAGGAAAAGGAGTACATCAAGGCTGTATATTGTCACCCTGCTTATTTAACTGATATGCAGAATACATCATGAGAAACACTGGGCTGGAGGAAGCAGAAGCTGGAATCAAGATTGCCAGGAGAAATATCAATAACCTCAGATATGCAGATGACACCACCCTTACGGCAGAAAGTGAAGAAGGACTAAAGAGCCTCTTGATGAAAGTGAAGAGGAGAGTGAAAAAGTTGGCTTAAAGCTCAACAATCAGAAAACTAAGATCATGGCATCTGGTCCCATCACTTCATAGCAAATAGATGGGGAAACAGTGGAAACAGTGGCTGACTTTATTTTTCTGGGCTCCAAAATCACTGCGGATGGTGATTGCAGCCATGAAATTAAAAGATGCTTGCTCCTTCGAAGGAAAGCTATGACCAACCTAGACAGCATATTAAAAAGCAGACACATTAATTTGCCAACAAAGTCTGTCTAGTCAAGGCTATGGTTTTTCCAGTAGTCATGTATGGATATGAGAGTTGGACTATAGAATTGATGCCCAAGAATTGATGCTTTTGAACTGTGCTGAGGAATTGATGCTTTTGAACTGTGGTGTTGGAGGAGACTCTTGAGAGTCCCTTGGACTGCAAGGAGATCCAACCAGTCCATCCTAAAGGAGAGCAGTCCTGGGTGTCCAGTGGGGAGACGGATGTTGAAGTTGAAACTCCAATACTTTGGCTGACTCATTGGAAAAGACCCTGATGCTGGGAAAAATTGAGGGCAGGAGGAGAAGGGGACGACAGAGGATGAGATGGTTGGATGGCATCACCAACACAGTGGACATGGGTTTGGGTGGACTCCGGGAATTGGTGACGGACAGGGAGGCCTGGGGTGCTGCGGTTCATGGGGTTGCAAAGAGTCGGACACGACTGAGTGACTGAACTGAAACTGAAACTAACCATTTTTAAGTGCATGGTTCAGTGGCATCAAATACATTCATAATATTGTACAACCATCACCAGCATCCATCTCTGAAACTCTTCGCATCTTCCCAAACTGAAGCTCTATACCCATTAAACACTAACTCCCCAATCCTCTCACCCCCAGCCCCTGGTGGCCACCATTCTACTTCATGTCTCTATGATTTTTACTGCTCTAAGTGTTTTATGCAAGTGAATCATACAGTATGTCTTTTTGTGACTTCACCTCAAGGTTCATTCATGTTGTAACATGTGTCAGAATTACCTTCCTTTTTAAGGCTTGATCATTTTAATGCAACAGCTTAAAAAATCAAACAGAGAGGATCCATATTACTGATTCCTTTTTCTTTTGTTTCAGGCTCCAGAATGACTCAGCACCGACTAATCCTGTCTTTATTTACAACCTTGGTATTTTTATTCATCAGGTATATTTTTGTGTCCATTTTTACTTTCTTCACATTAACATATTATTCAACTTGATTAATGAATTTTTTGGCACCCACCCCCTTATACTTTTGTGCCTGAGGTAAAAGCCTTGTGCACCACACCCTAGTCCCAGGCCTGGAGCTGCCCTGCAAACACATGAACATAACGTCAAGTGGTGCTCCTATTGAACATGGCTTTTTATTCTGAGGCTTTCATTGCCCTCCCAGGGCTTTAACTCCTAGAGATAGTAAACAACTCACCTCTCCAGCAAGTCTTTCCTATGGGAACCAACCAATCCAAGCCCATCCCAACCACTTCACTCAGGTCACTAGCTCCTGCCCTAACCACCTAGGGGCAGGTATCAGACCATAAGGCACAGCCCTTCTTCCCAAGAGTCCACAGGAACTACTCACACTCTCCAATCCCAGGGGACTTCCCAGGTGGTCCAGTGGCTAAGGCTCCGAGCTCTCAATCCAGAGGGTGCAGGTTTGATCCCTGGACAACTAAGCCCACACGAGGCAATTAGAGAAAGCCCACACACAGCAACGAAGACCTATCAAAGCCAAAAAAAAAAAAAAAAACCCAGCCAATCCTAAGCCTGCTTATCCTGCCTCACCTATTCCGTTGCATGGAAAGCACTATAAAGACTTTTGCCTAACATATTTAAAATGGAAAACCAACAAGGACCTACTATATAGCACCTGGAACTCTGTTCAATGTTATGTGGCAGCCTGGATGGGACGGGAGTTTGGGGGAGAATGGATACATATATGTGTATGGCTGAATCCCTTCGCTGTTCACCTGAAACTATCACAACATTGTTAATCGGCTAAACCCCAATATAAAATTTTTTAAAAAAGTGAAAAGACTTGCCCTCCAAGTCCTGACTGGCCCCAATGTTTCACCATGCGGGCAAGGCGTGGCATGCCCCGCCCCGCCCCAGGAAACTATGGGTAACAAATCACCTTTTCAGAGGCACTCACTTCCCGATCCTCATTATACTTGAACAATAATAAAGGCTGCATTGTGAAACAGTGCTCACGGAAGGTGGCTGGGAGTGATGAAGGGTGCTGTTTTATTTAGGTGGTGTGGGAAGGCATCTCTGAAGAAACCTCAAAAGGTTTCTTTTGAGCAGAAACCGGAAGGCAGGGAAGAGGAATGTCTGGAGAAAGGAAAACACTCTACTTCCTGACTAGATAATTTGCTCATTTCAGAACTACCTCTCCTTTCTCTCATGATTTTCCCAACACCATTTGCTTTCGTTTTTCTCTGGCTTTTGTGACCATGCTGTCCAAGGTCTCAGTGTCAGTCATGTTTTAGGCACTGATTCCTTTCCCCAGGCAGTTCCAAACACGTACCGGCCTTCCTACAGACTACCACATGGACACTACACGTATATCCTTATGTCTAAAACGAAATGCATTATCTTTTCCTCAACTCCCCAAACATGAGAACCTTCAGTACTTTTCTACCTGGATTATAAAAGTGTCACAACGGTCCTTTCTCTCCAGTCCTTCCTGCAGCCAGTTTGTGCTCTACAGCATCGCCAGAGACTCAACACAGACTTCCTGCCTGATAAAATCTCCATGGCTTCTCATGGTCTACAACAGAAAGTCCAAAGTTCTGAGCCCCAACCTCCCATTTCAGCTTCATTTCCAGTGATACCTCCCACCTTCTCAAGCCTCTGCTCCACCAGGTTAACAACTGGCCAAAAGCACATTGACCTCTTTGACTCCATTCATCTCCAAGTCCAGTGCAGCCATGGACTCTGATAACCATTCTCCAAATATTCTAGAATATTCTGATTACAAAATAAAGACATATTTGTTCTAGAAAATTTAGAAAATAAGGAAAAACCTAATGAATAAAATTGAAATCACTGCCTATAATCCTACCACCCATTCTATTCATTTATAAGAATTAACTGAATATCTACTATGAGCAAAGAATAAGATAAAGCAGGATACTGAGGAAGCAGGGACTCTTAAAGATGTTTGAATGAAACAGGGAGAGAGGAGGAGAGGCTCTTCATATGCGGTCCCCTGTGTTTGAAATGTCCTTCATCCCTTTATCACTTGGCAAACTTCTCTGACCCTTAAAGACCAAGTCAAACCTCTCTTCCATGATGCATCTTTGCTGATTTTCCCCAGGTTGAGCTAATTACCACTTGATTTTTGTTGTCACTGTACCTTGTATATTCATCTATCTTAGCCCCTATCACATACTATCAAAGGGTTCCGACTATGTGTATACCGGCTCCTCTTCTAGTCTATGGGCCTTCAAGGCTCATAACCATGGTGACCAATTCAGACCTGACACATGACAGGCCCTGAGAAAACAAATGCAACTGAGTTGTGCTTCCTAGGACTTCCCTCAAGTCAGAAAAACACAAGTGGTTTCAGTAACTGCAACTCCATTTGACAAAAGGTTTGTATATCCTTCCGAACACTTCTCTTTATCCTAAAGCATCCCCCCAAGTCAGGTTTTAAATGCAATAACATATATAACTCATTTTAATGGGACATGTTATACAATAGGCAAGTTCTACTAGATAACAAATCAAATGGGAAGGGCCATTTGGTACATTTTGTACTCCTATCAAGTCTGCAAACATTATTTAGCCTGTCCTTCTTGCTAAACTCTCTGCCAGTTTCAAAGCATTTAAAATAATCAATTAGCTAATCCTTGCAACACCTCTCTGGGCTTAGCCAGTGCTCTCAGAACATTTTAGAGATATTGCTTAAAGAAGGTAGAAACAAAAAACAGCCATCCTATAAAGCTTGGGATTACCCAGTGAGGCCTGGCTCCTGTGCAGAAAAGCAGCCCGTGCTTAGGGTTAACACATAAGCCAAGACTCGCACTTCACCAGGGACCCCCGTGTTTAGCACTTACCTCTGAAGAAAAATCATGTGAAAATTCCACAGACTTGAAGGAAGATTAGCTGAGCAGTCAGGACCCTCTGCGGGAAGCAAACCACCATTTAGATAAGCTGGAGTTCGTGGGGCACGAGGGAAGAGGCAGTCCACGTAATTGGAATCACAAAGATCAACAGCATAAGGTGAAGAGGAATGAAAAATGACTAATGTGTAATTGTTCACACCTTATCTGTGAGGAAATGAAGCAGTATAAGTTGAGGGGAAACCAAAATATTATATATAATGCTATTACATAAAATATTATTTTATGTTATTATATATTATGGCATAATATATAGTACTGTATATTACTCTGTTACTGCATATAATGATATATAATAGTTGATATTTTTGAGGATTCATACATATCCTTATAACAATTCTGTGAAGTAGATAATATCATCCTCACTTTAAATTAGAGAAGACTGGGACTTCCCTGGTAGTTCAGTGGCTAAGCCTCCACTCTTCCAGTGCAGGGGGCCTGGGTTCAATCCCTGGTCAGGGAACTAGATCCCCCATGCCACAACTAAGACCCAGCACAGCCCAAATAAATTAAGTAAATCAATTAGAGGAAACGAAGTCTTAGAGTGGTTAAATAATCTCTTCTCTGAGTTAACAAGTGATGGGGGATGTGTTCAAGCCTCGCTCTGTCTGATGCCACCAGGAAGACAACCATTATACCACACTACCTGCCAGTAATACAAGCACTCATTGAATTATTCTATCCACCAGGGCTCCAGCATAAAAACAGATGGCACATTCCAACTTAATACCATGAGGAAGCTTTCATAAGGGTCTTGTCCACAATGGGGCATGCAGGGGACAGTGAACCCCAAGGGACAATGCAGAGCTGGTGTCAGTGGTCCCTGTTAGCACCCGTAAGCCTGAAGGGGCAATGTGGCTTTGGAATTTGGAAACACAGAGGCTGTGTGGGGAGGGACATTTTAGAGAAAGTATAAGACTGTCAGAATAAGCCCATACAAAGAGACAGGAAGGGTGATGAACACACAGGACTCAGCCTCCTTTCTCCCTCATACCTGCCAAGGCTCCCATTGGCCGAGCCAACTTTGTGCTAGAGAGTTAAGGTATGGTGATGAAGATATCCAACTCCCAGGGCACAGAACAAAGTCGAGAAGTAAACCTTAAAAAAAGAAACAGATGGGCCAAACATGGATTTAAATGAGGATCATGGTGTCATGCGATTTCTCCAGGGTCAGTACATGAAATGCAAAGGACGATATATTAGTCCTAAGGATGAGGTTAGGGATTAGAGGTAGATAAAGTTTGGCTTCAAACATAATATAAATCACATTTGGTAAGACTGTTAAAAATAATATCTTATCCTTAAATTTTTACCTTCTGATTGCTTAGTCACTTAGTCGTGTCCAACTCTTTTCAACTCCATGGACCATAGCCTGTCAGGACCCTCTGTCCATGGGGATTCTCCAGGCAAGAATACTGAAGTGGGTAGCCATGCCCTCCTCCAGGGGATCTTCCTATCCCAGGGATCAAACCCAGGTCTCCCGCATTGCAGACAGATTCTTTAACCATCTGAACCACCAGGGAAGCCCTCTGGTTAATTAAGAATAATCAAAATATGACGGTAAGTGTGCTTGTTTTTTTCTCTGCTTGACCTGATGGATCAATGAGAGAAAGAAAAGGCAAAGAGTTGAACTAAACTATCCAGGGAAAAAAACTTAGCTGAGAAAGCAGCAATTTCTGCCAATCCTCTTGCCCCATATTTCCTAGAGGATAGCAAGCCCATGAGCTAAACTGTTCCCTTTTGGAGATGAGCAAAGGCATGAGAACTGAAGATGAGAGAAAAACAACAGATAGAAACAGCCACAAATGAACAAAATAGGAGTCGTTTTACCAGAATATCAGCCAAGGGAGCTGTACGTTTGTTGAATTCAGTCAACAGGCACCATATATTGAATAAATACTGATATCTATAAAATCTGCTTTCAAGTTTCCGTCTACTGAATTTGTCTGTGAGGACAAATAACTCCACCATTAAACACTAAATGGACATTGAAACAAAAGCCTATTATAAAATAATATTTGCTGCTGCTGCTTAGTCGCTTCAGTCGTGTCCGACTCTGTGCAACCCCATAGATGGCAGCCCACCAGGCTCCCCTATTCCTGGGATTCTCCAGGCAAGAACACTGGAGTGGGTTGCCATTTCCTTTTCCAATGCATGAAAGTGAAAAGTCAAAATGAAGTCACCCAGTCATGTCTGACTCTTAGTGACCCCATGGACTGCAGCCTACCAGGCTCTTCCATCCATGGGATTTTCCAGGCAAGAGTACTGGAGTGGGGTGCCATCGCCTTCTCTGAAAATAATATTTAAAGTGAAATTAAACACAGACATCAACACCAGCCCATTATTCCTTCAAAGACAACACTGGATATTCAGAGGCAAAGGGTCTTTTGTTGCTGCTGTTTAGTCTCTAAGTCATGTAAGACTCTTTGCGACCTCACCGGCTGTAACCTGCCAGGCTCCTCTATCCATGGGGTTTCCCAAGCAAGAATACTGACATGGGTTGCCATGCCCCACTCCAGGGGATCTTCCGGACCTAGGAATCAAAACGTTGCTGCCTTGGAAAAAATTATACTACCTGCCTAGGGAGCAGAACTATATTTAAAGGCAAAGACGGGAAAGTGTGCTACACTCTACATGCTTATTTGATCAATGACTACATCAAAATTAAAGCCAGGCAGTTGATTACCATGGATTCTCCTCATGATGTACTTCCTGATCTAAAGGATGACTCACTTATGGTAGAGCTTCTGCACCATCACCATACACATCTGTTAGTCATGTCAGGAACAGAGCTGGCTGGATTATCAAACAGTGATGCCTGGAGAACTCTGATTCATCTCCATAAGGAGAAAGACCCACACCCCACCCAAGCCCTGTTCATGGACTTGCCTCACAGGGTGCTGCAGTCCGCGACTAAGGTTTGTAATTGCTGAGACAGACATCTCAGATTATCAGAGCTCCCAGGGAAAGAGTAGCTATTCTGGTCCAAATTCCTCACTTTACAGGTGAAAGGAAGCAGAGGCCCAAAGGACAAAGGTGGAAGACACTCATTTCACACCAAGAGGAAACTTGTCATTTTTTTGCCCTGTTTTGGCAAAGCTTTAAATCATCCAAGTGAAAACATTTCATTTAGCACAATGGCAGTAGTAAATAAAGTAACCTAAATGATCACTCAAAAAAGTAACCACGCTTTTTCATATACTTATGTATAAAGGACGGACTGTCATCATGCATGAAGGGGGCAGGAGCTGAGCTAGAAAGGGGAATAAGCATATGGCCAAAGGCAAATCTGAATGAATATATTATAGAAAGGAACAGATGGAGAGCAGCTGAGTGCAAGGGCTTACATAGGTCCATCACAGATAAATGTCCACAACTTAACTTTAAAATCTTCAGTGTAGACAACGGGACCCAAGAAAGTGTTAGCCGGTTTCAGCTTTACTCAAGGGGCAGCCGTTGTCCTAATAAGGACCCCATGATCAGGGCGTGGAAGACCACACACCAGAGGTACTGCAGCTACTTGAACTCCAGGTGTTCATTTCTTGGTCCTTATCTGTGCTTTTCTCATGAGTATAAAGAATTTCAGAAATGGAATTCCTTTGGTGAAATCAGCAGGATCTTAGCACCATGGTTGTAGAAACAGGCTCTCGCTGGTGAAGAGTAAGTCCCCCACACCCAAACAACTTCCAAGCGCATTCATAAGTCCACTTTGTTCAGAGATCCAACAAAGTTAGCCTGCTGCTGCTGCTGCTAAGTCACTTCAGTCGTGTCCGACTCTGTGCAACCCTATAGACGGCAGCCCACCAGGCTCCCCCGTCCCTGGGATTCTCCAGGCAAGAACACTGGAGTGGGTTGCCATTTCCTTCTCCAATGCATGAAAGTGAAGTTGCTCAGTCGTGTCTGACTCTTAGCGACCCCATGGACTGCAGCCCACCAGGCTCCTCCATCCATGGGATTTTCCAGGGAAGAGTACTGGAGTGGGTTGCCATTGCCTTCTCCGAAAGTTAGCCGAGGTGCCCAATTAACATGATCATTCTTGCTTAGCACTTCCAAGCAGTGCCAGTTACATCGCTGCTGCTTTTACACTTGCTTCTGGACATCCTGGGCTTGCAATAAAGATATTGAACCAGCATACTCTATACAAGTCCCATGCAGTGAAGTGCACAAAAGCACAACCACCTGTAGAGGATGCACACACGTGACAATGTACACCAGACAAGTGAACTCACGTGACTAGACACACAAACGAACATTCACATCTTGGAAAGTTTGCAACTTGAAGGTTCACATGTTGGGGACTTACTGTATTCAAGATAATATGAAAGTGAAAGTGAAGTCGCTCAGTCGTGTCTGACTCTTTGCCACCCCAAGGACTGTGGCCTACCAGGCTTCTCCGTCTATGGGATTTTCCTGGCAAGAGTACTGGAGTGGGTTGCCATAATGTGGGTTAGTTAAAATATCTATCAGGACTTCCCTGGTGGTCCAGTGGTTAAGATTTTGCCTCCCAGTGGAGACGGTGTGGGTTCCAGCCCTGGTCAGGCAACTAAGATCCTACATGTCTCGGGCCCAAATAAAACAGAAGCAGTTTATTGTGATAGATTTGATAAAATACTTTTTAAAATGGCCTACATCAAAAAATCTTTAAAAAAATAAACATTTTATAAATATGTATTCATAAATATCAATCAATAAATAAAATATCTGTCACATAAATATTTATAAATAAATAAAATATCTGCCACATTTCCCACCCTTGATGAACAGAGTAAAAAATGGACTGAGGCCTGCATCCTGGATACTTATAAGGGAGCTTTTCGATTACATGCTCCTGAGTAAACAGAAATGGAGATGGCTGCTGAGGCGAGAAATAGACACACTGACACTTCAGGACAGAGATGATGTGATGCTTTGCTTCTGAAGGTAGAAGTTCTTACTTTTGTAATCATTAATTTTTAAGATCTTGAAAGCATTTCTCTCAAACATAGACTGTACAGACTAACAGCTGGTTACCCTAAAGCCTACATTGTACTAAAAAATACATAAATAAGGAGATCATATGGTTATCTAGGGCTTCCCAGGTGGCTGCTGCTGCTGCTGCTAAGTCGCTTCAGTTGTGTCCGACTCTGTGCGACCCCATAGACGGCAGCCCACCAGGCTCCCCCGACCCTGGGATTCTCCAGGCAAGAACACTGGAGTGGGTTGCCATTTCCTTCTCCAATGCATGAAAGTGACAAGTGAAAGTGAAGTCGTGTCTGACCCTCAGTGACCCCATGGACTGCAGCCTTCCAGGCTGCTCTGTCCATGGGATTTTCCAGGCAAGAGTACCGGAGTGGGGTGCCATTAAAGAACCCACTTGCCAAAGCAGGAGACCTAAGAGACTCAGGCTCGATCCCTGGGTTGGGAAGATCCCCTGAAGGAGGACATGGCAACCCACTCCAGTATTCTTGCCTGGAGAATCCCATGGACAGAGGCGCCTGGAGGGCTATAGTCCATGGGGTCACAAAGAGTTGGACACAACTGAAGCAACTTAACATGCACACATGATTATCTACCCCTACCTTCTACCTCACACAAAAATACACTATTCAGGCACAAACACTGGATCTCCCAATTTATGCTATGACTTTCACCAATGCATTTCACTGGATAATTTAACTTAAAATAGCCAAATGCGCTTTACTGCCCAATTTTCATGTAGTAACACATTATAGCAATCTATTGATAAATACCTACCCTGCAGTGCTTCTAGATTAAATTTTTAAAACAAACCACTCAAGACTTTTAACCATTTCCTTTTAAATAATGTTCAGGTTTTTGCAAAACCCCACTTTAAAGCATCTCCAACATGTGGGGTTCTGTCTCACACCTTACCCCGAATATCTTCACAAAGTATTCTAGGATCAAATTACACGTCCACTTTTCACAGGGTACGTTCATTTTTCATAAGATCCCCAGCTGACTGCTTTTCCAAACTCTATACTGAACAGCGACGAAGAAGACGTTACAAACCGACAGACAATAACGCTGGCAACCGCTGGGGCTCCTGCAATATTAAATACTGAAGATGAAGCAGCCAATTGCACAGACCCAGCTGAGGTTTCTTTGCATAATCCTTTAATGAAATGAGACTGCTGAATTAGAAGAAGTTGGGCACCTCTGACCCAGATTCTCAAGTAAGGGTAGTTGCCCTCGATGTCTGTCAAGATTGTGCATTAGAGTGTATTCTTAATCAGCGAGCAATCAAAACAAATATTTCACTCCGCTTCATAAATCTATGCTGTGTGATTGCATCTGACACATCTTGGAGCACACAATCCCTTACAGTTCACTTCCTCCTGTTTCTACATGGAAGCTGCATTGACTTAAACAGACCTCTCTCCTCTCTGCCCAGGACTAGAGAGGCACGTAGGGGATTCAGAGGAACTGGTGAAGCAAGAATTCCTAACTGGTCACTGGAATAGGAGTTATGATAGCCCCGCCTCACTCGAACCCAACTGCCAGAGCTCGTAGTGATGTCCCAAACGAGGCCCAGGAAGAAACTGACGTGGGGCTCTTTCAGCAGGAAAAAAGAGCATCCACGTGTTGTTTATTTCAACACTGTTTGTGGGAACAACATCAAAAGAGGAAAACAGGAAACCACCTAGACCTCCATCAACAGGGAAATGCTTGAATAAATTACAGTCCATTCATTCACAGACTATTATGCAACCACAGAAGCGATATAACTTGGAGGTTCAAAGCATGGAGTGTGAAGTCAGGCTGCCTGGGTTTCTCACTCCACCACGTCCTAATCTATGTGAGTGACATTCACAAATGACTCAATGTTTCAAGGCTTCAATTTTCTCAAATGGCATAGGTTGATGATAAGAGTACCTACCTCACAGGGTTCACAAAAAGGATTTAATGCAGTATTAACGAGAGTGATTTGGACATTGGGGCTTCCCTGGTGGCTCGGAGAGTAAAGAATCCACTTGCAATGCGGGAGACCTGGGTTCAGTCCCTGGTTTGGGAAGATCCCCTAGAGGAGGGCACGACAACCCACTCCAGTATTCTTGCCTGGAGAATCCCCATGGACAGAGCAGCCTGGCGGGCTACAGTCCATGGGGTCACAGAGTCAGACAGGACTGAAGTGACTTAGAATTCACGCCTTGGCAGAGTAATACTCATGGGAAGATAATACTTAAAAATGACCCTATTTATCTAAATATATTTTCCTAGGGACTTCCTGATGGTCCAGTGGCTAGGACTCCATGCTCCCAATGCAGGGGACCCAGGTTCAATCCCTAGCCAGGGAACTGGGTCCCACATGCCGCAACCAGAGTTCACCTGCCATAACTGAAGATCCTGCGTGCCACAACTAAGACCCGACACAGCCAAATAAATAAACAAATAGATGGATGTTGAAAACAAACATACATGTATTTGCCTAGAACATCTGTACAAGGATACACACCATTGGAAGGAGAGAGAGGAAGAAAGAATAATTTTTTCTTTATATATTTTCATGTTGCTTAATTTATAATAATAAGCAGGAATTATGTAATTTGTTAAATCCAATAAAGTACCAAAAGTGTGCAGTAATATCAAAGCATGTGTTTGGATACATAAAGTCAGGAGACATCTAGCCTTGGGTAGAAACATGGAAACCAACACTGAGGTGGAGGAGAGGGCATGGCAGTGCGGCAGCCCAGACCTGACTTCTTAACTATTTATCTGTATAAGCTGGACCGCAGACCCCTGGAGGACACTGGACTGTTGGTCATTAGCTGTGTCGGTGCCCACAGATGTTACATTAATGGATGGCTCCATCCCAAAGAGCATCGATTTTACATGCGTCAGTGAAGACAGACTAAGTGAGACTTCAAAACAGACTGTAGAGACTTCAAAACAAAGGTTTCTTTCTCATTCACATGACATCTCCAGCATTGAGCAGTCACAGCTCCGTGCCAGGCTTCATGGGAAGTCCAAGCTGATAGAGCCCAGCCTTCACACAGAGCCCTACTGAGCTTTGGCAGAAGAAGAAAAAGAATGAAGAGCTACATGTTGGCTCTTAAAGCTTTGCCTAGAAATGACTCACCTCTTCTCTTCTGCTCACATTTTGTTTTTCGGATAAAATCGATCACATGGGAGTGCATGAGTTCAAGGGGATGGAGACGAAGATGCATCATCCTGTATCAGGGGGACATCAATGTGCACAAAAGGTCCTGTAGCCAACTGCTTGTGTTTCTTCCTTATTCTGCGTTAGTCATACACCTCCCCTGTCTTCTTAAGAAGAGGTTGACAGTCCCTTCTCTGAACCCCTTGAGATTAAATGCGTTTCAGGATCTGAATTTTTCATATGTTATGGTGTAACCATACTTTAGGTAATACACTAAACAGGACCTTGGCAGCAACTTGTATTAATACTTCTGCAGCAAAACACATAAATATCCACATTAAATGGGATAAATAAAGACTATAAATAGTCACATTTCAGTGTAGACCTTGTATTTCTACCAAATAAGTCTGCACTAAACTTAAGGGGAAAAAAATAGAATTTTCAAAGCTTTTGGAATTCATAATTGCAGGTAATGGTAGTGAACAAGTACAAACAAGAATTTTTTTAAAAAGTATTACCTAAAAAATTGTTGTTGTTCAGTTGCTAGGTGGTGTCTGCTGCTGGTGCTGCTAAGTCGCTTCAGTCGTGTCTGACTCTGTGCGACCCCAGAGACGGCAGCCCACCAGGCTCTCCCGTCCCTGGAATTCTCCAGGCAAGAACACTGGAGTGGGTTGCCATTTCCTTCTCCAATGCTTGAAAGTGAGAAGTGAGAGTGAAGTCGCTCAGTCATGTCTGACTCTTCCCGACCCCATGGACTGCAGCCCACCAGGCTCCTCCGTCCATGGGATTTTCCAGGCAAGAGTACTGGAGTGGGGTGCCATTGCCTTCTCCAGGTGGTGTCTAACTCTTTGCAATTCCATGGACTGCAGCACGCCAGGATTCCCTGTCCTTCACCATCTCCTGGAGCTTGCTCAAACTCATGTCCATCAAGTCGGTGGTGCCATCCAACCATCTCATCCTCTGTCAACTCTTTCTCCTCCTACCCTCAATCTTTCCCAGCATCAGGGTCTTTTCCAATGAGTCAGCTCTTCACATCAGGTGGCCAAAGTATTGGAGATTCCAATGACTATCCAGGGTTGATTTCCTTTAGGACTGACTGTTTTGATCACCTTGCTGTCCCAGGGACTCTCAAGAGTCTTCCCCAGCATCACAAGTTGAAAGCATCAGTTCTTCGGTGCTCTGCCTTCTTTGTTGTCCAGCTCTCACATCTGTACCTGGTACTGGAAAAACTATAGCTGTGACTGCACACACCTTTGACGGCAAAGTGATGTCTCTGCTTTTTAATACACTGTCTAGGTTTGAAATAGCTTTCCTTCCAAGGAGCTTTAGAATAAATCTGCTTTAATGTCTTTTCCTCCCACAGAAAACAAACACAAGTCATACTCCTTGAGGAATTTAAAGAAAAACTATATATTTTGGCAGTTCCTTGAGGCCTCCATCCTACTTCCTGTCAGAGACATCCCAGATCTAAAGTAGCCAAAGAATGAAAACCAAACCCCTTGAACATGCTTCAGATTTCTCTTTACTTTGACTTATGTTTATATCAAAGATATGACTTTATTTGAATTAATTCCAGGCAGGTAAAGCTCTAATATTTATTCACAAATTTTGACCTCATAAGTAACAGTATGCTAGGGAAATCATCTTGAAAAAATATTAAGAGAAGAAACCAAAAACAAAACCGAGGAAAAGGCAAATACCTCACACCAGCCCCCATCTTCAGGCAATCCACAATAAAGGAGATTAGCTGGCCTGCTCATAGCTCCAGAAAGAACATATAACAGGCACTATTCCAGGAGCTGGTGTGTGGAAAGGAGCAAAATTTATCATCAAAAGATCTAAGTCTGATTTTCAACTCTGACACTTATTTGCTGAATGAGACTTAGCAACATTCAGAGCATCAATTTCTCATATAGAAGACAAGTTTAGTGACCCATCTTACCTATCCATCTACATCACAAGACTGCCAAGAGACTCAAAGAAGGAAACATGGGAAATGGAACTGCTACCATGCTGCTGGCCCCGTAGAACTGTCCTAAGGTCAGATATGAGAATCCCTCTTCCAGCCGTCTTTCCTCCTCATGAACACACAGCAGAGACCAACTGAGAGTTCACTAGCCTCTTCCCATCTCAAAGTATAGTCTGTTCTTTTAAAAATCTACGTAAATGCCGCAGAGCAGCTGGGCCCGTGTGCCACAACTACTGAAGCCTGGGCACCTAGGGCCCGTGCTTCACAATAAGAGGAGCCCCTGCAATGAGAAGCCCGCGCACTGCAACGAAGAGTAGCCCCCGCTCATCACAACCAGAGGAACATGCACGCAGCAATGAAGATCCAGAGCAACAGATAATAAATTTTAAAATAAAAAAGAGTCAACCTGATTTTTTAAAAATCATGGAGTGGCATGGAAACATATACACTACCATATGTAAAATAGATAGCAAGTGGGAAGTTGCTGTATGACTCAGACTAGGGCTCAATAACAATCTAGAGGGGTGGGAAGAGGTGGGAGGGGGGATGGAGGTCCAAGAGGGAGGGGACATATACCTATGGCTGATTCATGTTGATGCATGGCAGAAACCAACACAGTATTGTAAAGTAATTATCCTTCAATTAAAAATAAATACATTTTTTTAAAAATCTATGTCAAAATATGTGCTCTTATCCAGAGTTTGGCTTCGTCTCAACTGTCCACATGCTTTATCTAGCTCCTTCTATTTAGGAAAAATAGAACAGTCTATGCAAAGTTTTCATAGTGATATCAGCCTCAGGAAGTCATTTGACAAGCTGAAGTGACTACTAAGAAGGCAAGCCAAATCAGAGTTTAAAATACATAAAGACAAAATGGCACTACCCTAGTTCAGCCTGGGCTTTCATTCAGATAAGACAAATATTCCAATCTGAGGAAACATAGAGGCAAGTAGTTGATTTAGTTAAGGCAGTAAGATCATAAGTGATTTTTCTTATTCTTTTACAACAAACAAGACTTGAGGAAAAAAACGTGTCCTTACTGACTTCATTCTGGTTCGATAACATGTATCAAGAATTTTTGTGGAAAAGTTGGCTATGATAATGTGAGTTTAAGGGAGGAGGGGTGGCCGAGGATTTAAAAAAAAGTGTTCCAGAGTCAGAAGTATTTTTCTTTCATGTGGACCATTTTTAAAGTCTTTATTGAATTTGTTACAATACTGCTTCTGTTTAACATCTTGGCTTTTTGGCCACAGAGAATGTGGGATCCTAGCTCCCCAAACAGGGATTGAGCCTGCACTCCTGCATTGGAAGCCAAAGTCTTAACCACTGGGCCACCAGGAAAGTCCCTGGAGTCAGGAGCATTAATTATAACGGCCTCTTGTAAATTTTAGATTCCAGAACTGTTCATTTTAAGTCCCTGATTTGGAGAAGCTATTTGTCCTTCTTCTGTGCACAATTCATATTAAAAGAAGAAAATCAGTATCTTAGATCAGCAAAGCAATATTACCTGCTATTCCTAAAAGAGCTAAAAAAAAAATATGGGGAAAATTTCTTGATAACAGCAGGGACACCAGAAATTACTATGAACAGGAGAAAGAGAATCACAACTTTCATGTTCGTCATTCAAATAAATTTCTTTCCAAGTTCCCACTCTACTTACTTTTTAAAAGTAGAAGTCTTTACACAGCTTCATTCAACATGTGGCTGGCATTTATTGAGCAACTGTTACAGGAAATAGCAAATCAACATAATGCCCGCCCATATACAGCTTAAGTCAAGGTTTAGATACGTTCTGGGTTCTGGTGGAAACTGGACCCAGCGAGCCAGGAAGAGTCAGTACTAGAGGCCTGCTTTGTCAGGTGGGGATCTGATAGATACTAGAGGTACAAGATGCAGGTCAAGAGAATGAGGCTGCAAGAATCAGTCTTATAATCAGCGGTGCATCCCAGGGAATTCAGTTAAGGCTGGGAGGCACTGGTAGGTGCCACAGCTCTGAACAGATGAGGTCCTGAATCTAGAGGATTAGAGATAAAAGCAAGAACCCAGAACCAATAGGCAAGACCATCAGATCCCCTGTTTAGAGGCCTTTTACTCTCTGCCTTCCTATATCCTCCCATCCAGCTAAGTTTGGGCACCCTGCTGGGGCCACAAAAGTGTGTTACAAGCATGACAATCCTGAGTCTGCAGGAAGGTTCTAACCAGACAGGTGCAGGGGCAGAGCTGCTGGGCTCATTGAGGTCAGCATGGCAACATGTTCAAGTCCTCAAGGGCACCACCAACACGTTACTTGGTAGTCAGATAGGAACACCCAGAGTCCAAACAAGCAGTCCAACAATGATGAATCTAGAGGGGAGGGGTACAATAGATAAACAACCACTTTCAGAATCAGCAGTAAATCTTCACATACTCCCGGAAGCTCAAAGCTCAAGTAACCTGAAGACTTCTTGGAACAAATCCAGTATGCTTTTCCAAGACATCATGTGAGTGTATCACAGACAGTTATGCGTCTATCAGTTCAAATCAGTGGGGGTGGGGGTGCATCTTCAATGGCATACTGTATTAAGAATTATATCGATGTAGACAGAAAGATGGAGAAGGCAATGGCACCCCACTCCAGTACTCTTGCCTGGAAAATCCCATGGATGGATGAGCCTGGTAGGCTGCAGTCCATGGGGTCGCTAGGAGTCGGACACGACTGAGTGACTTCACTTTCACTTTTCACTTTCATGCATTGGAGAAGGAAATGGCAACCCACTCCAGTGTTCTTGCCTGGAGAATCCCAGGGACGAGGGAGCCTGGTGGGCTGCCGTCTCTGGGGTGGCACAGAGTCAGATATGACTGAAGCGACTTAGCAGCAGCAGCAGACAGAAAGATGGGGCTTCCCACATGATATTAGTGGTAAAGAACTGCCTGCCAATGCAGGAGACATAGAGACATGGGTTTGATCCCTGGGTTGGGAAGAACCCCTAGAGGAGGGCACGGCAAACCAACCACTCCAGTATTCTTGCCTGGAGAATCCCCATGGACAGAGGAGCCTGGCGGGCTGTAGTCCAGGGTTCCAAAGAGTCAGACATGACTGAAGCAATTTAGCGCACGCGCACACACACACACACACACACACACACAGACGGAAAGATATAGGGATGTCCTAAGTTATCAGAAGGAGAGTGGCTCAGACCAGGAAAATATGTTTAAATATTTCTGTGATACCATCAAATGGCCTGAATGACATGAAGGGGTATCATAATATGAATTTGTATTCCGTGCACCGATATGGCAGAACAGCTACCGGTGCTTTTGGGCCCAAAGCTTTCCTGCTGATCTGCTTCCCTGCAGTGGCAGAAGAGCTGGCTAGCTGAAGGCTCAGGAACTGTACAGAGCCGCAGATAAATTCGGCTGTGGTCTGGATGCAGTTCACAGCCTACAAAACAGACTGCTTCCCTGTGCAATTTTGTTCAAGGTCGGGATTACACTCTAAAAAAAACTTCCCAAGTGTGAGTCAGGCAGACAAATACAATTGCAATTAAGATCCTCTGCCAGGGGCCCCTCCAGGGTCATGGACACTGTTCAAGCCACTGCTTTGTCATCTCAGCAGGGAAGGGTTCCCATGGCTACCTAGGCGACCCTGCCTATCTCTGGGTCACCGGGTTTCCCATCTGTGTGACACGAATGGTATCATCGAACTGCTGATAGCACACCACATCTTCCAGCCAATGTGATCTGGAGCTCACGTGACGTTTCATCACTTTGGTCCATGCGAACCAGACACTAAGTATCCCTTTCATAACGCACAGTCAACAGGCTCTGTGTGTGGACCTCCTGCAGAAAACCCTGGTGGCCTTAAAGCAAACTGCAGAGTCCCAGCACCCACTCCCTGGCATCCTGCTCGTCTAGACCTGAGTGGGGAGGCCCAAGAATCCAGACCAAAGCAAGCACCTCAGGTTTTTCTAATGTAGGTCAAAGGCCTGTGTTGTGAGAAAGCATGAGTAAAAGAGGCTGAAATGACAGCCTGGCCTGTGAACATATTTTAAACCAAACACAGAAAATAGCTCCTTCAAAGACACTGTAAATTCAACGGCATGAAAATTCTGCTGGGGTTTAATTCCAGCAATGGCAGTTTTACCGATAATACAGATGCCCTAAAGTTCAGTATTAGTCTTTAGCTTGCAAACTATTCACAAGAAGCCATAAATACCTTATGCAAATTTTGATCCACCAGTGACCAAAGAAACTCAATATCTTATGCATCACTGACAGGGTCGAGGGAGACACTCAGCATCGCGCTGTATCACCCAACACTATATATCTCCCTATTTGGGTTCATAACCCAGCATCTTGAACTTGTACTCTATTTCGGCGGCGATAATGTGACTTGATTTATGCACCAAGGCAACATGCCTCACATAATGCGAGTGCTTGATTTACAATTGATTTTAAGGCTCGTGCTGCCCAACTTAATGAATGAACCACTTTTACTTGTCATCTCTTTAATTTCAACCCTCCTCTTAAGCCCAAATTTATTTTGCACTTCTCCAGATTTTTCTCTACCTTTCTTTCTCTATGCCACTATTAGTAAATGGTTCTTTGGGACATAAAATGTCACATGTCTGCCAAAACTGAAGGAAAGAGGCAGAGGACATTGAAAAAAAGAGAAATGAAAAGGGAAGTAAGGGAAAGCGTGGGAGAGGAAGATGAAGAGAGGGAGGAAAAAAATGACTCCCCATCGGTCCCTTCCAAGCAAAACGTACTACTGTTCTTGGGCACTTCTGCAGCGTTCAACCATCTCTTGTTCCAGTTACCACCTTACCGTTCCCTTCCACTCACCCAATGACATAGTTCCCACATTCTCTCCCAACTCCAGTGATCCAGCCTGTGTGAGCCCTGGAGGCTCTCAGAGATTCAGTAAAGACTCAAAACCTAGCTAGCGCCCAACCTTCTGCCTCCTTCTTAGAGAAGAGACCCCTGCAGGTGACACAACTGTGCTGGAGATGCCCCAGCTCATTCCACTCACGCTCCATCCAGCAACCTGCAGGCCACACACAGCAAGGTCTCACCACCCACGCAGTGTTCTGCATTCAACCCCTTTCCCAGATGCAATGAGCCAGCACTCAACAAATACTCAGAAGCACTTAAGAAGAGTAGCATTTATGAAGCCGGGTACTGTGTTCAATGCTGGGATGCAGGGTTTAATAGGATTTAGAGTTCACATCGCTTCCCTGGTAGAGCTAGTAAAGAATCCACCTGCAATGCAGGAGACACCGGTTCGACTCCTGAGTTGGGAAGATCCACCGGAGAAGGGATAGACTACTCACTCCAGTATTCTTGGGCTTCTCTTGTGGCTCAGACAGTAAAGAATCCACCTGCAACACAGGAGACCTGGGTTTGATCCCTGGGTTGGGAAGATCCCCTGGAGATGGGAACAGCTACCCACTGCAGGATTCTGCCCTGGAGAATTCCATGGACTGAATAGTTCATGGGGTCGCAAAGAGTTGGACACAACTTAGCGACTTTCGCTTTCACTTCACTTCACTTTGGAGTTCACATCAGATTATAAGGGGCGGACAGAAAAAGAGACAGTCAAACCTGCTGGAAGAAATTGTGGAAGATTTCCTCAAGGAGAATATGCAATGTTGAGCCTCAAAGTTTGAGTCGGAGGGACTTCGCTGGTGGTCCAGTGGTTAAGAATCTGTCTTCCAATGCAGGGGAGGCAGGTTTGATCCCTGGTCGGGGAACTGCACTCCTACGTGCTGCAGGGCGACTAAGCCCATGCCCACGACTACCGAGCCCCCACTCCACAACTAAGAAGAAGCTCACGTGTGGCGAGGAAGACCCATTGCCGCCAAAGACAAATAAATTTAAATTTAAAAAATAAATAAAAATGTTTTAAATATTTAAAAATAAAAATTTAAATAAAATAAATGTAAAATTGTATTATTTATTATTATTTATTTAGCTCAGCCACCAGGGCTATTTTTTTAAAAGTCTGAGCGGGAGTTTGCCAGCTGAAGAAATAAGAGCAAGGAGGGATTTAGTTCAAGACAAGAAAGAGGCATGAACAAAGACAAGAAAGCGTGATATAGTTGGTGTGGGGGTACCCAAGCAGTTGAGCATTACTAAATCATGAAGTGTGAAGCATGGCAGGGAGGGAAGGGTGCTGCATGAAGCTGAAGGTCAGAGGCCAGGATGTGGAGAGCGAGAATGCCTCACGGAGTATCTTGAGTTAATTTATTGAGCAATGGGAAATGGCTAAGGATTCTCCTTTTCGAGAATGATATGCCAGAATCATCTTTTAGGAAGACCTCATTTGTGGTGGTGTGACTCTTGCTTCTGAGCTGGGTCGGGGCTGATGGTAGGGCACTAAGGTGAAACATATCAAGACCACTCAGGAGACTTCTGTAACAGTCCAACCCAGACCCGATGAGATTCCAGATAAGGACTGGAGAAGCCAGCATGAAGAGGAAGGGATGGATCTGAACAATTCTGAAATGGGTGTCAGGAGAATTCTGGGGAGATTTCCAGGTCTCTGACTCAGGTGATTTGGCAATAAGCTTACTGAAGCAGGGAAGGAAGAGGAAATCTTGTTTGGGAAATGAGGAGTTACTGGTAAATTTCATCATGAATTCAAAATCCCTTTACACAAGCCATTCAACATCCACAGATTCAGAAGACTTTTAAAATGCTACTGTCTACATTATTTAAAAATGAGAGAGAGAGCTATACTCCCCAAGGGTTTGTTCTCTGCAGTTGCACCATCTAGATTTCAATTTGTACCTTCCCGACTCCATTACAATAAATGTCCACATACCAGGAAGATGTGTTCTGCTTTCAACACTTATTTCATCACCCTGTTCATTGGATGCTATCCTGTCCACGTTTACGCCTTTGGTGTTTCTGATGTCAAAAACCAGCTGCTGTGTGGCTAGTGACTCAGCCAAACACTGAGCGCACACAGGATGAGATCTGCAGTGTTGGTAAGAGAATATCCTAAGGGCTCTGTCTCTGTCTTTCATATTTGGATGGACCTAGAGAGTGTCATTCTGAATTAAGTAAGTCAGACAGAGAAGGAGAAATATCGTATGACATCCTTTATATGTGGAATCTAAAAAGAAATTACATAAACGAACTGACTTACAAATCAGAAAGAGACTCACAGACTTCTAAACAAACTTATGGTTACCAGGGGGAGGGGATAGTTAGGGAGTTTGGGGCAGTCATGTACACACTGCTGCTGCTGCTAAGTCACTTCAATCGTGTCCTGCTCTGTGGCGATCCCATAAATGGCAACCCACCAGGCTCCCCCGTCCTGGGATTCTCCAGGCAAGAACACTGGAGTGGAGTGCCATTGCCTTCTCCACATGTATACACTGCTACATTTAAAATAGATAACCAACAAGGACCTATTGTATAGCACATGGAACTCTGCTCAGTGTTACGTGGCAGCCTGGATCAGATGAGGAGTTTTGGGGAGAATGGGTTACATGTTTATGTACGGCTGAGTCCCTTCACTGTTCACCTGAAACTATCATAACATTGTTAATCAGCTAAAAAGTTTAAAAGGAAAAAAACGAGAGAGAGACCTCAGAGAACTCCCTTGGCCCTTCTGCCAAGTGAGGACACAGCAAAAAGACAACCATCTACGAACGAGGAAACGGACTGTCATCAGATACCGAACCTACCAGCACCTTGATCTTGGAATTTTCAGCCCCCAGAACAGTGAGAAATAAATTTCTATTGTTTATTTTTTAAAAAGATCAAATCATGACAATTTACAACATATTAATTTTGTGTAATAAATATATGACTATTTGTTATTAATACATCATTCTGTTTTTTATTTCTTTAATCCTCAGATTTAATTTCCATAAAATCACCTCTTTATTCTCTTTCATCTCCTTATTCTCACCAGTCATCCCTCTCTCCTTCTCAAACACAAAACTTGGGGAATTTTCATCTCCCTTTAATTAGGCTGTGAATTTGTTGGGAGAGAAAGGGAAGAATAAAAAAATAGGCAAGATATGTCTTTTCTAAGACAGCCTACTGAATGGGAGAAAATAGTTGCAAACCATGAGACCAGCAAGGGGTTAATATCCAAAATATACAAATAGCTCATACAATTCAATATCAAAGAGACAAACAACCCAATAAAAAAAAAGGGCAGAAGGCCTAACTAGACATTTCTCAAAAGAAAACACACAGATGGCCAACAAATAAATGAAAGTATATTCAAAACACTAATTATTAGAGAAATGCAAATCAAAACTACACTGAGGTATCGTCTCTTGCCTGGAGAATTCCATGGACAGAGGAATCTGGCAGGCTACAGTCCATTGGGTTGCAAAGAGTCAGAAATGACTGAGTGACTAACTTCCCACTGCTCAAAATAACCATCATCAAAAAGTCTGCAAATATTAATAACAAATGCTAGAGAGGGTTTGGAGAAAATCGAACCCTCGTACACTGTTGGTGGGACTGTAAACTGCTGTAGCCATTATGAAGAATAGTATCAAGTCTCCTAAAAAACTAAAAATATAGCCACCATATATGATCTAGGTTATATATCCACTACCACTCCAGGGTATATATCCATAAAAAAAAAATGAAAACCATAATTCAAAAAGATACATGTACCCCCAATGTTCACAGCAGCAATGCACACACACACACACACACACACACAGAGGAATATTACTCAGCCATGAAAAGTAATGAAATAATGCCATTTGCAGCAACATGGATAGACCTAAAGAATAATATACTCAGTGAAGTAAGTCAAAGACAAGTATTATATGATATTATTTATATATGAAGTCTAAAAAATAATACAAACAATACAAATGAACCTATATACAAGGTAGAAGCAGATTCGCAGACATAGAAAACAAAGTTATGGTTACCAAAGGAGAAAGAGAGGAGGAAGAGATAAATTAGTAGTATGTGATTAAGAGATACAAACTATTACACATAAAATAGATACACAACAAGGCTTATGGATAGCACAGGAAACTATTGAGTATCTTGTAATAATCTATAGTGGAAAATAATCTGAATATATATATGTATAACTAAATCACTTTGCTGTACACCTGAAACTAACACAATACTGTAAATCAACTATACTTCAATAAAGAAAAAGATACGTCCTTTCCAAACTAAAGTCTTTATTAAAATGCTGCAAAGTTTTCAGAAATATATGTATTAGTTGGGAATACCAGACCACCTGACCTACCTCCTGAGAAATCTGTATGCAGGTCAGGAAGCAACAGTTAGAACTGGACATGGAACAACAGACTGGTTCCAAATCGGGAAGGAGTATGTCAAGGCTATATATTGTCACCCTGCTTATTTAACTTATATGAAGAGTACATCATGAGAAATGCTGGGCTGGAGGAAGCACAAGCTGGAATCAAGATTTCCAGGAGAAATATCAATAACCTCAGATATGCAGACGACACCACCCTTATGACAGAAAGTGAAGAACTAAAGATCCTCTTGATGAAAGTGAAAGAGAAGAGTGAAAAAGTTGGCTTAAAGCTCATCATTCAGAAAACCAAGATTATGGCATCTGGTCCCATCACCTCATGGGAAATAGATGGGGAAACAGTGGAAACAGTGTCAGACTGTATTTTGGGGGGGGGCTCCAAAATCACTGCAGATGGTGACTGCAGCCATGAAATTAAAAGATGCTTGCTCCTTGGAAGAAAAGCTATGACCAACCTAGACAGCATATTAAAAAGCAGAAACATTACTTTGCCAACAAAGGTCCGTCTAGTCAAAGCTATGGTTTGTCCAGTAGTCATGTATGGATGTGAGAGTTGGACTCTAAAGAAAGCTGAGTGCCAAAGAATTGATGCTTTTCAACTGTGGTGTTGGAGAAGACTCTTGAGAGTCCCTTGAACTCCAAGGAGATCCAACCAGTCCATCCTAAAGGAAATCAGTCCTGAATATTCATTGAAAGCACTGATACTGAAGCTGAAACTCTAATACTTTGGCCACCTGATGTGAAGAACTGACTCATTTAAAAAGACCCTGATGCTGGGAAAGATTGAGGGCAGGAGGAGAAGGGGGTGACAGAGGATGAGATGGTTGGATGACATCACCAACTCAATGGACATGAATTTGAGTAAACTCTGGGAGTTGGTGATGGACAGCAAGGCCTGGCGTGTTGCAGTCCATGGGGTCACAAAGAGTCGGGCATGACTGAGCAACTGAACTGATTAATACAATATACGTGTATACATATATTCCAACTTAACAGAGCTATCTCTGTTTACTCTTTGAGAAAATTTACAAACAGTATATAAAAAATAAGGCATCAGTTTAAACTTCATGCTACACATTTTTTGAAAGACTTGTTGATCCCAAATATCCCCAAAAGGTTTGCTTAACCTCACAGTTCAGCTCCCTGAGAAGCACACTCTGAAATAGAGTTTGCCTTCAGGGTATTTATTAGAAAGTGCTCTCAGGATCAGTATCCAAAGGGAAGGAAGGACCACTGGCAGAGGGAAAAACTGGACCACATGCAGGGACAACATAGGCTTCAGCTGATCTACTGGCCCTTCAGGGTTGTCTCAGTTGGGGCTGGGGGGCCAGGCCTTTATATCTCTATATCAAGCAGGCAGCCCAGCCATCAGATGGGAGCTGTCTTTGGATAAAGAGGCTTTTCCCAGCCCAGTGCAAGCCCCAGGAGAGAAACTCAGCTGGTAACTGTCCACTGCCTGTTCTCCTAGTGGTTGGGGTAATAGGTCTTCAGTCCTCCTGAAGGGAAATGCTGATAAGCACCCCCACACAACCTAAGTTAAGTCTCAGAAAGGAGGCAAAACTGTCATTAATTACATGTTGAATTAATGTCAGCATGGAGACCCTTAGCAGGTCACTTAATGCTGTGGAACCCACTTTCCTTAACCATCAAGTGAGGCAGAATAGAACTTTCTCAAGTTTCTTCAGCCCAAAAGATCTAGACGTGGGCTAAACTGATCACGTTGTGGAATTATGTTCTTATAGTCTCTATCTGTACTTTCTATGTACATTTGGGGCCCTTTGAAGAATTGATGCTTTTGAACTGTGGTGTTGGAGAAGACTCTTGAGAGTCCCTTGGACTGCAAGGAGATCCAACCAGTCCATTCTAAAGGAGATCATCCTGGGTGTTCTTTGGAAGGAATGATGCTAAAGCTGAAACTCCAGTACTTTGGCCACCTCATGCGAAGAGTTGACTCATTGGAAAAGACTCTGATGCTGGGAGGGATTGGGGGCAGGAGGAAGAGGGGATGACAGAGGATGAGATGGCTAGATGGCATCACCGACTCGATGGACGTGAGTCTGAGTGAACTCTGGGAGTTGGTGATGGACAGGAAGGCCTCGCGTGCTGCAATTCATGGGATCACAAAGAGTCGGACATGACTGAGCGACTGAACTGAACTGAACTGAATACACAATATACGCTGTATATTTATGCTTATTTTGTATGACCTGAATTAGTGCAAGTACTTTGAATGCCTCTGATAGCTCTGAATAAGATTTAGAAAAAAATATAGAAAGATGTTTCTTTGTTTTAATGACAGATAATTTGCCATACCTATGTTTTATTTGATTCTAAGTTATTTGGTATGAACATGCAGGTTTTCAATTGCGTTATTCTCATTAGAAAATATGATTTTAAAAAATCTGCTTGAGGACATAGTCTTCAGGAATGTGTTAGGGGAAAAAAAAAAAAAAAAGCCAGGACTGTCTGCGGTAAATCACCAAGGGACAGGAGACACCCAGAATAACAATGAGAATAACAATGATACAATACTCTTTGTGCTTGCAGTAAGAACTAAAGAAATGTCCTGGGGAAATAGAGGCTACTTCAGAAACAGAAACGAACTGAGATGATCATCTAAAATCTCACAAAACAAACAATCAAACAAAGGGAGAGATCTACATTTTGAGGGTGAGGCTATCGGCTTGATTTGCTAGAGACATATTTCCAAAGATTCCACTAATTGGGACCATAAACAGCAGGGCAGGATTAAACAGAGCATCCTGAACATCTTAGAACACTGGTGTCAAATGAAATTGGCAAAACAATAATGATGTTTTTGTTCTGAGTTCTCTGGAGTTGCTGTCACTGCCCAGACACTCTTTGTCCTAATTCCAAGGGAAGGCACCCTCTTCCACTTCCTGTTAATAGTATTTGTTCCTACACTGTGTAGTATTTGTCCATACAGTCAACCCACTTCCCTGTGGAGTCAGGGTCACCAGTAATAAAATAGATCTTCCTATACATCTTTCAAAAAAATAGCATTTAAAAATAACATGTTTCATATGTATATGCACCAATATGTTCATGAAAGCTTCTAACAGTCAAGAGGATACTGTCTAAAAATCCAACAATAAAGACCTTTTCAAATCAAGTATAGAATATCCATATTATGCATTGAAGATTATCATTAAAATTCATATGGTAAAGAGATATTTGTTATTGTAGAAAGATTACACTATCTTTTAAGCAAAGAAGCAGACTATAAAATAGTACCTGTGTTATGATCCTATGCACTACAACATTTATAGCAGTGTGTTTTTCTTCCTTTTCCAAGTTTTCTGCTTTAAACATGTGCTTGCTTTTGTATTTGGAAAAAGCATTTACTTTTTAAGATGGTTATACAGCCTTCAGGGCTTCCCAGGTGGCACTAATGGTAAAGAAAATGCCCGCTAAAGCAGGAGACACAAGAGAGACAGGATCTCTCCCCGGGTCAAGAAGATTCCCTGGCGGAGGGTATGGCAACCCACTTCAGTATTCTTGCCTGGAAAACTCTATGGACAGAAGAACCTGGTGGGCTACAGTCCATAAGATCACAAAGAGCTGGACATGACTGAGCACACACAGAATTTAAGGGCATATGGACGATGGCTGAAGAATGGATTACACCGCAAACGAAGGCGCACTGCTCCTCTCTAGTGGCAGCTAAGCCTTGAATTAGATATGGGGAACACGGCTGGGAACACAAACACCTCACTGTTCTGAGGCCATACCTGAACGGTGAGTAATTAAGCTAACTAATTATTCCAAGAAAACTTCCAGAGAGCCCAGGGCTGGGAGCTGGAGGGAAAAAAAAAAAGGCTCACCTAACATGTCAGACTGAGTCACTTATCTGGGGAGTCTGTATGAGACGTGATACATCTTGCATATTATACTGTGGGACAAGTACATCCCCATCTTCTTCCTGGAGAGGATAAAACAAAGGACAATGTAAACTGGAGGGTGGACACGACACCTAACAGTGACTTGGCTTATTGAATGAAAGTGTTATGAGATTTAAAAAGCCTCCCACTTGAACAAAGCAAGCAACCACCCAGGAAGAAGGGATAAGTAATGTGAGTTATCTATGAGATGGGAAGGTTTCCTCTGCATTCTGGGAGCCCACTCTGGTCTTTTTGGCAAAGGTTAAGAAAACCTGCTGAGGAATAACCAGCATGAAGATGCAGCCATAGTGAAGCACAGTGAGGTCACCAAGGACCCAGGTGGGTGGAGGGGTCTGACCAGGTATACTGAGCTGAGTATGGATGCAGCCACAATGAAGCTCAGTGAGGTCACCAAGGACTCAGGTGGGAGGAGGGTCAGGTCTACTGAGCTGAGCATCTGCCTCATTTGGCCTCCAGGCTGATTGTTCTTTCATAGCCTTCTCCCCGCCTCCTGCAAGAGGGACAGTAAGTGAGAACTCTGAATTCTTTGGCAGGTGGACCAATACAAGAATTAACGTGTTATCAAAGAAATGCCATCTCATGTCCATTAGGATGATTACTAGCAAAAAAAAAAAAAGAAGAAGAAGAAGAAAATAACAAATGCTGGCAAGGATGTGGAGAGACTGAATCCTTGTGCACTATTGGAAATGGCAAAATTGAAAATAGTGTGGCATTTCTGCAAAATATTTAAAGTAGAACTACTGTGTGTGTGTATGTGTGCTTAGTCACTTCAGTCGTGTCCGACTCTGCAATCCCATGGACTGCAGCCCGCCAGGCTCCTCTGTCCATGGAATTATCCAGGCAAGAATACTGGAGTGGGTTGCCCTGCCCTCCTCCAGGGGATCTTCCCAACTCAAGGACCAAACCCAGGTCTCCCACATTGCAGGTGGATTCTTTAGCATCTGAGCCACAGGGAAGCCCAGAACTACTACACGCTAAGTCACTTTAGTCGTGTCCGACTCTTTGCAACCCCATGGTATAGCCCTCTAGGCTCCTCTGTCCATGGGATTCTCCAGGCAAGAACACTGGAGGGGGTTGCCATTTCCTCCTCCAGAACTACTATATGATCCAACAATTTCACTTTGTATCCAAAAAAGCTGAAAGCAGAAACGCAACAGATGAGTACATTTATGTTCACAGCAGCATTATTCACCACAGCGAAAAAGTGGAAGCAATTCAAGTGCCCACCAAGGGGTGGATGAATAAACAAAATGCTGTGCTTACAAACAATGGAATGTTATCCTGCCTTAAAAACAAAAGCACATACTACAACATGAACAAAACTTGAGGACACTATGCTAAGCAAAATAAGTCTATCACAAAAAGACAAATACAATATCATCCCGCTTACATGAGGTCCCTAAGAGCAGTCAAACTCAGAGACACAAAGTCAAACTCAGGACCAAGGTTACCAGGGGCCGGGGCACTGTGGGGACAGACATGCCGAGTTGTTGTCTAAAGGATACAGAACTTCAGCGTAGGAAGATGAAATGAGTTTTGGAGACTGGTTTCAGAATTATGTAAACTTAATGCCACTAAACTGTACACTTTAAAATGGTTTGTTGTTGTTTAGTCACTAAGTTGTGTCTGACTCCAGCAACCCCATGGACTGTAGCCTGCCAGGCTCCACTGTCCATGGAATGGTTAAGATGACCAATTCTTTTATATGTCTTTGGCCACAATTTTTTTTTTAATCATTACTTCATTGAAAAGAAAGAAAGAAATGCCAACTGATTCAGAACGAAGTTTTGCCACCTTCCCGCATTGTTGGCTGGAGTCTGTGGTTAGGAGCCAGCATTGAGCTGAGCCACCAGGGAATTTGTGCAAATCAGCAGGCACTCCTGGGAGTCCATACCAGTCCCAGCCAGGCAGGACAGCCTAGTGATTGAGATTACGGCTGATCAAGTTAGACAATCGGGGGTTATCCCAGCGCCTCCACTCTGCTACATTGCCCTGGGCAAGTTACTCAGCTAGAGCTTAATTCTAATTGTAAAATGGGGTAATAATGGCTCATTCCACATAAGACTGCTGTGAGAATTAAGTAAAAACAACACATGAAACAAAGAACAATGTGTAATGTGTTACCACTTGGCCAGGAAATGGAAAATACATATGTTTATATTCAGATTTTCTTATTTATGCATAAAAATCTGAGTTCAGTTAGTTCAGTTCAGTCACTCAGTCATGTCCAACTCTTTGCGATCCCATGGGCTGCAGCACGCCAGGCTTCCCTGTCCATTACCAACTCCCAGAGCCTGCTCAAACTAATATCCATAGAGTCGGTGATGCTATCCAACCATCTCATCCTCTGTCATCCCCTTCTCCTCTGGCCTTCAATCTTCCCCAGTATCAGGGGAACTAATGAGTCAGTTCCTCACATCAGATGGCCAAAGTACTGGAGCTTCAGCTTCAGCATCAGTCCTTCCAATGAATCTTCACGACTGATTTCCTTTAGGATTGACTGGTTTGAAATCCTTGTAGTCCAAGGATTTTTTTCTCCAAAAATCTGAGAGGATATACAATAAATGGATAGTGTACATTGACTATGCCAAAGCCTTTGACTGTGTGGATCACAATAAACTGTGGAAAATTCTGAGAGATGGGAATACCAGACCACCTGACCTGCCTCTTGAGAAACCTGTATGCAGGTCAGGAAGCAAAAGTTAGAACTAGACATGGAACAACAGACTGGTTCCAAATAGGAAAAGGAGTACGTCAACCTGTATATTGTCACCCTGCTTATTTAACTTCTATGCAGAGTACATCATGAGAAACGCTGGACTGGAAGAAACACAAGCTGGAATCAAGATTGCCGGGAGAAATAACAACCTCAGATATGCAGACGACACCACCCTTATGGCAGAAAGTGAAGAGGAACTAAAAAGCCTCTTGATGAAAGTGAAAGACGAGAGTGAAAAAGTTGGCTTAAAGCTCAACATTCAGAAAACTAAGATCATGGCATCCGGTCCCATCATTTCATGGCAAATAGATGGGGAAACAGTGGAAACAGTGAGAGACTTTATTTTTGGGGGCTCCAAAATCACTGCAGATGGTGACTGCAGCCATGAAATTAAAAGACTCTTACTCCTTGGAAGGAAAGTTATGACCAACGTAGACAGCATATTAAAAAGCAGAGACATTACTTTGTCAACAAAGGTCTGTCTAGTCAAAGCTATGGTTTTTCTTGTGGTCATGTATGGATGTGAGAGTTGGACTTTACAGAAAGCTGAGTGCAGAAAGATTGATGCTTTTGAACTGTGGTGTTGGAGAAGACTCTTGAGAGTCCCTTGGACTGCAAGGAGATCCAACCAGTCCATCCTAAAGGAGATCAGTCCTGAGTGTTCACTGGAAGGACTGATGCTGAAGCTGAAATTCCAATACCTTGGCCACCTGATGGGAAGAGCTGACTCATTTGAAAAGACCCTGATGCTGGGAGGGATCGGGGGCAGGAGGAGAAGGGGACAACAGAGGATGAGATGGTTAGATGGCATCACCGACTCAATGGACATGAGTTTGGGTAAACTCCAGGAGTTGGTGATGGAAGTCCCAAAGAGTTGGACACAACTGAGCAACTGAACTGAACTGAACTGAACATCCGTGCTAAGTTGCTTCAGTCATGTCTGACTCTTTGTGATCTCATGGACTGTAGCCTTCCAGGCCTCTCTGTCCATGGGATTCTCCAGGCAAGAATACTGGAGTGGGTTGCCATGCCCTCCTCCAGGGGATCTTCCTGACCGAGCCCACATCTCTTACATCTCCTGCATTGACAGGAGTGTTCTTAAGCAGTAGTGCCACGTGGGAAGCAGTTATTATTTATGTCTTTGGGAGGCGGTAACTCAGTGGAGGAGAGAAGGAAAATTTTTATCAAATACCTCATAGTTATGCATTGTGATGTGTTACCTATTAAAATACATGCAGATTATTACCTGTTAAAAAATTAACTAAAATGTCAAAAGACAAAGCTTATAGAGTGTGCATCAGTCAATACAGGTTAATTATTAGGATGATAACCATCTTCAGACATTACCCTTATGTCTAAATTTCTCAGCCAGATAGCAAAACCCCTGGAAGGTACCTTGGAATCATCTCAGAATCTTGAAGATTCAAGACTTTCCATGGCTGGTCCAGAACTCCCAAGATACCTTCCAGATCTAAAACTCTACTCTGCTGAGGCATGATCCTGCTGTTCTCAAAGCTGAAATCTAATCAAAACAATACTGGTGCAAACCACTAAAACAAAAACGGAAAATCAGGATAAGTGGCCAGTCCTTGTCCTGAGAATTTCAATTGAAGATGGGAGGAGAATGAGACGTGGCGAAAGGCAAGGGCAGGAAGTTTCCTTTAAATAAAAATGTGAGTATGATCCCTCTCCCATTTTTGCTCACCTAACTCCATCATCCCTTCCCCAGCTGTTTATGGCTAAACATCTGTTGTGGTGGTGGTTGTTCAGCTGATAATTCGTCTCCGACTCTTTGTGACCCCATGAATTATAGCATGCCTATACTATCTAGTTTTGGCAGTCAACAATCTAGACTGAACAGACTTAGCTTAAAAAGCCTCCACCCGGGCTTCCCTAGTGGGCCAGTGGTTAAGAATCAACCTTCCAATGCAGGGGTCGCGGGTTTGATCCCCGGTCAGGGAACTAAGATGCTTCATGCAGTGGGGCAACTGAGCCTGCAGGCTGCAACTAAGACTCTACTACGCAGCCAAAACTAAACAATAAAAATAAAAAGCCCTCACCAAAAAAGGCAAAATTACACAACACCAGGCCCAGAGGCAGAATATCCCCCAGCAGCAAGTTCCTGCTTCCCCAGCTGCCCACCTCCTCAAGGGCAAAACAGCAGACCCTGCATCTAAACAGCGGTGGTATATCGGACTGTGGTCTGGGGTGGGCCAGCTATGCCACACCCCACAAGCTCGCCATAGGAGAATAACAACACCTGATCAAAGGCACTCTTTCCATGCCTCTGATTTCAAGGTCTCACCAGCACCATCATCTGGCCTTAATGTCGCTACCAGCACAAAAAGGCAAAAAAGTTACTAAACAGCGCTTCGGTCATAACTAACCCAGAGGACAGCAAGAGGCAGACAGCTGCTTGCGATGTATTCTCATGTGAGACACAGGCTGCCTTGTTGGGCAGTAAGTTATTTAAGTTATCTGCATTTTTATATCTTATCCTGTGCAGGAACAATTGGTTCCACTTGGGTGCACAGGAATATAGAAAAGAGAAGAAACACATCGTGATGTTAGTATTGGGAGCATTCAGACCATCCAAGGCTGATCAATAGAGACACTATCTTGGATGCAAAGTTGTTCCCTCCCTGCCAAGCTTTTGCTCGTGGTGTTTTTAGTCCATGTATCGTGTTCACCTATTATTAATTCTCAAAGATTCTTTTTTAATTATGGAGGATCAAGCCTTTCAAAAAATAATTAATTACAAAACCTACTTAATATTCAGAGGTGTCATGCAAGCCTATAACTGGCATTCTCTGTTGGTGGTTTAATTAGACAAGGAAATGCAAAAAGCTGTCACTTGAGGGTGGGTGGCTGCAGGGGAGGGGAGCCCAGCACTACCAGTTGGCCATCTGTACCAGACACAAAAGCACGACTCTTCAGCTGGCCTCCCTCACAGGAAGCTCCCCGTTTTTACCAGCTCATCCACTGACAATTCCTTTCTGCAGCATGTAGCTGGAAGGCAGAAGATACTTGGGTGCTATCATTTCAAATGCAATAATTCATGGATGTGGAAAAATAATTAAAAACACAGGGTGCCTCAGTTTCTCCATCTGAAAAATACAATTCAGAATGTCATCCATACATATGCCTCCCAGAACAACAGCTGCTGAACATTTTTTTTTTTTTTACAAATGGCCAGAAACATGCCAAGTAACAAAACTGGCCCCATGTTACACATTTTCATCTAAATATGCTGGCAAGAAATAGGAAAGCTTCTTAATTTTACTCAGTAATCAAATGTGGCTTGTTTTTGAGTGAGTTTTTCCAGTTTGTGGCTTTTCCATCCCATTTCTCCTCCCCCAATTTTTAAAATCATCTTTGACCATCTGCTCTCTAGATAATTCTCTTTTCTTTAATATTGTCATTAGATGGTAAGTAATAGTAACACCAAGAATCATCATAGTTCACTGTATACTCACATTTAGTCCTTATAACTCAGTGAGGTAGGTATTATTTTTTTATCATTATTAATACCATATTACTGATGAAACTGAAGTTTAGAGAGTTTAGATGACCTGACTGGTACCCCAAAAAATTAAGTAGAAAATTAAGAATTAAAACTCAGGCCAGTGTGACTCTGGATCCCATAGGATTATTTTTGCTATTCTCCCAAAGAAGAGGGGGGCGAAATCCATAAACATACACACAAGCATGGTCAGGATTTCTACTAGTCAGCAATTATTATAAAATATGGGAATAACAAAAATTACTTTATAAAAGAAAATGCATTCTAAAGAAAATGTGGTTATCTTGTATTGGTTCTTGGAACAGAAAAAAGACATTAGTGGAAAAACTGATGAAATCTGAATAAAATTTGAGTGGTTTTCTTTAAAGAAAAAAAAACAAAAAAAACCACTTCTAAGGAACTCTTGACATCTGTACCCAAAACTGAAGATACTAGAGGCCGAGCCAGATTTCTGAGGTCTGGGTCTCTAACGAGTCCCACAAAGTGAGCAGCATTAGATGATACCTTTAGTATTTGTTTTTAATATTTATTTATTTATTTGGCTGCACCAAGTCTTGGTAATGGCACGCAGGATCTTTAGTTGTGGGAGTCTTGGTTGCAGCACATGCGATCTAGTTCTTCAACCAGGGACTGAACTGGGGACCCCTGTATCGGGAGCACAAAACCTTAGCCACTGGTGCCTTTAGCATTATTTTTGCTTATAAACAAAGACAAGGGAAAAATCTATTTTTTAGATTCCATATAAAAGTGATATCATACAGTATTTGTCTTTCTCTGCCTGACTTATTTCAGCAAGCATGACACCCTCCAGGTCCAGCCATGCTGTTGCAAATGGCAAAGTTTCATTCTTTTTTATGGCTGAGTAATATTCTGATGTGTGTGTGTGTGGGTGTGTGTGTACCACATATTCGTTTTGGGGGTTTTTTTGAACCATTTTTATTCTTTCATGTATTCAGTCATCAATGGAATAACGTAATTTTCCCAGGGAAGTTTACACATATATCATGTGAAAAAGACAAATGTATAAGGAGAAAGAGACTGTATAGTGGTTTTGATTATGGAGTCTATGGTCACTTTTTTTTCTTTTTTTTATATGAGAACTAATAAATGAATATAATAAAACAGAAACAGACTCACAGATATAGAGAACAAACTGGTGGTTACCACTGAGGAGAAGGAAGAGGGGAGAGACAAGATGGGATAGAGGATTAAAATGTACAAACTACCATGCATAAAGTAAATAAGCCACAAGGACATAATGTGCAGCACAGGAAATACAGCTTATATATTTTAACAACTTTAAATGGAGTATAATCGATAAAGTTTTTGAATCACTATGCTGTACACCTGAAACTAACACAATATCATAAATCAACCACACTGCAATTAAAAAAGGACAAAGAAAATAAAATACACTCACACAAAACTAAAGATTACATTAAAAATTTATAATTTAATTAAAGAATTTCTGGTAGATTAGCAAGCTTTTTCCTTCATGATATTTTTGGCTTATGTACAGAATTTTGATGTAACCATATAATGTGGAATTAGCTGATTTCCAGCGGCCCTGTATTATTGAATAAGCATTTTCAATTTTGTTTTGACAATGGACTTAAATCAAATCTAAATGAACTTTAAAACAAAAGCTGGAAAGAATCACATGATGTTTCAGAAGGCCGAAACAAACTGAACCCAAATATCAAATTTTTCCTGACTCACAAACCCTGCCAAAGTGTTGTGCTAACAACACAAAAAGCAGTAACTGGACTCAGATGGACACATTTTCCTAACGTACCAGAAAAAAACAGGGTCATCAACATATTCTCTGCACCGGGTCCAAACATTCATTCAAGTCCATACATTCTATGGGAAGCTACATATACTTGGTATAGGGCCCACCTTGAGCTCACTTCTATAAAGGCTGAAACAGATTTTTCCCTTGTCTTTATAAGCAAAAACAGTGCTAAAGGAGACTTCCCTGGTGGTCCAGTGGCGAAGATTCTGTGCTCTCAATACATATGGTCCCGGTTCGATCCCTGGTAGGAGAACTAGATCTCACATGCTACAATAACCGTTCACATGCTGTAACTAAGAATCCCACAACTAAAGACCCCACATGCCACAACAAAGATCGAATATCCCACATGCCACAACTAAGACCAGGCGCAGCCAAATAAATAATATTTTTAAAAATCCTAAAAGTATATCCTGCTCACTTCACAGGACTAGAGGCCCAGCCCTCGGAAATCTGACTCAGCCTCAAGTAATATTAAGTTCATTTTGAGCTTCAAACAGCAAAGGACTTCAGGTTTTAGGTGGAAGAAGGTCTGAAATGGAAATCAACCTAATTAGCCTATGACCTCCCTATCCACTAATTAGTCAAAGCCCGACTACATCTCCAAGGAAGCTCCAGATGTAATCTGGTGCAGCCACCTCCTTTCATTCTTAAGAGGTCCAAACCCAGGACCACCTGAGAGCAGGCCTGGCCTCCCTCACTATCGATGTATCCTTAAAATCTGGTATCGAGAGACATCTTTGGAAACCAAGAGAGCTCCAGTCATGCAGGAGAGTTGCTGGCAGGCACTTGGAGTTTGATTTTGGTAGCGTGAGAACTGCTTTCAAATCCTTGAGTTATCAAGCTTATAGCCAATGGACTTTAAACATTTAGGCGAAAGATCTAAAACTGTAATTTACTACTGGCTAACCTTGTGAAGTTTTGTGACTTAACCAAACAACCAGCCTGATGGATTTGATCAGTGAATTCCCTGACTTTGTGGTTTTAATAGCATCAGTACCTGAGGCTTCCCAGGTGGTGCTGGTAGTGAAGGACCCACCTGCCAAGGCAGGAGACATAACAGATGCAGGTTCAATTCTTGGGTCAGGAAGATCCCCTGGAGGAGGGCAGGGCTACCCACTCCAATATTCTTGCCTGGAGAATCCCATGGACAGAGTAATCTGCTGGGCTACAGTCCATAGAGTTGGAAGGAGTCACACGTGACTGAAGCAACTTAGCACGCAGGCACCAAGTGATCCGGACCCTAGAGATGCATAGACAGGGTGAGGTGGCAGGGGCCAGGGCACGTCTGTAAACTCCCTGATGTGAAATTCACTGTGTATGTGCATTTCTCTGGGTAGAAGTTCCCAACTTTTCATTCTGAAGAGTCCCTAACTCACTCTATATGAGCCATGTATGGTTATGGAACCAAAGAGTATCTGAATTGATAGGCATGTTTTTCAGATGCTTTTATAGACTGAATGGTTGTTGTGCAATCAGTAAGTCATATCTGAATCTTTGCAACCCAATGGACTACAGCACACCAGGCTTTCCTCTGTCCTCCACTGTCTTGCCAAGTTTCCTCAAATTCATGTCCATTGAGTCAGTGATGCTATCTAACCATCTCACTGAATTATGCCCCTCCAAATATTCATAAATATTTAAATATATAAAGAAGTCTGAGTGCCAAAGAATTGATGCTTTCAAACTTTGGTGCTGGAGAAAACTCTTGGAAGTCCCGTGGAAAGAAAGGAGATCAAAGCAGTCAATCCTAAAGGAAATCAACCTCGAATATTCATTAGGAGGACTAATGCTGAAGCTATTGCTCTAATACTTTGGCCACCTGATGCAAAGAGCTGAGTCGCTAGCAAAGACCCTGACACTGGGAAAGACTGAAGGCAGAAGGAGAAGGGAGCAACAGAGGATGAGATGGTTGGATGGCATCATCAACTCAATGGGCATGAGTTTGAGCAAACTCCAGGAGATGGTGAAGGACAGGGAAGCCTGGCGTGCTGCAGTCCATGGGGTCACAAAGAGTCAGACAGAACTTAGCAACTGAACAACAACAACAAATATTCGTATGCTGAAGTCTTAAACCCCAGTATCTCAAAATGTGATTGCACATTGAGATAGGATCTTTACAGAGACAATTAAGGTAAAATAAGATCATTAGGATGGGCCCTAATACAACATGACTAGCATCCTTAATCCTTATAAGAAGCAGAAATTTGGATGTGGACACCAACAGAGGAAAGACTGTGTGAACACACATGGCAAAGAGAGCTATTAGAGGGAAACAACTTTGCCAACAGCATGATCTCAGAGTTCTAGCCTCCAGAATTGTGAGAAACCAAATTTGTTGTTTAAACCCCCCAGTCTGTGTATACTTACGGTAGCCCTAGCAAACTAATACAGATGCTTAGTGTATTCACTTCAGAGTGCATATTCTTATGGTCAGGAAAAAAAACCAAAAGACTATTTGCAAGCAGAAAGTTTCCAGAGTTTGTGTTTCTTTTTCATATAGAAAAATTAAATGTGTTCATCTACTTAAATAATGCATTCTTGGAAAGAGTGAAGAACATAAGAATTATTTTTGCTCAGCATCCGTAAGAACCAGGGAAGGAACAGAACTGCGAACTGTTGGCCACACTCCCACACTCCCTTCACCTCTCTTTTCAGGGGTCTCCTCTGAATTCTATTGAGAAACACATGCATGTGTACACGCATGCTCAGTCCTGTCCAACTTTTTGTGACCCCTTGGGCTGTAGCCCGCCAGGTTTCTCTGTCCATGGGATTTCCCAGGCAAGAATACTGGAGAGGGTTGCCGTTTCCTTTTCCAAGGGATCTTCCCAGCCCAGGGGTTGAACCCACATCTCCTGCATCTCCTACATGGGCAGACGGATTCTTTATCACTGAGCCACCAAGGAAGCCCCTGTTGATAAACACACTGTGTTTGAAATGTTATTTATCTTTTAAACAAATCAATATGTGGTTATTATAAGTAAATTTGTAAATAGAGGTAAGCAAAAGGAGAAAAATAGAACTTCCTACAACCCAGACATAACAACTGTTAATATTTTTATTGCTGCTAGATCTCATCATAATAGTTTCCATGCAACTATGAAATCATGTTGTCTTCTCCAAATAAACAAGTTCATTTTACAGATTACTCAATAATATGTGACATGTAAAACTGTCAGAATTATTTTGAAAAATTACTGATGAATGGTCATCAGTGAAGAATGTAAGCAATAATTATTTACAGAGATTATATTTTATCAAACAAAAGAGTTACATTAAATCATATCTAAATTGAAATATATTACCATTTACATTCATGATAAAAATAACAAAATCACATTAGGTCTTGTAAATAATTATTTCAATAACTCATACACGCATAAAGCTTTACTAACCAACAAGAATACTGAAGCTTTTCAATACCAAATAACACTATCATTTTACTAATGTGGGCACATATGAAAAAATATAGGCATGAAGGGACATTCATGCAAGGAATAATTAAGGAGTATGTAAGAAATGGACAAAACAAAACAACTTTTAAAAGGAAATGGGAAATATTATTTAATATGATTAAATGAAATTAAATCAGGAAAAACAGGTAAATTAGAGCAAGAGAAATGAATAACTAACAAAATGTCCCAATATTAATACTGATTGAAATATTAGAAACAATTTCCTAAGGAAAACTATGAAAGAGCTACAACTCAAAAATGGAAATCATATAGAATTATTGTCTACTAATGCAATTTGTGAAATAATTCTATTTTTTCAGTCATTTTAAAATTATTCCCTCATATAATTCTGCTTCTAAAAGCTTAGTATAGCACTCTAGTTTGAAATTGCATCAACCTGATCTCTTTGGTAAGCAAATTTTTAATGAAATATGCATTTTAAATTACCCTATAAATTTTTTCTTTTGTATATTTTTCAGATTTTTATTTTGAACCATTTCACATCTATAGAAAAGTTGCAAATACAGTAAAAGAACTTTTTTCTGAACTGTTTTAGAAACTGCCAAAATTATACCCATCACCTCTGAATACCTTAGTGTATATTTCCTACAAATAAGATGTGCTGCGTTGTGTTTAGTCTCTCAGTCATGCCCAACTCTTTGCAACCCCATAGACTGTAGCCCGCCAGGCCCCTCTGTCCATGGGGATTCTCCAGGCCAAAATACTGGAATCGGCTGCCATGCCCTCCTCCAGGGAATGTTCCCAACCCAGGGATTGAGCCCAGGTCTCTGGCATTGCAGGTGGATTCTGAACTGTCTGAGCCACCAAACAAGATAATTAGCCTATGCAGCCCCAAAATGCCTATCAAAATCAGGAAATTAACATTAATACATCACAATTATCTAATCCACAAATCCCTTTCAAGTTTACCCAATTCTCCCAATAAGTCATTTATAGCAAGAGGATCCAGTCTGGAACCATACGCTGCATTTAATTTGCCATGCCTCTTTAGTTTCTAGCAATCTGAAATGATGCCGTCTTTCTGTCATTTTCAAGACCTTGACACTTTTTTCATTTTATTTTTTGGTATGAGTGAGTAGGATTTATTCCAGAGACTCAAGAATGGATCAACATCCACAAATCAATCAATGCAACACGCCACATGAACAAAATGAAAGATAGAAATATGATCATCTAAATAGATGCCCAAAAAGCACTTGGCAAAATTCAACATCCATTCACGACAAAAATGCTCAACAAAGGGCATTGAGTGAACATACCTCAACACAACAAAGGTCCCACATGACAAGTCCACAACCAACATCCACAGTCCACAGTGAAAGGCTGAAAGACTTTCTTTTCCTGTTTTTGTCCATGCCAACCGACCTCATTTATTATTAAAATGTTGCTTTTGTATTTCCTTTTTTCCATTTTTATTTTAACAAGAACTTGACACTTTTAAAGATAAATGTTTGTTTTGTTTCGTCTTAAGAATGTGCCTTAATTTGCTTTGCCCAATGTTTCCTCATGATTAGATTCAGGTCACGCATCTGGGCCCATACATTTTTACACTCTACTCGGCCCATACATTTTTATACTCTATTCATAAGGAAATAAATTGGTTCCTGGAAATATCTACCAAAATTTTAAATGCACATACCTTCCACTGCAAGAATTTATTCTGAGATTTTATCCACAAATATCTTGAACAATCCACATAAACATAAATACAAGAATGCAGACTGCAGTATTTTTTCTTAGAACAAAACCTTGGAAACAACCAAATGAGCATCAAAAGCAATTAGTAAATAAATGATGGCATAGGTACATACCATACTACTGGGTACAATAGAGTAACAGGTATGTACACAGCTATGTAAAAAGAGGTCTAAGGTTTGATTTGTCAATTTCTTAATTGACAGAGCAAGATGGAGACCATCACATTCAGGATAATCCCATGTGAAAGGTGGTATGGGGAAGGTATTTTAAGGGATATTCTATATTTTTCTGTATATACAGAAACTTTCTGAAGGATACACAAGACATTTGTTAAGAGTAGAAAACTCTGGAAGTGAGATTGCAGTGTGGGAAGGTTTTCTCTGTAGTTTTAATTTTTTACCAAAAACAAGCATAATTTTTATAAGTAAAAAATCTACATCAAGTTAATCTTATTAACGTCCCAAAGGTAAGGAACATTTCCTGGCATTTGATCAGTTATTTCCAAATGCTTCACATGTGGCCTATCATAGACTCCAGTTGCCAAACTTGCCTTTGCCTGTAGCTCCATCCCTAATTTTGTCATTACTTGGGCAGAGCCTTCATAGAAAACTATGAGTTTCATGAAATTGAAGGTTCCTATTGTAAAAGTGTGTTATCTACACAGGCTACATTGTATATGCGGGAAAACTTCAGGAAATGATGGGGGTGGGACAGTTTTAAATAACTCATTTTCATTTAACTCAAAATTCAAGAAAATCCTTTTTTGTAGTTAATCTATATCTCTAATACACAGGGAGACTTCATATAATCAAAGCTAATTTATAATTAAGTCCATAAAAGCTCTATGGACTTAATTATAAATTATAAGACATTACACCATAAAACTCCTAGAAGAGAGAATAGCCAAAACATTATCTAACATAAATTATACCAATGTTTCTGTAGGTCAATTTCCCAAAGCAATAGAAATAAAAGCAAAAATAAACATCTGGAACCTAATCAAACTTATAAGCATTTGCACAGCAAAGGGAATCATAAACAAAAAGAAAAGACAATCATCAGACAGGGAGAAAATATTTGCAAATGATTCAAGGGCTTAATTTCCAAAATATACAGAGTCCATACAACTCAACAACAAAGAAAAACAAATAGCCCAATTAAAAAATGGGCAGAAGACCTAAATACATATTTCTCCAAAGAAGACATACAGATGGCCAACAGGCACATGAAAAGATGTTCAACATCACTAATTATTAAAGAAATGCAAATCAAAACTATAGTGAGATACCACCTCACATTAATCAGAATAGCCATTACTAATAAGTCAACAAATAATAAATGCTTGAGAGGATGTGGAGAGAAGAGAACCCTCCTCTTAAGCTGTTGATGGGAAGGTAAACTGGTGTAGCCACTATGGAAAACATCATGGGGGTGGGAAGGATTCAGACTTTGGGGTTAATAGATGCAAACTATTCTAAACATAGAATGGATAAACAAGGTCCTCCTATAGAGTACAGGGAGCTATATTCAATACCCTGTGATAAACCATAATGGAAAAAAATATGAAAAAGAATGTATATATATGTGTGTGTGTATTAATATATATATAACTGCTATAGGTGTTGTCCATATACCTTTGAAACTGGGATGGGAGCCTCAGAAGATGTCCCAATGGAACACTTAAGAGCAAAATATTCTTTCTTGCTCCCATTGTGTAAGAGCAGCTGTATTATCTCCTGAAGATCAGATGTCAAGGTGGTGACACCCTTTCTTACCTGCTCGCCACAGTGATTTGAAAAGAGGTTAATAAATTGTTCTACCAGATAGTCAAATGTTTTCTGAAGCTACGCTAACCAAAAACAGTGTTGAATTGACTGCCTTACTATGAACAGATCGAGCAGGCAGCCATGTAATGGAAAGTCAATAGTAAACTTCAGAAAGGGATTCTAATTTTTTAAATATTTAACATAGGATAAATAAGGCATTTTAAATCAATGAGGAAAAGATGTAATATGTGTTGGGCTAACAGCTGATCATTTGGGGAAAAGAATCAATTTCATCCAGGGCTGATATTCAGCAAAAAAACTACCACTCTGACCAGTTTCCATGACTGACATTCATTCTGACTGGTCAGCACTCAGGGCATACTGGTTGTTAAATATTTTGAACATCATCCCTGGCTTCATCTCTCTATGATAATGAAAGAAATTCCTAATGGAATTAAAGTGTAAAAATTTTAAATCAAACTCTAAAAGCATGGAAATATATACTTGAATATTTACATAATATTGAATGAAAGACTTTCAAAGCATGGCCTCAAGAGCAGATACCATTTCTAAAAGGATTGAAATTTTGATTAAATAAAAATTGTAAACTCTTTAGAAAGTATAATGTGAAATGCAAAAAGGCAAACAGCAATTTGAGAAAAATATTTCCAACATGTACAAGAGGTACGTGATTTTATTCTCAATACATGAAAAGCTACTTCAGTCAATTTTTAAAGAGGTCTAACAAGCCAATAGAAAAAAATAAGCTAAAAATATAATTTCATTAGGAAAATAAATATAAATAGGCAATAACATACAAACAAATGTTTAACCTCTCTAACAATCAAGGAAAATCAAATTAAGACAAATACCATGTTTAATTATTAAATTAGCAAAGCTTTTTTAAATATGGTAAGACCAGTGTTGGTGAGAGTTCAGGGAACTGGGAATTCTTATTTATAAGTGGTAAGAGATTTAAAGTGTCCTAATCTTTCCAGAAGCTTTAAAAATCTTTTAAAAATGCACATACCAAAAACCCCATCCAGCACTGTGAAAAAAGAACATATGCCATACACATAATGTTCTAATAAACTAGGGTGGCAATTTTTCCAGGTTTATTGAGATATAATAAACATGTAGGTTTAAGGTATACATGTGATAATTTGATATAAGTATAAATTTGAAATGATTATCACAGTAAGGTTAGTGAACACATCCATCACCTCATAGCTATCTTTGTGTATATATGTGTGTGTGTGTGTTTATGATGAGAACATTTAAGATCTCTTCTGTTAGCAAGTTTAAAGTATATAATACAGTAGCATTAGCTACAGTCACTCTTCTCTATATTAGAACTCCAGAAGTTATTTAGCTTATAACTGGAAGTTTGTACCCTCTGACCTCCCTATTTCTCCAACCTCCAAGCCCTTGACAACCACAGGTCTACTCTATCAGTTCCGCATATACGTAAGATCACATAGTGCTTGTTTTTCTCTAATTTATTTCACTTCAGCATAATGCCCTCAAAATTTCATGTTGTCACAAAAGGCAGTATGTCCTTCTCATGACTAAATATTTCCTTTATATGTATAAAGGAAATAAATGGAGATATATAGATGATAGAGATAGAGATAGAGGCTTCCCAGGTGGCTCAGTGGTAAAGAGTCCGCCTGCCAATGTAGGAGCCGCAGAAGACACAGGTTCAATCCCTGGGTCAGGAAGATCCCCTAGAGAAGGAAATGGCAACCCACTCCAGTATTCTTGCCTGGGAAATCCCATGCACAGAGGAACCACGTGGGCTACAGCCCATGGGGTCACAAGAGTCAGATATGACTTTGCAACTAAACCATGACCACTGTAGTTGATTTACAATATTATGTTAGTTTCAGGTGTAGAGCAAAGTGATTCAGTTATACATGCAAAGATTCTGATGTGTTCTGATGTGTGCTGCCAAAAGGATTTTGTGTTGACTTAATGCGATGTTACACGTAATACAAAGAACTGTATTTTTTTAAAAAAAGAAAAGCTATGGAAATTCCAGCTAGTAGCATTATGATCATCAATTATGGTCCTGTTTAACGCAGTCTTGCTCTCAAAGGTTACTGGGGCCCTTGTGGTTGTTTTCTGCTACAGTAAATGGCTCAGATCATTGTGCTGAACAACTAGGAAGAATTCAAAAGAAATCATGCTGGTCTCACGAGTTTTTCTCTTTCTTCTGCTGTCAGCTATCATTTCTTGTGCGGTCAGTGAGTCCTGCTGCAATCATCTGCTGCCTCATACACACAGTTGTTCTGAGCAACTGCCTGAGGGCAATTCTGTCTTTCCTGCAGAATAAAGTTTTCAGCATTCTGCAGCTTCAAGCCTCTCTCACTGCTTTTTTCCAATTTATGTTCTTGGTGCTTGAGGCCGCCATTAGTCTGACCTCTGGATAAGAGGTGATATTACAGGATAATAAACACAGAGACACAAGTTTTATAGAGAGATATTTGTACATCTACAGCACCAAACCAGTGCCTGCTACCTAGTAGGTGCACACTGAGAATCTGGAGCTGAATAAATACATGTGCATATGCACATTTCACAGCAATGTGAATATATAGACAATACACAGTTTCACTCTGATGCTTCTAATTCCTGGAGGTCACTAGGAGACCGAAAAGTGTGGTTTAATCAATTCAAGTCCATAAACACTTCTGGCAAAACAAAACCAAGGAGAGGGTTAGTGGGAAGCCTTTGGCATCATCTTCCTAGGGAAGGGACATCATTGTATACATGTGCATTAAAAGAGGAGAAAACATTCAAGTATTAAATCATGAAATAAATGAAGATGCTATTATTACTAACAAGACTCTGTCCTGGCTGGGTACCACTTTGGCTTATAGACTATGCAGACTGTTCACCCAAGTCTCTTGACCCTGATGACAGGGTCCCTTTAAGATGAAGGATGGCACCTTACTGGCTTGACTCCAGGGATGTCCTGTGCTGCCCTTTGAAAACGATGGCCCTGCCCCTCACACCCTGTCATCACAACCCACTCCCGAGAGAAACTCTGTCTACTCGCCTCTGATCTTGGCCTGACTCTGGCCCCACCATCTGCTCGGTTTCCATGGCTTTCAACCAAGGCTTTCAGACCACAGACTGCCTCTTCTCACTGTTGGCCACAGCACCAAACTTCGCCTGTTCTCCAGGAAAGGATCTTAACTTCATTCCTGCTTCCTACCTCAGCTTCCAGGTAAACCAGCACTTCAAGCCCTGCACCCATCATGGGAGCTGAGCATTCACTAGCCCACCTTCCTCAAATTAGGAGAAAGTGGGCTGGGGAGCCCACCTTGATCAATCAGCCAGACCCACCTTTCCAGAATGGGGCCAAGCCTAACCTACCTACCCCCAGCCTGGTACAGCCCATCACTGGCTCTCTACTTATTTTTCCAGCCAAGGCTTTATTGGGACCCCTGTTACAACAGAGGGCAAACAAGAACAAACAACAGATTCCCTTGCTCGCTCACTCACCTCAGGGAGACAAGCTTGTTCCTCATTCGGGGTGAGCGTGTGTCCAGGTCAGGCTGGAGTAGTAGCTTAAGCACTTTGCTCACCCCTCTGGTGGTGCTGGGGCTTCCCTCATAGCTCAGTTGGTAAAGAATCCGCCTGCAATGCAGAAAACCCTGGTTCGATTCCTGGGTCGGGAGATCCACTGGAGAAGGGATAGGCTCCCCACTCCAGTATTCTTGGGCTTCCCTTGTGGCTCAGCTGGTAAGGAATCAGCCTGCAATGTGGAAAACCTAGGTTCGATCCCTGGGTTGGGAAGATCCCCTAGAGAAGGGAAAGGCTACCCACTCCAGTATTCTGGCCTGGAGAATTCCATGAACTAAGTCCCTGGGGTCCCAAAAAGTTGGACACAACTGAGCGACTTTCACTTTCACTGGTGGTGCTGAGTGAAGGGGGCATGCACAGTACCCTGTTTTTGCTCCCAACATTCTGTTTTTGCTCCAGGCTCTTCAAAAGTGGCAGTTGGGTTTTTCGGTCTCTTTGTATATTTTGCCCCTAATTTTGCCCAGCTGCCCATGCAAGCAGTTATTTTTAGTCCCATACAGTTTTTGTCACTCTTCTACTTTCTTTTAACTCTGTTGCATAGTGCTCAGTAGACAGTGAGTGCTCAATTATTGTTGCTGTGTACCTGAAATTTCTGAACTTTAGAATGCTGATTCTCAACTAACATCAGAAATCTGCTTGGGGAAAGCAAGTCAACCCTGTCCTGACATAGGGACAAAATCAGCAGAAATTTCCACAACATCAATCACAAGCGTTCACAGCAAGTAGTCAGTGAACCAAGTAAAGTGACCTTCAGACCCTCTCCCACTACTACCCCACTCCAGATTCTTGTTAGCGGCTCTTGATTGATGGCTTCCTCAGACGAGCGAAGCTTCTGCCATAACTTGCAGGTTATTCCAGCATTTTGTAAAACTGAGACAAAACACAAAGTTGAAAAAAAAAAATGCCAACTCATGGGGGAAAAGGAAAAGCTCAGAAGAACATGGTATTGCCAGGCACCAATGAAATTAACATAGACAGAAGATGGATGGGCTTATTTTTTTAAATATATGTGTAGTGTACGAGACAGCTAGGTTTCAAACACATGCAGAAGGCCAGTGATATGGTTTTCAATCCATACCCGAAATTGTTCATTACCAGGACAGACTGAGATGACTAAGTGCCCACAAGTATCAGCTACCGCTGAAAGTGAGCTCTTACTCGTGCCAGGCCCTGGGCTAGCTGCCTTCCATATATCATCTCCTTCAGTCCTTATTCCTATAAAAGGTGAGAAATCTCTATTTTACCAATAAGGACTTGCCTGTGGTCACAGAGCTGATAAATGACAGCACCAAACTCAAACCAAAAGCGATCTAACTCCTAAGCCCATACGTGACCACTCGACCTGCCATTCTTCTCCCCACCTCCCAAATTTTGAGAAAGAATCAGGTTTCCATGATCACGGCTACAAAAGGGAGAGGATAAGTCTCAAAACATGTATGTGCTCAGAAGTTGTCTGTGAAATGGGAGAACAGCCTTACTCTTCACACTGTATGACAGCCAAAGTGTTTACAGACTATACAATACTCCTGAAAGACACGGAAGTGGGCTTGGACAAATGGAAAGACATTTCACATTTTCAGATCAGAAAGCTCAGCATCATGAAAATGTCAGTTTTCCCTAAGTGATTGTATGAATTTAACATAATCTCAATAAAAATATATATGGTGTTTTCCCCAGAGCTAGATAAGTTGATCACAAATGTTATTTGAAAAAAAAAACAAACAACCTGGAATATCCAGGGAAACACTAAAAACAAAACAAAACAATGGAGCAGGGAGGACGGCCTTACTAGATATTAAAACCTATTATAAAACAGTCGGTGTAGGCACATGAACTGACTGAGCCATAGAAAAAGAAATGGAAATCCAAAACACATCAAGTCAAATATGGAAGTTTTAGGATATTACAAAAGCAGAATCTCAAATCAGTATGAAAAAAAGGAACTAATGAAAGCTGTTTAGTTGTATAGAAAAATGTGCAAAGAAACTATTTCTCACAGTGTACGGCAGAATAAATTCTGCTGCTGCTGCTGCTAAGTCGCTTCAATCGTGTCCGACTCTGTGCGACCCCATAGACGGCAGCCCACCAGGCTCCGCCGTCCCTGGGATTCTCCAGGCAAGAACACTGGAGTGGGTTGCCATTTCCTTCTGCAATGGAACTAAATGTTAAATACACACATAAAGGGACTTCCCTGGTGGTCCAGTGGTCAAGAATCTGCTTTGCAATGCAGGGGACACAGTTGTCATCCCTGGTTAAGAAACCAGGATCCCACACACCACACAGTGTCTGAACTCACACACCACAACTAGAGTCCATGGTGAAAGGTCCCACATGATGCAGTGAGGATCCCGTGTGCTGCAACTAAGACCTGACCCGATGCAAATAAATAAATAAAAATACATACACACACACACACACACACACTCATATTAGAAAACATGGGTCATTCTTTTATAACCTGGGAATAGGGAAAACTTTTCTTTGATGTAAAAACCAGAAGCAATAAAGGAAAAGCAATAAATTTGACCACAAAAAACAGCAACTTTTGCATAAAAAAAAACAACAAACAAAATCAAAGGATAAACACAAACTGGGGCAGAGGGAATGTAGCTTAACTTACTCATAAAGTGTTAATACCTCTAATATACAAAGAGGTCTTAACGATTCTAGAGGATGGAAATTTCTATAGAAAAATGAGTAAATGATATAATTCATAGAAAAAGAAAAACAAACAAAACTCCAAGTATTTAAAAACATGTTCTATGAAGAAAAGCATGCACTGTCATACCTTGCTGCAGGAAATTAAAAACTGAACAATCCCTGAGGAGAATTTGAGGCAATATCTAGATAGATGATATACACATTTACCCATTGACCAAGCGATCCCACTTCAGGAATTCTGCCAAAAATACACTAACAAAAATACAAAATGGTGTGGGCATGACCCCATTCTCTGTAGCACTCTTTTTAATAGTGAAAGACTGTATACTTGGCCGTAGGGAACTGCTTGAATGAACTATACTACGTTCACAAAACGGAGTACAATGCTATCATAAAAAGAGATGAGAAAGCTCTCAGTGTTAAGGGACTGGAATTCAGCTAGGCATGACTTCTGGCACTGTCTGGAGATATTTTTTTATTGCCTAATGGCAGAGAGAAGAACCACTGGCATCTAGTGGTTGGAGGCAAGGATACGGCTAAATATCCTACAAAACACAGGACAGTCGCTCAAAACAAAATTTGTGTGGTCCATAGTGCTGCAGTGGACAATCCCTACTATAGAGTATTCTCTTAGATGTATTAAGTGAAAAGAGCAATGAAGAACATATATTTCTGAGACCATTCCTTATTTGGAAGCTGACAAGGTTGAATGAAAGCCTGCAAATCTGAGTAGCCTCTCTCTGGGAGACATCTTCATACAATAGGATGATGGGCTGGATAATCATTAATAATAGAATTGACTCTACTAATGTGCCAGTATCTTTTGACTTCTGTCAAGATTTTACTGTAAGACATTTGTGTTCAAAGACCAGGGGGTGAAGTGTGATGTTGTGATATAATAAGAAATGTATATTTGGTCTACATATCCAGTTCCTGTCACAGAGTTCCTAAAATCCTTGTAATTTCCCGAATGATGGAGTGAGAGGAGAGTATTTTGTTATTCCTAATAAGCCCCTTTCCACCACATCTGAGTTTATACTCATGAGGTAACTTTTGGAGGATCAAGGTTGGTGGCCAGAGGAACCAACCACCTGATTAAAGAACTGGAACTTCATCACCAACCCCCAACCTCCAATCATGTCTATGAAATACCCTAAGCAACAGAGTTTGAGAGCTCCCAGGCAGATGACAAATAGACAAGGGTGACCACATGGAAAGTATATACAATCTCAGAGCACCTCCCCATGCCTTGCATTATGTATCTTATTTGGCTGTTCATGAGTTGTACACCTTGTAAAAAATGGTGCTCTAGTAAGTCAAGTGTTTCCCTGAATTCTGTCAGCCATTCTAGGCTCAAGAATGAACCCATGGAGTAGATCTTGGGAACCCCGATTTACAGCCAGTGATTGCAGCCGTGAAATTAAAAGACACTTACTCCTTGGAAGGAAAGTTATGACCAACCTAGACAGCATATTAAAACGCAGAGACATTACTTTGCCAACAAAGGTCCGTCTAGTCAAGGCTATGGTTTTTCCAGTGGTCATGTATGGATGTGAGAGTTGGACTGTGAAGAAAGCTAAGCACTGAAGAATTGATGCTTTTGAACTGTGGTGTTGGAGAAGACTCTTGAGAGTCCCTTGGACTGCAAGGAGGTCCAACTGGTCCATCCTAAAGGATATCAGTCCTGGGTGTTCTTTGGAAGGAATGATGCTAAAGCTGAAACTCCAGTACTTTGGCCACCTGATGCGAAGAGTTGACTCATTGGAAAATGGGTCAAAATTGGGAGGGATTGGGGGCAGGAGGAGAAGGGGACGACAGAGGATGAGATGGCTGGATGGCATTATCGACTCGATGCACGTGAGTCTGGGTGAACTCCAGGAGTTGGTGATGGACAGGGAGGCCTGGCATGCTGCAATTCATGGGGTCACAAAGAATCAGACACGACTGAGCAACTAAACTGAACTGAACTGAACTGACCAGAAGTACAAGTGACAACCTGGGACTTAAAATTAGCATCTGAAGTGGGGGGGTGGTGGGGGGCCAGTCTTATGAGACTGAGCCCTAGAGTGTTACGAGGAGAGGAACACAGTATTTCCTCATTTACAGTGTAACCAAATTGTCGATGAGGAAATGTTCTCCTTTATGGAAGAGTTACAGCTAATAAATGTTGAAATAATGCTAAAATGACAAAATTCCCATTCTGTAATCCCTAATAAAACAATGGATATAGGTGATCTTCATCAATGGCTATTAAAATGCTTGGATAAAAGATAAATGAGAAACTGTAGCATGGATGAATCAGGTAAATGATATTTAGACTCACTAATCAAAAACCAATTGTTTTGTGCTTATGGATGTGATACAGTAAAAAAAAAAATACAATTATCAACTGTGAATGTTGCTAAATATTAAACATGAATGCTAGATCCGTTATTCTCAACTAGGGAAATTTTGTCCCTAGGGGACAGCAGGCAACGTTCACAGGCATTTTAGGTTTTCACAAGGGGAACCGGTGCTATATCAGCATCTAGTAGAGACCAGGGAAGTCAAGCATCCTACAACGACAGGACAACCGCCTATGGCAAATGACTCTCCGAATTATTAATAGTGCTGAGATTAGGAAACACAGATTTGAGCCAACTTCAAGAAATACAGGACCCAAGGTGCATATCAACCAAACGCAATCTAAGAATCTTGTTTGAACCCAGAATCAAGGCAACTATTTATTTATGATTCAAAGAATTTGAATACTGACTGGATACTGAGGAACTATTCATTTTTTTAGATATATTAATAGTATTAAGCTTATGATAATAGGAAAATACTTACCGGGTATTAGAAATAAACACCAAAGTAATAATTCTGGAGTTTAAATCATCTGGGAGGGAAGTTAAGGAGCGGTGTAGAGACAGTTGGTCACAAGTGATAATCACTGAAGCTGGACGATCAGAGTAGCTTCTACTTTCGTGTATGCTCAAAAACAGACACTAAAAACAAATAAATATTTTAATAAAATTTTAACTTATGTACTCGAAACTTAGTTCTGGAAAAAGTTACCTGAGAACTGAGATGTTGCTGCTTCCAAAAGCAATGAATCCACAAAGCTTAATCCCAAGGTCCTAATTTCTTATACTCTGGTGAAAGTGTCTCGAACTCTTCCACCAAAGCTCTCCTTAAAGCACATGCTATGGTATCTATACTTTATTTTCATATTTTTTAGTACAGACAATGTATGTCAGTTACAATTACACTCTTTGGGCAGGATGTTGCCCTAATCAGAAATTCACATTCTGCGAATGATTTGCTGAGCGTTATTAGAAAAGTCATACACTAGAGGTAAGGACTAAAAGGTCTTCTGTCATTATGTTCTGCCTTCAACGCAAGAGCATCCTAATCAGCATAATGTCAGAAGTGAGTTTTCATTGGTGGAATTAGTGGCTCGTTAATTAATAAAAATGAGGCTTTCATTTGGGAAATTAGTGACAGCGGAGAAATGTGAATTGCCTATAACATTTTTATAGATGACTCTGTGCTTGCAAGAACAAGAAGTAAGACTCCAGTGAGCCCTGGCATCCTTATCCTTAGGAATGGAGCCCTAGGTGATATCCCTAAATGATGTTTGCAGAAGGGGTTTATGATTGTTTTGTGCCTGCTTGCAGAAATGTCTATATGAGTAGCAGAATTTGGTCTGAGATTTGTTTTCCTAATAATCTGATACAAGGTTATGAGAGAGTAATTAACCCTCATTACTGACAACCATTAAAGCTCCCAAGATATACCAAAAAGAACCTAATACTTGTGCACAGCAAAGTGGTTTGGGTCAGTTCTCAGCAGCAGAAAAAAATAAATTCATTATCCACAGTTGATGAGTCCTGGCCCACCATAAAAGCAGTTAACTTGAAATCACCTATCTTTAAAATCTCTAAAAAACTCATGAGCCTAAGTTTATTACTACAAATCCCCTGATATGCAGAGTATATCATGTGAAATGCCAGACTGGATGAAGCACAGCTGGAATCAAGATTGCCGGGAGAAATATCAATAACCTCAGATACGCAGATGATACCACCCTATGGCAGAAAGCAAAGAGGAACTAGAGTTTCTTGATAAAAGTGAAAGAGGAGAGTGAAAAAACTGGCTTGAAACTCAACATTCAAAAAACTAAGATCATGGCATCCGGTCCCATGACTTCATGCAAATAGAAGGGGAAACAGTGACAGATTTTATTTTCTTGGGCTCCAAAGTCACTGTGGATGGTGACTGGAGCCCTGAAATTAAGACACTTGCTCCTTGGGAGGAAAGCTATGACAAACCTACAGCATATTCAAAAGCAGAAACATCACTTTGCTGACAAAGGTCTGTATAGTCAAAGCCATAATACTTCCAGTAGTCATGTACAGATGTGAGAGGTGGACCATAAAGAAGGCTGAGCACTGAAGAAAGGGTGCTTTTGAATTGCAGTGCTGGAGCAGACTCTTGAGAGTCCCTTGGACAGCAAGGAGATCAAACCAGTCAATCCTAAAGGCAATCAACCCTGCATACCCATTGGAAGGACTGTTGCTGAAGCTCTAATACTTTGGCCACCTCACGCAAAGAGCTGACTCATTGGAAAAGATCCTGACGCCAGAAAAGACTGAAGGCAAAAGGAGGAGGGGGCGGCAGAGGATGAGATGATTGGATGGCATCACCGGCTCAAGGGACATGAATTTGAGCAAACTCCAGGAGATGGTGAAAGACAGGGAAGCCCGGAGTGCTGCAGTCCATGAGATCTCAAAGAGTTGGACACAACTTAGGGACTGAACAACAACAGCATTATACCTTTATAGAGCCTTGTTCTGGATTTATCAAGGATTGATTTAGGAACTGGAGACACTGAACCTACAAGCTGAAGACATCAGTTGGGAATTGTTGCTGAAAAACCAGAGCTTTGACTATACAGACCTTTGTCAGCAAAGTAATGGCTCGCTTTATAATATGCTGTTGAGGTTTGCCATAGCTTTTCTTTCTAACAGGAACATTAGTACCAATACTGAAACAGGCTGGAGAAGATAAAAGTCCAATTATCCCACAGCCTACTCTGTAGCAGGTATTTCTGGAGAGAAAAAAAATACTGCAATAAGATATTTTCAGACTTTAAGAAATCTATTTAAAAACAAAATAGTCTGTAATTCTTTTGCAGAATTCATGAATGGTTAATTGACATTTTTGTCTTATACAAGAAATATCAGCCAAAATTTATGTTAAGTTACTTATTTCTCCTTTAGGCTTTTGACAGTAGATTTTTATATGGTATGGTCCAGTAGTTTTCCAAATATACAGGCTATTTGGACTAGGCTTTCTATCTTTTTGCATGGTAATAAATCTTTTACTCACCTGAGAGGCAACAGTATAAGGCAAGTATATTTGGCTTTAAAGCTCAGGAATACAAGACTAGAAAAATAGATGGAATCTGACTTCTGAAAGAGCAAGCACCTCTAGGGATGATCACCAATGTTTTCAAAAGTACTAATTATGTATTTAATTTTAAGACTGTGACCTCTCTAATCTCCAAGAACAGTGAGTTGGGCAAATGGTCTTACACAGGCCGGCACACCTGCAGAGCAAAGTCCACAGATTAACTTGGCATTTGTTTCCATTTGTATCTCTCCAGACTAAGCTCTTCTAAGTCTCACTGGCAAAGCTGAGGCAACCAAATAGACCAATAATGTTATTTCAGTACTCTGATTTTCTTTTACAAAATTCTTATTACCACCTATTGTTCAAACTACTGAATATCTTATCTTTTTTCCCAGCAGTCCAATCAATTTTTTTAATCAGGGTATAGTTGCTATACAATGTTGAGTTAGTCTCTGCTGTACAATGAAGTGAATCAGATATATGTATACAAATATCCCCTCCCTCTTGAAACTCCCTCCCACCCCAGCCCCAATCCCAACACTCTAGGTCATCACAGAGCACTGAGCTGAGCTCCCTGTGCTATACACTGCTGCTGCTGCTGCTGCTGCTAAGTCACTTTAGTTGTGTCCGACTCTGTGTGACCCCATAGACTGCAGCCCACCAGGCTCCCCCATCCCTGGGATTCTCCAGGCAAGAACACTGGAGTGGGTTGCCATTTCCTTCTCCAATGCATGAAAGTGAAAAGTGAAAGTGAAGTCGCTCAGTCATGTCCGACTCTTCGCATCCCCATGGACTGCAGCCTACCAGGCTCCTCCATCCATGGGATTTTCCAGGCAAGAGTACTGGAGTGGGTTGCCATTGCTTTCTCTGGTGCTATACACTAGCCATCTATTTTACACAAGGTAGTGTATATATGTCAATCCCAAGCTCCCAAGTCATCACCTCACTCCCTCGCTTCCATGTCTACAGGTCTACTCTCTACATCTGAATCTTTATTCAAAGTGAAGTGAAGTGAAAGTGTTAGTCACTCAAGTCATGTTCAATTCTGTGACCCCATGGACTGCAGCCCACTGGGCTCCTCTGTCCATGGAATTCTCCAGGCAAGGATACTGGAGTGGGTAGCTATTCCCTTCTCCAAGGGATCTTCCCAACCCAGGGATAGAACCTGGGTCTCCAGCATGGCAGGCAGATTCTTTACTGTCTGAGCCAGCAGGAAAGGCCATTTAAACTACTGCATATCTATTAAAGGATAGATTTCTTGATAGCAGCAGACAAAAAAAACCATTAAAATGTAGCAAAACAATGAATAACATCAACAATCTTCATCTTGAAATTGTAAGCCAATAAAAATACATCACAGTAAAAGTATATGTAAATAAAGAAAAGAAAACTGTAAGAGAAACATAGATACAGACTAGTATTTTATTAACAGACTAAATATTTGCTGTTGATAAATGATGCTCCTAACAGAATAAATCATGCAAAGAACATATTCTGATAACTATGTATATCCAGAAAATGAATTTTAAAAACTGTGGAATTTGAGAGGGAACATGGTCTCATCTTGAGATATTTGAAGGATGTGTATGGTTTAATCAATGGATAGACAGTAGTGCTAACACCAGAATCAGAACATACAAAAATACAGTAATGTCCTGTTCTTTTCCAATATTGGGCCTGAAAATGACAACTTATTCCAACTATAGCCAAAGAAAAAATTAGTGATCTAGTTGAGAATAAACATCAGGCTCTTGTGTATTCCCAGAGGGTTTTCACAGGAATATGGCATGACTATCACACAATGAAGGTGTCACATGAATAAAGATCTACACATAAGTAAACAAATGAAATTGGAAGGCATATAATTTGTACTTCACTGGTGGTCCAGTGGATAAGACTCTGTGCTCCCAATGTTGGAGACTCAGGTTCGATCCTTGGTCAGGGAACTAGCCTGCACGCTGCAACTAAGAGTCAGCATGCCCCAGTGAAGATCAAGTAAGACCAGCTCAGCCTAAATAAATAAATAAGTAAAATGTTTAGGAGGCATATAAGTCAGAGTCACAGTCTACTTCTAGACTGGCTTTCACCAATTTTGTGTGTATTTTAGAAAATCCTCCTGTTCTCTTCTATGCCTGAAGAGAATCATCAGTACAGTTATTTTGGGTTATTCTCTAAAACAAAAATGTAAGCCATTTTTATGGGCATCTTTTCCATGAACAAGGATCAGAACAGGTTCAGATGTTCAACTGAATTAGTTTTGATCTTCCTCCAATGAGCTTAGAAACCAAATGAATAAGTAAATAAGCCAGAAACATATGCAAGATGCAAAAAATATGCTGAGAGGAGAGATGAGGCGTGAATCACACAGGTAAAGATAAACCAAACGGGGTTTGCACATTGCTTTAAAAAAAAATAGCCACAAAAGCCCATGAATCACATTCACGTTAAAAGACTTGACTAGAAAGTGGGAATATGAGCAAGTGGGCTGTTCTCAAATATGTACTATTAGTTTCCAGAACCATTAAAATTAGATTGAATTGTTATAGATTTTTCATGAGGCACCATTAGATTGCTGCTAAAGCTGCCATCTAATAAAACTGGTGATTTGCAACACAGGAATACTTCACGCCAAAGGAGGTGTCTGCTAATTTATCACACCAGTAAGCTCATTGTTTTACTTGAGAGAAAACCTTTATGGAATACCAAGGTAGCACGCAGCTCACAGATGTACGTTTTGCTGTCCTTAATTTTTTAACATAATGTAAAAGCTTTTTCTCTATTTGTCCAATTTATTATTTGCTGTTTGCACACCCACGTGGTTTGTCCATGTGCATGTTCGTGCCACTGTTGTAACTTACAGGAATGGAAAGGCCAAAGTCTCAGATAAGACTTAATTAATGGCTTTGGTGGGTCCACACATAACCTCATGATTTGGCTGACTTTCTGAGGTCTAAATACCATCTTTGGGACAGAAAGATTCTAGAAACACTAAATTCTTCTTCTCACAGGCACTCTTAGCAAACCTTGATGCATTGAGCTACATGACCTCCCAGCCACGTTTAATTCTCCTACAGGCACTTCCACATGACCACGCTGATTCCCCGGTGGTGCAGTGGTAAAGAATCCTCCTGCCAATGCAGGAGACCTGGGTTTGGGAAGATCCCCTGGAGGAAGAAATGGCAACCCACTCCAATATTCTTCCCTGGAAAATTTCACGGACAGAGGAGCCTGGAGGGCTACAGTCTGTGGGGTTGCAAAGAATCAGATACAACCAGCAACTCAGTATGCACACTTTGTGTAATGTCCATTTAATAGCAGTGATAAATAATATTAAAAAATATTACTTTGATGATGATGACCTAATTTACCAAAAGGCCCTAAGTCATCTCTTCCTGAATTTTTACTTACAAGTCAAATGTGCCTGCATAAAACAAATGTCCAAATTTCTCTCCTTGCAGTTATGCTTTAAAAATATTTGGATTTGCAGGACTTGCCTTGTGGTCCAAGACTTTGCTCTCCCAATGCAGGGGAACTGGATTCAATCCCTGGTCAGGGAACTAGGTCCAACACGCAGCACCTAAGAGTCTGCATGCCACAACTAAAGAACCCACATGCAGCAACTAAAATCCTGCACATGGCAACAAAGATCTCGTGTGCTGCAACCAAATAAATCATTAAATACGTTTATATTTGGGTTTGCATTTAGAAATAAATTTCCTCCCCAACTTTGAGGAGATACTCTAGAGGTTCTCATGAATGATTTTAAAATAGCACATACTCCCATGTTAGGTACAAAACAGTCTCCAATTAGAAACCACACTAAAAAATTTTAACAAGAATAACTGGATCTATGGGCTGTGTATTGATACATTTGGCTGCCTGTAGATTTGATCCCAGAGGAAAAATTCAAAATTAGAAATTGCAGAAATGTAACTTGAAAGAATTTTCGGTCTGGTCAGTCCTTGATAAACACCATTAATATAAGAGAAAGAAGTATGGCTATGTACAAATAATTGTATAATCAAATTCACTTAGATTTTTCTCGATAAAAAATTCTTTAAAAACACTAGGACTCAGAGTTTTCAAAAATAATAAACGTATCTGCTGTGTTGGAAAGGGCAGGAGATGAGATGGAGAGTCAAAAGAGCAGATAAGTGAGAGCTAAACATTGATTTGCATGTGCTAAAAATATGCTAAACTTAGGTTTAGAGGTGCAGGAAAACAGTTCAGAGCAGGTGGGAAGTAATTCAACAGTTATACATGGAACAGTTGTTAATTACTCAATGAATCATCCCTGACATTTGGCAGATCTAAGTCTGCATCAACTGAAGCATAGAGCCCAAATGAAAAGTATCTTCCTCAATTATGGTCCTAAGGTTGCATCTTCTTCCTAAACCCAACTGCCAGGAAGAGGTAGGCTTTTGACTGGGGTTTCCCGTGTGCAGACTCAGTGAGCAAGGAGAGTCTCTGGGGAAGCTGGGGTTAGAGTAAGCACTCTAATCTCTCATTTGCATTTTTTTCTTCCACCCCCTGTTGACCCTTCTCTGATTTAGCAATTCATGCTCTGGTTAAAACAAAAGCCTTTGTCTAATTATCATCTTTAATGGTAAAGAATCTGCCTACTATGCAGAAGACCTGGGTTCAGCCCCTGGGTCAACAAGATCCCCTGAAGAAGGGAATGGCTACCCACTCCAGTATTTTTGCCTGGAGAATTCCAAGGACAGAGGAGCCTGGTGGGCTACAGTCTTGCAATCACAAAGAGTCAGACTTGACAGAGCAGCTAACATAACCAATTATCATCTTTACTTGTAATTCTTTTTTTTTTAAGATTTTTTTTTTTTGATGTGGACCATTTTAAAAGTTGGGCTTCCCTGGTAGCTCAGTTGGTAAAGAATTCACCTGCAATACAGGAGACCCTGGTTCAATTCCTGGGTTGGGAAGATACCCTGGGGAAGGGATAGGCTACCCACTCCAGTATTCTTGGACTTCCCTGATTGCTCAGGCCGTAAAGAATCCGCCTGCAAGGTGGAAGACTTGGGTTTGATCCCTGGGTTGGGAAGATCCCCTGAATCAGGGCATAGCAACCCACTCCAGTATTCTTGCCTGGAGAATCCCCATGGACAGAGGAGCCTGGTGGGCTACAGTCCATGGGGTCGCAAAGAGTTGCTCATACGTCTGAGCGACTAAGCACAGCACAACATTTTAAAAGTCTCTATTAAATTTGTTATAATAGTGCTCCTGTTGTTTACGTTCTGGGTTTTTGACTGCACTAAAAGAAATGTGGGATCTTAGCTTCCCAAGCAGGGATCTAACCCGCACCCCCTGCACTGCAAGGCGAAGTCATAACCACTGAACTGGCAGGGACGTCCTTATATTTCTCCCTTTACCTTTTTTTATAAGATTTCTCTGGTGCTCATGAACCCAGGATCCCAGCTTCCCTGTGTGTCTTCTTCCTCCTCTTCATCTACCACTTCCTTCTTTCATCTTCCAGCACCTCTCCCTGCTTATGACGGCCTCACTGGGTCAGACACTCAGTGTATTATCTTACATTTTCCTGGGAATAACCTTCCCCCACCCCAGTCCCTGGCATCTTCCTTGGTTATAACATGCTCCTTCCCTCTCCCTTGTAATTCTTCATTTTGACTCAATATAAGCTGAGGACTAGCTATAAGGATGGTGGAGGTCGACTTGAAGAGCATAGTGTCCAATAATGTGAGGGCAATACCTGGTTGAGGTAAGCACTAATTTAGTGCTGTTAAAAATTGAATAACTCAGAAACCATGTTTTCAATGCCACTTGGTGAACAAAACAGAGAAAATTCCCTGTCTTCATGAACCTTACCTTACAGTGGGAGGCAGACAATAAAGATAAACAAGTAATGAGATAGGGTGGGGGTGGGAGGGAGGTTCAACAGGGAAGGGACATATGTATACTTACGACAGAGTCATGTTGTTGTATGGCAGAAACCAACACAACATTGTAAAGCAATTATCTTCCAATAAGGGACAATCTCACTCTTGGGGCTTCCCTGGTGGCTCAGACGGTAAAGAATCCACCTGCAAAGCAGGAGACCCGACACCAATCCCTAGGTCGGGAGGATCCCCTGGAGAACGGAATGGCTACCCACTCCAGTATTCTTGCCTGCAAAATCCCATGGTCAGAGGAGCCTGGCAGGCTACAGTCCATGGGGTGCAAGAGTCAGACACGACTTACCGACTAAACCACCAACACGTAGTTGATTTATAACACTGTGTTAATTTCTGCTGTACAGCAAAGTGATTCAGTTATACACATATATACATTCCTTTTGGGCTTCCCAGATGGCTCAGAAGGTCAAGAATGGGCCTGCAATGCAGGAGACACAAGAGACATGGTTTCAGTCCCTGAGTCGGGAACACCCCCTGGAGGAGGAAATGGCAACCCACCTCAGTATTCTTGCTGGAAGAATCCCATGGACAGAGGAGCCTGGTAGGCTACAGTCCATAGCGTCACAAAGAGTTGGACACGACTGAGCAACTGAGCACAAAAAAAAAAAAAAAGAAAAAGAATGATAATGACAGGAAAAAAATATGATAAGTAAAATACACAGTTCTGTACCGAGGAACACGTTCTCTCGCAGATATTATCAGTGCTCTTCTCAGATTCCCTGGACTCTGTTCCCACCTGTCCTGACCCCAGGGCTCCCCCTTGCAAACCTCAGAAGGCTTTCCCCTAGCAGCTGAAGGACACTTGTCCAAGCACAGTGATGGGAGATGCTGCAAAGTTTAAGTCCCAACTCCACCCCACCCCCATCCCCAGGGCAGTTCTCAACCATGAACTGATGAGAATTGGTGGATAAACACCCTCATTTCCTTACGCCTCAGACATACTTTAAGGCGTGTCTATGCAGTGTCCCTGAGTTCCCCAGCAGGACTGAGTCCCAGTTGCCCACAACAGTAACCTCTGATTGCCATACCCTGAACTGGCTTCCTTCCCCTCCCACTCTCTCCCACTAACCCTAATCCTAACCTGACTTGCGTTCCTGGGATCACCTCCCATATAAACCACTGCATTCAAACCCGTGTCCAAGATCTTTCTTCTGGGCAAGACAAGTGTCAAGGAAAACATGAGGCAGAGAAACAGGAGTTGAAGTATTGAGTGGGGTACAATCTCAGATTGCATGATAAAGGCTTCACTGAGGTGATTTTGATGAAAGACTAAATGGAAGAAGGATTGACATCACTGAAGCTCCAAAATAGGGACACTGCCAAGCCTAGGACACCATCTTATATCCCGAGCCATGCTGCCGTTATTTAGTCACTAAGTTGTGTCTGACTCTTTGCAACCCCATGAACCACAGCATTCCAGGCTTCCCTGTCCTTCACTATCTCCTGGAGTTTGCTCAAACTCATGTCCATTGAGTCAGTGATGCCACCTAACCACCGATCTTCTGTTGCCCCCTTCTGCTCCTGCCCTCAATCTTTCCCAGCATCAAGGTCTTTTCCAATTTGTTCACATCACGTGGCCAAAGTAGCATTTGTTGAACTTGGGGTGTTTTCTTCTCTCTGGCGTTTGAAAATAAAGTGTCTGTCCCTAGTAATTTGGTGAGGTTTGGATTTTCACTGCCAGAAGCAAAATATTGATTTTCCCTCACAGCGATTTGATATAAATGCATGTGAAACCCTTAGGGCATCTTGCCCTCTTATTCTTATTATAAGATATCTCGTCAACTGTCTCAGCTCAAGGCCACAAAATGGCTCAATACTAAGACATTCTCTCTCAGAGGAATTCTCAACAAAATTTCTTGAGTACTGATGTGAACGTGGGGAGGATTCATGTTGCTTTCACTTAGCCTCCAAAGAATAAAATGTCACTCCTTACAGTCACCCTAAGCTTACTGCATGACACGCTGGCCCGATGTGTGCCGTGATCTGCAATATAAGCCTCAAATATGGAAAGAGAGAAAGACAACTTCATAGAGTCACTGGCTCCTAAAATTAGACGCGACCTCAATAGGTAAATCTCTTACTCAAGACAGGAATCCCTGGCTCCACCATTTGATTGGGAGATCACCAGTTCCTGCTCAAACATCTCTAATCTAGGGCTCCTTACTCCAAACAAGCCAACCTATTCCATTTTTTGTTGTTGTGGTTTGGTTGCTAAGTCATGTCCGACTCTTTTGGGACCCCATGGACTGTACACCAAGCCCCCCTGTCCATGGGATTTCATAGGCAAGAAAACTGGAGTGGGTTGCCATGTCCTCCTCCAGGGGATCTTCCCAACCCAGGGACTGAACCTGCCTTTCCTGCATTGGTAGGTGGATTCCTTACCACTGAGCCACCGGGGAAGCCCATTTCATTTTTCACCAGCTTGTAAAAGAATTCTTCATATTGACTGGTGTTTCTTTAAACTTCCTCAGTATTCTTTCCAGAAACATAAAAACAAAACTAAATTCCCCTTCCACTTGGCAAATATGTTCCCCATAAATGAATTCCTGGAATATGCTCAGAAAAACTCATGGGTTCCACAGCCATCTATAGCTGACAACTCTCAAATCCATATCTCTAGTTCTGACCCCCAGACTTACCCAAATCAAATGCCAAATGACACTTCAAGTAGATACCCCATAGGTCCTCAAACTCAACATATCCAAAACCAATCTTAATACTTTCTAAACTAATTGTTGTACAGTCACTAAGTCGTGTCCAACTCTGTGACCCCATGGACTGTAGCACATGGACCCCATGCAAACCAGGCTTCTCTGTCCTTCACTGTCTCCCGGAGTTTGTTCCAACTCATGCTCATTGAGTTGGTGATGCTATCCAACCATCTCATCCTCTGTTGCCCCCTTCTCCTTCTGCCCTCAACCTTTCCCAGCTTCAGGGTCTTTTGCAATGAAACATCAGTTCCTTCACATCAGGTGGCCAAAGTACTGGAGCTTCAGCTTCAACATCAGTCCTTCCAATGAATATTCAGGGTTGACTGCCTTTAGGAGTGACTGGTTTGATCTCCTTGCTGTCCAAGAGACTCTCCATAGTCTTCTCCAGCACCACAATTTGAAAGCATCAACTCTTTAGCACTCAGCCTTCTTTACGCTCCAACTCTTACTATGTACATGACTACTGGAAAAACCATAGCTTTGACTATATGGACCTTTGTTGGCAAAACGATGTCTCTGTCTAGGTTGTCATAGCTTTCCTTCCACGGAATAAGCATCTTTTAATTTTGCAGCTACAGTCACTGTTCACAGTGATTTCAGAGCCCAAGAAATTAAAATCTGTCATTGTTTCCACTTTTTCCCCATCCACTTGCCATGAAGTGATTGGATCATATACCATGATCTTTGTTTTATGAATGTTGAGTTTTAAGCCAGCTTTTTCACTCTCCTCTTTCACCCGCATCAAGAGACAATGTTCCTTTCTGCATTTCACCATTGGAGTGGTATCATCTGCATATCTGAGTTTGCTGATATTTCTCCCAGCGATCTTGATTCCAGCTTGTGAGTCTTCCAGCCCAGTCTAAACTAATAGATCTGTCTGTATTCCCTACTCTGGATAACAACCTCATTTCTTCTTCAGCCAGAAATTAGTAAAATACATCTCAAACCTTTCAACTCATTTCTATTTCCTTTTACCACCATCCCAGTCCAAACTGCCAACATCTCTTTCCTAGAAAATCCTATTCTTTTAAACTTTACATAACTGTATTAGTTTTGCCAAATATCAAAATGAATCCGCCACAGGTATACATGTGTTTAAAGTTTAAAAATAAAATAAAATTAAAAAAAAAAAAAAAGAAAATATAAAAAAAAAAAAAAGAAAATCCTATTCTTAATTTTATTGCCCTACCACCTCTCCCTGCCCCCCTGTCTCAGCAAAACCTCAATCCATTCTCCAAACAGCACTCAGAATAATCCTTCTAAAATGCAAATATGATCACACAACTTCTCTGCTTAAAATCCTTTTGTGCTGAAGTGTGCCATATCTCGGGGGCTGTCATGGGAAATGACGTTGAACTGGTAGATGTTGGTCAGATCAAAACCGATGCTAAAAGGTAAGAATAATAAATAGAGCTTCTAAAGTAATAGTAGGGAGACTTCTTTTCTTACATGCACAATTCCTGGGCCAATCTAAGTATTGTGTAATAGGGAGCTATAAGAGAACTCTATCTAAGATTGACTTGGTTGATTTTTATAGGAAAGGGCAAAATTTACTCTAGAAGAGAAGAAAACATACCAGAATATAAGAGAGTAGAGACAAAAGGATAAAAGCCAGCACAGGGTGTTTTTGAATTTCTGAAAATTTAGAGGAGAATAAGAGACTTTAGAGGCACTTACCACATCGCAGTAAGGGAGACTTCAAGAAGATGAATGGGTAAAAAACTTTTTTAAAAAGTTTTGCAGTTTTATGAATGTCATCTCCACTTCACATTGTCCAAAAGATTACAGTAAAACCTTACATTGCTTTGCAATTATTTTTACATGTTAGACTAGTGTTTCTGTGCCTGGAATAATGAACAGATAGGTTCTATGGTAAGAACGAAATAATCCAATTTTCTACCTCCAAAATCTGCCTAATACTTAGTATGCTATTAAATAAAGTGTTGCTTCATGGTGTTATATCTTAAGTACCATGACTTCTAAATGTTCTACCCCTCACCCCACCTCAACTCCTAACCAAGTATGAAAATCACTGGTCTTGACTTAGTTCTATTTAAACAGAAGTACAAAACTTGCCCATATGATTGCAAGCTCATAATATTATACACCATGCACACCACAGATTTCTCACTATAGACGTTTATTTCTATATGCTAGCTCCCAATAGGCATCTTACCCTTGGAATGAAACCAATCTATTCTTACTGGGCTTAGTTAGAGATCATCTAGGGTGCAGTTTTATTATCACACCTGACCAAAGCCTTTGCATTGCCAAATTGTCTCCATCACAATGGCTTCCACTTTAAGCTAGTAAGAGCTCAATACAATAGGCTTTCCCAAAAATGATGGTGCACTTAGACCAAAATGATTGTAAAAAGCAAAACTGCGTGGGAAATTAGAAAAGTCAGCAGTGAGTCTGAATGAGAATGCATCTCCTCCCATGGAAAGGTCTTCTCATTAGACATCGAGTTGGAGATGATGGATGACCAGAGGAAGGAATCCTGTGATTTGTTTTCCGCAGACTGAAGGTGACCGTGGCAGGCACTTCTGGACTCAAGAGTGGGGATCTGGACCAAACTGCATCTAGAGGATTCATTCCAGCAGGGATAGTCTTTGAAGGAATGCTCCAGGCTTACAAACCAGAGAACTTTGAAGAGCATGATCATAAAAGGTCCAAAAAACTGAAAAGCAGATACAGAGCAGGGATGTCTCTGTGACTCTCCCACAAGATCTAATTGGCCTTGAGATCCCCAAAATACATCCTCAGGGTGGTCTTCTAGATTAGGAACCATTCGGGTCTGAAGTAGACCTCCTTTCTCTATCAGTAGAGATTATCTTGGCTGCAAAGAACAGCCCACTTAAATTTGTATGATTAATTAAGGAAATGACTGATCCACAGTTCTTAAAAGCAGTGATCAGATATGATTTGATCAGAGCTGTGGCTCACTTGTCTTCGATTCTCTTTCTCCTCTCTCCACGTGTCTGCTTCACATTGGCTGAAGTAGTTTTAAGACTAACATCATAAATATGTCCGGAGGAAGAGAAGGCATCCTGGTGCCTGGTGGCTCTCCCTCAAAGCCAAAAAGAACACTCTACCAGAGGTCCCCAGCAGGTATCTGGGGACCTTATTGTGACACATTTATTCCAGAATCAATAGGGGTGACACTGAGAACTACCCTTCAACCAATCAGAAAGCCCCTGGAACTGAGGATGGGCTCAGTTTCCCTTGCAGTCCTTAAGATGTGTTGGTGAAGGTTAGATTCCTGGATTTAAAGAGGGGTGCTTTGCTACTAGGCATACAGCCTGAGAAAACCGTAACTGAAAAAGACGTGTGTACCTCCACGATCACTGCAGCACTATTTACAGTAGCCAGGACAGGGAAGCGACCTAGACATCCATCAACAGATGAATAATAGAGAAGTTGTGGTACATATATACAATGGAATATTACTCAGTCATAGAAAGGAATAAATCTGAGTCCATTCTAGTGAGGTGGATGAAACTAAAGGCTATTCTACAGAGTGAAGTCAAAAAGAAAAAAACATTGTATATTAATACACATGTGTGTGTGTGTGTGTGTGTGTGTGTGTGTGTGTGCTCATGCTAAGTCACTTCAGTTGTGTCTGACTCTCTGCAACCCTATGGACTGTAGCCCATCAGGCTCCTCTGTCCATGGGATTCTCTAGGCAAGAAGACCGGAATGGGTTGCCGTGCCCTCCTCCAGGGATTGGACCCACATTTCTGATGTATCCTGCATTGGCAGGCAGTTTCTTTACCCCTAGCAGCACCTGGGAAGCCCCACATATATATGTATATGGAATCTAGAAAAATGGTACTGCTGAAACTGTGTGCAGGGCAGGGATAGAGGTGCAGACATAGAGAACGGATTTGTGGACACAACCAGGGAAGGAGAAGGTGAGACAAATTGAGAGAGTAGCATTGAAACATATACATGCTGCTGCTGCTAAGTCGTTTCAGTCGTGTCCAACTCTGTGCAACCCCATAGACGGCAGCCCACCAGGCTCCGCCACCCCTGGGATTCTCCAGGCAAGAACACTGGAGTGGGTTGCCATTTCCTTCTCCAATGCATGAAAGTGAAAAGTACCATGGATAAAAGAGATGGCCAGTGGGAAATTGCTATGTAAACAAGGAGCTCAAACCAGTGCTCTGACAACCTAGAGGGTGGGATGGTGGGGAAGAGAGGCTTCAAGAGATAAGGGAGATCTGTTTCATGGCACGGCAACCCATGAAACTTATGGCTGTTTCATGGCGTTGTATAGCAGAAACTAACACAACATTGTAAAGCAATTATCCTCCAACTAAAAATAAAGTTTTAAAACAGAGGGGTGCTTTGGAAAGGGGGAGAAGAACTGGGAGAAAACAAACAACATCCTCTGCATTTCACGTGGCAGCTTTGTGCTCTCCAGCCCTTCCCTTTTCTCAGTCCGCATTCCTGGGGTCCAAGAAGGGAAAAAATAACCAGAGCAACAGTCCACAGGAGTCTTGGATTCGGGTATGAGTTTTAGCGAAGACTGTGGGCTTGTCCTAGGCAGTTTACATAGCCCTGAAAATCACTGACCCACTTCATTTCCTCCAGTGATGTGCCCAATTGTCAGTTCTATATTCTGACAGAGGCTTTTAAAAGCTCTATGCCCAATTCTTTGGAATTGAGAATACTGAGTGATACCAATAATGAAGTCATATCTTTACAACACCTCTCTTCATTTTTCATTGTCATTAAGCCGGAAAATTCAACTATTCAGCATGATGATCATTTCCAGCCTTTGATAAGATTTTTCCATTTTCTCTCTATTTTAATGCTTTTAAATTGTAATAAAGCTTTAAAGACTGAGCTACCAATAGTTTCATTTGTCTGTCTTTCAACTGTAATGAATACAGATGGGCACAGAGGAAAGGGAATCCGGGATTTGCTCTAATCCTATAATCTTTCTCATTTGCTTGTGAAAGGTTGAATAATTCCAGATGAATACCTTGTAATGCTAGCGTTTTCTCACACCAATGATTTATTTTCTCATCAACACTAAAGGAATATTCAATATAATGTGCATATATAAGCTACAAAATAGTAAACACCCACATATGAAAAGCCATAAGTAACCAGTGTAATCAGAAATAATATGTAAGTCTGCATGCATATACACATATCACTAAATAGAGAAACACTTCCTACAAAAGAGACCACAGATATGACTAAATAAAAAAGTACTGAGAGCATTTCCTGCCCCATAAAATAAGAAATCATTTTGTTTGCTTTCTAACAATGTTTGTCCAAATATTACAGTTGATCTATCCGTACTGTGATACACTGTGACATTAAAATTCTTCCACTGGAGTCCACTTGGAAAATTTCATTTTATTTCCCTGTCTTTTACCCAGTCATTTGTCAGTCTAGTTATGTGAAAAAAAAGAATTAACTTCTGCTTGCTCATACATCTCTGGAGAATTGATGCATTCTACATAAATTTCACTGTTTCCCCAGTTGAAAAAAGAATCAAACCCTGAGTGTTCTAGGGTCATAGAAGCAAGAAGAATATTAATCAGCTCAATTTCCCTTGATCTGGTGGTACACGTAGTACAATGTGTAGCTAGGATAATATGACTAATAAGGATGATGATATCATAAAATGATATAGATAATGGTAAGTAGTGATCTTATGATCCACAGTGAGCTCTGCCTATTAAATGAGAGAAATTGCATGAAATGGCAAACCTTTATAATGTTGGAGCATAAAGCATCTTTGAAGGAAAATTCTGAGTGAGGAGTGGTAGATATGTAAGAAACATGTTTATTTCCTCTTTAGTTTCATCTGTCTCTTGCAAAAGAGTTTCTCCAATTCCATCTTGTTACCAACACTCCCACTTTGAGGGGAATGCTTTTCCCTCTCTAATATTCTGACTCGAATGTGTATACAAACCAAACTCCAATTCATCTGTCCCCATGTAAGAGGAGCTAGAGTTAATTTCCAAATGAGATGAAAATACCCAGAGAATTTAAGATTTAAATTTACAAAACATAGTTCCCAGATCACAGCTCACTCAGTTCATAAGCCCTGTTTCGTTTAACATCCTATTTCATATGTGTTAAAGGAACTAAAGAAAGGTAGTCCAGGTTATTTTCCCTATGTTTAGGATGAATTTGAAAGAGAACTAGAACATTAAGAGATTGTATGTGTATAGTAATGCATATGTATGGAATCTAGAAAAATGGTACTGATGAACCTATGTTCAGGGCAGGAATAGAGACGCAGACATGAAGAACAGACTTGTGGACACAGAGAGAGAAGAGGGTGGGACAAACTGAGAGAGTAGTGCTGAAACATACACATCACCACAGGTAAAACAGAAGGCTAGTGGGCTTGCTGTATAACACGGGGAGCTCCACCTGGTGCTCTGTAACACTAGAGGAGATGTGCTGGCAGGTGGGAGGGACGGCTAAGAGTGAGGGGATGTAGGTATACTTACGACTGAGTCACATTGTTATAGCAGAAACACACACAACATTGTAAAGCAATTATCCAATTAAAAAAAATTTTTTTTAATATATTGTTACTAATAATGGGCTTTTCCAGTGGCGCAGTGGTGAAGAAGCCACCTGCCAATGCAGGAGACACAAGAGACACAGGTTCCATCTCTGGGTTGGGAAGAGCCCCTGGAGTAGGAAATGGCAACTTGCTCCAGTATTCTTGCCAGGAAAATCCCTGGCGGGCTACAGTCCATGGGGTAGCAAAGAGTAGGACACAGCTGAGCACACACACATACTAATTATAAATAAAGACACACTTTTGGGAAAGATGCTTTTTAAAAGGATTGAGAGTGAAAGTGTTAGTCACTCAGTCCTGTCCAACTCTTTGTGACCCCATGGACTGTAGCCTGCCAGGCTCCTCTCTCCATGTTACATGGTTCCAAAAAAAAGATGACATATATAGTTCAATCATGAAAATGTATTATTTTATAGACAGGTACATCTTTTTATTCAGATTCAAGCAAATTTAAATTAATAATATCATCAATTTAAAACATTTACTTGAGTTTCCTCCAGAAATTCTAAAGTAGCAAAAATACAGTCCTTTGGGTATTAAAAGCCTATTTTGGTTTCATAAAGGTCCGTCTAGTCAAGGCTATAGTTTTCCCAGTAGTCATGTATGGATGTGAGAGTTGGACTGTGAAGAAAGCTGAGTGCTGAAGAATTGATGCTTTTGAACTGTGGTGTTGGAGAAGACTCTTGAGAGTCCCTTGGACTCCAAGGAGATCCAACCTGTCCATTCTAAAGGAGATCAGCCCTGGGTGTTCTTAGGAAGGAATGATGCTAAAGCTGAAACTCCAGTACTTTGGCCACCTCATGCAAAGAGTTGACTCATTGGAAAAGACTCTGATGCTGGGAGGGATTGGGGGCAGGAGGAGAAGGGGACGACAGAGGATGAGATGGCTGGATGGCATTACCGACTTGATGGACGTGAGTTTGAGTGAACTCTGGGAGTTGGTAATGGACAGGGAGGCCTGGTGTGCTGCAATTCATGGGGTCCCAAAGAGTCGGACACGACTGAGCGACTGAACTGAACTGAATGAAGGTTTTGGTTTCATTAATGAAGAGTAGGTGATTTAGACCAAACCTATTGCTGAGAATGACTTGAAAAGTTGAACAAACACTTTTTAAACATTTGAAGGCACAGAGGGACAATAAAGCTGTGACAAATGTCATAGCCAAGGTCCAGAAGAATAAGGACATTCAAAAAGTGAGTCTGAAGTTTGAAACCATTTTTATACCACAAAACTGTGCCAATGTTCCAGCAGAAGTGGCTGAGAAGCTGAGAAAGTGATGAGTTTTTAACAGACTCACAGGGCTAGGAGACAAAACCTGGAATTCAGGGCTTACTGGGAAGCAGTTAGCAGCTGATAAATCCAGAACCCCCCCTCTGCCACCATCTCCCAAGGCATAGGGTTGAGATCCTTGAGGACCTAAGGGTAAAATTAACACAGATTAGCACCCAAAGAAGTTGAAACTCAACTTTCTGTCCTTTCAAATACTGATGAGATTGTGAAGGTCTGGGATTACTAGTGTATCTGGCCTGTTGTTATTTAGTCACTAGTTGTGACCAAATTTTTGCAGCCCCATGGACTGCAGCATACCAGACTCCTCTTTCCTCTACTATCTCCAGGAATTTACTCAAATTCATGTCCATTGAGTCAGTGATGCTATGCAACCATCTCATTCTCCATCATCCCCTTCTCCGGCCTTCAATCTTTCCCAGGATCAGGGTCTTCTCCAATGAGTCAGTTATTCACATCAGGTGGCCAAAGGATTGGAGCTTAAGCATCAGTCCTTCCAGTGAATAGTCAGGATTGATTTCCTTTAGGATTGACTGGTTTGATCTCCTGGCAGTCCAAGGCACTCTCAAGAGTCTTCTCTAACACCATAGTTCAAAAGCATCAATTCTTCCATGTTTAGCTTTCCTTATGGTTCAACTCTCACATCCATACATGACTAGTGGAAAAACCATAGCTTAGACTATACAGACCTTTGTCAGCAAAGTAATGTCTCTGATATTTAATATGCTGTCTAGGTTGGTCATAGCTTTTCTTCCAAGGAGCAAGCATCTTTTAATTCTCATGGCTGCAGTCACCATCTGCAGTGGTTTTGGAGCCCAAGAAAATAACATCTGTCACTGTTTCCATTGTTTCCCATTTATTTGTCATGAAGTGATGGGACCAGATGCCATGATCTTCATTTTCTGAACACTGAGTTTTAGCTTTTCACTCTCCTTTCACTTTTATCAAGAGGCTCTTTAGTTCCTCTTTGCTTTCTGCCATAAGGGTGGTTTCAACTGTATATCTGAGGTTATTGATATTTCTCCCGGCAATCTTGATTCCAGCTTGTGCTTCACCCAGGCCGGCATTTCACATGATGTACTCTGCACACAATTATAAAATTTCCCTGGGAAGAAGATAACATCTAAAGCTACAAATATTCTCTAGTTCCTCAAAATCATTGGCATTTGATCAAAATAGTAAGGAACATGAGATAAGACAATATGAAGACAAAAATAAACAGTAACAGTCAAATACAGACTTACTGGAGATTTTTTTTTAAATGAAGTTAACAGACACAAAATTTGATATACCTATGCTTAGTATGCTCAAGGATAATAAAGGCAAGATTTTCAACTTGGAACCAGAAATTATAAATGTGAACCAAAGGAGAATTATAAATTTTTTAAATAAAATAATTGAAATTAAAGATTTCCTATATATGTCAAACAGCACTCAAAACACAGTCAAAAGGAGAATTAGTGAATTGCAAGGTAAGTTAAAAACTGTCCAAACTGAACGAAAAAGAAACAGGAGGACTGACAGTATAAAAATGAGTAAGACATAGAGTGGATATAGCAAAAGGGCAATTGAAACATAAAAGGAAAAAGACAGAAGAAATGGAGAGTTAATGGCTGAGAAGGTTTCCCAAGCTGGTGCAAGATATCAAGCCAAAGCTCTGAAATGCCCTATAAACCTCAAGTAAGATTAATGCAAAGTAAAATACACTTAAGCAAACCATAGTAAAACTGCTGAAAGAGAAAGAGAAAAATGTTGAAAGCAGCTCTTCCAAAATAAATATTGCCTTCAAGAAAGAAAATATCACTTTTCAACAGAAACAACGGAGGCCAAAAAATAATGCATAATGTCTCCAAGAGGAAATGCGTAAGTGCTTTGAAAGGGGAAAAAAAAAATCTGCCAAACTATGCCCAGTGAAAATGTCTTCTAAGAATGCTTATAAGACCCTTGGCAGGCTTTCACTGCCAAGGGCCAAGGTTCAATCTCTGGTTAAGGAAACAAGATCTTGCAAGCCACACTATGTGCGGGAAAAAAAAAAAAGAATGCTAGTAAAATAAGACTATTTTCAGGCAAACAAGAAAGCCACTTCTAGACCCATACAAAAGGAAATATCAAAATGTGTCCTACATGCAGGAGCTCAAACCTAGCACTCTGCGACAACCTAGAGTGGTGGGATGGGGTGGGAGGTGGGAGGGAGGTTCAAGAGGGAGGGGACATACGTATACCTATGGCTGATTCATTTGCTGTATGGCAGAAACCAATGCAACGTTGTAAAGCAATTATCCTACAAATAAAAATAATTTTTTAAGAAAGGTATCCTATAGGCAAAAAAAATAATAATCATCATCCCAGGTAGAATATAAAAAATTTAAGAAATAAAGGAATGAACCTGTGGCAGATTCATTTTGATATTTGGCAAAACTAATACAATTTTGTAAAGTTAAAAAATAAAATAAAATTAAAAAAAAAAGAAATAAAGGAATGAACAGAGAAAAAAGTAGAAAATAAACAAATACTGTTTATACAAAACAATAACACTAATATCTTGCAGGACTTAAAATACAGGTAGAATTAAATAAAATACACAGCAATAATAGGTCAGGATGAGTATAAACGAAGCTAAAGTATTCTTGAATTTTCTTGAAAGGTTCTTGAATTTTCATGGAAAAGGTGAAAGTACTTCTTTATATTAAAGTTTAATAAGTCAAGGACAGACTGTTATCTGTGATCAAGAGTAAACATTAGAAGCGTAGTAAAATATTTGATAATCAACTTACTAATAGAGAAAAATGAATAATCAAAAGATTTTAACTCAAAAGAAGGCAATAAGAAGTTGAAAACAAGTAGGAAGATCATAGGTTTATCACCAACTATTTCGGTATTTGGGCTTCCCAAGGGGCTCAGTGGTAAAGAATTCGCCTGCCAAGCAGGAGACACAAGTTCAATCCCTGGGTCGGGAAGATTCCCTGGAGAAGGAAATGGCAACCCATTCCAGTATTCTTACCTGGACAGAGGAGCCTGGCAGGCTACAGTCCGTGGGGTTGCAAAAGAGTCGGACACAACTTAGCGATTAAAACAACATTTCAGTAATTAGTAATACATTAAACGTAAGTATCTAAATGTTCCATGTAAAAGCTAACAAGTTAATGGAACCCAAGGAGAGAGTCATTGGAACTCCTAATCTATAGCTGGTAGCTCAGAAGCACAAGTAACAAACTGGGCTTTCCACTGGCATCTGAAGTGGGGGTGGGGGGGCAGTAAGACTGAGCCTTAAACCTGTGAAATCTATGCTATTTCTATATATATATATATTTCTATATATATATATAGGAAAATAGTATCAGAATTAAGTTGAAGTGTAGGACATCCAGCTGGAGTCTGGCAATTTCTTGGTGGTGTGGGGGAAATGCCTCACCCTACATTGAAACTGGATCCAAGAACCCAATAGAAGTGTTGGAGAAAACGTAGAGCACCTGGAACTCTCACCCATTGCTGCTGAGAATGTAAAATGGTACAAGCACTTTGGAAAACATTTTCTCATTTTCTTGAAGTTTAAACATGTACCTAAGATATAACTCAGCCATTCTACTCCTAGGCATTTACCAGAGGGAAAGGAAAGCATATGTTCACACAAAAAAAACTCATACACAAATCCTTGCAGCAAGATGGGGAGCTAAGATGAGCCTTGGAAGTGCTGGTTATAGTCTATTTTTTGACCTGGGTGGGGAATATGGGTGTGCTCACTTTGTGATAATTCCTTGGGCTCTACGCTTAAAATCTGTTCACTTTTCTATATGCTTGTTATTTTAAATAACAATTTTTTTTCAAGTCTACAAAAGAAAATATCCCTAAAATATCACTAAATCAAAATATTTATTGCTCCTTTCAGTATATAATACAAAAATATCATCACCATGGAGCTAGTGGTGACATTTAAATTGAGGGCTAGCAGTTGAGGACAGAGTAATTTATGTAAAGGAATCAGTAAAAAAAAAAAAAAAATTAAGTTTATGTCCTTGCCTGAAAATATGAAAAATTAAAACCTTGTTTTTCTCAGCTGCTTTGCAAAGTACATCAGTCTCATTATTGTGAGGTATTTCAAACAGGAGCAGAATAAACATGGTTTGCAACAACAACCAAAGTGTGTGTGTGTATCCAAATCTGAGGTTGACCTAAAATTTTACTTTAAGTAAAGTGATAAAAAATGCAGAGACAATAAATATCTTGTACATAGTTTTAAAAGTTAGTTGCAGAATATATTTAAAATGGATAATCAACAAGGTCCCACTGTCCAGCATAGGGCACTCTGCTCAACGTGATGCGGCAGCCTGGATGGGAGAGGAGTTCGGGGGAGAATGGATACATGTACATGTATGGCTGGGTCCCCTTGATGGTCACCTGAAACTATCATGACATTGTTAATCGTTAATATAATTGTTTATATTCTCCAATATAAAATAAAAAGTTTTTTAAAATGTGCATATAACTGAATCATTCTGCTATTCAGCAGAAATTAATACAACATTGTAGATCAATTATACTTTTTTAAAAAGAAATGCAAAAAAGTTATATTTATTCTAAAAGAGTTCCTTAATATGATTTTGTCTGAAATCACATTAATAATAAAACCAATAAACAGTAATGTAACACAATATGCTCAAAAAAAACAAAAAGCTGGTTGCAGAAGAAACAGTTCTTAGCAGAAATTTAAAGCAAGTGATTTGGTAGGGGGAAAGTCTTATTTATTGAGATTTATACCTCCAAAGTTAAAAATTATTTAAACTGGGTGGGAAAGAATAAATGTTCATAAGAAAAAGCTCATAAAAAAAGGAAAGCAGTATTATTTTTAAAGTAGAAATAAATATGACATACCATAAGATTGCCAAAAATGTTTCCAATTTAGATGTTTCCCTGAGCCCCGGCCTTACATAATCCTATTTTCTGTTGGACTTGACTGTGATATATTGGTCTTTAAAGTGCTCCAACATAGACAGTGTTCTATGTATATTTGTATTAGTAAGTTTAAGCTGCATCTTAGGGGTTACCAGTTAATCTAACCAGGAATCTATATCCCAGGGGTGGTCAAAGTGAAAGTGTCAGTTGCTCAGTTGTGTCCGACTCTTTGTGACCCGATGGGCTGTAGCCCACCAGGCTCCTCTGTTCATGGGACTCTCCAGGCAAGAATACTCAAATGGGTAGCCATTTCCTTCTTCAGGGGATCTTCCCAACCCAGGGATCGAACCTGGGTCTCATACATTGCAGGTATATTCTTTATCATCTGAGCCACCAGGGAAGTCAGAGGTTGGTCAGTATGTGCTCCAATCAGGAATTCCAGCTCCAGCTGCCACTGTTACTGTGCTTCTATTATCTTTATCTTTGATCAACACTGGAGATCTGCTAATTAGCATAATAAATGTTTAAAAACAAGTTTTCACTGGTAAATGAATAGCCCAGAGGATATTAAAAATGAGCTCTCAATGGAAAAATTAGTGGTATTCATTGATATTTACTGAATAAAATACTTTTGAGACACTCTCCTACCTCATAAGAATAGAGAATGAGAAGACAGTAGAGCCCGTAGTCTGAATCTTTATGGCCACTGCTTGAGATTTTGATACTTAAATAAGTCCTCTATTTAGTCCACCACTGGGACTGAGGACTCCACTGGCCCCATACACCTGCTACAGGTGAACCATTTATTTTTTTTAATTTATTTACTTCCGGCAGTGCTGAGTCTTTGTTGCTGCAATCGGGCTTTCTCTTGTTAGGGAGCACAGGCTCTTAGGCACTCAGGCCCAGTAGTGGCAGCTCTCGGGCTTGGGGCTCAGCATGTGGAATCTTCCCAGGCCAGGGATTGAATCTGTGTCCCCTGCATTGGCAGATGGACTCCAAACCACTGGAACAACAGGGAAGTCCAGGTGAACCTTTTATAAAAATATCATTGTGACAGTTAATAGGACGGCGCCCTAAGACACCATCAACCTTACACAACAATTTATATGACTTATTTTGTGCTTGCTTGTTGACACATTCTTTAAAAATCCAAGTGTATGGCAGAAATTGATCTAAGACTTGCCGCCAACATAACCTGATATCACTCTATAGAAAAATAGCTGACCCTCAGTCACTGTAGTTTTTGAGTTCCTACTATCATCAACCAAAAAGAACCTAAGAGTTAATGCAAAAACGAATTGGCTTAGGTCAGTTTACAGTGTGAAATTGATGTCCTCTGGAATGCACAAAGCCAAAACTAATCTCAAGTTCCCCCACCTCCAGCATGCTATTCCTTCTGTTTTCTGTTTTTTTTTTCCCCCTAAATTAATAGGATGACCATTTATCTTGTCATCCCAGCCAAAATCTGATGTCATCCTGTTTTCACCCTTGCCTCACCCAATATAATTTCCTTAGAGCAGTCAATACTGCTTTAAGCTTGTTTATTAATGTATTAACCATACATTAACCAAATCCTTTACCATAGCGTATGATGAGGAAAGCACCAAGCTTAAGAAGTGTCTTGAGCCTATACAGCTACTAAGAGGGAGAACCAAGATTCAAACCTAGGCAGCCTGGCTCCAGTCACCCAAAACTCTGATCAGTTTCACCTGATTAAATACATTCATCTACAGCCTCATCTCCAAGCCCACAATCACACCTTGCTTCGGGCATCATTTCTTGCCTAAATAATAATGAAAGCCTCTGGTCTGAGACCTCTCTGATTCGTTTGTATTATATGTGTGAGTGCTAAGTCGCTTCAGTTGTGTCTGACTCTTTGTGACCCTACGGAGAGCAGCCCACCACATTCCTCTGTCCATGGGATTCTCCAGGTCAGGAATACTGCAGTGGGTTGCCATGCCCTTCTCCAGGTTGTACTATATGTATAAGAGCAAATTATATCATGTTATTTATTAGGGCTTACTTCCCAGATGGCCCTAGTGGTAAAGACTCTGTCTGCCAATGCAAGAGATGTAAAGAGACATCCTGGGTCAGCAAGATCCCCTAGAGGAGGAAATAGCAACCTACTCCAATATTCTTGCCTGGAGAATCCCATGGACAGAGAAGCCTGGAAAGCTACAATCCATATGGTCAGTCGCAAAGAGTCGGACACGACTGAAGTGACTTAGCACGCATTCACCTACTCTAACCTTTCAAAGGTTTTGCTCTCGCCACAGTATGATGTTGGAACTCCTCGGCAAAGTTCGTGGAGCCCTGATGATTTGGTTGCGCAACTTTCCCCTCTCAGATCTGTCCCTCCCCATATAGCACTCCAGACCTGAGCTGTTGCAAGCTATTCTATCTGAAGGCCGGAGAACCTGCTCCTAGTCCTTGATGCTAATAATGCTCTTACCGTTCCCTCTATTTGGACTGCCTTCCCCTCGTCATCTACTTGAAAAAACTGTATCCATCCTTCCAGACACAAACCCTCTGTAATAGCTTACCTATATATCTCCACAGAATTAGTCAGCCTTTCTGCTACATTCCAACTGAACTCCTACACTTGGTTTTATTATAGCATATGTACTCACATGTCTGTTTCTTCTATTAGCATTCCTAAAGGGCAAGCGCCACATCTGACTCATCTTTGTAATGCCTGGGCTCTGGTAGCCATAAAAATAAATATGCATTCAATGAAATAAATGGGTGATTGACAGAGCTATCATATTCAGGTGAAAGAATGGTTTCTGGGCTTCTAGGCAGCAAAGGCAAAAAAGTGGGGACAGGAGAGAGAAAAAGAGAAAGAAGAGGAAGGGAAAGAAGGGGGAATAAGAGGAGGGAGATGTAAGGAAGGAAGAAGGAAGGGAAGGAGTGAAGGAAAGGAAAAGAAATGCACAGTATTGTATTAGGTGGCTCAGTGGTAAGAATCTGTCTGCCCATGTAGGAGACAGAAGAGACTCAGGTTCAATCCATGGGTCAGAAAGATCCTCTGGAGAAGGAAATGGCAATCTACTACAGGATTCTTGCCTGGAGAATCCCATGGACAGAGGAGCCTGGCAGGCTACAATTCACGGGGTCACAAAGAGTCAGACACGACTGAGCGACTAAGCACATATATATTACATCCAATTCAGTTCAGTTCAGTTTAGTTCAGTTGCTCAATTGTGTCCAACTCTTTGCAACCCCATGGAGTGCAGCATGGCAGGCCTCCCTGTCCATCATAAAGTCCTGGAGATTACTCAAACTCGTGTCCATTGAGTCAGTGATGCCACCTAACCATCTCATACTCTGTCAGCCCCTTCTCCTCCCCTCTTCAATCTTTCCCAGCATCAGGGTCTTTTCAAATGAGTCAGCTCTTCGCATCAGGTGGCCAAAGTATTAGAGTTTCAGCTTCAGCATCAGTCCTTCCAATGAACATTCAGGACTGATTTCCTTTAGGATTGACTGGTTGGGTCTCCTTGCAGTCCAAGGGACTCTCAAGAGTCTTCTCCAACATCACAGTTCAAAAGCATCAATTCTTCGGCAATCAGCTTTCTTTATGGTCCAACTCTCACATCCAGTTCAGAAAACTAAGATCATGACATCCAGTCCCATCACTTCATGGGAAATAGATGAGGAAACAGTGGAAACAGTGAGAGACTTTATTTTGGGGGGCTCCAAAATCACTGCAGATGGTGATTGCATCCATGAAATTAAAAGACGCTTGCTCCTTGGAAGGAAAGTTATGACCAACCTAGACAGCATATTCAAAAGCAGAGACATTACTTTGTCAACAAAGGTCTGTCTAGTCAAGGCTGTGGTTTTTCCAATAGTCATGTACAGATGTGAGAGTTGGACTATAAAGAAAGCTGAGCACAGAAGTATTGTTGCTTTTGAACTGTGGTGTTGGAGAAGACTCTTGAGAGTCCCTCGGACTGCAAGGAGATCCAACCAGTCAATCTTAAAGGAAATCAGTCCTGGATGTTCATTGGAAGGACTGATGTTAAAGCTGAAACTCTAATATTTTGGCCACCTGATGTGAAGCGCTGACTCATTTGAAAAGACCCTGATGCTGGGCAAGACTGAAGGCCAAAGGAGAAGGGGACGACAGAGGATGAGATGATTGGATGGCATCACCAGCTCAATAGACATGAGTTTGAGCAAGCTTCACGAGCTGGTGATGGATATGGAAGCCTGGCGTGCTACAGTCTATGGGGTCGCAAAGAGTTGGACAGGACTGAGCAACTGAACTGAACTGAAAGATTGCTATAAAAAAAAAGACATATAAATCCCTCATTTACTGTGCTGCTTTTGAACTGAGTGAAAGTAAAGGAGTGAGAGGGTCAGAAAAACTGCAACTGGCATCAGAATATGTCGCTAGCATCTGAGACTTCACCAAACAATCTGGAGGGCAACGCTGAGTCCAGGACTGAGAACGGCTGCAGGTGCTGTAGAAATTTCTTCCAGCTGCTGTGCTGAATCCAGGTAATATCTCCATGAGCAAAACCAAACAAAGCCACTACCCTCATGGGGTTTTCTTGCTAACTGGGGGAAGGCGGAGGGATCAAAGTCTAATCAGGAAAACAAAACTACCTCTGCCCAACCTCCGCTTCGTTCCCTTCCCAGGTGATGATTTTGAAAACAGTCCCTAACAACAGCAGCTCACTTACCCGTCTCCATCTCAGAGGCTGCTCCCAGAGACTTGTGACGCTAGCATCCTATTTGCAGAATAGGATGAGGCCCAAGAAGTCTCTCTGAGACTCACTGTGTTCATTGCCTCTGGACTTCACTCGGGGTTGCAGATGCAAACTAATAACAGCCAACATGCACCGAGTACTTACATGTGTCAAACAATCTACACATGTTAACACAATATCTTTACAACTTCATTTTAGAGATGAGGAAACCAAGGAACACAGAGATTAAGAAGCTTGGTTAAGATCATACAGCTGGTATGTAGTAACGCCAAGTTACAAACCCAGACAATCCAACTAGGCAGCCCTTTTTCCTAAGCTCATCACACTACTTCCTCTTTTGCACATGGGTCTGGTGAATGACTGATTTCTAATGTTGGTGAATGTCTGTCCCCAGGTAGATATACCCCCGTTCTCTCGGTGGAAGCAGATTTTTGGAAGAAAATTATACAGCCTTTCTATGAATGGATTTCTCTGTATTGTGTTCTGTGCTGTGCTGTGCTTAGTTACTCAGTCATGTCCAACTCTTTGAGACCCCATGGGCTGTAGCCAGGCTCCTCTGTCCATGGGATTTCCCAGACAAGAGTACTGGAATGGGTTGCCATTTCCGCCTTCAGGGGATCTTCCTGACCCAGGAATCGAACCTGTGTCTCCTACTTAGCAGGCAGATTCTTTACTGCTGAGCCACCAGGGAAGCTCAATACCAACAGTACCCTGCACTAATTAGAGACACAGCCCAGAAGGGATGAAATAGACTCAAACAGACTATCAAGAAGGAAAAGCCATAGGTACATTAAAAATTATTGTTAATCTTCTAAAATTTTTTTCAGTTTTATCAGTTATCATTGATTATATTTAAGGTGTACAACTTGCTGTTTTGGTATCAAAACACTGTATACATTGTGAAATGACCACCACAATCAATCTAATTAACATATCCGTTGCCTCACTGAATTACCATTTTTCTTTCTTTGTTCCTGTCTTTCTCTTTCTTTCTTTTGATAGTGAGAACACTCAGTATCTTCTTAGCGAACTTCAAGTACACAACACAATATTGTTAGCTGTACTCACCATGCCGTTCCCATGAGACAACACCTCTCACCTGTTAGGATGGCTATTTTCCAAAAGACAAGAGATAAAAAGTGTTGGTGAGGAGGTGGAGAAAAGGGACCCATTGCACACTGTTGGTGGGAATGTAAATTGGTGCAGCCTCTACAGAAAACAGTATGGAGTTTCTTTAGAAACTTAAAAATTAAACTGCCCTATGCAATCCCACTTCTGGATACATACCTGAAAGAAATAAAATGACTATATCAACGAGATATCTACACTCCCATGTCCATTGCAGCATTATTCACAATAAGAACCAAGAGAAGGAAACAACCTAAATATCTGTCAATGGATGAATGGATGAAGAAAATACAGTGTACATATCACAGTGAAATGCTATTCAGCCCTTAAAAAGAAGGAAATCCTGGCATTTGTAACAAATGTGTATGAATCTGGAAGATACTATGGTAAATGAAATAAGGCGACTCAGACAAATATTGACTGCATGGATCTCATTGTTACGTGGAATCTAAAATTTTCAACCTCACAGAAGCAGAGAGTAGAGTGGTAGTTTCAGGGATGAAACAGAGAGGGGAAGGGAGATGTTGGTCAAAGGGTACAAAGCTCCAATTATGGAAGATGAATGAATTCTGGAGACATAATATGTTCTTAACTTTGTAACTGCAATAATAGGTAAAAGAGCATCCTTTACTAAGCTCATGGCTAGAACATGTGGTATCCCATTCAACATATTCCAAAAGCCAAGCAACGGATGGTTTGCAATTACCATGAGTGGTCTATTTCCTAAGTTTCCATTTCTAGAAAACTATGAACTTGATAGAATTCAATTTTTTAAAATGCCATGTGAGAAAAAATAGGATATCAAAGCATTATGGTGTTTCAGGTCCAATTTCATTCTGTGGCTAGGACAGGGTCCTAAACACATTCTTCATATTATTATTCATATTATTCATATTATATTATTATTCATATAATTAAATAACAATAAAATAAGTTCTTCTTTATATGTGTTTTCTTTTTCAGCCTCCATGGGGTGAAATAAACATGAAGCTGTCAAAGAGAATCAACTGAGACAGGCTAAACTAATTTGCCACTGACGATAGTCATTATAAACAATCTGAATACTGTTCCACCTCACTGGGATTTAAATAATCTGTCAAAAAGCAACTATATTCTAAAATCTGCATATGGAATCAGGATATAACAAAGAAATGAAGGTACGGTTAGTGAAACCAACAGAAATATCCTCTCATTCCTGACACCAACTTAAAAAAGCCACATTGGGTTTAATTTCTTTAAGTCCCTCTCCTCTCTCCCTCCTTCAGGTGCCATCCCCATGCAAACAATTATTGCTACCCATTCCTTCCTCAATGTTTAGAAATACTTCTCAGTGTCTTTGAAAACTGGGTCTTTTAAGGACCAGCTAGAGGCAGAATTATTAAATAGGATGAGCTATTCTTTCTTTTTAAAAGTGAAAGGAACCAATTATACTCCAATAATAAAATAAAATAATAAAAAGTAAACTAAAATAAATAAATAAGTAAAATTTTTTAATAATTAAAAAAAGCAAAGATGAGAATACCCAGTGCTGATGAAGACCTGGTTAAATGTAGTCTTTATATATTCCTGGTGACAATGTAAGATTTTTTTGAAAATCAAGTTATTAATTATACTCCAATTCTGAGAATATACTCTACTGCAATCATCCTAAAGATGGGGGAAAAAAAACTTTATGCACAAAGATGTTCATTTTGGTAACATTTCTAGTGAGAAAACATGGAAATAAACTAAATGTCTAGCAATATGAAAATAGCTAAATAAATGATGGAGGTAACAGGGAAATAGTATGAACTATCTTAAATAAAATTTGGCAAAAGTTTTAATACACACACATATAAACAAAGGTGATACTAACAAACTATAGAGATGATCCCGGGAAGCACAGTCTTCAAAGGTGGTATTGAAACCAAGAAGGACTGCATGGTCCTTCCCAGGAACTGACCCCGACATGTCCCCTGCCTGCCTCTTGTTTTCAGAAGAGCATTAGCCTCCTAGTCTTCCCTGGAGTTCCAAAGAGCAAATTGAATCAGAGTGGTGAGAAAATGCAGGAACAAATGAAAATACTCAAGAAAGACAAAAGAATAATAATTTAGCCATAAAATAAAGTCAAGGAGATTTAGTTCCTCCTCAAGGGCAATAGATAATGTCCTGAGCCAGATCCTTAGCTGTTTTGCAGATACTAAAACCACCACCAGGTAGAACTGCATACTGACCACTAGCACATACACGCCAGATGGATTGGATTCAGAAAACTGATAACTGAAATTCCCGAAATACCACCTTGTTACCTTGCCGCCAACCAATAAGAAAGATGTCCACAAGTTGATCGCATACTCTCACCTTGCCTTTAAAAAACAAAACAAAAAAATCTTTTAATTTTATATTGGCATATAGCTGATTAACAATATTGAGATAGTTTCAGGTATCTCAGAACAGCAAAGGGACTCAGGCATACACATACATGTATCCATTCTCCCCCAAACTCCCCTCCCATCCATGCTGCCACATAACATTGAGAGTTCCTTGTGCTATATAGTAGGACCTTGTTGGTAATCCATTTTAAATACAGCAGAGTATACATATCTATCCCAAACTCCATAACTACATCCTCCCCCCATTCTCCACGCCCCCTACAACCCTCAGTTCATTCTCTAAGTCTGTGAGTCTGTTTCTGTTTCATAAGCAAGTTGCTTTGTATCATGTCTTTTTAGATTCCACATATAAGGGATGGCATATGATATTTCTCCTTGGCTGTCAGGCTAACTTTACTCAGCATGACAATCTCTAGGTCCATTCGCATTGCTGCAAATGAAACTATTTCATTCTTTTTAATGGCTGAGTAATATTCCATTGTACTATTTCTGCTTTATTTGACTATGCCAAAGCCTTTGATTGTGTAGATCACAATAAACTGTGAAAAATTTTTAAAGAGATGGGAATACCAGACCAGCTGACCTGACTCTTGAGAAACCTGTATGCAGGTCAGGAAGCAACAGTTACAACTGGACATGGAACAACAGACTGGTTCTAAATAGGAAAAGGAGTACATCAAGGCTGTATATTGTCACTCTGCTTATTTAACTTATATACAGAGTACATCATGAGAAACGCTGGACTGGAAGAAGCACAAGCTGGAATCAAGATTGCTGGGAGAAATATCAATCACCTCAGATATGCAGGTGACACCACCCTTATGGCAAAAAGTGAAGAACTAAAGAGCCTCTTGATGAAAGTGAAAGAGGAGAGTGAAAAAGTTGGCTTAAAGCTCAACATTCAGAAGTCTAAGATCATGGCATCCAGTCCCATCATTTCATGGCAAATAGATGGGGAAACAGTGGAAACAATGGCTGACTTTATTTTGGGGGGCTCCAAAATCACTGCAGATGGTGATTGCAGCCATGAAATTAAAAGATGCTTACTCCTTGGAAGGAAAGTTATGACCAACCTAGACACCATATTCAAAAGCAGAGACATTGCTTTGTCAACAAAGGTACATCTAGTCAAGGCTATGGTTTTTCCAGTAGTCATGTATGGATGTGAGAGTTGGACTATAAAGAAAGCTGAGCACAGAAGAATTGATGCTTTTAAACTGTGGTGTTGGAGAAGACTCTTGAGAGTCCCTTGGACTGCAAGGAGATCCAACCAGTCCATCCTAAAGGAGATCAGTCCAGGGTGTTCATTGGAAAGACTGATGTTGAAGCTGAAACCCCAATACTTGGGCCACCTGATGCAAAGAACTGACTCATTGGAAAAGACTCTGATGCTGGGAGGGATTGGGGGCAGGAGGAGAAGGGGACAACAGAGGATGAGATGGTTGGATGGCATCACCAACTCAATGGACACGAGTTTGGGTAAACTCCGAGAGTTGGTGGTGGACAGGGAGGCCTGGCGTGCTGCAGTTCATGGGGTTGCAAAGAGTCAGACACAACTGAGAGACAGAACTGAACTGAACGGTACATATTGTACCACATCTTCTTTATCCATTTAGGTTGCTTCTATTTATCCATTTAAGTTGCTTCTATGTCTTGGCTATTGTAAACTGTGCTGCAATGAACACTGGGGTGCATGTATCCTTTCAGACCATGCCCAGGAGTGGGATTGGAGGGTCATATGGTAGTTCTATTTTTAGTTTTTTAAGGAACCTCCATACTGTATCAATTTATATTTCCGACAACAGTGTAGGAAGGTTCCCTTCTCTCCACACCCTCTCCAGCATTTATTTGTAGACTTTTTTAATGATGGCCATTTGACTGGTGTGAGGTGGTATTGAATTGTAGTTTTGATTTGCATTTCTCTAATAATTAGCGACATTGAGCATCTTTTCATGTGTCATTTGGCCATCTCTATGTCTTCTTTGGAGAAGCTGTATGTCTTATTTAGATCTTCTCCCCATTTTTATTAGGTTGTTTGTTTTGATGACATTAAGCCTCCTGAACTATTAGTAGATTTGGAAGACTAATCCCTTATCGGTCACATCATTTGCTAATATTTTCTCCCAATGGGTGGGGTGTCTTTTCATTGTGCTTTCCCTCTATAGAGAAGCAGCAGCCTGCCAATGAGTTATATCTGAGAGTTCCCAGAAGTGATGAGCAGTCACAGGGTGAGTGGTGAGGCAGTGGGCGGGGAAGGGGGAGTCATGGCAGAGTTGAAAGCAAAGGAGAAAAGCATGAGATGCTAAAGATCATTTTCCAAATTGATAACCCATTAGGGGCTGCAAATAAAAGCTTCCAATTTTCTACCTTCTGTTGGAGCAAGCAGTCCCTGCAAAGGGAGTACAGGTAAATTTGTATGTTGCATGAGTTTCCTAAATAACTGAACAAAGACTTTACCCCAGGACTTAAATGCTTTCATAATAATCTTGCTTCCATCTCCTTTCACCCTTTCCCAGTTTCACATCCTCTCTCTTTCTCTGTCTCTCTTTTTGTCTCTGTCTTTGTGTGTCTCTCACACACACACCCCCCACACAGCCCCTTGTCTCCTGGCAACGACAGTTAACTCAAACAAGGCTATCCAAAATGATTATCTTACTTCTGCTTTTCTCACCACCACTATTATCAGCATCACTCAAAACCAAAAGGAAAAAAAAAAAAAAAAAAACACCTTGATTGCACACAATGCATGACCATGGAAAATGACAGATTGAGATATAGTGTGTTACGTGTGCTGCCAATGGTGATATTGTTATAGTGAATCCATCATCCTGACACGTTCATAATACTGCAACAGGCTGTCTTATCACGCCCCGTGCTGCCTAAGCTGTGCAGGGCAGGGTGACACACCACACCGACCAGAGCGGCAGCGGCCCTGACACCTCCCCTCGATGCTCTGCCACGTGCAACGCTGTCCGCGTGAAGAAAATGAAGCACACGAGAATGAGGGCAAAGAGGTCTTGGGACCTGATTGAAATGGGAGCTAAATGGCTTTTCTCATCTGGGCTTTTCTGAGGAAGAGCTCCCGAGTAAGGCCATCAACATTAGCCTTGCAAACACTGATGAATAGGCTGGTCATAAAGGACTCTATTGAAGCAGGGATTTTCCCAAGTGAGGCAATTACTAGGAAATGAGAACTCTCAACACTGATGAAGCTCCAAGCCCACAGTGTGCCCGGGAAATCAAGTGTCAACAGAAATCCATACATTCTCATCCCTGCCCCTCCACCTCGCGCTCCTCCCCAACTTTGCCAAAACAACAAATCCAGCAGATCTTAAGTGATGACCGCAAGATCCTCGTGTCTACTCTGGAATGAGCAAAACCTATTGTCTTTGCTTGGGTTTCCCAGAAGCAGACCCCCTGGCAACATTTCAAGTGCGAGTCTGGAGGTCACAGGAAGTACTACCTCCGGTACGTGACTGGAAAGCAAGAGAGGGCAGAGATGGACGGCAATGAAGGGGTGATGGCAAGTGAGCTACCACTGGGGGTGACCAGCATCTCATCTCATGGGGAAGCTGGGAAACATATGAAACACACATTCCCAGGCCATCCCACTGAAGAGCACCGAGTAGGGACTTTGTCCCAAAACATCCATCAGCCATTGGTTGACAACTGCTCCCTGGAGGGATGATTCCTGGCTATTCAGGGTTCACCACTTTTTTTTAAGAGTTTTTATTCTTTTGGTCGCAAGGCATCTTACGTCCCCAACCAGAGATAGAACCCACACCCCCTGCATTGGAAGCATGGAGTCTTAACCCCTGGACCACCAGAGAAGTCCCTTTTGATGTTGCTGTCAACCAGTCACTAAGCTGCGTCCGACTCTCTGTGATCCCATGGACTACAGCATGCCAGGCTTCTCTGTCCTCCTTTAACTCCTGGAGTTTGCTCAAATTCTTGTCCATTGAATTGGTGATGTTATTTAACCATCTCATCCTCTTCTGCCCCTTCTTCTTGGGCCTTCAATCTTTCCCAGGATCAAGGTATTTTCCAATGAGTTCTTTGCATCAAGTGACCAAAGTATTGGAGCACCTTTACAAGTTTTCTAATTTTTATTATTTTTTAAAGATTCCGCATATAAGTGAGATCATACAGTATTTGTCGTTCTATGTCTGACTTAATTCATTGAGCATAATGCTACCTTCAAGGTTCATGTTGTAAATAGTAGGAGTTCCCTTTTTTTAATGGCTGAATAACACTTGTGTGTGGGTGTATGTATCTGGTTCACCATTTCTAGTCAGCTTTGGACATGTCATTAATTCCAGCCTGCCAGGCAAGGGACAGCATTACCCTACAACTGGCTCCCTGGAAACTGCCAATTAAGTTAGTGATGTGAACAGCCATTAGCATCAAACCCTAAAACCGAAGAGAAAAATCTGCCCACAGATGAATAAATGTACAACACTAAGACTCAATGTACAAGAGAGGACTTCCCTGTTATCCTAAGATTACAGTTCTAGGCAGCATGCTATGCTCTTTGGGCCCCAGAGGAAACATTCATAATGACTTGGACCCATTGCTTTTCAATTTGCACAAGAACAAAAGTATAAACTTTTTCCTGTGTCACCCAGGCAGCTCCATTCTCAGCCAGCCAAGCTGGGGTAGGCTGCAAGGAAAATTATGAAGGAGATAAAGTTTGCTTGAGTCTTCTCAGCTTCCTCCTTCTGGTTCCTTCCTCCTCTCCTGGAGTCCCTTCCTCACCCAGACCATTTAAAAACCAAGAATCAGCAAAAGTTCTGATACTATTAATTTATGCTAAGAGCCGACTCACTGGAAAAGACCCTGATGCTAGGAAAGATTGACGGCAAGAGGAGAAGGGGACGACAGAGGATGAGATGGTTGGACGGCATCACTGACTAAATGGACATGAGTTTGAGCAAACTTCAGGAGATAGTGAGGGACAGGGAAGCCTGGTGTGCTACAGTCCATGGGGTCGCAAAGAGTCAGATACGACTTAGCTACTGAAAAACAACAACAAACCTAAGTGTAGGGTCTTCCCTAGTGGCCTAGTGGTTAGGAATCCGCCTATCAATGCAGGGGACACGGGTTCAATCCCATGTCCAGGTAGATCCCACAGGCCTCAGGGCAACTAAGCTTGTGTGCCTCAACCACTGAGCCTGTGCTCTAGAGGCCAGAAACCGCAACACCTGAAGCCTGCACACCCAACAGCCCTTGCTCCACAACAAGACAAGCCACCGCAATGAGAAGCCTGCACATCACAACTAGAGAAGAGTGACCCTCACTTGTAGCAACTAGAGAATAGCCCCCGCAGCAAGAAAGACCCAGCACGGTCAAAAATAAATAAATCTTAAGAAAAAAAAAACCTAAGTGTAACTTCCATTCACTCAACAAATATTTAATAATCAACTTATCTTAGGATTGACACTGTGCTGGATCCTGGGAATACAGAAATATAACTCACACTCCGGTCTGTACACTATGACAAGGACTAGGATTAAAACATCCAAAATGATATGAGAGCCATGGGGAGTAACCACTAGAAAGTGTTTCTCCAACTGGTGATTCAAAGCCCTTGTCCCTTGTTAAATGTATTTCAAGCGTCAGTGAGTAGCCAGAAAGGACTGGGGAATAGAAGAACGCCTCGTGCCTCAAATCCCTAACTCTCATGTTGTTGCTATAGAGAATTCTGGCATGTGGGCGGTTTCCTATTCCACTTACATATAGAGCTGGCCTGTTGCCATGGTCTGCAAACTGAAACTTGAGCAGCGGCACACACATCTGTTCTGAAATCCGGCTGTGCAGAAAAGATGATGTTTAATTTGCTTGCATATTCCAGAAAAAAAAATAGATTTCCTATTTATAGACGGATTTGGCATTTGGATCATAACGCTCGCTTGGCTTATTACTCAGTGCGGGGATTTCCTCTGTGTTTCTGGCTATACCTGTTTGGGTCCCTCATCCCCACATCTCCCTTGGTTAAGAATCCACCTACCAATGCAGGAGACATGGGCTCATTCCCTGATCTGGGAAGATCCCACTCGCTGCAGAGCAAAGCCCATGCAGCACAACTATTGAGCCCATGCTCTAGAGCCCACGAGCCCCAACTACTGAAGCCTACATGCCTAGAGACTGTGCTCCACAACAAGAAAAGAAACTGCACTGAGCAGCCCCCGCACCTCCAAGAAGAGTTAGCCCTGCCTGGCTGTAACTAGAGAAAGGCCCTCGCAAAGCAATGAAGAGCCAGCACAACCAAAAGTCAATAAATTGTTCTAAAAAATAAAGAGTTCATATTCCTCAGCCATTAAAAATCTATAATCCAGAAACTGGACTGTATCTATAGTTTTAAGATTCCCAGCATCACAACTTCTGAACAAATTAGCAAACACATTGTTTAACGGAAATGTCCATACTTTTTTTTAAATATACTTTATTTATTTATTTGGCTGTGTCGGGTCTTGGAGGTCCCATGTGGGATCTTCAGTCCTCCAAATGGCATGCAGGATCTTCAGTTGCAGCAAGCAAACTCTTAGTTGTGGCATGTGGGATCTAGTTCCCTGACTAGGGAATGAACCCAAGCCACCTGCACTGGGAACTCAGTCCTAGTCACCAGACCACCAGGGAAGTCCCTGTCCACACCTTCTCTCAGCAAACATTTCCTGAGCCCTGCAATGTACCAATCACTGAGCGGTGTGCAGATCTTGCTTTCAAGAACTTTTCAAACCAGAACAGAACTCCTGAGCCTCCTACAGAAAGGTGTTCATGCTGATTTTTTACTGCAAGATGCCTTATGGATTAATATTTGGGATGGCAATCCCTCTCTGTAAGCAGACACAGTATGGGGAATCTGTGTTTAGAAGAATCTGGAGGTCCTTGGGAAAAGACTATAATAATCTCAAAAAAAAGGTGCACACAGTTCAACGTAGTTTTAAAAGACTTTTTTTCATTGTATATATTTTAAGTGCTCCTGACACATTTGCTCTGGAGGCTCTGGTGAGAACTTAACCTTTTACCAGAGAAGGATTCCACTATGACAAATTTAATGGCACTCTTAAAGATTATTTTACAGTTACAGCCTCAGATTGCACAAGGCAGAATAATCCTCAAAAGCACCAGAAGCATAACTAACCCTTGGATCGTCACTCAGAACTGATTTACTCCTAAGGACTTTGCTCTGCACATTGCCATTCCCCCATGCCCCTTTTATGTTGTTTACATTACTTAAATTCTACTGGGAAGAAAGGCCTTGATATGGGATTGTAGAGCCTAGGTAACATATCTAAGTTATTGCATTTGTCAGCTCTCAAGTCAGGTAGAATAACTGAAGTCCATGTGTGAAGCTTTCTCTAGCTCATGAGCAGGAATATAAATTGACAACTTCCACAAGAAAATAAGGAAGAAAAAGGCTTATGAGATTATATTCACCATGAAGCTTCCCACATTTCTAAAAACTTCTCTATGAAACAGAAAGCTTTGGATTTGGGTCAGTTAACACTATGGCAATAAACACATAACCCACTGTCCTTGATGGCTTTTTCAGTTTGTTTGTTTGTTTGGAATGCAAGTCTGGGCCAACGGAGTTGCCTGAGATTTTTTTTTAATATTTATTATTTCTGGCTCTACTGGGTCTTGGTTGCTGCACACGGGCTTCCTCTAGTTGTGGTGAGCAGGAGCTGCTCTCCAGTGGTGCACGGGCTTCTCAGAGCAGTGGCTTCTCTTGTTGCTTTGGAGCGCAGGCTCTAGAACTCGGGCTCTGTAGCTGTGAACCACGGGCTTCGTTGCCATCAGGCACGTGGACTCTTCCTGGACCAGGGATCGAACCTGTGTCCCCTGCATTGGCCGATTCTTCATCCCTGGACCATTAGGGAAGTCCTTACTCTCAGTTTTAGAGGAACATCTCTTCTGCCTTATACCTTGCAGCTTACTATTGCTTTGAACATCATCAATGATAGATGAAATCCAAAGTGATCTGCACCTAACTTCACGAAATAATTGGCATCTCAGGCAAAATTAAATTGGACAATATGTAAAAAGAGTGAAATGTCATGATCAAATGGAGTTCATCCCAGAAATAAAAGGTGTAACATTGGAAAACCAATGAATGTAATTCACAATAGTAACAGAAAAGGGATAAATACAGTTGTCTTGCAAAATGCAGAAAAAGCATCTGACAAAAATCAAAATCCATTCATGTTTAAAACGCTCAGCAAACTAGGAACAGACTGTCAACTGATACATGAAAAACCTAGGTATAATACACAATGTTGAATGGCTGAATACTTTTTCCCTAAAATCAGAAGCAAGTATTCTTTTTTTTACCACTCTTATTCAACATTTTGCTAGAAGTCCTAGCCAATGTAACAGGTGAAAAAAGGAAACAAAAGGCATACAGATTGGGAAAAAGAAGTAAAATTGTCTTTATTAGTGGACATGATATGCTCGTGTACATAGAAAATCCTAAGGAAATCTTGTGTCTAGACAAAAGATACTAGAAATGACAGTGTAAAAGAAGGTACAGGATACAAGGGCAAGGCTCAAAAATCAACTGTATTCCCAAATTCCAGAAATAAGCAATTAGGAGTTGAAGTTTAAAAAAACGTCATTTGTAATAGGATAAAAAAAAAAATTACATACTTAGGACAACATTTTTTTTAGGACAACTTTTTTAATGTATGCAAGGCCTCATACTGAAAACAACAAAACATTGCTGAAAAAAGAAACCTAAATAAATGGAGACATATAATCTGTATCAATATGATGTCAATTATCATCAAATTAGTCTATAGATTCTTCATAATGTCAATCAAAACCCCAGGAGACTTTACTGTAGAAATTGACAGGCTGATTCTAAAATGTATATGGAAATGTAAAAAACCTAAAATAGTCAAAGCAATTTTGAAAAAGAAAAACAAAGAACCCACACTACGTGGTTTAAAGACTTAATATAATGCTACTGTAATCAAAACAGAATGGTTTGGCATTTTTTTAAAAAGACATATAGATCAACGAAAAGAAACAGCAAAGATACCTGTGCTTGAAACTAACACAACATTGTTAATCAACTATGCTCCAATAAAAATTAGTAAAATAAAAAGATGTTTATAAAACTGTTATATTAATGTTTATAGCAGCTTTATTCATAATACCCAAAAACTGGGAACAAACTAATTGCAATTTTTAAAAAAAAACTGCTCCGTGCAACAATGTAGTTGAATCTCTAAAACAACATGTTGAGTGTGAAAAAAAGAATGCAAAGGAGTTCCTACCGCATAATTTCATTCTCATAAAACACTACAAAAGACGAATTTAATCCATAATGATACAAAGCAGATCAGTGGCTGCCTAGAGCTGGAGCTGGGAGATGGGGACTGATTAGGAAAAAGCACGTGGAATCATCTGGGCAGTGGAAATGTTCTGTATTCAACTGCGCATGCACTTGCCAACATTTATGGAAGCATTTTATTGTAAGTAAATTATATCTCAGAAAAAGCAGATTTTTAAAATAAAAATGTACTCTTTTTACATTTTTTACATGTTGAATATATTTTGACATTGTTGGTGTAATAACAAAAGCAGCAGTAAATACCGAGAATCAAGTAAGAAGAGCTACCATTTATTAAGTGTTTACAGTATGTCAGAATCTATGTTCAGCATTTTAAAAGCATTTTCTCATGAAACCAATGGCTTAAGTTGTATTGATGTTCCCGCTTTATAGGTGACAAAGATGAGACTTAGAAAAGGCAACTGTTGTTAAGCAGAGTGGCTGCTCCAGAGTGGCCCCAGCTCTCAGGACTGCACCATACTTTCTCTCAAAGGAGAAAGAAGAGAATGACATCGTGCCCTTTGGGGAAGCCCTGATAGTCATTACAATGAAATGCTCTCAGCAAGATGACAACAAACAAGAAAATAAGTGGGTTTGTTGCCTGGGCGGAGCAGACACATGATAATAAACCATCAAGAAGCTTTTCAGGGACCACTAGTGTCAACAGATCATCAAGTTTGAACCCACGGACCAGCAAATGTAATTATTGCAGCAGGAAAATTCCAGTTTAAAATAGGGATTAATCTCAAAGTACAGAGGTCCTTGTTATTATTCTTATTTGAGAAGGGAAATTAACTTATAAAGAAGGGTAGCCATTTGCGAGGAATAAATATATATACACTGTCTTCCCACACTTAATTTCTTGTCTTATGTACTGGAATGCTTGTATTCCCAGATTACATTGTTTTACAAGCAAAGACTTGCAAAATTTTTAGGAGCAGACAGTGTGTTGTAGTAAATAAATGGACCTAGCTCCAGAACATGAAGAAATGGAAAAGAACCTAATAGGTTCTAGAGAAACAAATATAGCCCTAATACCGAAACTTCACAAAGATAATACAAAAAGATTTTTAAGGAAAAGAGGATAGGAAGGAAAGGAAAGAAAGGGAAGAAGAGAGGAGACATTGGAAATTTTCACTCAAGAATATGTGAAATTATAAATAAAATATTAGCATATTTAATTCAATAAAATATCATCTAAGGTAACCAAACAGATTTAAACAGGGAAAGTAGGAATGGCCCAGTGGTGAAAAATTTATTAATAAGGTATGTCCTAATAAAAAGCCAAATAAGAAAATCCATAAGATAATTTTCCATTTAATCATCTGCCTCAACTTGTCATCATTTTTTTACCCTGGTATCTAAATACTTGAGAGCTACTAAAAATCCTTTTTCAAATAAAGAAGGATATCATTTTATACAAAGGATCAAACATTCATTCAAAACATCATTACATCACTAAATTAAACACCCAGATGCCAAAAAGGGAGTAGATGGAATTAACTTCCATTCCTGATTTTGTTAATAGTTTTAAAATAGGACAAAGAAGAGGAAAAACTCTGAAATTAAATAGACCCAGGGTCAAATAACACCACTAAACTCATGCATATATAACACATTTCCAGGTATATGATATGTACCCAATAAATGGAAGCTATTTTTAAAATCAAACCAATAACCAGCCTCACAGTCAATAAATAAATTCTATAGGTAAAACAGTAAAATTAAGCATAAACAATGACACTTTCTACTACTTGTATTTCACACTATTTATATGACAAAATAAAAGTTATGAATTCTGCAAAGAAAATTATAAAATTATCACTATTTGAAGATAATATTTAAATAAAGAATTCTAAAATCTAGAAGAACTAAGAAAAGAGTTTAGAAAAATGGCCAAATATAAATATTTAAGTCAATAGTATTTCTACATAGTAGTCCATTCAGATCAGATCAGATCAGATCAGTCGCTCAGTCATGTCCAACACTTTGCGACCCCATGAATCGCAGCACACCAGGCCTCCCTGTCCATCACCCACTCCCGGAGTTCACCCAGACTCACATCCATGGAGTCAGTGATGCCATCCAGCCATCTCATCCTCTGTCGTTCCCTTCTCCTCTTGCCCCCAATCCCTCCCAGCAACAGAGTCTTTTCCAATGAGTCAACTCTTCGCATGAGGTGGCCAAAGAACTGGAGTTTCAGCTTTAGCATCATTCTTTCCAAAGAAATCCCAGGGCTGATCTCCTTAAGAATGGACTGGTTGGATCTCCTTGCAGTCCAAGGGACTCTCAAGAGTCTTCTCCAACACAGTTCAAAAGCATCAATTCTTCAGCGCTCAGCCTTCTTCACAGTCCAACTCTCACATCCATACATGACCACAGGAAAAACCATAGCCTTGACTAGACGAACTTTTGTTGGCAAAGTAATGTCTCTGCTTTTGAATATGCTATCTAGGTTGGTCATAACTTTCCTTCCAAGGAGTAAGTGTCTTTTAATTTCATGGCTGCAGTCACCATCTGCAGTGATTTTGGAGCCCAAAAAAATAAAGTCTGACACTGTTTCCCCATCTATTTGCCATGAAGTGATGGGACCAGATGCCATGATCTTCATTTTCTGAATGTTGAGCTTTAAGCCAACTTTTTCACTCTCCACTTTCACCTTCATCAAGAGGCTTTTTAGTTCCTCTTCACTTTCTGCCATAAGGGTGGCATCATCTGCATATCTGAGGTTATTGATATTTCTCCTGGCAATCTTGATTCCAGCTTGTGCTTCTTCCAGTCCAGCGTTTCTCATGATGTACTCTGCATAGAAGTTCAATAAACAGGGTGACAATATACAGCCTTGATGAACTCCTTTTCCTATTTGGAACCAGTCTGTTGTTCCATGTCCAGTTCTAACTGTTGCTTCCTGACCTGCATACAAATTTCTCAAGAGGCAGATCAGGTGGTCTGGTATTCCCATCTCTTTCAGAATTTTCCACAGTTTCTTGTGATCCACACAGTCAAAGGCTTTGGCATAGTCAATAAAGCAGAAATAGATGTTTTTCTGGAACTCTCTTGCTTTTTCCATGATCCAGAGGATGTTGGCAATTTGATCTCTGGTTCCTCTGCCTTTTCTAAAGCCAGCTTGAACATCAGGAAGTTCACGGTTCACATATTGCTGAAGCCTGGCTTGGAGAATTTTGAGCATTACTTTACTAGTGTGTGAGATGAGTGCAATTGTGCGGTAGTTTGAGCACTCTTTGGCATTGCCTTTCTTTGGGATTGGAATGAAAACTGACCTTTTCCAGTCCTGTGGCCACTGCTGAGTTTTCCAAATTTGCTGGCATATTGAGTGCAGCACTTTCACAGCATCATCTTTCAGGATTTGGAATAGCTCAACTGGAATTCCATCACCTCCACTAGCTTTGTTCGTAGTGATGCTTTCTAAGGCCCACTTGACTTCACATTCCAGGATGTCTGGCTCTAGGTGAGTGATCACACCATCGTGATTATCTGGGTCGTGAAGATCTTTTTTGTACAGTTATTCTGTGTATTCTTGCCATCTCTTCTTAATATCTTCTGTTTCTGTTAGGTCCATACCATTTCTGTCCTTTATCGAGCCCATCTTTGCATGAAATGTTCCTTTGGTATTTCTGATTTTCTTGAAGAGATCTCTAGTCTTTCCCATTCTGTTGTTTTTTCTATTTCTTTGCATTGATCGCTGAAGAAGGCTTTCTTATCTCTTCTTGCTATTCTTTGGAACTCTGCATTCAGATGTTTATATCTTTCCTTTTCTCCTTTGCTTTTCACTTCTCTTCTTTTCACAGCTATTTGTAAGGCCTCCTCAGACAGCCATTTTGCTTTTTTGCATTTCTTTTCCATGGGGATGGTCTTGATCCCTGTCTCCTGTACAATGTCACGAACTTCATTCCATAGTTCATCAGACACTGTATCTATCAGATCTAGGCCCTTAAATCTATTTCTCACTTCCACTGTATAATCATAAGGGATTTGATTTAGGTCATACCTGAATGGTCTAGTATATCTTATTTACTATACAAATAGAAAAAATTTTAAACAGAAATTTTCCATGAGAAATATGCATATCATGAAAATAACAAATATTTACAGAATAAGCTAAGTAATGAGAATGGCAAAATCATTGTAAAAATATCAAAATTTATATTTGCATTTAAAGTTTCAACAGGATTGCAGAGGATACTTTATTTTAAAATTCATCTGAAAGAGTAAGCAAGTAAGAATATCAAAAAATGTATAAAAGAGATGCTATTAGTAAGTTACTAAGCTTGATACATGTGGATTCTCAATAAATATATCCTAAGTCAACCATAAAATTAGGTAGTTAAGATCATTTAATACATAAGTAAGTAAACAAAAGGCACACATGCCTAGATTCAAATAAATTACTCAGAATTAGACCCTGTCTAATTTGGGGACCAATTCGTAACAACTGGAATGAGTACATAGATATGAGAGTTGGACTAGAAAGAAAGCTGAATGTCAAAGAATTGATGCTTTTGAACTGTGGTGTTGGAGAAGACTCTTGAGAGTCCCTTGGACTGCAAGGAGATCACACCAGTCAATCCTAAAGGAAATCAGTCCTGAATATTCATTGGAAGGACTGATGCTGAAGCTGAAACTCCAATCCTTTGACCACCTGATGTGAAGAATTGACTCATTAGAAAAGACCCTGATGCTGGGAAAGATTGAAGGCAGGAGGAGAAGGGGACGACAGAGGATGAGATGATTGGATGGCATCACCGACTCAATGGACATGAGTTTGAGTAAACTCCGGGAGTTGGTAATAGACAGGGAAGCCTGGGGTGCTGTGGTCCATGGGGTCACAAAGAGTCGGACACAACTGAGCAACTGAACTGAACTGAAACTGAGAACAAATTTAACTTATACAGCAGGCAAATTATTGTTTTTGTTACAACATATAGGGTTCATATATACAACAAGGAGAAACCCAGAACTCTGATAACTTAGTATATAAAACAGACAATCCCCAAAAGAAGATACAACAAATAAACAAACATGAAGAAAAATTCCAATAGAAATTAAAGAAATACAAAACAAAACCATAGGAAAGTGATATTTTTCTCATGAAATTAGCAAGTGCTTTGTTGAATGATAATATTCTTTACAGACAGCATGTTGTGAATCTGGTTTTTTTTAATTCTTTTTATGTTCAATTCTATTCTATTTATGATCAATCCTATCACTTAACTTCCCTCCTGGCTCAGTTGATAAAGAATCTGCCTGCAGTGCAGGAGACCCAGGTTCGATTCCTAGGTCAGAAAGATCCCCTGGAGAAGGAAATGGCAGCCCACTCCAGTATCCTTGCCTGGAAAATCCCATGGACAGGGGAGCCTGGTGGGCTTCAGTCTACGGGATCGCAAAGCATCGGCCATGACTGAGCGACTAACACTTCACTTCACTTCACTTCACTTATCACTTTTGTGTTGTTATTATTTATATATTTTTTTAAAAATTATTTCTAATTGGAGGATAATTGCTTTACTATGTTGTGTTGGTTTCTGCCATACATGAACATGAATCAGCCATAGGTACATATATGTCTCCTCCCTCCTAAACCTCCCTCCCACCTCCCACGTCATCCCGCCCCTGTAGGGTGTCACAGAGTACCCAGTTGAGCTCCTGTGTCATACAGCAAATTCCCACTGGCTATATATTTTACATATATGTATATATGTGTATGCACGCTCAGTCATGTCCAACTCTTTGTGACCCTGAGGATTGTAGCCTGCCAGGCTCCTCTCTCCGTGGGATTCTCCAGGCAAGAATACTGGAGTGGATTGCCATCTCCTTCTCCAGGGAACCTTTCAGACCCAGGAACTGAACCCGTGGTCTCTTGTGTCTCCTGCATTAGCAAGTGGGTTCTTTACCAGCTGGGCCACTAGGGAAGTCCTTATTTTACATACGGTAATATATATGTTAACGTGGTACTTTTATACCAGGTTTCAACATTTCAGTATCACTGATGATGTAAATTGGCACAACCATTTTGAAAGCAATTTGAAAATGTTCTTCAAAGGCCTTAAGTTCATTCATAGCTTTTGACCCAGTAATTCCAAAATAAATTTTGCAAGTTTTGATAGTAACTTTACCATTTCCATGATTCAATCTTATTCTATATGATTCTTTAAAGAAATAAAAATAGGAAAAGCTTTATGTGCAAAGATATTCATTAGAGTATTATTTTATAGCAAAAATTAGAAGAAAAATCTTATATATCAAATAATAAAACCTAAGTAAACTACTTAGGTAAGTAAACACACTAAATGGAATTAAAAGTAGGCTTTCAAATAATGGATAAAATTTTTAAACATGTTATCTGTGAGAGGTGAAGCTATAAAGAATTTTCATTTGCACTTAATGCATTTCTAAAGGTTTGAATTTCTTATTTATTTCCTGTTATAATGAGAAAAAAAGACAGGAAGACATTTCCATTTTTTAAAAATGTTGAAATGATGGTTACAAAGATTAGAATAATAACCCATGGAAACATCTTCATTATCTTTGGGAGAAAGAAATCCAGAATAAAAAACCCATAAATGCTAATAGTGGAAGTGTTTATTGATGAGAATACGAATGAACTTTTTTCCTGTTTCCAAATTATTGAATTCAATGCTCACTTACTGAGATGCTAAGTTAAAGGCCCTGAACTAGCACAAAGATATATAAAGCTCTGCCATGTTGTCTATTAATGCATATTAGTCACTTTTATAGTATTCAGGACAGTCATTTTCTCCCTGCAAATGAGGTCTCAGGGAAAACAGTATGATGCATCACAGAACAGTCCACCCAGAGTTTATTATTACACAAGCTTTTGTGGTTTAAAACTGTAATACCCATTCTCAAGCACATGTAAGAAAATACTAATAAGACTAATAATTTTGGTTTATAATAACAACTTCCAAACGTCCAAACATCCAACCACTCTATTAAACATGATAAAAACAGAAATGGAAATTTATTTTCTGATTCTTCATATCCCTGGAAACATTTAAGCACCTGCTGCAAGCACAGAAACTGAGAGTGAAATTTTTATTATGGTGAGTACCTGCATTTAGTAAATATTTCCTACTAAATTCAAAAATGAGTTTGAACATGTTCAGAAATGTCAATAAAATATGGATCAAATTGATGTCTGTCAATTCAGAAGCATTTTCTTCTGTTATCTATCAAAATATTCATTTATTTGTTAAATGAATTACTGCATAGAAAGCACTTAAAATAATGCCCAGCATACAGAAGCAGTCCACAAAAGTTAACTATTATTTTTAACTTTAACAAATATTCTTAAGCAACTACTACGTGCTTGGCCTGATACTAATCATAATTAAATAAAGCACAGATATACCACTGAAGAGGAACAGCTCTAAAGTATGGGAATGCTTTTCCCAAGAGCATTTCTTGAGTCCACCTTAGATCTCCTTGATCAGTAACAAAATAGGGGCAGAATGTGCGCAGTGAGGGAAGAAGGAGAACGATCCAGTCGACGAAACCACTGCTTTAAGCTTGAATGTTTTTGGAGTTGTTTTGGAACTCTCTGTTACACAGCAAAGCTAACTGATACAAGACCAAATTGGTTTCAGAATACACATGCAAAAATTAAGCAAAATATCAAATTACACCTAACATAAAAAATACGTCACAAAGAAAATGAATCCAATAATATGATGATATCATTCCTACCTCAATGTCATCATCTTTCAAGTCACATTCTGAAACCTGATATTTTCACTCAACAAAAACTGTAGAAGATCATGTTTCTATATATAGACTTACTGCATTAAAAAAAAAGAAATTCACACTACAGTATTTCAATGTATGAATAAATTAGTATATTTAATTGTTACCCAATAATGGATACTGGCTATGACAATTCTTAACTATATCTCCTTGAGGGGAAAAAAATAAACTGCAAAAAGAATGTCTTTCTTTTGTATTTCCTGAAGAGTAGGTTCTTGGTACGGTTATTCAGTTCAGTTCAGTTCAGTTGCTCACTCGTGTCCGACTCTTTGCAACCCCATGAATCGCAGCACGCCACGCCTCCCTGTCCATTACCAACTCCCAGAGTCTACCCAAACCCATGTCCATTGAGACAGTGATGCCATCCAACCATCTCATCCTCTGTCGTCCCCTTCTCCTCCTGCCCCCAATCCCTCCCAGCGTTAGAGTCTTTTCCAATGAGTCAACTCTTCACATGAGGTGGCCAAAGTATTGGAGTTTCAGCTTCAACATCAGTCCTTCCAATGAACACCCAGGACTGATCTCCTTTAGGATGGACTGGTTGGATCTCCTTGCGGTCCAAGGGACTCTCAAGAGTCTTCTCCAACACCACAGTTCAAAAGCATCAATTTTTTTGGCACTCAGCTTTCTTCACTGTCCAACTCTCACATCCATACATGACTACTGGGAAAACCATAGCCTTGACTAGACGGACCTTTGTTGGCAAAATAATGTCTCTGCTTTTGAATATGCTGTCTAGGTTGGTCATAATTTTCCTTCCAAGGAGTAAGCATCTTTTAATTTCATGGCTGCAGTCACCATCTGCAGTGATTCTGGAGCCCAGAAAAATAAAGTCTGACACTATTTCCACTGTTTCCCCATCTATTTCCCATGAAGTGATGGGACCAGATGCCATGATCTTAGTTTTCTGAATGTTGAGCTTTAAGCCAACTTTTTCACTCTCCTCCTTCACTTTCATCAACAGCCTTTTGAGTTCCTCTTCACTTTCTGCCATAAGGGTGGTGTCATCTGCATATCTGAGGTTATTGATATTTCTCCCGGCAATCTTGATTCCAGCTTGCATTTCTTCCAGCCCAGCATTTCTCATGATATACTCTGCATAGGTAGGGTTATTACCAGTCCACAAATGGACCAAAACAGATAACAAATGTATAAAAGCCAAAGTGAGAACAGAGAAAGATGGTGAAGTCGCTCAAATAATATGGGGAGTTCACTGAATGAAATGTAAGAGACAATGATGACAGAGTTGACCTTCTTCCTTTAAATCCCCTCTTGAACTCTCCTAGCACTGACGCTTCAATGATGCATGCTAATGGGGGAGTGGCCTCACACAGTAGGAACATGGCGTTCTCCAAGACTCATAGAAGAAAAGGAGTATGAAAAAAATCACTTAAAAACAGCTACTGGAATTCAGCACAGGGCAGCTTTGCTAATGAAAACTAGGTCAAATATCACCAAAGAATAAACACAAATCACCGTTAAAATCTATTTTCTGGGATGAAGCAGATCCAGAGTCAAGTTCAACGTGTTAACCATCAATAAATAAAAAGCTACCACTCCTCTTCAACAAAGATCTTCTAATAAGGCAAATATAAAAGTGCTTAATTGATAAATAAGAAAAGCAAACATTATGCTAAGCACTGCAGGAGGCAGGTTTGTGTTTTGACAGGCAACAGGAATAGAATCCAAAACTCTAATCAGGAATACTAAAAATACTTGAACAATCTGTGTCAGTTTCATGATTCCTTTTCTTTATCCCTACATTGCAAATTGACTTGAGACTATTATATGTTTTTTTAACAATAAAATTCTAGATAATTAATTGCAGTTAAACACATATTTCTCCAATATATAATTTAATTAGGGTGAGGTGGGGGAAGGGGTGGAATTGAGGTATGAGGTGGCAGCGAGACCATTTCTTGAGCAGCCTGGAAATTGAGGGAGCCCAGAGCACCCTAGGATGTATTCCTAAGCCTCCTTGGACCACAACAATGAACAGCATCCTTCCCAGAAATGGGAAGGATCCTCTCTCTTACATTCTTCAGGCAGATTCCTGAAGCAACAGAATTCTCTGTATTTTCTCTCACTAATATTATAAATAAAACATTACTCCTTATTAACCCTGCCTGAAAAAAAGAATGCTCTGCTAGAGACCAATCCATATTTCTCTGGGCCAAATTCAGAAGTTTTTACTTTTGAGGAAAACGCTTTGTTCCTTTTACTCAGACTTTTCTGACTCAGGTAAAACCCCCAAAGGATCTTCAAGGTGGGAAAATATCTTGACTTATCATGAACACCATAGTCAAACACTTGAGCAAAATAAACCTTGCCTTCAGCCACCAACCAACAGTTTCCTGGATCATTTGTCTTGTATGTGTGCCTTAGCTTCCTTCTGAGTAATACAAAGATGCAAATGTTCAACTTCTTTCACTAAAGATTACTCTAACATGCAAGTCTTAATGTTCTACCAATTCCTATCCCAACCCAAGACTTCGCTACCAGGCAAAGGGTATCCCTTAGGAGGTACTCAAAAATTACCTACTCAGCTTTCCACTTATTCAGCAAGTGAAACTATTCTCAGATAATCATGGAGAAACACCAGTGAGCACCAGGGACCTGGACCCAATTTACCCAACAGTTTGGACCTTGGCACTGACTAGTTCTATGTATTATTGATAAAGAAATTGCTCATTATTACAGCCCCTCCAGGTGACATTATTCTTTGCACAGCAAAAATCAGAAAGGTGGTGTCAGAAAGGATTGACATGTCTGAAATTTCACTGCACATGTGCCCAGTAATAGCATGTAGTGGTCATGTATTTTGTATTAAGAATGTAAAATGATGAGCAAGCATAAAGTTATACAGAGTGAGCTGATTTTTTAATCAGCCTTACCAGCTCTTCAAAGAGACAAGATAACTTAAATTCACATAATATCCTTCTTGAGTTTTCTTCCAATGTCCTGCTGCTGCTGCTGCTGCCAAGTTGCTTCAGTCGTGTCCGACTCTGTGCGACCCCAGAGACGGCAGCCCACCAGGCTCCCCCGTCCCTGGGATTCTCCAGGCAAGAACACTGGAGTGGGTTGTCATTTCCTCCTCCAATGCATGAAAGTGAAAAGTGAAAGTGAAGTCACTCAATCACGTCCAAGTCCCAGCGACCCCTTGGACTGCAGCCCACCAGGCTCCTCCGTCCATGGGACTTTCCAGGCAAGAGTACTGGAGTGGGGTGCCATTGCCTTCTCCTCCAATGTCCTAGAGCAGGAAAAGTTTCCCTCACTCGTTATTATCACAACCTGTTTTGAATAGATAACTCCAAAAAGACTAAGGCTAAGATGATAGATTAGGCAGAAAAACAAAACCACAAACAAAAGGTTTTCAACTTTCTAATTCAGCAAATAAGAATAATTATTATCATTTAGTATAGTGGTTTACAGTTTACTAAGAACTTTTAAGTGTATGATTCTATACATGAGTCTCACAATGGCCTACTTAAAGTAATATTAGAGCATATCATAACAACAATGGACTATTATGCAGCCCGGAAAAAGAATGATGCTGTAGAACTAGTAACATGGAAATATTGAGTCCAAAACACAGGCTCCAAAAGAGAAAGGATTGTTTGGTACTGTTTTTATATAAAAAAAAATATGTACAAACAAGAAAAATATAGTCAGGAATCACAATGCACATAAGTATACATAAGTATACACATACATATACATAGAAAGTATACACATACATGTATACACATACATATACATATACATATACATATACATATACATAGAAAAGAAGCTGGAAAGATATCAACCAACTGTACTCCCTGCATTGTGATTACTGACTATATTTTTCTTGCTTATTTTCTGATATATCTGCAGTGAACATGTATTACATGTGTGATCAGGAAAAGATAATCATATATGATGAAAGAAGTAGTGACCTTATATTTTTAATAATCAGTACACTTCAATAATCATAGCTTAAGGCCAAAGAGAAATGGGACCTTAATTTGAACTGCTTTTAGAAAAGACATTTTGGAAATAACATAATTCATTAAGTCTTACAATCATCCATAGATTTTTTTTTAATTTATTGTCTAACTGGAGGAAAACTGCTTTACATTATGTTGGTTTCTGCCATTCAACAATGCCAATCAACCATAATTAAACATAAATCACCTTCGTCTTGAGCCTCCCTCCTCTTCCCCCATCTCAGCCCTTTAGTTCATCACAGAGCGCCAGGCTGGGCTCCCTGTGCTGTACTAATATACCAACTTCTCACAAGCTATCTATCTGTTTTACATATGGTAGTGTATATATGTTGATGCTACTTTCTCCATTTGTACCACTATCTCCTTCTCCCACTGTGTCTACAAGTCCATTCTCTACATCTTCATCTCCATTCCATCCCTGCAAATAGGCTCATCAATACCATTTTTCTAGATTCCATATATATGCTTTAATATATTATACTTGTTTTGCTCTTTCTGACCTATTACACTCTATTTAACAGGCTCTAGGTTCACCCGCTTCACGAGAACTGACTCAAATTCATTCTTTTTATGGCTGAGTAGTATTCCATTGTATATATGTACCACATCTTCTTTATCCACTTCTCTGTAGATGGACATGTAGATTGCTTTCACATCCTGGCTACTACAAATAGTGCTGCTGTGAACATTGGGGGATATGTGTCTTTTTCAATTATGATCTTCTCAGGGTATACATCCAGTAGTGGGATTGTTAGGTCATATGGTAGTTTTATTCCTAGTTTTTTAAGGAATCTCCATACTGTTCTCCACAGCGGTTGTATCAATTTACATTCCCACCAACAGTGCAAGAGGGTTCCCTTTCCTCCACATCCTCTCCAACATTTATTGTTTGTAGATTTGATGATGGCCATTCTGACCAGTGTGAGGTGATACCTTGTTGTAATTTTGATTTGCATTTCTCTAATAATTAGTGATGTGGAGCAACTTTTCATGGGTTTGATAGCCAATAATCATCCATAGCTATTAAGGTCTACTAGTTCAGAACAATTCAGCACAAAATATACATGGAGTTCTGTCTTAGCCCAGATTCCCTAGGAAGCAGACCAGATTAAAGTGCTGGTACTTTCCTTGGAAGTTGCAAGCCACCTACCACTTCACTACAATCTACAGAGACACAGCGGGTCACTCAGCCAAGTGTTTCCTGGGCACTTGGGGGTTCTCAGTAATTAACTACAAGAACTAAGCACCCTGGAGCAGTCCAGGGCAGGGGGAAAGGAGAGCTTATTTGCCCCATTCCCTATCTCCAGGACCCCTTGATCAAAGGTTCTCAGAACCCACATCCAGCCTTTCAGCACCTGCTCAGGAGGCTGAATCCCATGCCCTGAGTGCCCAAATACAGAGCAAAGGCTAATTCCATGCAGGTGGAGCTCAGCATTGGTACTGTGAATCCCAGATGGATCCAGGGCCTCAACTCAGAATCCAGAAAGCACGGGAACCACAAGAGGTGACAGCATCAGAGAAGGGGCCTCCTTCAGGAGAAGCAGGTGATTCAAGGACTCTGAGAAGGAGTACAAACACTTATGTCCATAAAGGTCAGACTGGTGGCTGCCAAGGGGGCAGGAGTTGGGGGAGGGGTGCAGTTGGGGGTTGGGGTTAGCAGATGTAAGCTTTTATAAAGAGAATGGAAAAATAACAAGGTCCTAATGTATGGCATAGAGAACTATATAGTTCTATATATAGTTTATTAAAATATATAAACTATAGTTTATTTATATAGTTTATTGAAACTACTATATAGTTTCAATATAGTTCAATATCCTATAATGGAAAAGAATATTTTTAAAAAGAATGTATATATATATATATATATATATAACTGAATCACGTTGCTATATAACAGTAATTAACACATTGTAAATACTTCAATAAAAAATAAAAATATTTTTAAAAGAATTCAGAACTATCCAAACCACACACAAAAAAAGGCATGTCCAAAGTAAATTTTTTGCTAAATCTTGGAAATAGCCATTTCATATATCAAATTCCATTAACAGCATTATTGACAAAAAAAATTTCCCACATCTGTAAACATACAATAGAGTATAAGAAATCTTGCTTTATTCATCTGCTTCCCTGCTGCTGCTGCTGCTAAGTCACTTCTGTCAAGTCCAACTCTGTGCAACCCCAGAGACGGCAGCCCACCAGGCTCCCCCGTCCCTGGGATTCTCCAGGCAAGAACACTGGAGTGGGTTGCCATTTCCTTCTCCAATGCATGAAAGTGAAAAGTGAAAGTGAAGTCGCTCAGTAGTGTCTGACTCCTAGCGACCCCATGGACTGCAGCCTTCCAGGCTCCCTGGTCCATGGGATTTTCCAGGCAAGAGTACTGGAGTGGGGTGCCATTGCCTTCCCCTACCATCTGGCAAAATATTTACCTGCACATGAAATGGACATGCCCAGATTACTGAATGTACAGGTTACACTTAATTCCTGGAACACAAAATATACTTCTATCCCTTTACTCTTCCACTCAGGAAAACACATGCGTACAAACTTGGTCCAGTCCGACTCTGCGACCCCATGGACTACAGCCCGCCAGGCTCCTCTGTCCACAGGATTCTCCAGGCAAGAATACTGGAGTGGGTTGCCATTTCCTCCTCCAGGGGAACTTCCCAACAGGGATCAAATCCACATCTCCTGCATTGGCAGGCAGATTCTTTACCACCGAGCTACCTGGAAAGCCCCAAGGAAGCACACGAGAATGCAAATAGATGGAGCTGATACCACTAAAGAAACTATGTCAAATCCACTTCAGTTTAGTACCTTTGAGCTTTTTAAAAATTACTTGTAATTTAGAGATGCTGATTAAGATAGTATAAAATACTACTCATATCTATTCAGATGGCTGTTATTAAAAATAGTAATAATGACAAGTGTTAGTGAGGATGTGGCGAAATTAGAGGAAATTGGAAAACACATATTAAACTAAGTGTGGGCATCTCTGGAATGGAGGCAAGTACGTGGGCACAGGAAGATGAGGCACTTGTAGGCCCAATTAGTCAGAAGTCCGTCAGCTGCAAGTGAGAGAAACATGACTAACAACCATACAGGGAACAGACTTTCGGACTTCCCCAGCAGGGGAAGGAGAGCGTGGGACAAACTGAGAGAGTGGCACCGAGGTATATACACCACCATGAGTGAGCCAGCCAGCCAGTGGGAAGCGCCGCATAGCACCGGGAGCCCAGCCCAGTGCTCGGAGAACCAAGAGACGCGCGGAATAGGATAGGGGGCGGGGGCAAGCTTCAAGAGGGAAGAGACATCTGCATACTTAAAGCTGATTCACATTGCTGCATGGCAGAAACCAACATAACATTGTAAAGCAATTATCCTCCAATTAAAAAAAAAATGTAAATTTAAATTAAAAAAGCAAAACTGGTTCAGCACAAAAGAAAAAAAAAGAAAAAAACCACACCAGGCAAGAAGGAAATTTGTTCTCATAAACTGGGAGTTCCTGGCTTTAGACAAGACAGCATCCATGAACTCAAAGAATGCATTAGGCCTGTGTTACTCTCCTGGGCTTGTCACTCCTTAGTTTCATTCTTCAGATGAACCCTTTCTCAGAGCAGCTGAAGCGGACCCTTGGAAGCTCGGACTCCCATCCATCCAATCAAGCAACCCCAGAGAAAGAAGCTGTCTCCCCCTTCAGCTCCCAAAGAAAAGTCCAAGATGGACCTGACAGCTCCAGCTCAAAACACCTGTTGAATCAGTCAAGGTTTGCATTTAGAGGCAGGTAACAGAAATAGATGGGGAAACAGTGGAAACAGTGGCTGACTTGATTTTTTGGGCTCCAAAATCACTGCAGATGGTGACTGCAGCCATGAAATTAAAAGACGCTTACTCCTTGGAAGGAAAGTTATGACCAACCTAGATAGCATATTCAAAAGCAGAGACATTACTTTGCAAACAAAGGTCCGTCTAGTCAAGGCTATGGTTTTTCCAGTGGTCATGTATGGATGTGAGAGTTGGACTGTGAAGAAAGCTCAGCGCCGAAGAATTGATGCTTTTGAACTGTGGTGTTGGAGAAGACTCTTGAGAGTCCCTTGGACTGCAAGGAGATCCAACCAGTCCATCCTAAAGGAAATCAGTCCTGGGTGTTCATTGAAAGGACTGATGTTGAAGCTGAAACTCCAATATTTTGGCCACCTCATGCGAAGAGCTGATTCATTTGAAAAGACCCTGATGCTGGGAAAGATTGAGGGTGGGAGAAGGGGACAACAGAGGATGAGAAGGTTGGATGACATCACCAACTCAAAGGACATGAGTTTGGGTAAACTCTGGGAGTTGGTGATGAACAGGGAGGCCTGGCGTGCTGCAGTTCATGGGGTCGCAGAGTCGGACACAACTGAGCGACTGAACTGAACTGAACAGAAAACCCAATTGTTAGTTTCAACACATAAAAGTTTTGAGGTTTTCCCTCACATCACAATAAGTGTCCAGAGTCGGCACCTGCTGGCCTCCATTCAAAGTTATGCAGTTCTCTCCAGCCTGCCTTGTGCTCCCAATGTGGCAACTGGTGCTCAAGCTAATGCATCTCTGGGGACAGGCGGAGAAGAAAGAAACAGCACTTGTATCAGGAAAGTAAAGGTTCCCCAAACACTCTGCAGATTTCTCGTTTCCTTTTCACTGGCTGAATAACATCACGTTCCATACCCGCCGCAAAGAGATCTGGGAACTTTTAGCATTCCAAACTCAATACCAAAGGAAACGGAAGCAGGTGTTGAAAGACTGCTGAAAGTGAACCAACCTGGATTAATACCCTACAAATCTCTGTTCCTAACTGATCAATCCCAATAGCCAATCATGCTCAGGTCTCAATTTTCACCTCTATATATCAAAGGTGAGCAGTGCTCCATGACCAACCCCAAGGACCATGTGGAATAGAAGAACCATCTCTAGAAACACTGATCTTGCCAAAGAAAAGGAATGGAAAAGCAACCCAGATAGAAAGCACTAGAGTTACCACAGCTGATGCCAGTAACCAATAAAACACACACACATACAGAAACACAAATGCACACCCACGTGCACACATACACATAGATACTAGGCTAGAAAAAGTTGAAAAAAAATGTATAAACCCCCACTATAAACTCTATTTATCTTGTGGAGTAGGGGTTCAGAGAACAGGATGACGTTCATTTCTTTTTTATGTAGCTACCCAAAAGAGTTGAGGAATTGAAAGTGATTCTTTTTTCCCTTTTATTGGCTTTATTGGGTTTTTTTTCCAGTATCTTTCAACTAACAAAGAAACTTTTAATTATTAATAATAATGTGATAACAAACCACATTTTAATAAAGCAGTAATTGAGATGAGCTACTTTGTCCTCATTAAGATCCTGGAAAAGATCATCATGAAGCAATATTTATTAGGAAGGGCATCAGAGAAAAAAACTGGGTAAAGATAGAATCATGAATAATGAAAACTAATCTCTCCATTTGATTTTCCCTACATTTATCTAGATGAAATTACACCTACTAAATACTGACTTTGCTTCTAAGGACCTGAAGGCACGTGACATATTTTATTTGACATAGATCACTACGTTTAACCTCTGGGTAAAGACGGAGCCAACATATCTGGTTCAGTGACACAGAAAAAAAAATGATGCATAACCTTGATGAATCCGGTTCAACTGTCACATAGCAGTTGCCTTATGGATCCCTCTGCCACCTGTGAGGAGGCCTGGGTGACTGGGTTTGTAGTGGCGGGTTTACAGCCAGTTTGCTCTCCCACCCAAAGAGAAGGGGTTCTTCATCAGGGCATTGTGAACTTTGGTTGGAAATAATTATCTTCCCCCACACACAAGCCTGTACCTTGGGTTTCCTTCCATTATAATATAGAGCACAAACCACAGTAATATTAGAAACATCTAGGAATTTGTCAGAAATCCCAGATGTTTTCCTAGCCTATCACATTGTTGCTGACTTTTTGTCATATCATTTGTTACCCACCACTACTTCAAAATTACAGCAGTTACTACTACATCATGATGCTGCTGGATTTCAATAAAGATTGTTATATATTATGTAATCTCATACGTTTCATTTTATGCATCCAAGAACATTTTTCTGACTGCCAGAAAGATCCATGGTACGAAAATAAAACAAAACAGAATCTCAAAGACACACAAACACACACTCCACAAACACACATACACTCATGCGGAATCGATTATGAGGGACTTTCTTGAGGGTCCAGTGGTTAAGATGCCACACTCTCAGTACAGAGGACCCAGGTTCAATTCCTGGTCAGGAACCTAGATCCCACGTGCCACAACTAAAAGATCCTGCATTGTTGTTGTTGCTCAGTTGCTAAGCCATGTCCAACTCTTTGCAACCCCATGAACTGCAATGCGCTAGGCTTCCCTATCCTTCACTCTCTCCCAGAGTTGGCTCAAACTCATGTCCATTGAGTTGGTGATGCTATCTGTCTAACCATCTCATTCTCTGCCTCCCCCTTCTTCTTTTGCCTTCAATCTCTCAATCAAAAAAAAAATCTTGTCTTCAATCAAAAGACCCAGAATCAGAGTCTTTTCCAATGAATAGGGTCTTTTCCAATGAGTTGGCTCCTTTGCAACAGGTAGCCAAAGTATTGGAGCTTCAACATCAGTCCTTCCAATAAATATTCAAGCTTGATTTCCTTTAGGATTGACTAGTTTGATCTCCTTGCTGTCCAAGGGGCTCTCAAGAGTATTCTCCAGCACCACAGCTTGAAAGTATTAATTCTTCGGTCCAACTCTCACATCCGCACATGATTACTGGAAAAACCATAGCTTTGACTAGACGGACCTTTGTCGGCAAAGTGATGTCTCTGCTTTTTAATGTGCTGTCTAGGTTTGTCATAGCTTTACTTCCACGGAGCAAGCGTCTTTTAATTTCATGCTGCAGCGAAGATCCCATATGCTGCAACTAAGACACAGTGCAGCCAAATAAAAAAAGAACAGATTCTGAGCCTCTGCACAGAGTATCTCAAGCACTGGGGCATACACAGGAGCTTTCAAACACCTTCCTAAGACCATCTTAGGATAAAAGAAACATCCTTGTTCCAGGTCTGCCCTGAGATATGATAACAAACCATCAGAATTATTGTTTGGGGACATGTTTGCCACGTGTTACAACAGAACCAGAGGACTAAGCAAGTCTCGAACCCCACTGGGTGCTGTTCTCCTCCCAGGCATCTCTCAAGAGAACCCTTTCTTTCACCACCATCACAGAAGCATCACACACTGCTTGGGTCACTCATACATGAAGCAACTGCCATTTCTCCAACATTATCACCGATAGCCCAGAAGTCCAATAGTTTACAGTCAATGCTCCAAGACGCAATCAATAAAACCAGAAGCCATGGAAAAAGGTTAAAACCTATCAACGCATCCTCTTGAGCTGTTGAAACACTCCCTAGCTAGGGAGAAAATTAGGAGTATTTCTTCCACTACATCAATTAGCTGTCACTTTTGGCGTTTTCCTATGGGCACTGAAGCCAAGCAGAAGTTGTTTTGAATCCCAGCTCTTCCACTGTCTACTGTGAGTGACTGCTGGCTAAAATCCTACCCGAGCACTGAATTTTTCAGCTGAATGATTCTCAATGGGTTGTTCATTCATTCATTCATTCATTCAATCAGTCATGCATTCAATTAACAACAACTTTCTGCAGGTGCTATAAGCTGTCTCCACCACAGTTCTGAACAGGTAATACAGAAATGGAAAGAACTCGGAGACACTCAATATCTCAAGATAAAAATCCACAAATGGTTCAGAAGCAGTGGGCGCATCTTGTTATGTCTCAGAACTCAAAATCAGACAGATGGAGTCTCTCAGCAGGAAGGAAAGGGGTACCACAGATATGTCTCAGAACATGTCTCAGATATGTCTCAGGTTAGGATGGTGTCTGAAACAGATCAGGTTTGCAAAGGAACATGGGCTGGATACAATGGAATGAACATCAGTGGCTGAAACAAAGCTCCATCAAGGCAGTTAAAGATAAGATTGCAGCGGGACTTCCCTGATGGTCCAGTGGTTAAGAATCCGCCTGCCGATGCAGGGGACATGGGTTAGATCCCTGGAACAGGAACTAAGATCCCATATGTCGTGGGGCAACTAAGCCCACATGCACCACAACTACTGAAGCCCTCGGTGCTCTAGAGCCTTCTAGCTGCAACAGGGCACCACAAGCAGAAGCCTCGCACCACAACTAGAGAGTAGCCCCCACTCTCTGCAATTAGAGAAAGACTGTGCGCCACCAAAAGACCCAGCACAGACAAAAATAAACAAACAAACAAATAAATAAAAATTGTTTAAAAGAAAAGATTGCAGGAGGCTACTCAGTATGTGGGTGGAGAACAGAAGCTGTAAATCCAGGGTCAAGAAAGATTTCGGAATGACATGATAACATTTCTCGAGGGCAAAGCAGAGCTTATGCTACCCACCTCTGGAAGCAGAGCTTAAGTTACCCATCCTGGCTCTGGGGAGAAGGCTTGGCAAGAACAAGACAAGCTAACAGGCACCAAAGCTGACAGTCAGACCAGGTGACTGCACACACAGGATGGAGAAGAAAAGAGTGTACGAGCCGAGTAGTCACTGAGCCTGAAACCTGGGCTGACAACAAAAGAGAACCAGGGCATGGGGCAGGGGCCTCCGAGAGTCCTCATGTCTCAGGTGTAGGAAAATGACTAGAGCTAAGCAGAGAGTCAGGGACCTGGCACAGTGCCTGTCCTGTCTCGGAACTTGGGCAAGGGTGGGGTGGATACATAAGTGGCTTCCGTGGCACTAGCTTTGAGGCACCAGAAAAGGTGAAGCAGAGGAAGTGAATGATGGGAGGGGGTTAAGCCAACCAATGGTTCAGCTTTAAAATGTGACTGACAACTTCCCTGGTGGTCCAGTGGTTAAGACTCCACAATTCCAGTGCAGTGGGCACAGGTTTGATCCCTGGTCAGGGACTAAGATCCCACATACTGCACAGCAAGGCCAAAATGTGTAAAACTAATAACAATAATAATAATAAAATGTGGCCAAGACGAGATGCGAACAGGCTCCCCTATCACTTCTCTATGACTTTATCATGGCCCTCCCTATCTTGGAAATACCCTAGCATCTAAAGGTTCACTGGATCAGGATTTGCCAAGAAAACGTTGTTGTTCAGTCACTCAGTCATGTCCTACTCTTTGTGGCCCCATGGACTGCAGCATGCCAGGCTTCCCCGTCCTTCACTAAAATCCTACCTGAGCACTGAGCACAAATTTGCTTAAACTCATATCCATTGAGTAGGTGATGCCATTCAACCATCTCATCCTCTATCACCCCCTTCTTTTCCTGCCGTCAATCTTTCCCAGCATCAAGGTCTTTTCCAATGAGTCAGCTAACAAAATACATTACTCTGATTACCACGTGAAAACTGTCAGAGAAACTCAATGCTAGTGACTCATAGCAGTTGCCTAAGAATGCACTGTGAAAAATATTAACATATCAGAGGTGAATCCATTTCAAAAAGCAGCTCTTCCTACTTCAAATTACACTAAAAATCCTGGGAAATACAATAATTTCTTACATCTAGACTTAACGTTTGTGAGGTAAAACATCTGTAAATCTGAATCACGAGTTTGCACTTAAGACAGTCAGTCCACCCCAAGGACAACCAAAGTCCCTGTCATAACAGATCAACCTTATTTATCATGTCAAACAACTTAACATTTTTATTGTAATCTTTTTACAAAACAGGTCCAAGTGGGAGATGTCTTTTAAAGTTGGGTAGTCTCTATTTTCAAATTTTAATTTACAAAAATATGCTTTGCTTTGTCATGGGGAAACACCAACCTTAAAATGGTATGTGTGTGTGCTTAGTCGCTCAGTCATATCCAACTCTTTGCAGCCCTGTGGTCTGTAGCCTGCCAGGCTCCTCTGTCCATGCGATTCTCCAGGCAAGAATACTGGAGTGGGTTGCCATTTCCTTCTCCAGGGGATCTTCCCAACCAAGAGATTGAACCCGCTTTGCAGGTGGATTCTAAATGCTATATCACTATATTACTAAAGGAGTGGAAAATTACAGAAATGAACATATTTGTATAAGGCTTCTAAGATTAGGGTAATTTTTTCAAATTTTTCTTTAATGTTGTCATATCATCTTTCTAAAAATAAGTATATTCAAATGCTCTTCTTTCCCTGACTTATTCCAAACTAGAAAACTGAATTGGTTTAGTCTTTGATTAACTATCCTCTGTGTTGCTGATACATAAACTCACATGTTATACAGTCACCTCTGCTGCTGGGTCAGCCTCTCCCTTACATGCTGGCTGTCGCTAAGAAGTTGCTCTGACCTTGTTGTTGTCTGAAGACCCCTCCAAAGCACATTGACATAAAAATGCTCTACAAGTTTTGAAAGTAAAAGTTTCTGAAGGCTTTATAACATCTCCCCCTCCCTTGCTGGGACAATTGCACCAAAAGTCACATGGGAACTCTGCTCAATGTTATGCGTCATCCTGGATGGGAAGGGAGTTTGGGGGAGAATGGATACATGTATATGCGTGGCTGAGTTCCTTTGCTGTCCACCTGAAACTATCAGAACATTGTTGATTAACTGTATTCCAATACAAAATAAAAAGTTTAAAAGAAAAATTTTACCTTATGTGCAGGGAAATAAAACCTTCTGCAGTCCCCAGAGCTGCCTCCTTCTAACATCAAGTTTGGGTTTCAAGCCAAACATATAAGGCTAAATTCAAGGAGCCCAAATAAAAATTTCTGCTTGTTCTTTGAAAAATGAAATCTTTCCCATGAAGAATGATTGAATGGGAGCTGATTGCCCAGTCAGTATCTGTATTTGGAATTAGCAAATAATAAAATGACAGTTAAAGTTACTTTCCAATTTTTTATATATAATGAAAGATATTAGGTGATCATACTTGTAGGTTGAGTTGTGTCCCCCCAAGAAGTTATCTTGGGGTCCTCACCACCCCACCCCAGGACCTGTGAATGTGACTACTCAGAAATAGGGTCATTACAGATGTAATCAAATCACGATGAGGTCTTTAGAGTGGGTCCTAACACAATATGTTGTTGTTCAGTCACTAAGTCATGTCCAACTCTGCAACCCCATGGACTGCAGCACACCAGGCTTCCCAGTCCTTCACTGTCTCCTGGAGTTTGCTCAAAGTCATGTCCGTTGAGTTGGTGATGCTATCTACCCATCTCATCCTCTGCCACCTCCTTCTCCTTTTACCGTCAATCTTTCCCAGCATTAGGGTCTTTTCCAATGAGTCAGCTCTTTGCATCAGGTGGCCCAAGTATTGGCGCTTCAGCTTCAGCATCAGTCCTTCCAGTGAATATTCAGGGTTGATTTCCTTTAGGGACCCAATATAACTGGTGTCCCAATAAAAGGAAAATGCCATGTGAAAACAGAGACACACTGGGGAACACCATGTGACAATGGAGGCAGAGACAAGTGCTGTAGCTGCAGACTTCCCTGGTGGTCCAGCGGCTCAGAATCTGCCTACCAGTGCAGGCGGACATGGGTTCAATCCCTGATCTGGGAAGATCCCACATGCCTCAGAAAAACAAGCCCCTGAGACACAAATACTGAGGCTGTGCTCTAGAGCCCGGGAGCCACAACCATGGAGCCCAGGTGCCACAAATATTGAAACCCAAGCACCCTAGAGCCTGTGCTCCACAACAAGAGAAGCTACTGCAATGAGAAGCCCTCGCACCACAACTAGAGAGTGGTCCCCTGCTTGCTGCAACTAGAGAGAAGCCCACGTGCAGCAATGAAGACCCAGCTCAGTCAAGAATAAATAAAGTTTTTGAAAGAAAGAATCTGCCTGCTAATGCAGGGGACACGGGTTCGATCCCTGGTCTGGGGAGATTCCACAATGCCTCGGGGCAACTAAGCCTGTGTGCCGCAACGACTGAAGGCTGCGAACCCTAGAGCCCCTGCTCTGCTGCTGCTGCTGCTGCGTCACTTTAGTCGTGTCCGACTCTGTGCGACCCCATAGATGGCAAGCCACCGCAATGAGATGCCCACGTCCCACAACAAAGAGTAGCCCCCACTTGCCGCAATTAGAGAAAGCACAACAGCGAAGACCCAGCTCAGCCAAAAATAAATTTAAAATAATTTTTTAATTACTTAAAAATCAAAGTGATGTAGCTGCAAATCCAGAAACACCAAGGATTATTGGCAAACCACCCTAGTAGCTCAGACAGTTAATGCCTGCAATGCAGGAGACCCGGGTTCAATCCCTGGGTCGGGAAGATCCCCCGGAGAAGGAAATGACTACCCACTCCAGTAGTCTTGCCTGGAGAATTCCATGAACAGAGGAGCCTGGCATGCTACAGTCCATGGGGTTGCAGAGAGTCGGACATGACTGAGTGACTAACACATACACCGGAAGCTAGGAAGAGGCCAGTAAGGATCCCCTGACTAATTTCAGAAAGAGCTGACACCTTGATTTCAGACTTGCAGCTTCCGGAACTGAGACAATAAACTGTCATTTTGGACCACCAGCTTATGGTATTTTGTCATGGCAGCCCTTGGAATCTAATACAATGTCTCTGCTTCTTATTGCTAATTTTCACATCACTGTGAGATTCTTGGTGGACTTTTCCTTCAAAGTACCTTGTTCATTTGACTAGTGTAAGAGAAATGATAACGAACCAGCCCCATATAGTGCATGCAATGGGTATAGTTTTTCACCATGTGTAACAAAAGGTCCCGAGTGCTAGGGCTGCCAGATAAAATGCAGGATGCTTCATTAACTTTGAATTTCAGACAAACAGTGAATAATTCTTTAGTTAAGTAAGTCCTATGCATTATGGGGGACATACTTACTATAGAATTATTCACTGTTTATCTGAAACTCAAATTTAAGTGGATATTTTTATTTTTTTAATCTGGCAGCCTTATGGATTAGTTAATATTCCACCTCATAGATGCAAAGCATGCTTCTGGAATATTCCATTATTTGCTGTTTGTTTCTACTCCTTGTGCCAACAAGACAAAGTGCTGTATATTGAATACTATATAGCCTGTTCTTCCTCTTCAGTTTCAAGTCATTCCAGTTTAATTTGTAGACACTGTTAACAATTATAGATGGATGATGATTGCTCTGGTGAGTTTGCTTTGGGTAAGCACCATGACATCCATACAGCTTTTATAATATGCTACACAATCAATAAAAAGAAATTAGAACCATCAATTCTACATGTGAAGATGTAATCAGCTTTCAGGGGCATTTAAATTCTTTATGTCAATGTTATGACCAACATCAGAATATAGGAAAGAACACAAAAGGATTGTTTTTTTTTTTCTGCTTTTCATCCACACTAAATTAATTATTTCTCATAAAAATGTAATATATCCCTTTATGGATAATGCTAGTATTAGGAGACTTTGTAATCTTCCACTTCAATCTTATTTCTTATTCTCCCTGGACCTCTGCTTCTTCATCTGTAAAATTAAGGAGGTAGAAGACACAATTCCAAAGCCTTTGTCAGGATTGTGGAGTTAGCCGCAGGCTTAATCAACCTTTCTGTCTACTCCCTTTTGCCCCCTCGCCACAGAGGACCCCCACCTCCTATCAGAATCCCTATTCCCTAGGGTTGAGGAAGGCCTTCCCATGCAAAACAGAAACCACAAAAGAAACAATTATTAAATTGACTGTATACATCAAAAGACGCTATGAACAAATTAAAAGGCAAATGACAAACTGTAAAAGATATTTGCATTGTACAGAAAAATGTCAACATATCACAAAAAATTTAAGCAAAGGACATAATAGGCAATTCACACATTTATACATACATACATACCATATGTATATGTGCTGTGTCTACATACATATATCTATGCACATATAGAGGTGATAAACATGAAAATACATTCATCTATTGGTAATTAAAGAAATATTAGATAAGGAAGAAAGCATCATTTTGCCTGTTAAATTGTCAAAATTCTTTTAAGAAAACAACCCCATATTAGAGCAATGTACTCTCATACCCTGATGGCAACTGTATGGTAATATAATGTTTTAGAAATCAATTTAGTAATTCATGTTAAAGGTCTTAAAATCTATCAGTATTTTAATTCATCAATTACCTTTCTGGTAATTGTGTTCAAAAATTCATCTTAAGATCTCATTCACTATATCACTAATGACAGCAATAACTTGGAAACAACCTAAATTTAAGTTTGAGTCAATAAATTATGATACAACTATGCAGTCGAGATGTTGTTGTTATTGTTGTTGTTCAGTCACTCAATCACGTTCGACTCCTTGCAACTAAATGAACGGCAGCACACCAGGATAGCAGTATGCAGCAATTTTAAAGTACATGGTGGGCGAGGAGGGGGTGGTGAGGATTAGGAATATGGAATTAACAAATACAAATCACTATTCATAAAATGGCAACATGCTCCAATATTCTTTTTTTTTTTTAACTCCAATATTCTTGCCTGGAAAATTCCATGAACAGAGGATCCTTCTGGGCTATATAGCCCATGGAGTTGCAAGAGTCGGACATGACTGAGAAACAGCACCACCACCAATTCATAAAATAGGTAAGCAACAGGATTTACTGCATTGCACAGGGAGTTTTATATTCAATATCTTATAATAACCTGTAATAGAATATAATCTGAAAAAATAACTGAACCACTTTGCTGTATACCTAAAACTAACACAACATTGTAAATCAACTATAGTTTTAAAAATAAATTAAATAAAAGAACATGGTGCAAGAGTACTTAATGACATGAAATTTGTTCATAATACATTAAAATTACTTTAAAACAATTTACCAATAGTACAATCCCACTATTCTCAAAGAAAAGAGATATACATAAACATATAACCTTAGACAAAAGACTAGAAGGATATAGAAAAATTAATAATAAACAGTAATAATAACTACTTCTAGGCAGTGGAATGAAGAGCATTTTTTCTCCTCCCTCCTACTTTCAAAGTTTTCTGCAACAATTATGCACTATTTTCATGCTAAGGAAAAAATACAAATATTTGATATTAATTCATCTATCCTGTCTTAAAAACTGCCCTTTGCTGACCTGCTGTAGGTTAATATGGTAAACCAAGCCTATTAATCTGCTGGTTTATAAAAATAGTGCTTTATCCCAGTGAACTAGCTTAGAACATTTGGTTGCAAGAAGCAGAATTTCTAGTTTGGACTACTGCTGCTGCTAAGTCGCTTCAGTCATGTCCGACTCTGTGCGACCCCAGAGACGGCAGCCCACCAGACTTCCCCGCCCCTGGGATTCTCCAGGCAAGAACACTGGAGTGGGTTGCCATTTCCTTCTCCAATGCATGAAAGTGAAAAGTGAAAGTGAAGTCGATCAGTCGTGCCCGACTCTTAGCAACCCCATGGACTGCAGCCTACCAGGCTCCTCTGTCCACGGATTTTCCAGGCAAGAGACTAGATGAAGCCAAAAGAGGAATTATAAAAAGCAGGGTTACGTACAGATCCTGTAATAAACAATGTGACTGGGGTCACAGGGAACGACAATTTCCAAAAGGAAGAAGACCAATTAGAGAAAAGAGAAGGCTTGCCAGGAAACATTTAATATATGTCCACCATACTAGTCAAAGCACAGATGTCTTTAGCAGGCCACTGAATATTTTCTCTGATGAACTTCCGGTCTGTCTCAGAGTTCCCAAATAGTGTCCAAGGTGCAGAGCTGAGTACAGGGGGCTATTGGGGTGTGTCCTTGGGAGAGATGTCACCTGTACGGAGGCAAAGAGGGCAGGTCTAGGCAGAGGGAGGGGCCGACAATCATGCATTTGCCACTAAGACCTCAGCCAATCCTACAAAGAGCAGGAGTTGCAATAGTTGCTCCAGGTTGAGGCAAAGGAGGTGGGCTTTTCTATCCCCCACCCCAGCCAGGAATAGGTATACCTTTGGGCAAGGCAGATCCCTGCAGCAGAGGTCCCCTCACAGTAAAGGACACAGCTGTGAGCCTTTGGCAGCCCATATGCCCAGCACTCACGGCCTGGGTGTGCCAGCCTTGAAGGGGGTGTCAGGGGGTGCCACAGTCCATCAGTGTGGTAGAGCAGAGTCAAGCCCATTCTCACCTCCTTTCCAAGAGCATGAGTGTGTGTGTTCAGTCGCTTCAGTCATGTCCAACTCTTTGTGATCCTATGGACCATAGCCCACCAGGCTCCTCTGTCCATGGAATTTTTCAGGCAAGAATATTGGAGTGGATGGAGAACAGTGTGGAGATTCCTTAAAAAACTGGAGATAGAACTGCCATATGACCCAGCAATCCCACTGCTGGGCATACACACCGAGGAAACCAGAATTGAAAGAGACACGTGTACCCCAATGTTCATCTCAGCACTGTTGACAATAGCCAGGACATGGAAGCAACCTAGATGTCCATCAGCAGATGAATGGATAAGAAAGCTGAGGTACATATACACAATGGAGTATTACTCAGCCATTAAAAAGAATACATTTGAATCAGTTCTAATGAGGTGGATGAAACTGGAGTCTATTATACAGAGTGAAGTAAGTCAGAAAGAAAAACACCAATACAGTACATTAATGCATATATATGGAATTTAGAAAGATGGTAATGATGACCCTATATGTGAGACAGGAAGAGAGACACAGATATGAAGAACAGAGTTTTGAACTCTGTGGGAGAAGGTGAGGCTGGGATGATTTGAGAGAATAGCACTAAACATGTATATTACCATATGTGAAATAGACCACCAGTCCATGTACGATGCATGAACCAGGGAATTTAAGCTGGTGCACTGGGACAACCCTGAGGGATGGGATGGAGAGGGAAGAGGGAGAGGGGTTCAGGATGGGGGAACCCACATGTGTACCCATGGCTGATTCACGCCAAGGTATGGCAAAACCACTACAATATTGTAAAGTAGTCTGCAATTAATATCAATTAGTTAATTAAAAATAAAAAGATTTTAAAAAAAGAAATAAATAAGGAACTTAGCAGAGATATCTTTCAGCATGGGAACCAAATTAATACTCATCCCCAAAACCCTTGTCCTTTGGAAGATGCAGTGCTTCACTGAGAATTTTTACTGATCCAACATGTACACAACTTAAAATGGAGATTTACATTAATTAACTTGAATGTTTGAAAAAAAAAAGAATATTGGAGTGCGTAGCCATTTTCTTCCCCAGGGGATATTCCTGACACAGAAATTGAACCAGAGTCTCCTGCATCTCTGGCATTGCTGGCAGATTCTTAACCCCTGAGCCACCAGAGAAAAGTTTAATCTTTCAAAAGGATGTGTGTCAAGTCACTCAGTCACGTCCCACTCTGTGTGACCCCATGGACTGTAGCCCACCAGGCTCCTCAGTCCATGGAATTCTCCAGGAAAGAATATTGAAGTGGGTTGCTATGCCCTCCTCCAGGGGAGCTTCCCAACCCAGAGACAGAACTCACATCTCATGTCTCCCACATTGGCAAGCGAGCCAAAGGTATGCAGCTGCTGCTGCTACGTCGCTTCAGTCGTGTCTGACTCTGTGCGACCCCATGGACGGCAGCGCACCAGGCTCCGCCGTCCCTGGGATTCTCCAGACAAGAACACTGGAGTGGGTTGCCATTTCCTTCTCCAATGCATGAAAGTGAAAAGTTAAAGTGAAGTTGCTCAGTCATGTCCAACTCTTCGCGACCCCATGGACTGCAGCCTACTAGGCTCCTCCATCCATGGGATTTTCCAGGCAAGAGTACTGGAGTGGGCCTCAAAAATAAAATAAGTGTGACTTCCCTGGCAGCCCAGTGGTTAAGAATCCACCTTCCAATGTAGGGGGACATGGGTTCAGTCCCTCGTGGGGGAACTAAGAGCCCACATGCCTGAGGGTAACTGAGCTCGCGTGCTGCAACAAGAGAAACCTGCATACCACAGCTACGGAAAGTCTGCACACAGTAATGAAGAGGCTGCGCAGTCAAAATAAAAAAATAACATAAGCATATCTATAACCCAGAAAAAAGAAAATCTAGTGACAAGGAGAGGCTGAAGACACAGACCCACCGTGTTCTGGGATGAGAAACGGGTGATGCTAGCTACAACATAGGGGCTGCAGAGGATGAAATCTGGAACCCAGGAGCTGGTGGCTTCCAGCGCTGCCCTCTCTGTTGACAAAAATTAACAGAAGACTGAGCCCCCCAGTATACTCAGGTCAACCAAAGGCTCACACTCAACAGGGATGGATGTTTGGGTCAATCACCAGGTAAAAAAAAATCACAACCACTGAGGTGTTTGCTGAAAGCAAAGGGAACATGGAATGGGTAGGGGAAAAAAGGAAGTTATAAATGCCAACTCTAATATTGTAACTCAGGTACACAAATGAGGATTATAGTAACTGTACATATATTTTTCCTTACTTTTTTATTGATACATCTTTCCATCGACCTTTTCCTTATTTTATACAAGGTATGGTGGATGTAACAAACTTTATAATGTAGTTATATAGGATTATAAAGCTTACAGGATATCAAATTGGGATTCTGACAGAATTAAAGGAGGTTTGAGGGACTTTCCTGGAGAAGGCAATGGCACCCCACTCCAGGACTCTTGCCTGGAAAATCCCATGGACAGAGAAGCCTGGTAGGCTGCAGTCCATGGGGTTGCTAAGAGTTGGACACAACTGAGCGACTTCACTTTCACTTTTCACTTTCATGCATTGGAGAAGGAAATGGCAACCCTCTCCAGTGTTCTTGTCTGGAGAATCACGAGGATGGGGGAGCCTGGTGGGCTGCCATCTATGGGGTCGCACAGAGTCAGACACGACTGGAGCGACTTAGCAGCAGCAGAGGGACCTTCCTGGTGGTCCAGTGGTTAAGTAAAACTCCTTGCTCCCAGTTCAGATGGTGCGGGTTCAATCCTGGTCAGGGAACTAAGACCCTACATGCCAGGTTGGGGGAAGAGGGAGGGAGAGTTTGAACATCACTTAGAAGCAAAGGTGAAAGTGTGTACTGACCAAGAATGATGATTAACACAGTTCTGTAAGTTTGGTCCAATAAGGTGGGGGTGAAAAAGTGAAAGTGTTAGTCGTTCAGTTGTATCCAACTCTTTGCAACCCCAGGGACTGTAGCCCACCAGGCTCCTCTACCCATAGAATTCTCCAGGAAAGAACACTGGAGTGGGTTGCCATTCCCTTCTCCAGGGAATCTTCCTGACCCAGGGAAGGGGAAGAGACACAAAATATCCTCCAGAAGCAAGTGCATGAACTTAAAGGAGGCTAAGTCTCCCTTTTCTGGGGAGAGAGTATGTTTCCAATGGACTAAGAGAGAGCTGTATCACCTTAGGCAGGAATACCTTATTGCTGTTGTTTGAATTTTTAAATATCAGTGCATGCTTAGTTTCTCCAGTCGTGTCCAACTCTTTGCGACCCCATGGACTATAGCCTGCCAGGTTCCTCTGTCCTTGGGGATTCTCCAGACAAGAATACTGGAGTGGGTTGCCATGCCCTCCTCCAGGGGATCTTCCCAACCCAGGATCAAACCCAGGTCTCCCACACTGCAGGTGGATTCTTTACCATCTGAGCCACGATAAATAAAAATTATCCACTAAATGGATAAACTACAATTTACTATACTGTTCCCCTACCCTTTTAACTTGGAATTTATTTCCAGTTGTTACCATGACAAAGTATGTAATGATAACACTTTCAAAGTTCTGTAATTTTTCAACAGAATCAGGATCCAAGGATTCGTGTCTAATCTTTTCTGCTTCCACAGCTCTGAGGAAGAGCTCCTCCCCTTTTCTGGCAGAGTGGCCAAGGGATCAGAAAACCAACTTCATGCCTTGGTCTTTATTTATTTGGCTGTGCCGGGTCTTAGTCACCACAGGTGGGATTTTCAACCTTCCTTAAGGCATGTGGCAGGATCCCCAGTTGCTGCATATGAACTCTTATTTGCAGCATGCGGGATCTAGTTCCCTGCATGCGTGCTAAGTCTCTTCAGTCGTGCCCAACTCTGTGTGACCCTATGGACTATAGCCCGCCAGGCTTCTCTGCCCATGGGATTCTCCAGGCAATACCAGAGTGGGTTGCCATGCCCTCCTCCAGGGGATCTTTCCAACCCAGGGATCAAACCCATGTCTCTTATGTCTCCTGCATTGGCAAGTGGGTTCTTTACCACTAGCGCCACCTGGGAAGGCAGATCAGGGTCCAAACCCCAGGCCCCTGCTTTGGGAGCGCAGAGTCTCAGCCACTGGACCACCAGGGAAGTCCCCTCATGCCTCAGTCTTAATGCCTTGTCATTGACTTCCCTTCCTTTCCAGGCTAAAATCATCTCACTCAGTAGAGGGAAGAGAGGTGTGAGCTCCTCCCCTGGGGAGCATTTACTTATTCAACAAATCTTTAAGAGAAACTTCTGAATATTGTGCTCTGATGGTATTTCTTTGACCACAAAATAAAACGTTAGCACTCTTCTAGAAAGTATATTGGATGTCATGGCACACTTTTTGTGTGTTAACATCAGACCTCAGCCCATCTTTCCTTCCTTCCCTTTATGTTTTTATGTTGCATCACTTTTTACCTATTTCAAATTTCTTTAATCACACTGTACAGGGACAGTGTGATTAAAGAAATTCTTTAATTCTTAAATTCTTCCTGAGACAAAGAAAAGGTAAATTAAGAGTACATCTGTATATTTATGACTGCAGTTAACAGAATGGTCAACTTAGAGTGATTTGAACAATAAAGACATACACATAATCCTTTCAAGTCATAAGTCTGAAGACACACTGTTCAAGAATTGGTCCAGCAGCTCAGTGATGTCTTCGAGGTCCCAGGCTCCTTCCATCCTTTTGCTCTGAGAGCCTCAACACATTGGATTGTCATCCTCTGGTGGGTTGTCTCATGGTATTAAGATCGCTACAACAACTCCAAATATCATGTCCTCACCTCACAGAACATAACCCCAGAAGAGGGGAAAAATGACCTCAGACAAATCTCTCCAACAGGAAGACGTCTTTCCCAACTGCATCCCAGCAGACGTCTCTGGCAGCTCGCTGACCAGCATCGGGTCATATTGTCATCATTAGCTGCAAACACATTAAGAAAACGAGAAAACCTGACATTTTTAACTTCACTCAAGAGAGCTGCGCTTTGGGGCTTCCCTGGTGGTCCAGCAGCTAAGATGCCACACACGCAGCGCAGGGGGCCCAGGTTCAAACCCTAGTCTGGGAACTAGATCCCACATGCCACAATTAAAGATACTGCACACTGCAACTAAGACCCTGTACAGCCTCGTTAATTAATTACTTTTTTAAAAAAGACAGAAGTGAAATTTGCTACATGGGAAGAGGTGGTATAAAATACACACTGAGTAGACAATCAATTGACAGCTTTAGATACAGGACATATGGATGGGGCTGGTGGTGAGCAGAGGGGTGGACAAGTGTTTACATATCTACATAAAGTTTTTTTTTTGGTCCAACTTTAAGGTCGAAATTTTTGCCTTTAAGGCTTCTAACTATGTATCATGACATATACGCCTGATGCGAAGAACTGACTCACTGGAAAATACCCTGATGCTGGGAAAGATTGAAGGCAGGAGAAGGGGACAACTGAGGATGAGATGGTTGGATGGCATCACCGACTCAATGGACATGAATTTGAGCAAGCTCCAGGAGTTGGTAACGCACAGGGAAGCCTGGTGTGCTGCAGTCCATGGGGTCACAAAGAGTCAGACACGACTGAGCAAGCGACTGAACTGAACAGATCATGACATATGTCATGACACTCCCACACATTCTGTCTCCCTTCCTGGGTTCACTCCCGTCTCCTCACATGCAAGAAGCCTTCAAGAAGCCTTTGGCAACGTACTTTCTAATATTTTCATTTCAACATTGTCTGTGATATAGTACCTAAAACTGTTCTGTGTTTTGGAATGGTTGAAATTACCCAGACATATTTCTAGATGATCTCTATCCTCTTCTGCTTGATAACTACCAAACTTGTCTGGAAGCCTAGTGAGTCACGATGAACACATTGTGTGTGTGTGTGTGTGTGTGTGTTAGTCGCTCAGTCATGTCCAACTGTTTTCGATCCCATGGGCTGTAGTCTGCCAGGCTCCTCTGTCCATGGGCAAGAATACTGGAGCGGATAGCTTTTCCCTTCTCCAGGGGATCTTCCTGACCCAGGGATCGGACCCGGGGATGGAACCCCGGTCTCTCGCATCGCATTACAGGCAAATTCTTTACCATCTAAGAATAAGTTACTATATGTAATTTAGTAATTTGGGGAAAAAACTCCAATAAAAACATTATATTCAAATAGGATTATAAAATATTTACTTATTACTATCTAATACTCCACCATCTACTAAACACTCTCCTATTCACTATCTTATTAACTCTCACTGTGACTCTGTAAGGTTAATACCATTATTAGCATTTTACAGATGAAGAAATAACAGATTAGAATTAAGTGGCTTTGGTCAATAATAAGTGACAGATTAGGCCTTTAAGTCAATGGAAATGGCAGCCCACTCCAGTATTCTTGCCACAGTCCATGGGGTCACAAAGAGTCGGAGATGAACGAGTGCATGTGCCCCCCACACACACGCACACAACACACATTGTAACTGGAGAAATTACACCACTTACTTTTAGGTTCCACAAAACAGGAAAGAATGCACTGGTTTCTCATACGTTTTTAGAATCATACAGCTTTAGGCATGTCACTTAAAGTCCCTGCGTGTCCTTGGTATTTTGTTCTATAACGTTAGGGCCTTAAATAGATTAAAGGTTCCCAGGCTTCGCTGTAACAACCAGAAAAGACGATCTAGTAAATCTCTGAGCCTTACCTGAGTAATATCTGAATGATTACCACTGCCATGATCCCTTTTCTTCCAAGCCTTATTCCCAACAGAGTTTTACCCGTTCATACATTCATTCAGAAAACATTTATGAAGCAACTGCCATGGGCCAGAAATTTTCAGGAAACGATAAAGCAACAGAAACAGAGTTCAGTGCTTGGGTTTTTGCTGTCAACAACTTTATACCCCTGCCCAGAGTATCTAAATTTTATAGAAAGATTAAAAGTACTCAACTTCTGAAGTTTCTTTGTGTTCTGAAGGGCTGTGAATCTATGGTTTCAGAAGTGAGAGATCAAATTAACAGAATGATTATAAGAAAAAAAAGACCTCTAGGGAGAGAAATAATCAGTAAAAGGAAAAGACCAGAACGTAACAGCTCAGTCTTCTCCCATTAACATTTCTTCAAATAACACACAGCATTTGGGTGGGCTCCAGACAGAACCAACCCTTCCAAAGACCCCACTGTGACCCATTCCCACATCAGTCACATCTCCCCACGGGCCACTGTGCCATGCTCCCAAGATTAATTCCAGAGCTTGATGGCCAGATCACAGAGACCCACCTGGGACCCTGGGCATAGCCCTTCCCTGTGCCTTTGAAATCACAGATTTCCTAGTGGTAAAGATGGGTAGTGATAGATGTTTATGACTCCAAAGGGCCACTGTGAAGATTAATGACTTATGTTTGGCAAAGTGTTTTTAAATCCCCAGATGAGAAGTGTTCATGTGGCTGACTGCTGCAGGATTAGCATTCACTGGTTTAAATTGGCCGCCATATTTCAAGAACCCCCAAAAGACCCAGATGAAAGACAATGCCCAGGAGTCCACTGATGGCTTTCAGACTGCACTTCCCCAGAGGCTGAGATGCTGACAGAGATAGAATGCCCCCGTTCAGCACCACCTTTGCAGAGACACGTTGCATCTTTACTTTCAGATGTGGGATCAAGAGCATAAAAGTCACATTTGAACCAACATCTGATGTCCCCCTTGAGGCCATGCTGCAGACTGCCACCACACTGTTCTGTTTATGGAACATTTCCAGACTAATAGCAAAATGATGTCTTATGGGACTGCCCAAGGGGGGAAGACTGAGTGCAGATTTATCTTGCTATTTAGAAAAATAATTAGTAAATAAGTTTGAGTGATGATCACAGAAAATCCAAACTGGTTTAATATGTGCATGTCTAATGATATGTAAATTGGTTAGAAACTATACTTACAATCTGATATCCTTAGAAAAAAACAGAGCAAAGGCCAATTTTGGAATCGACTATTTCAAGACAGATTTTTTTTTTTTTTGGAGGGTCGGCACTTGAGCAACTTAGGCTTTAAAAGATAAAAAATAAAATCCATGTTGATGTTTGGCAGAAAAACCAACAAAATTATGTAAAGCAATTATCCTTCAACTGAAAAAAGATAAAAAATAAATTGCATTGATCTAATAAAGAGAAAATAAAATTCCTATATAGGTTTTCTCCTGTGAAGCATTTTTCCTGACCTTTCAAGGTTTTTTGAACCATATTAAAAGCATCAAAATAAAAAAGATTTACAATTTGTAATTACCTGACCTATACATGACTCTAAAACGTTTCCATAATACCACTGGAGCAGATCTTGGACCTGCTCCAATAATCACAATTGCAGTGAAAATCTGCATTTGAAAAGTTCTAATGGCTTGTGAAGTCCATTTTCACAAAAAGAGATGGAGTAACCCTTGTCCTAAAGACAAATTAGATTTTAGGTGAATGTGCTAAGTCACTTCAGACGTGTCCAACTTTTTGTAATCCTATGGACCGTAGTCCGCCAGGCTCCTCTGGTCATGGGATTATCCAGGCAAGAATACTGGAGTTGGTAGCCATTCCCTTCTCCAGGGGATCTTCCTGACCCAGGGATTGAACCTGAGTTTCCTGTATTACAGGTGGATTCTTTACCATCTGAGCCAGCAGGGAAGCCACCAGGGAGCTCTGTACCCATCTGTATTATGGTACCCGCTTCAGTGGCTGTTGCTCATGCCCCACGGGTTGTCATATAGTGTGACTACTGTCAACTGATGATTTTAGGGGAGCTAAGTGCCAGGGACTGTTGTTCAGTCACTAAGTTATGTGCGATTCCCTGTTTCTTGTACTGAACCTTGGTTCAGTCAGAGTTAAAGTAGAAAGATGAATGATGTGGCGTTTTCAACTTTGAAGGAGGAGCTTGTTTATTACTGTGTGATAATGGGTGTCAAGTTGCCATGATATTTATTTTTTTTTTCATTAACCTTGTTTTTTGGCGATGAGCCACAGCATGTCGGATCTTTGTTCCTCAACCAGGGATCAAACCTCTCCCCCTGCATTGGAAGCACAGAGTCCAGTTCAGTTTAGTTCAGTTCAGTTGCTCAGTCGTGTCCGACTCTTTGCGACCCCATGAATCGCAGCACACCAGGCCTCCCTGTCCATCACCAACTCCTGGAGTTCACTCAGACTCACGTCCATTGAGTCAGTGATGCCATCCAGCCATCTCATCCTCTGTCGTCCCCTTCTCCTCCTGCCCCCAATCCCTCCCAGCATCAGAGTCTTTTCCAATGAGTCAACTCTTCACATGAGGTGGCCAAAGTACTGGAGTTTCAGCTTTAGCATCATTCCTTCCAAAGAAATCCCAGGGCTGATCTCCTTCAGAATGGACTGGTTGGATCTCCTTGCGGTCCAAGGGACTCTCAAGAGTCTTCTCCAACACCACAGTTCAAAAGCATCAATTCTTCAGCGCTCAGCCTTCTTCACAGTCCAACTCTCACATCTGTACATGACCACAAGAAAAACCATAGCCTTGACTAGACAGAGCTTTGTTGGCAAAGTAATGTCTCTGCTTTTGAATATGCTATCTAGGTTGGTCGGAGAAGGCAATGGCACCCCACTCCAGTACTCTTGCCCGGAAAATCCCATGGATGGAGGAGCCTGGAAGGCTGCAGTCCATGGGGTCGCTGAGGGTTGGACACAACTGATCGACTTCACTTTCACTTTTCGATTTCATGCATTGAAGAAGGAAATGGGAACCCACTCCAGTGTTCTTGCCTGGAGAATCCCAGGGACGGGGAAGCCTGGTGGGCTGCTGTCTATGGGGTCACACAGAGTCGGACACGACTGAAGTGACTTAGCAATAGCAATCTAGGTTGGTCATAGCTTCCCTTCCAAGGAGTAAGCGTCTTTTAATTTCATGGCTGCAGTCACCATCTGCACTGATTTTGGAGCCCAAAAAAATAAAGTCTGACACTGTTTTCACTGTCACCAGGGAAATCCCTTATTATGATATTTACGTTCAATTGTGTACACTATTCACAGCATGCCAACATTGTATCGTTTGAAAGTACTTCTGTTTTAATGAAAAATTTAGATGTTTCACTTAAAACTATGTAGGATAAATAGTCTTCAAAACTCTGATGCTGTTTGTTCTCAGTCACTCAGTCATATCTGACTGTTTGTGACCCCGTGGACTGTAGCCCGCCAGGCTCCTCTGTCTAGGGGAATTCTCCAGGCAAGAACACTGGAGTGGGTTGCCATGCCTTCCTCCAGGGGATCTTCCCAACTCAGGGATCAAACCCAGGTGTCCCACACTGCAGGCAGATTCTTTCCCAACCAAGCCACCAGGGAAGCCATCAAACCTATGATAGATGAGATAAAAGCACAGGAGTCTGGCATCTTGCTTTTAGGCTGGGCATCATTATTTTAGAATGTCCTTTGAGGTACAGGACCATGATTATTCAGTTCAGTTCAGTTCAGTCGCTCAGTCGTGTCCAACTCTTTTCGACCCCATGAACCACAGCACACCAGGCCTTCCTGTCCATCACCAACTCCCAGAGTCTACCCAAACCCATGTCCATTCAGTCGGTGATGCCATCCAACCATCTCATCCTCTGTTGTCCCCTTCTCCTCCTGCCCTCAATCTTTCCCAGCATCAGGGTCTTTTCAAATGAGTCAGCTCTTTGTATCAGGTGGCCAAAGTATTGGACATCTTTTCATACAATGAAAAAGTCACGATTATTGGCTTCAGTCTTTAAAAATTAAAGTTTACTTTTACAAATCATTTTTTGTTTGATTCCTTCCATGACAAAACAACATGTGTTTATTTGAAACTTGCAGCACAGTACAGATGTAATGGTCCTACCTACAACCACACTTTTAGAGGTAACTGTATGTAGCAGATTTTTGTTCTGAGATCTTTCTCTGATGCAGAAGCTATAGGAGAAACTTACTGGGTACATCGGATGACTTCATGAGCTGCATCCTAGCATCTGAGATTGAAATACAGATTTGGTGCCTTCAACTGGACTCTCTTTGAGTTCCTAGCACAGTGCTCTCCCTTTGGTACTTACTGAATCTTTGTTGATGTCGACCTCTAATTTAAATGATTCAAATCCTTGAAAAGGAGCTAAAAAGTAGATCATCTAAGATGTTAGTCTGAAGCACACATCTTTAGGTGTAGTAAAGATCTTGTGCAAAGCGGGTTTTTGTTTTTGTTTTTGTAATTAAAGGCTACATTCACTTTTAAACAGTAGATAACTATCACAGAGAAATAACAAAGGTCTTTTAGTCAAGTTTTACCTTCTTGATCTTCTCAAAATGTAGTGATTCCTCAGGCTATATCATTTCAGTAGAGGTAATACTGATAACTCTTAACATCTGTAGTTGCTTTGTGCTTTACAAAGCACTTTGAGATGTGTCTTATTTGAGCCTATTGGTGCAGACTTAGTAAGAAGTATATCCATCTTAGAGATGAGTAAATGGAGATTAACAGTTTCATTGACCGTCTCAAGGTTACGTAGTTAATAGTAGAGCTTAAACTAAAACATTTTTACTTTAGTGTTCTTTTCCCCACCTACACATAATGATTGCCTTTCTAAAATGACGATTTTTTAAATTAGTTTTTATTGGAGTGTAGTTGCTTTACAATGTTGTGTTCATGTCTGCTATATAGCAGAGTGAATCAGTTATACATATACATATATCCATGCCCCATGGACAGTGGAACCTGGTGGGCTACAGTCCACGGGGTCACCAAGGGTAGAACACGACTGAAGCGACAGCAGACACTCTGTTTTGGATTTCCTTCCCATTTAGGTCACCACAGAGCATTGAGTAGAGTTCCCTGTGCTGTACAGTAAGTTAGCATTAGTCGTCTATTTTATACATAGTATCAATAATGTGTATATATCAGTCCCAGTCTCCCAGTCCATCCCACCATCCCTCTTCCCCCCTTGGTATCCATATGTTTGTGCTCTATGTCTGTGTCTCTATTTCTGCTTTGCAAATAAGATTATCTATATCACATTAAATGATAATTTGGGTAAGATGACTTTGGGGGACAGTTATGGGATGGCTGGCATATGCTTCTGCAATTTCTGCTTATTCTTGTACAGTTTTCCTATCTTGGAAGCTAAGTGACAGTTCAGCACTATTAATATAACTCAATAAACTAGTTGTGGCCTGATGAGGGCGCTCTTATTCAATGCATGGTTCAAAACCTGATGTTCAGTCTCGCTTGTAACTTCACATATAGCTTAAATAAATGAGTGTGAGTATAGTTATCTTGGACCAAATAAAGCATTTTAGTTCAGTTTCACCTTTTTTTCCACCTATTCAAAGAACTGGAATCTGCTCTTTCCCCCTTCCTTCTACAGTGTAGATTGAAAATAATAAAGAACCTTCCAAAGATTGGATTGATTTAACTCTGATTCCAGAAGGAGAGTGTGGAGGGGGAAATGGGGCTGGATCTGTCCATCTCTGAGATGATGGTCAGCAACTGGTGACACTTTTTAAAGGAGCCCTTTGACCTGCAATGCAGCAGGCCCAGGTTTGATCCCTGGATTGGGAAGATCCCTGGAGGAGGGAATGGCAACCCAGTCCAGTATTCTTGCCTGGAGAATCCCAAGGACAGAGGGAGCCTGGAGGGCTACAGTCCATGGAGTTGGACACAACTGAGCGACTAACACGTTCCCTTCACTTGACCCTCTTTCTCTAACTCTGTCTTAGTAATGCAGATGTCACATAAACAGAGTTCCCTATGTATGTGCAGACCTTCGGTGTTCAGATTAGCTTGCCTGAACTTTTGGCTAGGGCCAGAAGTCATAAAGTTTACATTTGTGTTTGTTGACGTATTGATGGAAAAATTAACCAGAGCTTCTGTTTTAGCTCAGTTTTGTTTCTGAGCTGCTATTCATGGACAGACTTGGGTCAGACCTTCCTGAGTGGGCTGATTCACTTCCCTCACCTGCCACCATCACAAACCCACGCACACACTCAGGTCTCTCTTGAGCAGGTGCTGTCCCGCCCACCTAGGCCTGGGAGTCCCTAGAGAGTACAGGAGCATCACGAGGCCTGTCAACCCACTAATCACTCTCATGGGCTAGTCTGTCTTTAGTTTATTGAAATCCATTATACCACAGTACACTGAATTTCTCTCTTTTTTAAAAATAATTTTATTTACTTATTTTTGGCTGTGCTGGGTCTTCGCTGCTGCTTGGGCTTTCTCTTGATGCATCGAGTGGAGTTACTCTCCATTGCAGGGCATGGGCTTCTCGTTGCAGAGGCTTCCCTTGTTGCGGAGCATGGGCTCCAGAGCGCTGGCCTCAGTAGCCGTGGCACACGGGCTTAGTTGCTCCAAGGCATGTGGGATCTTCCCGGACCAGGGATTGAACCTGTGTCTCCTGCATTGGCAGGCGGATTCTTTACCACTGACCCACTGGGGAAGCCCTGGACTTCTTAAATAGTGTCAGACAGCAGTGACTTTGCCACTTCCAGAGTTAGATGTTAGATCCAGGCAAATGGTTTGTTGAAAAAAGTTTTTGCAATCATATAAAGAAATAATGTTGGCATATTAGGTGACATGTTTGGTGGTGGTGGGGTAGTAGTGATGGAAATGATGAGAAGCAGCTGAATTCTGGATATAATCAGAAGGATTTGTTGGTGAATTGTATATGAGGAGTGAGAGAGACAAAGATGTTGAGAATGGCTCTAAGTTTTGGTCTGAACAATGGGAGGAATGGAGTTGCTATTTATCGAGGTGGGGAATCTGAAGGAGCTTGGTAGTGTTTCATAAAATAACATGTATCAGATTGTTAACAGAGATGGTAGGTAAGGGGTGGCATGGAGTCTGAACTGGGGCTGAGATGGAGAGCTGGAATCAGAGCCCTGCAACCAGGTCCTAGGACCTAGACAGGTAGAAAAGCCTGTATCTCCGGCATCTCCTGCATTAGCAAGTGAGTTCTTTGCCAGCAGCACTAACAGCTAGTAATAATGCAAGAAGTAGTCACATGAATATTACTAAACATTATTAACTGTATGTACCAAACTGTAGAGGGTCACTGGGGACAACAAGGACTTCATCGTGGTTTGTTTTGAATTTTAAATTTTCTTATTTGGTTACAGATGAGAAAATCAAAGGTCAAAAAATTAAGTCATTTGCCCAAGTTCATATAAGTGCAGAAAAAATATAGTTCAAACACAGGCTGCTCTAACATCCAAGTCCATGTACCAGATTTTTTCACAAACCAAGTTAACCCGAAATACAGAGCCACAAACGCATCTTTATGAATCCTGTGTATTTAAATACTCGACTCTGGGTCTTCCCTGATTGTCCGGGGCTTCCCTGGTGGTCTAGTGGTTAAGAATCTGCCTTGTAATATAGAGGACACTGTTTGATACCTGGTCTGGGAAGATCCCATGTACCTTGGAGCAACCAAGCCCCTGCACCACAACTACCAAGCCCTCGTGCTGCAACTACTGAAGCCCGCATGCCCTAGAACCTGCACCCCCAAGGGAAGCCACTGCGATGAGAGGCCTGAGCAGCACAGCCAGAGAGTAGCCCCACTCACTGCAACGATGATGCCCAGAACAGCCAAAAAATATAAATAAATTAAAATAAAAACAGAGACTTGGCTCTGTGTTATGTGCACAATCTTCAGAAACAAAAGAAGGAACTGTATAAAATGGAAACCACGTTTTACATGGTACATACTGAGAGCTCTCCTAGGAAGTTATTTTCGTGTCACTTTCCAGGTATGATAGATAGCCTGCATGACAAAACAAAGAAGATGAAAAAGAATGTAGCTAAGTCAATCACGGGCAAAGTTGGACCATCATGACTGGCTCAGATCAATGATTCTCAAAGCATGGGCCTTGAACCATCAGCATCACCTCAAAACTTGTTAGAAACACCCCACCCCTCCTCACCTACTGAATCAGATATTCTGGGGGTGGAGCTCAGCAATCAGTGTTTTACCAAGCCCCCCAGGCTAAGGTGATCATGCTAAAGTTTGAGAACACCAATCTAGGTTTTGGCCAGTTCTGATTCGACCTCTAACCTACGGTATGAGTCTATCCCTCAGGATGCAGGAGGAAAAGTGATCACCTAGGCAAATCTGGGGTTCTCACAGCAAGAAAGATGTTTGCCAAAGCCTCTGTGTAAAATGCTTTAGGGGATCAGAGGAGGTTTCGAGGCCTCAAGGGAAGTGACATGTGAATCAGCCAGTGGGATGGGAGTTTCATGGGGCCAAAAAGGGCATTTCAAAGAGCGGAAACAAAACGAGAGACAGAAGCCACTATAGTTCCCTTAGCCCAGAGCCACTTAACTGATTGGGATTCATTTGTTGAAAATGAAGTAAAAATTCATTTCCCCAAATGTCAATCTAATGCATATGAAAACCCCCAACTCCTTCTTTTTCCATTACAAAGATGCCTAAAGGGGATTCGTAATTTTAAAAGACCTCAGTGTGAACAAAGCAACTAATTCCCTTGAGATTATTTTTCATATTTAGATTAATTTACTGAGACTTTATATTACCCACATCACAGTTCCTCTGTTACACCTAAATGATTCTCACTACTATTTTCAAACAGCCAGTACAAATTTTAACAACAATATCTTGGGTCATATTTTTAACTACTGCTTTGGGATTTTCTAATGGGAGCAAGAAATGTGACAAATAAATAAGTTAAAGAGAAGTAACATACTATTTCTAACATGTAGAATAGGAAAGAGGTATATCTTCATGATATATAAAGAACTACCAATAGAATAGAAAAACAACTCAGTAGAAAAGTGAGCAAAAGAAAAACAAACAGGTCATTCAATCACTCATTCCATAGCTATTCATTTTTTTTTTTAGTTTCAGTATCATTTGCATCCTGGCTCCACCCTTTCTAGTGGTATAACCATGAGCAATTTATTTAACCTTTCTCTGACTCAGTTTTCCCACCAGCCGTAGGCAGATGATAATAATATCTCATAGGTCTTTGTAAGTATTCAAATCTACATAAAGTACAAGAAGGGGCTTCCCAGTAGCGCTAGAGGTAAAGAACCACTTGCCAATGCAGGAGACGCAAGAGACATGAATTCGATCCCCGGGTCAGAAAAATCCCCTAGAGGAGGCCATGGCAACTCACTCCAGTATTCTTGCCTGGAAAATTCCATGGAAAGAGGAGCCTGGCAGGCTACAGTCCACAGAGTCATAGAGTTGGACACGACTGAAGCGATTTAGCACACAGGCATTCAAAGTACAAGAAAGCTCAGATAATGCTAGATATTGCTATTATTATGTTACATGTTATAAGACAAGCACTCTATTAGGCACTAGCAATTCTCAAAAAAGAAAAAGAAATGGCAAAAAAATAAAAGATGCTTCCTATCAAAGATATGCACAGGTTTCTGGGGAATTGGCATTCTCATACTTAGTGTAAATTGTGGGCAAAGGTTGAGAAAGAGGTGGATAGTATCAACTTTAAATGCACACACCCTCTAATGTCAGAATTCCACCACTAGGAATTTACCTGAGGGTACCCACAAAAGCACAAAAATGTTCATCATGACATTTTTATAATGGAATAAAAGTGTAAATATCCTGAATATCCAAATGTGGGGATTGATTTAAAGAAATATGATGCGTTCAAATAATGAAAAATCCACTAAAAAGAATAAGATAGAGATGTAGGTACTGGTAGGAAGGCACCTTCAAGATACATTAAGCTTTTTCAAGAGTGTAATATGATTTTTATAAACATCTTAACAGGATTTTAAGATGAAACTTGCATATACATGAAGTTTGTAGAATAATTTGGTCATCTTGTGATGAAGAACTGGAAATTGGCGGTGACCCATGCTAACCAAACTTATTGTGGCAATCATTTCACAACAATGAATAATGATTTCAAATCATTTTTTTGCATGCCTTGGATTAATATGTTATATGTCAATGACATCTAAATAAAACTGGGGAGGAAAGTAGAGATAAGGGATGGGAGAAGAGTTTTAATTTTTCCTTTTTGCACTGTTGGGATAGATACTACTCTTATTCACAAGACTGTAGATTGTATTTTCTTTCTTCTTCATTTTTCAGTACTTTTTTAAAACGCAACTTTTTTAGGGACTTCTCTGATGGTCCCGTAGCTAAGACTCTGCACTCCCAAAGCAGGCAGTCTGGGTTCCATTCCTGGTCAGGGAAGTAGATCCCACATGCCGTAATTAATAACAATCCTGCATGCCAGCAATGAAGATTAAAGATCCCATGTGCTGAATCAGAACAAAGGCCCAGCACAGACAAATAAATACCTAACTTTAAAAAAAAAAAAAAAGAGCAAGTATTTATTATCTCACAATTTCTAGGGTTAGAAATATTAGAATAGCTCTGGTTAACAGAAGCTCTAATTTTTCTATCGACAAATCAACAAACACAAATGTAAACTTTATGACTTCTGGCCCTAGCCAAAAGTTCAGGCAAGCTAATCTGAACACTGAAGGTCTGCACATACGTAGCAAACTCTGTTTATGTGATATCTGCACTGCTAAGACAGAGTTAGAGAAAGAGGGTTGAGTGAAAGTGAATGTGTTAGTCGCTCAGTTGTGTCCAACTCTTTGCGACCCCATGGACTGTAGCCTTCCAGGCTCCTCTGTCCTTGGGATTCTCCAGGCAAGAATACTGGACTGGGTTGCCATTCCCTCCTCCAGGGATCTTCGTGATCCAGGGATCAAACCTGGGCCTCCTGCATTGCAGGTCAAAAGGCTCCTTTAAAAAGTGTCACCAGTTGCTGACCATCATCTCAGAGATGGACAGATCCAGCCCCATTTCCCCCTCCACACTCTCCTTCTGGAATCAGAGTTAAATCAATCCAATCTTTGGAAGGTTCTTTATTATTTTCAATCTACACTGTAGAAGGAAGGGGGAAAGAGCAGATTCCAGTTCTTTGAATAGGTGGAAAAAAAGGTGAAACTGAACTGAAATCCTCTATTTGGTCCAAGATAACTATACTCACCCTCATTTATTTAAGCTATATGTGAAGTTACAAGCGAGACTGAACATCAGGTTTTGAACCATGCATTGAATAAGAGCGCCCTCACCGGGCCACAACTAGTTATTGAGTTATATTAATAGTGCTGAACTGTCACTTAGCTTCCAAGATAGGAAAACTGTACAAGAATAAGCGGAAATTGCAGAAGCATATGCCAGCCATCCCATAACTGTCCCCCAAAGTCATCTTACCCAAATTATCATTTAATGTGATATAGATAATCTTATTTGCAAAGCAGAAATAGAGACACAGACATAGAGCACAAACATATGGATACCAAGGGGGGAAGAGGGATGGTGGGATGGACTGGGAGACTGGGACTGATATATACACATTATTGATACTATGTATAAAATAGACGACTAATGCTAACTTACTGTACAGCACAGGGAACTCTACTCAATGCTCTGTGGTGACCTAAATGGGAAGGAAATCCAAAACAGAGTGTCTGCTGTCGCTTCAGTCGTGTTCTACCCTTGGTGACCCCGTGGACTGTAGCCCACCAGGTTCCACTGTCCATGGGGCATGGATATATGTATATGTATAACTGATTCACTCTGCTATATAGCAGACATGAACACAACATTGTAAAGCAACTACACTCCAATAAAAACTAATTTAAAAAATCGTCATTTTAGAAAGGCAATCATTATGTGTAGGTGGGGAAAAGAACACTAAAGTAAAAATGTTTTAGTTCAAGCTCTACCATTAACTATGTAACCTTGAGAAGGTCAATGAAACTCTGTCAAACTCCATTTACTCATCTCTAAGATGCGTATGAAAGTAAAGTCAAAGTGAAGTCGCTCAGTCCTGTCCGATTCTTTGTGACCCCGTGGACTGTAGCCCACCAGGCTCCTCCGTCCATGAGAGTCTCCAGGCAAGAATACTGGAGTGGGTTGCCATTTCCTTCTCCAGGGGATCTTCCCAACCCAGGGATTGAACCCGGTCTCCTGCATTGCAGGCAGAGGCTTTAACCTCTGAGCTATACTCCTTACTAAGTCTGTATCATGGAGAAGGCAATGGCACCCCACTCCAGTACTCTTGCCTGGAAAATCCCATGGACGGAGGAGCCTGGTAGGCTGCAGTCCATGGGGTCTCTAAGAGTCAGACACGACTGAGCGACTTCACTTTCACTTTTCACTTTCATGCACTGGAGAAGGAAATGGCAACCCACTCCAGTGTTCTTGCCTGGAGAATCCCAGGGACGGGGCAGCCTGGTGGGCTGTCATCTCTGGGGTCGCACAGAGTCGGACATGACTGAAGTGACTTAGCAGCAGCAGCAAGTCTGCATCAACAGGCACACCTCAAAGTTCTTTGTAAAACACAAAGCAACTACAAATGTCAAGAGTTATCAGTATTACCTCTACTGAAATGATATAGCCTGAGGAATCACTGCATTTTGAGAAGATCAAGAAGGTAAGATTTGACTAAAAAGACCTTTGTTATTTCTCTGTGATAGTTATTTACCGTTTAAAAGTGAATGTAACCTTTAATTATAAAAAAGCACCAGCTTTGCACAAGATCTTTACTTAAGAGGTGTGCTTCAGACTAACATCTTAGATGATCTACTTTTTAGCTCCTTTTCAAGGATTTGAATCATTTAAATTAGAGGTCGACATCAACGAAGATTCAATAAGTACCAAAGGGAGAGCACTGTGCTAGGAACTCAAAGAGAGTCCAGTTGAAGGCACCAAATTTGTATTTCAATCTCAGATGCTAGGAGGCAGCTCATGAAGTCATCCACTGTACCCAGTAAGTTTCTCCTATAGCTCCTGCATCAGAGAAAGATCTCAAAACAAAAATCTGCTAAGTACAGTTACCTATAGAAGTGTGGTTGTAGGTCGGACCATCACATCTGTACTGTGCTGCAACTTTACTAAACACATGTTGTTTTATCATGGAAGGAATCAAACAAAAAATGATTTGTAAAAGTAAACTTTTTTAAAGAATGAAGGCAAAAATCATGGTCCTTCACCTCAAAGGACATTCTAGAGATAATGATGCCCAGCCTAAAAGCAAGATGCCGGACTCCTGTGCTTTCATCTCACCTATCAGAGTTTTGAAGGCTTCCCTGGTGGCTCAGTCGGTGAAGAATCTGCCTGCGGTGTGGGACACCTGGGTTCGATCCCTGAGTTGGGAAGATCCCCTGGAGGAAAGCACGGCAACCTACCCCAGTATTCTTGCCTGGAGAATCCCCCTAGACAGAGGAGCCTGGCGGGCTACAGTCCACAGGGCTGCAAAGAGTTGGACATAACTGAGCAATGAAGCATAGGACAGCATCAGAGTTTTGAAGACTAGTTATCTGACATAGTTTTAAGTGAAACATCTAAATTTTTCATTAAAACAGAAGTACTTTCAAATGATACAATCTTGGCATGCTGTGAATAGTGTACACAGATGAATCTAAATATCATAACAAGGGATTTCCCTGGTGATCCAGTTGTTAACATTCTGTGCTTCCAATGCAGGGGGAGAGGTTTGATCCCTGGTTGAGGAACAAAGATCCGACACACTGTGGCACATAGCCAAAAAACAAGTTTAATGAAAAAAAGTTAAATATCATGGCAACTTGACACCCATTATCACAAGCTCCTCTTTCAAAGTTGAAAATGCCACATCATTCATCTTTCTACTTTAACTCTGACTGAACCAAGGTTTAGTACAAGAAACAAGGAATTGGACATAGCGACTGAACAACAGTCCCTGGCACTTAGCTCCCCTAAAATCATCAGTTGACAGTAGTCACACTATATGACAACCGGTGGGGCAAAAGCAACAGCCACTCAACAGATACCATAATATAGATGAGTACAGAGCTCTCTGGTGGTTTCCCTGGTGGCTCAGATGGTAAAGAATCCACCTGTAATACAGGAGACTCGGGTTCAATCCCTGGGTCAGGAAGATCCCCTGGAGAAGGGAATGGCTACCCACTCCAGTATTTTTGCCTGGATAATTCCATGGTCAGAGGAGCCTGGTGGGCTACAGTCCGTGGGGTCACAAGAGTTGGACACGACTAAATAACCGCTAGGTCACACTGCTCTCTGGGTTTACCAGTTGAACCTCAACCCTGACTGTACCTAAAACCAAACCATTTTTAGAAAGGCTGAAAAGGATAAACCTGCCCAACCATCCTGTTTTTCAGATAAAGACGCTAAAGACTAAGAGATTAACATCCTGCCAAATGTCACACCACCGGTCACTGACTGAGCCAGATTAGAACACCAGTCTCCAGAATCTCCTGTGTTTTAGCATTGATTGATGAGTCTGCGAGTGACTGATAGAACCCTGCTTTTTCTTCTAGAATCTAAAAGAACTCAAGATGGCTTCATGTATACAGTCTCCAGTGCTGGAGCATGGTCATTTCAGGATGGTTTCAAACAAGCAGCTAAAGGTTCAGGATAAATCTGTGAATATCTGTGAACTGATTCCAATCCAGCTATCTGCCCTACTTCTCTTCCCTTTTACATCATCCACTGCTTGCCTTTCACTGGTGCAGAAGAAAGCATTGCACAGTGCATGCAAGAAGCCTGGGGATTCTGTGAAACTGCAAGTCTAATTCAGGAGGTCTGGGGTGAGGGCCAAGATGCTTCATTTTTAACAAGCTCCAAAGTGATGTCAATGTGGCTGATCAGGAAACCTCCATTTAAGAAGGACTTTAAACCATGAGGAGTGTTACTTTACACGATGACTTTTCTAAATTAAAAATAATAATGATGATGATATCATATTAGACAGTGTTGAGGATTACCCAAATTAAGACAGTCTCTAAAATCTGTCACTGAACTCTAAACAGTAAGCAAATAGCTTCATCTGATGTGTTGGGAAACGAAATAATCATGCCTCCTTAGCAAAAAGAAAAAGAAAAACCTGTAACATGAACCTACCTACCTTGGATTACATAATCTTTTACTCTAGTAAAATTAATGACGTTGCCTAAAAGAATACCTACTAAAAACGCATGCTGCATTTTTCTTGCGGCTAGGAATTTATGAGATTTTTTTCTCTTTTACTTGGCTTGTTACTCTTCGCGGTGCTTTCTAAAAACAACTCTACCACCAAGTGGACAATACAAAAATCAGTTTATATGATACAATATTCAGGCTTTTTCCAATTCCATCCTCCCAACTTCACAGGTTAGTGAAGGGTTATTAATTCTGGACTAACTAACAGAACTCAGTAGAACTCACTATTTGAAATGGGCAATCTCAAAAGATAAACCAGATGAAAGAATCATTTTCCAGGACCATTTAAATGGTAGCATCTGAGTAGAACTGACACTGCTGATCAGGGAATGCATGACAACAGGTAAATATTTTCCCCATGGATGTATCAATGATGAGTATACAGAGCTGAAGCAATTGCCTAACATATGAACTCATGCTAAGTGGATCTTCAACAAGGAAAGCAATGTGTTTTTTACTGCTTTTATTTTGCATTTTTATGATTCTATGCTTACTTCAAAAGCAGAGAAACAGATGTCCGTTGTCTATGTCTCTATTCCTGCCCTGCAAATAGGTTCATCTGTACCTTTTTCTAGATTCCAATATACACATTAACATACAATATTTGTTTGAAGGGGAAGGTGGGATGAATTGAGAGAGTAACACTAACATACACATGCTGCTGCTGCTGCTGCTGCTGCTGCTGCTGCTAAGTCACTTCAGTCATGTCCAACTCTGTGTGACCCCATAGACGGCAGCCCACCAGGCCCCTCCGTCCATGGGATTTTCCAGGCAAGAACACTGGAGTGGGTTGCCATCGCCTTCTCCCATACACATGCTACCATGTGTAAAACAGCTAGCGGGAAGCTGTTGTATAGCACAGGGAGCTCAGCTCGGTGCTCTGTGACGACTGGATGGGGGGTAGAGGGAGGCTCAAGAAGGGGGGATATAGGTACACACATAGCTGATTCACGTTGTTGGACAGAAGAAATTAACACAACATTGTAAAGCAATTATATAAAATATATATATATAAATAAAAAATAAATAAAGCAATTATACTCCAACAAAAACTTGCCTTTAAAACTATATTCAATTGATCTCATTATTTGATGTAGATAACTTTAAGAAATAGTTTTATCAGTAATAAAGTTTTTAAATATCATAATAAATAACTCATGCACCTGTTTAAAAAAAAACAGCAGGGAAACAGAAACAAGCAACATTACAGAGAAATATTATATGGTGAAGAACACCAGGGCCCTCCCGCTGGGGAGTGTCCTGTGCCCTCCCCTGCACTCTGGCTCAGTCATGTAATTTATTTCAGTGAGCAGGATATTAGCAAATGTAACACAATCAGAAGAATTGATGCTTTTGAACTGTGGTGTTGGAGAAGACTCTTGAGAGTCTCTTGGACCGCAAGGACATCCAACCAGTCCATTCTAAAGGAGATCAGCCCTGGGTGTTCCTTGGAAGGAATAATCCTAAAGCTGAAACTCCAGTACTTTGGCCACCTCATACGAAGAGTTGACTCATTGAAAAAGACTCTGATGCTGGAAGGGATTAGGGGCAGAAGGAAGGGGACAAGAGAGGATGAGATGGCTGGATGGCATCACCGACTAGATGGACGTGAGTCTGAGTGAACTCCGGGAGTTGGTGATAGACAGGGAGGCCTGGCGTGCTGCGATTCATGGGGTTGCAAAGAGTCGGACACGACTGAGCCACTGAACTGAACTGAACTGAACACAATCAGAGGCTTGGAAAGAGCTTGCTTGATTGAGCTTATTTGCTCTCGTTCCTCTGCTATCACCATGCAAACATGCCTTCTGTATTTGTTTGTCTGTATTCAGGATTTGCATTCCTTTAAGTTTCCCTCTAAGAACTGTTTCAGCTGCATCCTATATTTTGGCATGTTGTGCTTTGATTTCACGAATGTCAAAGTATGAGTGAACATCTCTGGTGATTTCTTCTTTGACCCATTGGTTATTTTAGGAGTATGTTATTTAATTTTCACATACTTGGAGTTTTGTAAAATCCCTCCTGTTATTGATTTCTGATTTTATTGAACTGTGATCAGAGAATATATTTTGTAATTATTTCAATCTCTTCAAATTTATTGAAGCTTGCTTTATGGCCCAATATATGGTCTAGCCTGTAGAATGTTTCATGTGCCCTTGAGAACAATGTGGGCTCTGCCATTCTGGGGTGGAGTGTTCTACAGCTGTTAATCAGTCTACTTGGTGTACAGCATTATACAGTTCTTTGATTTCCTTGCTGATTTTCTGCCTGTTTATTCTATGTATTATTGGAACTGGGGCATTGAAGTCCCAAGTTTGTTTGTTTTTTTAATTTTCAATTTTTTCCTTCAGTTCCATGAATTTTTAGTTCCTGTACTAGAAACTCTGTTGTTAGGTACATGGATGTTTGTAATTTATGTCTTCCTGATGAACTGGCACTTCAATCATTATAAAATGTCCTCTTCGTCTCCAGTTAGAATTTTTGTCTTAAAGTTTATTTGTCTCATATTTGTATAGCTACATCAGTGCTTTGGTGACTACTCATGACTATTTGCATAGTATATCTTTTTTCCATCCTTTTTATTTAAAAGCTGTTGAGTTGTTTTCATCTAATATGTACAGGCAGCAAACAGTTGTATCATCTTTTTTTAATTCATCCTATCAATCTTTACCTTTTAATTGAAGCGTATAATCCATTTATATTTAATTTAATTACTGATAAGGGAGGATTGACATCTGCCATTTGTTATTTATTTTCTACATATCTGATGTTATTTTTGTCTCTTGATTCCTCCAATTCTGCCTTCTTTTGTGTTAAATAGATATTTTCCCCTGTACCATTTTTTTTTTTGAGCATCCCAATAATTCTTTTTCAGGTTTTCATTTTTTTGTTCTGTATTATTTTTAATTGAAGGATAATTGCCTTACAGTACTGTTTGGTTTCTGCCTCTGCTGCAGCATTTTAGTCCCCTTGTTAATTCTCATTTTTTTAAGTCCTCTTACTTTATACGTACCTTTTTTTTTTTTTTTTTTGGCCATGCCATGAAACTTGCAGGATCTCAGTTCTCCAACCAGGGATCAAATCCATGTCCCCTGTATTACAAGGTAGATTCTTAACCACTGGACCACCAGGGAAGTCCCCTTGTCAATTCTTATATTATGTATTTTTTATTTATTTTCCTACTAGCTGTCCTGGTGATTACAATTAACATATTAATTTATAATAATCTGGTTCTGATTAACACTCCTTAATAATTTCAACAGTGAAAAAAATTGCCCTAAACAACTCCATTCCCCACCTCTCCTCTATACTGTGATTACCGTAAATTTCATCTGTATACATTATGTTCAAAAGCATCAATTCTTCGGCGCTCAGCCTTCTTCACAGTCCAACTCTCACATCCATACATGACCACAGGAAAAACCATAGCCTTGACTAGACGAACCTTTGTTGGCAAAGTAATGTCTCTGCTTTTCAATATGCTATCTAGTTTGGTCATAACTTTCCTTCCAAGGAGTAAGTGTCTTTTAATTTCATGGCTGCAGTCACCATCTGCAGTGATTTTGGAGCCCAGAAAAATAAAGTCTGACACTGTTTCCACTGTTTCCCCATCTATTTCCCATGAAGTGATGGGACCGGATGCCATGATCTTCGTTTTCTGAATGTTGAGCTTTAAGCCAACTTTTTCACTCTCCACTTTCACCTTCATCAAGAGGCTTTTTAGTTCCTCTTCACTTTCTGCCATAAAGGTGGTGTCATCTGCGTATCTGAGGTTATTGATATTTCTCCTGGTAATCTTGATTCCAGCTTGTGTTTCTTCCAGTCCAGCGTTTCTCATGATGTACTCTGCATAGAAGTTAAATAAACAGGGTGACGATATACAGCCTTGATGTACTCCTTTTCCTATTTGGAACCAGTCTGTTGTTTCATGTCCAGTTCTAACTGTTGCTTCCTGACCTGCATACAAATTTCTCAAGAGGCAGGTCAGGTGGTCTGGTATTCCCATCTCTTGAAGAATTTTCCACAGTTTATTGTGATCCACACAGTCAAAGGCTTTGGCATAGTCAATAAAGCAGAAATAGATGTTTTTCTGGAACTCTCTTGCTTTTTTGATGATCCAGCAGATGTTGGCAATTTGATCTCTGGTTCCTCTGCCTTTTCTAAAACCAGCTTGAACATCAGGAAGTTTATGGTTCACAAACTGCTGAAGCCTGGCTTGGAGAATTTTGAGCATTACTTTACTAGTGTGTGAGATGAGTGCAATTGTGCGGTAGTTTGAGCATTCTTTGGCATTGCCTTTCTTTGGGATTGGAATGAAAACTGACCTTTTCCAGTCCTGTGGCCACTGCTGAGTTTTCCAAATTTGCTGGCATATTGAGTGCAGCACTTACACAGCATCATCTCTCAGAATTTGGAATAGTTCAACTGGAATTCTATCTTTTCCTGTGGTCATGTATGGATGTGAGAGTTGGACTGTGAAGAAGGTCGAGCGCCGAAAGAACTGATGCTTTTGAACTGTGGTGTTGGAGAAGACTCTTGAGAGTCCCTTGGACTGCAAGGAGATCCAACCTGTCCATTCTAAAGGAGATCAGCCCTGGGATTTCTTTGGAAGGAATGATGCTAAAGCTGAAATTCCAGGACTTTGGCCACCTCATGTGAAGAGTTGACTCATTGGAAAAGACTCTGATGTTGGGAGGGATTGGGGGCAAGAGGAGAAGGGGACGACAGAGGATGAGATGGCTGGATGGCATCACTGACTCGATGGACATGAGTCTGAGTGAACTCCGGGAGTTGGTGATGGACAGGGAGGCCTGGCATGCTGCGATTCATGGGGTCGCAAAGAGTCGGACACGACTGAGCAACTGATCTGATCTGATCTGATCTGATACATTATGTACTTATCAGCATATATTTGGCTATTCTTTATGCAGTTATCTTACATCAGATATGGGGGGAAGGAGTAACAAACAAAAGCTATATTTGTACTATCTCTCATATTTACCCATGTTCACCCACTTTATCAGTGGTCTTTATGTGGATTTGGCATACTGCATAGTGTCCTCACTGTTTAATTTTCCACATAGGGCAGATCTGCTAGTAATGAACTCTCACAGTTTCTGTTTACCTGATAAGGTCTTAATTCCTCCTTGTCAGATAAAAATTCCTGGTTGATAGGTTTTATATTTCCTTTCAGTGCTTTAAATATGTCTTCTGTCTTCTGGTTTCCATGACATTTGATGAGAAGTCAGCTGTTAATGCTATTGAGGTGCCTACATATCTAATGAGTTCCCCTCTCTTGCTATTTTCAAGGTTCTATCTTTTCCTTTGGCTTTCAACAGTTTGATTATATGATGTGTCTAGGTGTGAATCTCTATGAGTCTACCCTGTGTGGAGCTTTTGAACATCTTGGATATGCAGGTGAATGTTTTCCATCAAATTTGTGAAATTTTCAGCTGTTATTTCTTCAGTTATTTTTTACCTGCCCTTTTCTCACTCCCCATTCCTCTAGAACTTCCATTACGGTTGTATTGGTAAATGTTTGGTGTGCCACTGGTTTGTGAGGCTTTGTTCATTTTTCTTCATTTTTTTTTCTCTTCCCCAGACTGGATATCGATGCACCCTTCTTCAAGTTCCCAGATTCCTTTTGCCTGTTCATATGTGCTGTTTAGCTCCACAACTGATTTCTTTCATTTTGTTTTTGTACTTTTAAGGTCCAGAGTTTCCATTTCTTTTCATAATTTATGCCTCTTTATTGATATTTTCTATTTCGTAAGATGCTGTTATCACACATTAATTCTTTACATTTGGTTTGCTTTAGCTCTTTGGAATACTTAAAACAGTTGATTTAAAGTGTCTTATAGGTTCAATATCCAGGGTTCCTTAGGTATAATTTCTACTGATTGCATTTTTTCTTTGTATGGAGTATATTTCCTTAATTCTGTTTTTTAAACTATGCCTCATAATTTATGCCTTAAATTATGCCTTGATATTTTTAATCTGTTTTTAAATTATGTCTCATAATTTTTGGTAATAAGCTGAACATTTAATGAACTTTAATGATTACCAAGGGTGGGGAGGGATAGACTGGGAATTTGGGATTGACATGTACATACTGCTATATTTAAAATAGATTAAAAAGAGACTTTTTAATAGATAGCATCACCAACACAATGGACATGAATTTGAGCAAACTCCAGGAGATAGTAGAGAACAAAGGAACCTGGTGTGTCCATGGGGTCACAAAGAGTCAGACGTGACTTAGTGACTGAATAACAACAACAAAAAGGTGGTCCAATGGTCAAGTGGCTAAGATTCTACAATCCCAATTCAGGGAGCCCAGGTTCAATCCCTGGTCAGGGAACTAGATCCCACATGCCACAACTAAGAGTTCGAATGCCACAAGTAAAGATTTTGCATGCTGCAACAAAAATCAAAGATCCTGGATGCCACAGCTAAGACCCAGCACAGTCACATAAATAAATATTTTTAAATAGATTTTTTAAAAATATTGATGGGAAAAAAACTAAACATTTAAAATAATACGCCAACTCTGGGAATCAGATTTGCTCACCATACCTATAGTGCTTTATTGTTACCACCTTTTAGAGCTGTTGCTATTTGTTTAGAGACGTTCCTGAACTGATTCTGTAAAGTCTACATTCTTCATCACATGGTGTCTCTACTTGGCTAGTTTATTGGTGAGCTAACAATTAGACAGAAATTTCCTTAAATACTGGAACCAATCAATCTCCCAGATTTTACTGCAAATGGCTTTGTGTGAGTGTTGGAGCATATCTTTAAAACTCAGTTTATAACTCCACCTTAGCCTTCACTTCCTGCTTGCAAATAACCTCAAGGTCAATCAAGAATGAGAGCTTTGGGGCTTCTCAGGTCTCTTCTATGCATGCTCATAGCTCATCCATGTACACAGCCTTCTAGATTACCAGGAATATTTTAAGAGTTTCTCAAAGTCTCTTTGGACAGTGCATTCGCCAGCTATTCCTTTTAAGCTGTTAGTCTATTGTTTGCCCCAACTGCTATTCATCTAAAGCATCTGCAAAGTTAAAATCTCTGCTTTTAATTGTTCTTGACAATTCCCTCTGTGCAAAGAGAAGATTTTTAGCACTGAGTGAGTTCTGCGTCAGTCTTGTAAGTGAAGCCTTCCAGGAAACTACCAGATAAGTCAGATCACAACAATTCTATAAAAAGAGAGGCTTTGAATAAACTCCAAATACATTTTGCCCTCCAGGCCTCTCTGGTAGCTGTCAAGCTGCCCTGAAAATGTAGGCAATTATTTTTTAAGACTATTGCATAACTGGAAAGTGGGGGCAGGAAGGACTAGGGCAAGCTAAAATGCCAGAGAGCTCAATGTTCACACTAAGATTCAGCCATTTTTCATGAATAAACAATTCCTGAGTTACAACAAGCCTTTGATTAATTTCTAGAGTTCTAAAGAAGTTAATTCTGAAAATTTTCCCCCAGTTTTTTCATTGCTCTTTAAGGAGAGAAAAAATCTTTGGAGGTCTTATTTTCTGCCATTTTTCCTGATATTTACCCATAACCTTTGTCAAGCCAAAAATAGTCTGAACTATGGCTAAATACAAACGCACTAGGGACTTCCCTGGCGGTCCAGTGGCTAAGACTTTGAGCGCCCAGTGCAGCAGGCCCAGGTTCGAACCCTGATCAGGGAACTAGATCCCATGTGCCACAACTAAAGATTCCTGCATGCCACAACTAAGACCCAGAGCAGCCAAATAAATAAATAAATGTTAAAAAAAAAAAAAACGCACTAGTAGCAGACACGAGCATCATGGGAACAAGGAGCTAGGAATTGTGGGACTTTTCTGGCGGTCCAGTACTTAAGACTTTGTCTTCCAATGCAGGGGGTGTGCGTTCAATCCCTTAACATCCCACATGTCTGGGGGCCAAAAAACCAAAACATAAAACAGAAGTAGTATTATAACAAATTCAATAAAGACTTTAAAAAAAGAGAGAGAGTTAGGAGTTTTAACCTAATGAAGACATAAGGTAAAGCCTATGTCTTCTGTGAAATTGCCCCATAAGGCCCATCAGAATAGCCACTAATTTCCAGCACCTGTTCATCTGCCTTTAATTAAACCTGCTCTCCCTTAAACACCAGCACCAAGATAAATGAGAGTAAGCTAATTCAATCTTATTGATTCCCTGTTTTGTTTAATCACTAGAGTTACTGTTTTGCTTAATTACTAAAGATTGCATTCTATTTCTATTTCAAATACACCTTGACTCAGTTACAATATTTCTGCAGAGAAATGTGCTCTACCTTCCAGTCCTTTTATAAACATTTTCAACTCAACAGTTTCATCAACAAAAAAATTAGCTGTCTGCAGTTAAGAGCTGAAACCAATATTGTAAAAAATAAGTGGTGTAGGCTGGGGGATAACTGGAGACCTCTGAAGGAAGTAACATCTAAGTGGAATTCTGCAGGATAGAAGAGGATTTAGGAGAATGAGGAGAAAGATTTTATGTCCAAGAGCTTCCAGCCCAGAATCAGCATAATATGCTCTGAGGTCAATGAGCAGAATATAGTGGTAAATAATGTGGGAAAGAGAAGAAGGTTAAATTGAGGGAGATTTGGGGGGTTTAAGGAGACAAGAGAAAACTTTAAACAACAGGCAGAGAATTTTGGACTCCAGGACAATGGTTCACAACCATATCCTCTCTTCCAGCATACTTGAGGGATACAGTTATTCCCAGGGCCAGCAATGGCCCACAGGTCAATAGATCCTCAACTATAGGGATATGGAAGTGAGAATGATATCAGGCTATCCAAGAAGGAAGGAGGAGTGGTGACGGACATGAGAGATTTCAAAAACCCCACTTAAGGAAGGGGCTTTTCTGGTGGCTCAGTGGTGAAGACCGTCTGCCAATGCTAGAGACATGGGTTCAATCCCTGACTTGGGGTCTGGGGAGAGAATCCCGCCTGCCATGGAGCAACTAAGCCTGTGCACCGCAACTCTTGAGCCTGTGCTGCCCAGCCTGGGAGCCACAACTAGCCAGCCCACACACCGCAACTGCTGAAGCCCAAGTGCCCTAGAGCCAATGCTCCACGTCAAGAGAAGCCCCTGCAATGAGAAGACCACGGACCGCAACTAGAGAGGAGCCCCCACCATCCTCAACTAGAGAAAAGCCCATGCAGCAACAAAGCCTAACACAGCAAAAATATAAATAAATAAATGTTTTTTAAAAACCCACTTGACATTTTGATATTGCTTCCTTCAGCACTCCACTCATCCCTGCCTGCACGCTCAGTGTCAGCCATGTTCAACTCTTTTGTAACCCCACCCCTGGACTGCAGCCCACCAGGCTCCTCTGTCCATGGGATCCTCCAGGCAAGAATACTGGAGTGGGTAGCCGTGGGAAGCCACAGGGGACTTTTGAAGAAAATGCTGTCCTTTTTAACATGCTTCACAGCTACTTTTTAAAGTACTTCATGGAGTAATAACCTAATTTCCTAAACATTAGACAAGACTATTTCTGCACTTTTCAAGAGTAATTCACATAATACTCAACCAATAGATTTTCATTAAAAAGGTTCAGTCCACCTAAGTTTGGGAAATCTCGTAGCACATCCCTTTCTGTCGGAGTTCACAAACCATATTAATTAGCCTACTAAAGGATCTAAGAACTCTCACTATAGAACTCCCTGTTCCGTTTTTTATACCAGTTTCCACACACTTATTTGATCATAGATCTTATTCCCACATAATATCTATTAAGATCCTAGCACTCCACAGAAAAAGTTAAGAAACACTGGCCAACATTAGCATGTGGCTGTGGCATGTCAAGTGTGGTTTTGTGCTCACCAGATCTTCTTACACAAGATAATAAAGCAGGAAGTGGCATTGCTCCTACTCTCCAGAAACCCCACTTCCCACAGCTCTTCCGGTCTGTTCCTATTTGCCTCTTCAGTTCCTTATGCAGAGAACCCTACTCCAGCCCTCCTTCCTACCCAGTGGGGAAAAAAAAGTGAAAGCTTTAGTCGTTCAGTCCTGTCTGACTCTTTGCGACCCCATGGACTGTAGCCCACCAGGCTCCTCTGTCCATGGGATTATCCCCCTAAGATCACTGGAGTGGGTTGCCATTCCCTACTCCAGGGGATCTTTCCCACCCAGGGATCAAACCTGGGTCTTCTGCATTGCAGGCAGATTCTTCACCACCTGAAGCCCTCCCTTCCTACCCTTTAAGACCCTCCAGAGGGCTTTATTCAGTGGGGATGATGAAGTGAGGTTCCTGGGTTTCTCAGTGTTTTTCTGAGACCCTCACCAATGTCCACGCCCGGATATGGGCTAAGTAACTAAGCTGGCGGAGAAGGAAATGGCAACCCACTCCAGTATTCTTGCCTAGAGAATTCCGTGGACAGAGGAGCCTGGTGGGCCGCTGTCCATGGGGTCGCACAGAGTCGGACACGACTGAAGCGAGTTAGCAACAGCAGCAGCAGCAGCAACCGAGTTGGCTATAGGAGAAACCAGCCCGGAGGGCCTAATGACCCTGTGTGCTGGTCTGTGTAATTAACTAGAGGAACGGGAAGGGCTGGGAAAAGCTGCTGAGCAAGAAACAAAAGAGAAGAACAGGCCTGTCTGGGCTTGAACGAGTTACAAAAGTAGATGAGAATAAAAACAGGAATGGCCGTCTCTCTAGCTCTCATTTCCTTCTGCAAACGCCCTGAGTGGCCTTTTTAATTCTTCCCCTCCACTGCTGCAGTCAGATTTCTCCTTCAAAACTGTGCTCTGGGCGCCCTCTGCTGGCAGTTAGGTTTAAAACCAACTACAGCTTGGGCTCACATTCAGAAAACGAAGATCATGGCATCTGGTCCCATCACTTCATGGGAAATAGATGGGGAAACAGTGGAAACAGCGACAGACTTTATTTTGGGGAGCTCCAAAATCACTGCAGATGGTGATTGCAGCCATGAAATTAAAAGACGCTTAGTCCTTGGAAGGAAAGTTATGACCAACCTCGATAGCATATTCAAAAGCAGAGACATTACTTTGCCAACAAAGGTCCGTTTCCAGAGGTCATGTATGGATGTGAGAGTTGGACAGTGAAGAAAGCTGAGCGCCAAAAAAATTGATGCTTTTGAACTGTGGTGTTGGAGAAGACTCTTGAGAGTCCCTTGGACTGCAAGGAGGTCCAACCAGTCCATTCTGAAGGAGATCAGTCCTGGGTGTTCATTAGAAGGACCGATGTTGAAGCTGAAACTCCAATACTTTGGCCACCTCATGCGAAGAGTTGACTCATTGGAAAAGACCCTGATGCTGGGAGGGATTCGGGGCAGGAGGAGAAGGGGACAACAGAGGATGAGACTGGCTGGATGGCATCACCAACTCGATGGACATGAGTTTGGGTAAACTCCAGGAGTTGGTGATGGACAGGGAAGCCTGGCGTGCTGCGATTCATGGGGTCGCAAAGAGTTGGACATGACTGAGCGACTGAACTGAACTGAACTGAACAGCATGGGCTTCCCAGATGGTTCAGTTGTAAATAATTTGCCTGCCAATGTAGGAGACACAGGTTCGATGCCTGGGTCCAGAAAACCCTCAGAAAAAGAAAATGGATACCCACTCCAGTATTATCCACCAGAAAACCCCACGGATAAAGGAGCCGGGTGGACTACAGTACATGGACTTGCAAAGAGTCAGACACAACTTAGCGACTGAGCACAGCATAGGGGAATTTCCTGGCTGAGACTCCAGGTTTCCACTGCAGGGGCATCAGGTTCGATACCTAGCGTAGGAACTAAGACCTCTCATGCCCCATGGTGCGGTCAAAAAAATAAAATACTTTAATTTTAAAAATTAAAAAATAAAACCAACTACAGCATAAAAGTTACATTTGGGTGCCGCTATGCTTCCTAGCAAAGATGACGGTTCAACTTCTTTTCTATCAGCAACAACAAAAAGTAGGGGGGGATGATAAAAAAAAAAAGGGAGTGGTAAAATAAATTATCATACTTCATACTGTGAAACGCAGTCCACCTAAATTGTGTCCACCACTATATGAGGTGCTGAAGAATAAGAAATTAGTAATACTTGGCCTCCACTCTCAAGGAACTTGTAAGTTAGAGTGAGGAACCCAACATACAACGCATTTCTCAAAAGGAAGAATTTCAGAAAATTTCTGTAACATGTGCCTTGAATGCTGATTCCAGTAAGTTCACTGAATCTATAAAGAAGCAACTCAGGACTTCACTGGAAGTCCCATGGTTAAGACTCCAAGCTTCCGATGCAGGGGGCATGGGTTCAATCCCTGGTCAGGGAACTAAGATCCCACATGCCATGCCATGCAGCATGGCCAAAAGAAAATCAAGAAGAAGCAACTCAAAGCAGGCCATGCCTTCTTAAATGTGCATCTTACTGGATATGTTTGGTTACATGACAATATGGACTCAGCCAATGATCGTAACAGCCAACTATTACGGAATACTTGTTGGGAGCCAGTCACAAAAAGTTTTATGCGTGTTAGCTCATTTTATGAATTAGGTTCAGAGATGAGCCTAAGGAAGGAACTGAGGTTCAGAGATGCCAAGATCACACAACCAGAAAGTGGCAGAGTCAGCATTCAAGCCAAGGTCTGCTTGACTCCAAGGTCCCTTTAATCTCCACCCACTACACTACCACGAACATTATCAGTTTCCATAAATATCACTGCTACCTGAGGTTTCCCTCCACTTGGTCACTGAGTATAATATGTATCCTAAGTCACTTCAGTCATGTCTGACTCTTTGCAACCCAGTGGACTGTAGCCAACCAGGCTCCTCTGTCCATGGGATTCTCCAGGCAAGAATACTGGAGTGGGTTGCCATGCTCCCCTCCAGGGGATCTTCCCAACCCAGGGATCAAACCCATGTCTCTCATGTCTCCTGCATTGGCAGGTGGGTTCTTTACCACTAGCGCCACCTGGGATGCCCACTGAGGATAATGGATGTAATGGTCAACAATAGTATCCTATTTCATGTTCATACTGAGCAAAGGCCTGTGTGAAGGCCCTGGCCTTAAGGAGTGTACAATAATAATGGAGCAGGGGCTACATGCAAAATAAATTAAATGTAGCCAATAGATTTTCCACATGGCAAAAAAACAGCTAGTTTGAAAACATAATGGAAAACAACTTCCACTAACAAGAGCATCCAAATACCCCAGAATAAACATTGTCTTTATGAAGAAACTTACAGAGCTTTTATAGAAACATATAATGTAGAATACATAGAAAGTTAACCGCAGTTCCTGGATGAGAAGACTCAATATTGCAAATATATTCATTCTCTTCAATTTGTTAAATGCAAAAAGTAAATTTGGTTTATTGATTTGGTTATTGAATCACTGTGACATCAGCACCGAAATGGACCTATACATCAACTCTAAAATTCAATTAACAATGGATATGGGGAGTTTAGTCTATGGTAAAAGTAGCATTTCAAACTAGTGGGTAAAATAGTCAATAAGTGGTATGTAACAGCTGGCTGTACATTTGAGAAAACACAAATTCCTACTCTTACAAGAGACATAAAAACAAATTCTAGGGGGATTAAGGATTTAAACATTAAAACAAATGAAAGTAACAGAAGAAAAATAAGGCAATATTTTTATATGGAGATAGAAAAGAATGCCTTGCCCCAAATGCCACTCAGGTCCAACATTATGATTAAAAAATACTGATATGTTTGATGAGGTAAAAAAACCAAAATGTCTGGAAATGAACAGACACGAAAAAGAAAGAGAAAATGGTAAACTTCAGGGGAAAAATATTCGAGATATATATGACAGTCAGAGAAGACAATGCATTATTAATTTTAAAAACAAAAAACAGAGTTCATAAAAGTCTTCATTAATATTAAATATAAAATGCACAAAAGAAAAGACAAATATAAATTAGATCACTACATTATTTTTACGGGATGGTAAAGAGACTTTCTGGTGGCTCAGATGGTAAAGCATCTGCCTGCAATGCAGGAGACCTGGGTTCAATCCCTGGGTTGGGAACATCCCCTGGAGAAGGAAATGGCACCCCACTCAAGTATTCTTGTCTGGAAAATCCCATGGACAGAGAAGCCTGGTAGGCTACAGTCCATGGGGTCGCAAAGACTCCGACAGGACTGAGTGACTTCACTTTCACTTTCTTTTTTTTTTTTTTTTAATTTTATTTTATTTTTAAACTTTACATAATTGTATTAGTTTTGCCAAATATCAAAATGAATCCGCCACAGGTATAAAATAGACTTTTACTGCTGTACTGTTTGAACTTCTACAGTGATCACATGCTACAAGAAAAAAAAAACAACTATAAAATATTTCCATTTCTGAAGAACAACAATAAGTAAAAGAACAGTCCCTTACAGGAGACCTTAATACTTAACAAGCAGCATCCTGAATTAGTGAGTACTTGAAAGTCTCCATCTTGTGGCATATTCGGAAATGCTCTAGTAACCTAAGAAATAGGATGATTCAAAATTAGTGACTTCTCCTTCTGAGAAGCTAATCTCTAAAAAGCAATGACAGGGACTTGCCTGATGGTCCAATGGTTAAGATTCCACTTTACTCATCAGTTCAGTTCAGTCGCTCAGTCGTGTCCAACTCTGTGCCACCGAGGACTGCAGCATGCCAGGCCTCTCTGTCCATCACCAACTCCTGGAGCTGCTCAAACTCATGTCCATCGAGTCAGTGATGCCATCCAACCATCTCATCCTCTGTTATCCCCTTCTCCTCCCGCCTTCAATCTTTCCCAGCATCAGGGTCTTTTCCAAGGAGTCAGTTCTTCACATTAGGTGGCCAAAAGATTGCAGTTTCAGCTTCAGCATCAGTCCTTCCAATAAATATTCAGAACTGATTTCCTTGAGGATGGACTGGTTGGATCTCCTTGCAGTCCAAAGGACTCTCAAGAGTCTTCTCCAACACCACAGTTCAAAAGCATCACTTCTTCGGTGCTCAGCTTTCTTTATAGTCCAACTCTCACATCCATACATGACTATTGGAAAAACCATAGCCTTGACAAGACAGACCTTTGTTGGCAAAATAATGTCTCTGCTTTTTAATATGCTGTCTGGGTTGGTCATAGTCTTTCTTCCAAGGAGCAAGTGTCTTTTAATTTCATGGCTGCAGTCACCATCTGTGGTGATTTTGAAGCCCAGGAAAATAAATCTGTCACTGTTTCCACTGTTTCCCCATCTATTTGCCTTGAAGTGATGGGACCAGATGCCATGATCTTCATTTTCTGAATGTTGAGTTTTAAGCCAACTTTTCACCCTATCTTTCACTTTCATCAAGAGGCTCTTTAGTTCTTCTTTGCTTTCTGCCATAAGGGTGGTGTCATCTGCGAATCTGAGGTTATTGATATTTCTCCCAGCAATCTTGATTCCAGCTTGTGCTTCATCCAGCCTGGCATTTCGTATGATGTACTCTGCTGCTGCTACTACTAAGTCACTTCACTCGTGTCCAACTCTACGCGACCCCATAGACGGGAGCCCACCAGGCTCCCTCATCCCTGGGATTCTCTAGGAAAGAACACTGGAGTGGGTTGCCATTTTCTTCTCCAATGCATGAAAGTGAAAAGTGAAAGTGAAGTCGCTCAGTTGTATCCGACTCTTAGCAACCCCATGGACTGCAGCCTACCAGGCTTCTCCGTCCATGGGATTTTCCAGGCAAGAATATTGGAGTGGGTTGCCATTTCCTTCTCCAATGAATGAAAGTGAAAAGTGAAAAGTGATGTACTCTGCATATAAGTTAAATAAGTAGGGTGACAATACAACAAGACAGCCTTGACATACTCCGTGCCTGATTTGGAACCAGTCTGTTGTTCCATGTCCAGTTCTAATTGTTGCTTCTTGAGCAGGATACAGACTTCTCAGGAGGCAGGTCAGGTGGTCCGCCAGTATTCCCATTTCTTGAAGACTTTTCCATATTTTATTGTGATCCACACAGTCAAAGGCGTTGGCATAGTCAATAAAGCAGAAGTAGATGTTTTTCTCGGAGAAGGCAATGGCACCCCACTCCAGTACTCTTGCCTGGAAAATCCCATGGATGGAGGAGCCTGGTGGGCTGCAGTCCATGGGGTCGCTAAGAGTCAGACACGACTGAGAGACTTCACTTTCACTTTTCACTTTCATGCATTGGAGAAGGAAATGGCAACCCACTCCAGTGTTCTTGCCTGGAGAATCCCAGGGATGGCAGAGCCTGGTGGGCTGCCGTCTATGGCGTCACACAGAGTCGGACACGACTGAAGTGACTTAGCAGCAGCAGCAGCAGCAGATGTTTTTCTGGAACTCTCTTGCTTTTTCAAAGATCCAGCTGATGTTGGCCATTTGATCTCTAATTCCTCTGCCTTTTCTAGATCCAGCTTGAACACCTGGAAGTTCATGGTTCACCTACTGTTGAAGCCTGGCTTAGAGAATTTTGAGCATTACTTTGCTAGCATGTGAGATGAGGGCAATTGTATGGTAGTCTGAACATTCTTTGGTATTGCCCTTCTTTGGGATTGGAATGAAAACTGACCTTTTCCAGTTCTGTGGCTACTGCTGAGTTTTCCAAATTTGCTGGCATACTGAGTGCAGCACTTTCACAGCATCATCTTTTAAGATTTGAAATAGCTCAACTGGAATTCCATCACCTCCACTAGCTTTGTTCATAGTGATGCTTCCTAAGGCCCACTTAACTTCACATTCCAGGATGTCTGGCTCTTCATGAGTGATCACACCATTATGGTTATCTAGGTCATGAAGGTCTTTTTTGTACAGTTGTTCTGTGTATTCTTGCCACCTCTTCTTAATATCTTCTGCTTCTGTTAGGTCCATACTATTTCTGTCCTTAATTGAGCCCATTTTTGTATGAAATGTTCCATTGGTATCTCTAATTTTCTTGAAGAGATCTCCAGTCTGTCCCATTCTATTGTTTACCTCTATTTCTTTGCACTGATCACTGAGGAGGGCTTTCTTCTTTCTCCTTGCTATTCTTTGGAACTCTGCATTCAAATGGGTATATCTTTCCTTTTCTCCTTTGCCCTTAGCTTCTCTTCTTTTCTCAGTTATTTGTAAGACATCCTCAGACAACCATTTTGCCTTTTTGCATTTCTTTTTCTTGGGGATGGTCTCGATCACTGCTTCTGTACAATGTCATAAACCTCCATCCATAGTTCTTCAGGCACTGTATCAGATCTAATCCCTTGAATCTATTTGTCACTTCCACTGTATAGTCATAAGGGATTTGATTTAGGTCATACTTGAATGGTCAAGTGGTTTTCCCTACTTTCTTCAATTTAAGTCTGAATTTGGCAATAAAGAGTTCATGATCTGAGCCACAGTCAGCTCCTGGTCTTGTTTTTGCTGACTGTATACAGCTTCTCCATCTTTGGCTGCAAAGAATATAATCAATCTGATTTTGGTATTGACCATCTTGTGATGTCCATGTGTAGAGTCTTCTCTTGTGTTGTTGGAAGAGGGTATTTTCTATGACCAGCACATTCTCTTGGCAAAACTCTATTAGCCTTTGACCTGCTTCGTTTTGTACTCCAAGGCCAAATTTGCCTGTTACTTTAGGTATCTCTTTGACTTCCTACTTTTGCATTCCAGTCCCCTATAATGAAAAGTATATCTTTTCTGGGTGTTAGTTCTAGAAGGTCTTGTAGGACTTCATAGAACCGTTCAACTTCAGCTTCTTCTGCATTACTGGTTGGGGCGTAGACTTGGATTACTGTGATATTGAATGGTTTGCCTTGGAAATGAACAGAGATCATTCTGTCATTTTTGAGACTGCACCCAAGTACTGCATTTCAGACTCTTTTGTTGACTATGAGGCCTACACCATTTCTTCTAAGGGATTCTTGCCCATAGTAGTAGATGTATGGTCATCTGAATTAAACTTGCCCATTTTAGTTCAATGATTCCCTAAAATGTCGATGTTCACTCTTGCCATCTCCTATTTGACCACTTCCAATTTATCTTGATTCATGGACCTAACATTCCAGGTTCCTATGCAATATTATTCTTTACAGCATCAGACTTTACTTTCATCACAGTCACATCCACAGTTAGGCGTTGTTTTTGCTTTGGCTCCGTCTCTTCATTCTTTCTGGAGTTATTTCTTCACTCTCCTCCAGTAGCATATTGGGCACCTGCCAACCTGGGGAGTTCATCTTTCAGTGTCCTATCTTTTTGCCTTTTCATACTGTTCTTGGGGTTCTCAAGGCAAGAATACTGAAGTGTTTTGCCATTCCCTTCGCCAGTGGACCACATGTTGTCAGAACTCTCCACCATGACCCGTCTGTCTTGGGTGGCCCTACATGACATAGGTCACAGTTTCATTGAGTTAGACAAGGCTCTGGTCCATGTGATCAATTTGATTAGTTTTCTGTGATTGTGGTTTTCTTTCTTTGCCCACATATCCGGAGAAAAACATGATCTTAAAAGGATATATGCACCCCAGTGTTCACTGCAGCACTGTTTACAATAGCCAAGACATGGAAACAACCCTAACATCCATCAACAGGGAAATAGATAAGGAATATGTGTGTGTGTGTATACATACACATATATAGAATAAGATACCACATGCCAGACAGCATGGCCAAAAAACAGAAACAATAAACTTTAAAAAAAGTAATGATAGTAGATTTGCTGTTCCATGAAAGGTCTAAAAGCCTTATTTTAAAAGAAATGGACATATTAAGCAATTATCCTTCAATTTAAAAATAATTAATTTTTAAAAAATAAATAAAAGAAATGGACAAGAGCACAATGTCTCATTTCTCCTTCCCATGGGTCCATCTTCTCATCCTTCTGGTCCACCCTCAAGATTTTACAAAACCATCTAGGGAAAGACAGAAATATCTATGCTGTTTTAAATTGCCTGCTGTGGTTTTTAGGCTCTATTACTCTGCTGGCATAAAAACAGAAAACAAAGAAAATGAAAGGAGGACAAGCAGGGAAAGAAGGAAAAGATTCCCTAAAGGTTTCAAAATAGATTTTGGAAACTCCCTGAAGAGAGAGTGTACAGAAAGAAAAGGCTGGAGGTACAGAAGCCAACAGTAATGCCACAAACCGAGAAGACTGCCTGAGAGCTGGGCAGCTCCCCACCTGGGCTTACTGGAGTCTCTCCAGGCTGGAGGAGCATAGAGGGTCCACGGGAAGCAATCCACTCAGCCACAGAGCCCCGGCTGGGAGGTGAGGGGTGACAGCGTGTGGGACGAGAAGACGCTCAGTCACTGGGGACCCAGGCGAGGTAAGGCCCAAGAGCTGCTCCCTCAAGACCACAGAGTGACAGCATGACAGGAGGGAAGGCAGCAAGGTGTGCTAGCCAGAGTCCTGAGACAGCCTCCTGAACCTCTCAAAGCCTCAGAATGGCATGAGGGAGCAGCAGAAAGTCTCCCCTGCCCCTCAGAGGGCCACAGAAGAGGTAGAGAGAGACCCAAAGTGCATGCGGGACCCTGGAGGGCCCAAGTGGGTTGTGTGAACTGATGAGCAGAGACAAACACAAAACAAATACTAGCTGCAGATGCCACCTGAGCGAGATGAAGATCCTCGATCAGGAGACCTCCTGCTCCTCCAGGTTCCTCACACACACACAAATGGCACCCCCTGTACGAAGAAGAGAAATTCTGTGTTCACTGAGGAAACCTCTCATTGACTAGATTAAGCACAGATAGCAGGTAAAATGAGGCTCACGAGAAAGGCAGAGGTGTGCTATAAATTATGCTTTATGTTGCTGAGGCCTGAATTTGTGGACTGTGCAAAGTTAACCCCCCACACTAGTTTTACAGGATTGTTTTAATATGACAAGATGAGACCAATGATAGGGAAGGTCCCATATACATGTCTCCAACCATCAGAAGCTTGTTGTCATTACCACAGCTCAGGATTCATTGCCCAGTCACTTTCAGCACCACCCTTTACTAAACAGAAGAAGCAAGGCAGTGCAGCCAAGCTTACTAAGCTTATTTTTACAGTAAGCAAGAATATACCAATGTATCACCTCAGAATTAACATATTTCTTTTTCCCACATGTAAGTGCTCGTGATTCAGGCATCCCACCTATAACACAAGACATTATCTCTAAGCTGGTAAGACACATTGATTCAAGATTTCCTTTATACAAAAGGATAAAGGAGTCAACAAGCCATTTTTTAATAGTTACAGTCCAGACCAGTTTTGCTGCTTGCTTGTCAAATCCCATTTGATTGCACTGGGTTAAAATAAATTCAATCGACTACCTGTCTTCAAGTCCAGCGAGGGATCGACTGTTTTTCCTTTAAAGTTATACCATCAGAAGCAAGACAGTAATTCTCAGTAATTAATGTGTTTATCACACTAAAGATTGCAACTACATATCTATGGTGTGCTGAGAATTCTGCACAATTACTTAATTTAAACTTGACAATTATCCCTGTTTTACAGATTAGCAAACTGAGTCTCAGGAAGGCTAAGTTACAATAAAGACACAGAGTAAATGGCAATGCCTATATTTCACTCTACCACAACACCTTGCTAATGAAAATACCTAAGCTCATCTGAAGTTCATACTTTAAAATATTCTTGTCAAGAAACTCTAGGTCTAGAATAACTAGTCATTCCACCACTCCTCCCACTCTCATGTCCTACCCACTCCACCACACACCTTCCCTCTGACACACACTCACATCCATTCCCTACACTCACTTGCCTTCTTCCAAGCCTTCACAGAGCTGTTTCCTCTGCTTAGACTGTCCTACCTTTCTTCCCCATTTAAGAGAACCCCAACCCATCCTCCCCAATGGGACAGTGACTTCGAAATCTTTGCTCCCTCTCCCAAGGAGGATTAGTTGCGTCCACTCCAGCATGTGTGATCAGTTTATCTTTCTGTCAGAGCGCACATCCACCACTTGAGACTGCCATTTGCCTGCCTCTTTGACCACTACTAGAACATGAACTCCTCAAAATCAGGGTCTGGAACCTACTTCTGCATATCTGTTCATCTAAGTACCTAGGGAGTGCACATTGGGAGTTCAAAAAGTGCTTGTTGAATTCATGAATGAATTTCCTTTTAAATCAAGGTCGATATTTCATATGTCCTAGATTGTGAATGAATCATATGTACGTAAACACTGTGAAGTAACTGGCTCTTAAATGATTTTAAGAATGACCACGAAGAAAGGCTTCACTCACCCAAACCCAGTTTTTTCAGAGACCTCGCCCGGTTTCATCAGTTTCAGCCCAGGCAAGAGATGGCCCCGCCTTCCTGCCTGCCAATCAACCGGCCCTCGCGCCTGCGCAGACATCGCCCTCTCCCGAAGCCCCGCCCCAGTCACCGCCCCGAGACTGTTGCGGGCGGTTAGATGTGGCGGGAGGTTTTCCTTCATTAGCTCTCCCACTATGACGATCACCTACAGCTGCATTGCAAATGGCCGAGCGGTCCTAGCGGAGCTGGCCCTAACCGGCGGGTCTTATCAGGTACCCCTCCGTCGGCTCCTCAGCCTTCGGCCTTCTCAGATTCCACCTTTCGAGGGTGGCGCCCACCGGACCCGCTGAAGGGCGGTCCCGAGCGGGCTGAGGGGCGTGAGGCCCCGCCCCCGTGAACGGCCTGGCTGGTGAGCTGTGAATCCCTGGCGGGAGCCACTCGCACTCTCGGGCGGCCGAGCCGCAAGTGCGCCGCCCAGGGGTTAGTGTTGGTGCTGCACGCGACGTACTTGAGGGTGACTTGGCTGTCACGTTTAATTCCGGAGACCCCTTAAAGATTTTCTCTCCGCCGGGGAGAAATGGCCTGCAGTTCAACACACGTTTATGAACATGTTTTAGTTGCAAAATCCCAGAGTCATGGTGTAAGGGAACAATATAACAATGAAAACGGCGCCTGGAGCTGTCCTTTTATACCCAAGGGCTGCATTCAGTCCTCCTGCAATGTGTAATAAGTATTTCAATGGACGTAGATAGAGATTGCTACGGTAGCACTCAGGATGGATGACTGCTTGCCAACCAAAGAGATGATGGTGGGGTACTTGGCTTAAAAGCATTCCAAGAGTTCGCCGTAGCCTGGAACAGCATGGTGGGCTTGGGGAAACCTCAAGAACCTCAGGTGTGACTTGAGCGCAGCGTCGCAATATATGAGGGGCTAACGACGAGGTTAGAAAAGTGAACAGAGACTAGTTAATGAAAGGTCCTAGATTAAGTTGGTTCTCTTATCCTTGAGATACCAGGGAGCAGGTCAAGATTTATAGAGAAATGACTAAATCTCATCCATTTTCTGGAAAATTTGATATGGTTACAACATAGAAGGTGGTTTAGAGGAAAGAGAGACAGTTAGGATGGTGTTTTTAATAGTTTAGACGATCAAAGAGCCTGAGCTAAGGCAAAGACAGTGCAGAAGGAAAGGAATGGACAGATACTAAACAGACTTTGCAAACTAGTCCTCAGGAGTTAATGACTGGTAGGATATGTAGGATAGAGAACAGGGCCATGCTTGGGATGAATCTCAGGGTTTGTTTGTTTAATATTTGTTTATTTATTTATTTGGCTATGCTGGGTCTTAGCTGAGGCATGAGGGATCTAGTTCCCTGACCAGGGATGGAACCTGGGTCCACTGCATTGGGAGCTCGAAGCTTTAGCCACTAGACCATCGGGGAAGTCTTCAGGGTTTTTGGTTTTTGTTGTTTCCTTTTTTTTTTTTTTAATCTTTTTACCCACAGCTTTATTGAGATATAATTGACATACAACACTGCGTAAGTTTAAGGTGTATGTTTTCTCCATTTGTCTTCTTAAGTGGTATGAAATAAGAGGGCAGCTACAGATGGAGGAATAGGATTGTGGGAGAAGGAGTTAGGAGAGGGACTGCAAGGGAGGAGAGTACAAGTTGGGACAAGTAGAATTTTGTGGCCATTTGGAAGCAGTCCATCTGTTTGTGTATTTATTCCTCCATCTTATTCCCAAAAGATTTAAGTTGTAAACATGTCCAACAGATCAGAGATAACACTTAAAGATGGTAGAAGTGGGTAAGACTGCCCAAGAAAAGGAAAGAGAGTGAGAAGAGAAGAGCACCAGAAGGCAGGACACTATTAAGAATAGAATAGAGAGACTTCCCTCCTGGTCCAGTGGCTAAGACTCCCATGTTCCCAATGCAGGGGGCCCGAGTTCAATCCCTGATCAGGGAACTAGATCCTGCATGTCACAACTAAGACCCAACATGGGCAAATAAATAATTCAATAAATATAAATGTAATTTTAAAAAATTTAATAGAATAGAGAGGTGGGTCACCAAACAGGAGCAATGGTATTCTGAAAGCCAAGAGAAAAAAGTTACAAGAATGTTTTGTGCCCCAGAGAAGTTGAATAAGAGCCAACTTGGACAGGTAGGAGATGATAAGTGATCTTACTGATAGTGGTAGAGGTGGAGGAAGAAGACATTGCTTTAGGCCAAGTCGGGGGAAAAGCGGAAACAGTGACAGGTTTTATTTTCTTGGGCTCCAAAATCACTGCAGATGGTAACTGCAGCCATGAAATTAAAAGACATTTGCCTCTTGGAAGAAAAGTTATGACAGCGTATTAAAAAGCAGAGACATCAGTTTGCTGACATAAAGTCAAAGCTATGGTTTTTCCAGGAGTCATGTACAGACGTAAGAGTTGGACCATAAAGAAGGCTGAGGGCTGAAGAATTGATGCTTTCTAATTGTGGCTCTGGAGAAAACTCTCGAGAGTCCCTTGGACAGCAAGGAAATAAAATCAGTCAATCCTGAAGGAAATTAGTCCTGAATATTCATTGGAAGGATTGATGCTGAAGCTGAAACTCCAACACTTTGGCCATCTGATGCGAAGAGCCGACTCACTGGAAAAGACCTTGATACTGGGAATGATTGATGGTGGGAGAAGACCGAGGATGAAATGATTGGATGGCATCACCAACTCAATGGACATGAGTTTGAGCAAACTCTGGGAAACAGTGAAGGACAGGGAAGCCTGGCGTGCTGCACTCTATGGGGTTGCAAAGAGTCAGGCAAGACTTAGCAACTGAACAACAACAAGTGAATGGGAGATGGAAGCAGGGAGAATGAAGTTAGACTGTTCTTTCAAGAATTTAGAGAGCGAATGAGAGAGGCCAACAGCTAGAAGAAGCTTGGTCCAGGAAAGGCTTCATTTGTTAATGTAGGGAGAACTTTCACATGTTTGTAGGCTAATGGAGCGAAGAGGTGGAAAATTTTGTGGAGAGGGCAGTTATTGAGAGAGTAAGACCTGAAGGAGCACGAAGGGTTGGAATCCAATGTGGCAGTAGAGAAGTGAGCCTTAGATTAGAGGAATGCAGTCTTTCTCTTGGGGAAAGGAGGGGTGTGGGTGTAGACATGGAACTTAAGTCTCCTTCTGAGGCTTGTCTTTGTGCCAGTCCCTTAAATGCTGTGTTCCTCAGGGTTCTAACTTCAGTCCTTTTTAACTTGACACATTCATTCACACCCTTGGATTACTTTTGCTTTGATCACTGCCAAGTCCACTTCCAAAGTATTCACCTCTCTGCATCATCAGATTGTCTAATAGAGGTTCAAGCGGGTGATGTCCAGCACTAAATTCATTCTTTCCTAGCAGATTCCTCCTCCTGTATTTCTAATGTTGCTGGACAGCTCTGCCAAACCACTCAAGCTGGAAACTGGGAGGCACTTTCCATTTTTCCCTCTTCTATACCCTCACATCTGTTCTTTGCTGCCAAGTTCTATCATTTCCGTCTTGTGAGTGTATCTCGAATCCACCTCCTTGTATCAGAACCACATCTCATCATGGCCCTCATTACTTCTCATCAGGGTCATTGAAAATGCCCCCTAACTCATCTCCCAGACTTCAGCCTTGTTCCTCTCAAAACCAGCCTCCACAGTGCTACTCAGGAGACTGTTCCTAAAAGCAAATATGATCATGTCACTCCCTTGCTTCAAATCATCGGGTGGCAACTGATTACTTTCATCATAAAGTTCACTGTCCTCAGACTGGCATTCATGGCCCTCGTGGTAGGGCTTCTCCATGACTATCTCCTCTTCCGTGCCCCCCGGGTGCTCCACCCACCCTCAACTTCACACCGCTCTCCAGTCTGACCAAGGTCTCTGTTCACATCTCCTGTCCCCGCTCCCTAGAACCCACTTGTCTCCATTTTTTAGCAGTATCACCTCTTCTGTGCTTTGAGATGTTTCTGCATTCCTCCTAGAAGCTTCCTCAATGCCCAGGCTAATTTACATCCCTTTAACAAACTACTCGCCAGGCTGAACTGGAATCTTCTTTTACTTATCAGTCTCTGCCATTGTACTTCTTCAGGACAGGGACTGTTTTCATCTCTGCCCTTACAGTGTGTGATGCCTAGACATAGTAGATTCTCAATAACCATTTGATTAGTTATGAAGACACAGGGTCAGAAGGTTGAAGGAGTTTATAAGCCCAATGGACTCTCTGTATGAAGCACGCAGAGAGATAAGAAAGTGGAAGGTAGTGGAGGACAGGATTAAAGGTCTGAAATGACTGCTGTGTGGAAGGCTCACCAGGGAGAAGAAGGCACTTTATGGGACAGTTCTGTCATATATTCCTTCAGTGCTAAATATTGATGTCACAAATGTGTTATACTCATTAGAAAAGACTAGTACCAACCAAAGCGTAATCATGAAATCAAATAGAGCTGGACAGGACTATAGAGATGATCTTTTTGTTTTGTTTTAATTTTTAATGGAATATAATTGCTTTATAATGTTGTGTTACTTTCTTTTTTTAACTTTTCCTTTGAATTGGGGGATTACCGATTAACAAACAATATTGTGGCAGTTTCAGGTGAGCAACAAAAGGACCCAGCCATGTATACCACATGTATCCATTTTCCCCCAAAGTCCCCTCCCATCCTGGCCACCACACAACAATAATGTTGTGTTATTAATAGCTTCTTGGCAAAGGAAATGGCAACCTACTCCAGTATTCTTGTCTGGAGAATTCCATGGACAGAGGAGCCTGGTGGGCTGTGGTCCACGGGATGCAAAGAGTTGGACACGACTGAGCACACAGCACATTAATAGCTTCTACTGTACAGCAAAGTGAATTAGCTATATATATACATGAGCACGTACATGCTAAGTTGCTTCAGTTGTGTCCGATTCTGTGCAAACCCATAAACTGTAGCTCCCCAGGCTCTGCTGTCCATGGGATTCTCCAGGCAGCAATACTGGAGTGAGTTGCCATTTCCTTCTCCAGGGGATCTTTCCGACCCAGGGACCAAACCTGTCCCTTACGTCTCCTGCATTGGCAGGCAGGCTCTTTACCACTAGCGCCAACCTGGGAAGCCCATACGTGTACATATTCCCTTTTGCAGATTTCCTTCCCATCCATTTAGGTCACCACAGAGCGTTGAGTCGAGTTCCCTGTGCCATACAGTAGGTTCTCATTCCAGTACTTAGTCACTCAGTTGTGTCCGACTCTTTGAGACCCCATGGACTATAGCCCACCAGGTTCCTCTGTCCATGGGGATCCTCCAGGCAAGAATACTTGCCATGTCCTCCTCCAGGGGATGTTCCCAACCCAGAGATCGAACCCAGATCTCCCACATTGCAGTCAGAGTCTTTACCCTCTCAGTCACCAGTGAAGCCCAAGAACACTAGAGCTTTGCAACCCCATGGACTGTAGCCTGCCAGGCTCCTCTGTCCATGAAATTTTTTCATGCAAGAACATTGGAGTAGATTGCCATTTCCTTCTCCAGGGGATCTTCTTGACCCAGGGATCAAACCCACGTCTCCTGCGTCTCCTGTGTTGGCCGGTAGATTCTTTACCACTGCGCCACCTTGGAAGCCCATTTTATACATAGTAATGTATATATGTCAGTCCCAATCTCCCAATTCATCCCACCACCACCCTTTTCCCACTAGGTGTCCATACGTTTGCTCTCTCTGTTTGTGTCTCTGTTTCTTGTAGAGCTCATCTTGCCCAGTCCCTTCATTCTTCACACATGGAAGCAGACCCAGACAAGTCATTTTCTTAAACTGTGAGCACGTCAATCCCAGAAACAGCACTACTGCCTCGTGTGTCAGTTATTTTACTGCCTTATTTTGCCACTTGCTTTGTTTCACATTTTTCTGATGTCGTAGTTTGCGTACTCTAAAGAGACACTTTGGAAAAGCTAGGGGAATATGTTCCAGTGTTGAGAACAGAGTAACTGAAAGATTATGTATTCTCTTAATTCCCTTAATGTTTCTTAGGAAATCATTTTCTACAGAATACACTTAGATTTTTCAGGTAATACCAAGAATTTCAAGTTTTACTTTCTCCCAACTCATTAATAATAAGCTCTTCTCTCCCAAAAAGTTTTTATTTCAAGCATCATTTTCTGCAAATGGAAAAGTTAATCGGGAGCATACCTATTCAAGTCTTCTTATGTCATTTTCGGGTTCCTTTCATGCTTCTAAAGTCAGTTAATGGGATTCCATATAATTCGATATAGTTAACGTATTCTGGATAATCATGTGTGTGCTTGCTTGCTAAGTCTCTTCAGTCGTATCTGACTCTTTGCAACCCCATGGAATGTAGCCCACCAGCCTTCTCTCTTCATGGGATTCTCCAGGCAAGAATGCTGGAGTGGGTTGCCATGCCCTCCTCCCTGAATAATCATAATACCTTGCAAATTTTCCCCAAAGAATGAGCCTTATAATAAACAGGTAGAAGAAATCTTAACAATTATTTTTTATACAAATACATCAGTGAATAATAATGAATACAATTTTTATCTTAATCAAAAAAAAGAAGACTGCATAGTTTATCAGAAACTAAAAGCTGAATTCTTTTAGTCAATTAACATTTTACATATAGCTTCACGGAGGTCACTGAAAAGATGTTTGATTAGATACTCTAATCCCCAGTCATATTCAGTTCAGTTGCTAACTCATGTCCAATTCTTTATGACTCCATGGAGTGCAGCACACCAGGCCTCCCTGTCCATCGCCAACTCCCTGAATTTACTTAAACTCATGTCCATTGAATTGGTGATGCCATCCAACCATCTCATCCTCTGTCATCCCCTTTTCCTCCCATCTTCAGTCTTTCCCGCATCAGGGTCTTTTCCAAGGAGTCAGTTTTTCACATCAGGTGGCCAAAGGATTGCAGTTTCAGCTTCAGCATCAGCCCTTCCAATGAATATTCAGGACTGATTTGCTTGAGGATGGACTGGTTGGCTTTCTTTCGTTGGAGTTCAAGGGACTCTCAAGAGTCTTCTCCAACACCACAGTTCAAAAGCATCAATTCTTTGGCACTCAGCTTTCTTTATAGTCCAACTCTCACATCCATACATGACTACTGGAAAAACCATTGCTTTGGCTAGATGGACTTTTGTCGGCAAAGTAATATCTCTGCTTTTTAATATGCTGTCTAGATTGGTCATAGCCTTTCTTCCAAGGAGCAAGCATCTTTTAATTTCATGGCTGCAGTCACCATCTGTGGTGGTTTTGAAGCCCCAAAATATAAAGTCTCTCACTGTTTCCACTGTTTCCCCATCTATTTGCCATGAAGTGATGGGACCAGATGCCACTTAGTTTTCTGAATGTTGAGTTTTAAGCCAACTTTTTCACTCTCCTCTTTCACTTTCCTCAAGAAGGTCTTTAGTTCTTCGTCATTTTCTGCCATAAGGGTAGTGTCATCTGCATATCTGAGGTTATTGCTGTTTCTCCCAGCAGTCTTGATTCCAGCTTGTGCTTCATCCAATCCAGCATTTCTCATGATGAAGTCTGCATATAAGTTAAATAAGCAAGGTGACAATATACAGCCTTGACATACTCCTTTCCCAGTTTGGAAGCAGTCTGTTGTTCTATGTTCAGTTCTAACTGTTGCTTCTTGACCTGGATACAGATTTCTCAGGAGGCAGGTCAGCTGCTCTAGTATTCCCATCTCTTGAAGAATTTTCCACTGTGTTGTGATCTACACAGTCAAAGGCTTTGGTATAGTCAATAAAGCAGAAGTAGATGTTTCTCTGGAGCTCTCTTGCTTTTTCAATGATCCAACGGATATTGGCCATCTGATCCCTGATTCCTCTGCCTTTTCTAAATCCATCTTGAATATCTAGAAGTTCATAGTTGAGAATTTTGAGAATTACTTTGCTAGTATGTGAGATGAATGCAACTGTGCAGTAGTTTGAACATTCTTTGGCATTGCCTTTCTTTGGGATTGGAATGAAAACTGACCTTTTCCAGTCCTGTGGCCACTGCTGAGTTTTCCAGATTTGCTGACATATAGTCAGCATCATCTTTTAAGATTTGAAATACCTCAACTGGAATCCCATCACCTCCACTAGCTTTGTTTGTAGTGATGCTTCCTAAGGCCCACTTGACTTTACATTCCAGGATGTCTGGCTCTTCATGAGTGATCACACCATTTGGTTACCTTGGTCGTGAAGATCTTTTTTGTACAGTTCTTCTGTGTATTCTTGCCACCTCTTCTTAATACCTTCTGCTTCTGTTAGGTCCATACCACTTCTGTCCTTTATTGAGCCCATCTTTGTATGAAATTTTCCCTTGGTATCTCTAATTTTCTTGACGAGCTCTCTAGTCTTTCCCATTCTATTGTTTTCCTCTGTTTCTTTTCACTGATCACTGAGGAAGGCTTTCTTATCTCTTCTTGCTATTCTTTGGAACTCTGCATTCAAATGGGTATATTTTTCCTTTTCTCCTTTGCCTTTCACTTCTCTTCTTTTCATAGCTGTTTGTAAGGCCTCCTCAGACAACCATTTTGCCTTTTTGCATTTCTTTTTCTTGGGGATGGTCTCGATCACTGCTTCTGTACAATGTCATGAACCTCCGTCCATAGTTCATCAGGCACTGTATCAGATCTAATCCCTTGAATCAATTTGTCACTTCCACTGTATAGTCATAAGGGATTTGATTTAGGTCATATTTGAATGGTCTAGTGGTTTTCCCTATTTTCTTCAATTTAAGTCTGAATTTGGCAATAAGGAGTTCATGATCTGAGCCACAGTCAGCTCCTGGTCTTGTTTTTGCTGACTGTATAGAGCTTCTCCTTCTTTGACTGCAAAAAATACAATCAATCTGATTTCAGTATTGACCATCTTGTGATGTCCATGTGTAGAGTCTTCTCTTGTGTTGTTGGAAGAGGGTGTTTGCTATGACCAGTGTGTTCTCTTGGCAAAACTCTCTTAGCCTTTGCCCTGCTTCATTCTGTACTCCAAGGCCAAATTTGCCTGTTACTCCAGCTATGTCTTGACTTCCTACTTTTGCATTTCAGTCCCCTATAATGAAAAGGACATATTTGGGGGGTGTTAGTTCTAGAAGGTCTTGTAGGTCTTCATAGAATTGTTCAACTTCAGCTTCTTCAGCATTATTGGTTGGGGCATAGGCTTGGTTTACTGTGATATTGAATGGTTTGTCTTGGAAATGAACAGAAATCATTCTGTCGTTTTTGAGACTGTACCCAAGTACTGCATTTCAGACTCTTTTGTTGACTATATTAACAATAACCAGTCATGTTAATAATGTGTTATAAAAATAACTAATTAGTGCATCTTATATCTGCACACTTATATGTATAAAAACAAAATATATGTATATTTAGTAGTAGTAATGTCAGTTGCTCAGTCATGTCTAACTCTTTGGTACCCCATGGACTGTAGCCCACCAGGCTCCTCTGTCTATGGAATTCTCCCTTCTCCAGGGGATCTTCCCAAACCAGGGATGTAATTTTAATATATTCCTTCAGATTCATATGCCTATTTCATGATAACTCTTACCATGCATTATGAATAACTACCCATTAGTTCTCCTAGTAAACAGTTGTTCCTTAATAAAAAGAACATTCGTAAATTAAGGAGATGAATAATGAATGGCACTACAATCTTCTACGTAAATGCTAACAATTATTTTTTTTAGGAAGCAGCAGCAGCAGTGCTTAAGCTAGTACTTCTTAGAGCTGAACCAAAGACCATGATTCAAATGGGAAGGTAAGTTATATTCTAATAAAGTCTACTTTTTAATCATTACCAGCTGATAATTGGGCTGGGTTCCCCTGGTGGCTCAGTGGTAAAGAATCCACCTGCCAATGCAGGAGATGCAGGTTCAATCCCCGGGTCAAGAAGTTCCCCTGGAGAAGGAAATGGCAACCCACTCCAATATTCTTGCCTGGGAAATCCCATGGACAGAGGAGCCTGACAGCCAACAGTCCATGGGGTTCAACTCTTTTGAACTAGCGACTAAACAACAACCACCACAAACTGATAATTATAATGATAATAACATGGGGGGAAATATTTATCACACGGACTCTTGATTGAATCCTCAGAAATGAAGGTATAAAATTATGAATGGTAAGGATGACATTAAATTCAAGAAAGTGGTTACCTCTACAAAGAGAAGGGAGAAGAAATTGAGGAGCAGTATATGGGGGACATTAATTGTATCTGTAACATTTTGACTGAACAGTAGGGCTACAAATGTTCTTATCTTATTCTCTGTACCTTTTTTGGTATACCAAAATATTTCGTTAATAAAAAGGGCAATTTCCACTTGAAAATATCTTTAATAAGATCATTCTACTTTACTTGAGACATTATATGATGTGGCTTAAACCATGTAATGTCCCAAGTAAATATTTTGCTAGTAAAAGAACAAGTGGAGAATAGTGAAAGTGAAAATCACTCAGTTGTATCTGACTCTTTGTGACCCCGTGGACTGTAACCTGCCAGGTTCCTCTGTCCATGTAATTCTTCAGGCCAGAATACTGGAGTGGGTAGCCATTCCTTTCTCCAGGGGATCTTCCCAACCCAGGAATCAAAACCAGGTCTCCTGCATTGCAGGTGGAAGGCTCTTTACCATCTGAGCCACCAAGGAATCCCAATTTCTTTTTTTTTTTTTTTTTAGACTCATCATTGTTTTTTAAAGAGGAGGTTTGTTTTAGCTTACACTTAATGTAAAGACACATTAAATGAATGCACAGTTTTATGAAGTTTCTCAAAGGACTCACTCCCAGCAATCAGCTGCAGCTACCAGCTAAGCCAAAGAATAGGTCTCTGCCAACTACCCCAAAAACTCCCCATCATGATACCCCATTCACAACTTCCTCCCTCTCCCCCAAATCAACAACCATTCCAACTTCTGAAGCAGTCACTTATCCTATTTCTTCATCACCTGAGCACCTGAATATGCATCTTCAGGCAAAAGAGCCCAGTCCCACCCATTTTTTAGTTTGGTGTCTTTTAAGTCTCTTTAATCCACATATTCGGAGAAGGCAATGGCACCCCACTCCAATACTCTTGCCTAGAAAATCCCATGGACAGAGGAGCCTGGTAGGCTCCAGTCCATGGAATTGCTAAGAGTCGGACACAACTGAGCAACTTCACTTTCACTTTTCACTTTTCACTTTCATGCATTGGAGAAGGAAATGGCAACCCACTCCAGTGTTCTTGCCTGGAGAATCCCAGGGACGGGGGAGCCTGGTAGGCTGAAGTGACTTAGCATAGCATACCATAGCAATCCACATATTGCCCTTACATCCCTTTCCTTTCCTTACAATTTATTGTTGAAGAACCTACAGAGTTTCCCACAGTCTGGTTTTGCTGATTGCATATTCAAAATGAAGTTCATCCTGATCAAAGCAGTTGGGTCCAGCAACTTGATCCCTTTGGCAAGACTGTAGGTTTTTCATTAGTTTTGATCTGAGGGTACATCATTCTGCCTTTTGGCATATAGCACCCATTGATATTCATGGCCTACACCCTAGAGCCATTAATTTATTGGGGGTTGCAAAATAGTGATATTCTAGTTTTGTTTTACTTACTAGCTGGAAGGATGTGTAAAAGGGATTCTCTCCTCTATTTGCTTACCTATATCAAACATTCTAATTTGAATCTTTTGAGGACCTCTTCCCTGGTCTCCAGATTTGTATACCTAACCATTCATTCCATATCTCTAGAGGATGTCTAATGGGCATCTCCAACTTAGGTTCGAAGTCAAGCCTCCTCTTGGAGTTGTCCCCACATCACCTCTCCAATTCCTCAGGTCTAAAACTTCTATGATCCTTGATTTTTATCTCCTTTACTTCCAAATCTAACCCATCAGCAACTCCTGTTGTCTTTCCCTTCCAAATATATCCACAATCTGACTACCTCCACCACCATCTCTTGCTGGGGTTACTTGACATCAAGTTAGATTCTTTTCTTTTTTTCTTTTTGTTTTTTATTTTTAAGGGTTGCACTCTTAAAGTTTGATTTAATGACATTTTATCATTATGTAAAACATTTGTACGGCTCCAAAGTCAAATCTACAAAATGAGTTTCCTTCAAGAAGTCTCATTTTTGTTCCTTTCTTCATACTACTCTCTCTCCCTCTATGTAGGTAACTATTTTGACTAAGTTTTTAGTTTATCATTTTCCTTTTTTTTCTTTTCTGTAAAAGATACATCCATATATTTATGTTTCCTTTATGGTAGCATACGAGAATGACAGATAAATGGTAGTACATCATAAGCACTTTTCTCCACCTTGCATTTGTCAGTTAACAGTATATCCTAGATATCATGTATTCAAGTTTTTTAATATTTAAGGACATTTCTGAATGTTATTCACTAAGCATACTAAACATAAATTTAAAATCACATCCAGTATCAATTTACTTCAAATCACATATGTAACTTTTGAAGAGATGATAGAATTAGAAACTGTTTTCCTATAAAGACTCGCCCCAATTTAAAAATAAAAATAAATATTTTTTAAGTCACTAAGTCATGTCTGACTCTTTGTGACCCCATGGACTACCAGGCTTCTCTGTCCATGGAATTCTCCAGGCAAGAATACTGGAGAGAGTTGCCATTTCCTTCTGCAGGGGATTTTCCTGACCCAGGGATCGAACCCATATCTCCTGCTTGGCAGGCGGATTCTTTACCACTGAGCCACCTGGGAAGCCCTAGTGGATATTATGCATGTCAACTAATACCATCATTAAAAATATTTGTAGTATATTGTATTCATGTTATGATATGAAGGATTTGTTTTGAAAGGGTGCATATTTAAAATTTTCTACCTCCAGGATTATCTTTTCTACATGTTTTGAGATTCCTCATTCTCATATATATCCAGTTTAACATTTGAACATGTCTGTTGCCTATATAACCATTTGGATATAGAGTGTTCAAAAATCACTAGATTAAAGCCTACGCACCAAGCAACTATTTTGCTTGCTATATCCCTAAGTTTTCTGGATTGCTGGGCAGTAAAAATGGTGACACTCTCCAAAAATCTTATATCCTCCTAAATGTCTGAGAAGGTACAAAAGGTACCTAGAAGCTAAGTGGTCTAAAAAAGGTACACTTTGGATTACTATGGGGAAGTTTAATTCCCCCTTCAACTCATGTTCTCCAGAATATTTGATCTTTGCAGTTTATGACTTTTAAATTCTAATCTGTCATGATAGAAAGCCAAGAACTGCCAAAATTAAGTATGTCTACCTAAAAATATAAGAATACTAAAAGTCAGTGAACAAATAGAATTTTCTGTTTGATCAGAATCTAGATGTAACCTTGGAATGTGAGTGACTTCCATCAAAGGCATGTCAAATATACATATATATGATTAGATTATTAGACTTTTCTCTGTTGTAATTTATTTTTCTTGATGCAATGTTAAATAGATATTCACATTTTAGAGTTTTTATCTAACATAATTTAATTCTTCAAATGTATGAAAGATTTTCTAATTATTCTGATTATAAAAAGTTACCTACATAGTTTTTATACTATTAATGAAAGCTTGAAAACAAAATCCAATTCTCTGTATCAGTACTTAATTTCTTTAATATTATATGTAAATGAATGTATTCTTTTCAAAGCTTTGTCTACCATACTCTCTTTATTGACGGAATCACTTACCTTTGTGCCTCAGACAATGCCTTAGATATTTTAACACCATCTGCATTTCTTAAAAATGTAAGTAATTTCTTATACTACTTTGACTTTTTCAATTACTGAAATTATGAGGTCTGATTTATAGTTTATTAGTAGTAATGTCCCTAGCTAAGAGCAGATCAGCCATCTGTCCATATAGCAGAGCCATTAATGACCTTCAGAGATTTCTCACCCTCACCCTTCACCTATCTCCTGCCTCCACACGTCCCCCCACTCTAAAGCAAGATCTGCAAAGACAATCAACCCAGATCTATCAGAATCTCTCTTTATATTTCTTTTGTCCTTTCAAAGTAGAAAAACTTAAGCTTTAGTATCAATAATATTTAGTATGCTTTCTTAGTAGCTGCTGCTGCTGCTAAGTCACTTCAGTCGTGTCCGACTCTGTGAGACCCCATAGATGGCAGTCCACCAGGCTCCCCGTCCATGGGATTCTCCAGGCAAAAACACTGGAGTGGGTTGCCATTTCCTTCTCCAATGCATGAAAGTGAAAAGTGAAAGTGAAGTCGCTCAGTCGCTCAGTCATGTCCTACTCTTAGCGACCCCATGGACTGCAGCCTACCAGGCTCCTCTGTCCATGGGATTTTCCAGGCAAGAGTAATGGAGTGGGGTGCCATTGCCTTCTCCGTTCTCAGTAGCATATGTATTTAATTTTCAAACACATGTAAGATACTTCTGGCAGAAAATGTGAATCAATTACAAGAGTTAAAAAAAATTTTTTAATCATTCATACTACCTTTGTTGTTTTAGTCACTAAGTCATTTCTGACTCTTTTTCAACCCCATCTGCTGTAGCCCACCAGGCTCCTCTTGTCCATGGAATTCTCCAGGCAAGAATACTGGAGTGGGTTGGCAGTTCCTTCTCCAGGGGAGCTTCCCGATCCAGAAATCAAACCCGAATCTCCTGCACTGCAGATAGATTCTTTTATCACTGAGCCACCTGGGAAGCCCTACATTACCTTCAGGGAATGTTTTATGTAAAAGTTACCAACAAATATAAAATATAAATAGAGTAATTATGTGTGTGTACTTATGCAGATATTTGAGATTTTATAAATTTCTTAAAAGGTAATTAACATTCTCTAATAGCTATCATCTGTTACTGACGATTACCCAGAATTTGATAACTGCAGTCTATGGGGTTGAAAAGAGTCGGACACAGCTGAGCAACTAAGCAACAACAAGAACAAGATTGTGAAAGGCAGTCTCAGAGACAGACTAGGAATAAACCATTATTCTAGTAATTTTATGATCCAGATAGTATGCTTGTTTCTTATTTTAAAAAGTAAATAATACTAATCTTCAATTTTATTCACAAGTATATAATTTAAGATAAATATTTTAACAAAGAAATATTAATGGAAAATCAGTCAAGTATATTATACTTATTAATAGATATTCTCCAGTCATATTCATGAACCATTCATAGATTTTATTTGCTTAGCTTACCAACTTATTTTAACACAACTCAAATCTTAACCACATAGAATCAAGGAGTATAAGGCCTAATATTGTAATTCACTCTACCTTTATGCCTAGACAGTTGTTAGCACCTACATGATAAACACTGTTAGCCGTTTAACTGACTAGAATTTTTTTCCCCTCTCTGCCATTATGGAAAAACATCCCAACTTTACCAACTTTTCAAAATCAGGTAACACAAAATTTCTCAACTGCATGATTTTTACCACTGCTTCTGGGATGATACAACATTAAGTACAAACAGCTGTCAGAATTCCTTCTTGAAGCTTTGAAGTGTCATTTAACAACTCTATAGGGTTAACATTTGGGTGGGTTTGTTTTGTTATCATTGAATGGATTTTGAAAGTAAGGCAGGAGGGGAAAATGAAAGGCACTTATTTAGAGAATATCATAGACCCCCTATTTTTCCTTGTCTGCCAGAGGTAACATCTGTGGGTCCCAAAGTCCCGAGAAATATCAACACCAAAGAATCAAGGTACACCTGCAGTCTCATGATATGAGATACGAGCAGTTTTCATTATACTGCATCTTTAAAATAGAAACATACCCTGCCACCAAAAATCTAGAACTGTTCTGTTTTCTCTTATTGCAAGTTTCTACCAGACTTGGCTTCAAATTAACACTTGTTCTGTAATTCTCTGGTTGAAATTATCTACACAGTTTAAATATTTCCATTGATTTCTCCAGGTTAGTGAGACTGTTCTGAAAAATCCTTTGATGTCACAAGAACATTTTTCTCCTTCAAATGCAGTTGCTGCAGATTTTCAACAAGTATTAGGAAAGTATATGGTATGTAACCTCTAACTGTATTCCTAAACATTGTCAGGGAGACTTCCCCAGTGGTCCACTGGGTAGGACTCCAGCCTCCACTGCAAGGGGCCCAGATTCAGTCCCTGGTCAGGGAGCTATGATTCTCCAAGCCATGCAGCGTGGCCAAAAAAAAACGTGTCAGTATCACTTCTGAAAAATCAGTTAGGACTTTAAGAGCTGTTAAGATGAATGAGAACTAAGAAGAACTTTTATCTTTCTATAATGCTAAGGAAAGATATCCACAATATATTGGTAAGTGAATAAAGCAAGAGAGAGAAAATATATATGGCATACTATTATTTACTTACCATCCTGATATACAACCATTTTAAGCAAGAGGAATAAATACAAGTATATGTGTTGCTTATAGTGAAAAAGGGGAGGCTGGAGAGACAAGGGAAGGATAAACTGAAAACTTGCCTCTATAGGGATGAGGATGAGAATAGGAACTAGACCTCTGTGAACGAAACCTGTCTTGCAAATTTGACTTGGAACCACATAAACATTTTACGCAGTTTTAAAAATTGTAAAATATTTACACAATCATTCTGTACATATTTTACATATGTATAAAATTACTAAATATTTTAAAAGTAGGCCCTCAGCAGAAATCAACATTGTAAATCAATTATACTTCAGTAAAATTTGTTTTTAAAAGGAGTCCTGGGACTTCCCTGGCAGTCCAGTGATTAAGATTCCACACTTCCACTGCAGAGGTGTGGGTTCGATCCCTGGTCTGGGACCTAAGATACCACATGCCACATGGCACAGCCAAGTATTAAAAAAAAAAAAAAGTGGTCCCTAATAAGTGAAATAAAACAGTGACAAGAAGACAAATGACGTGTGATTCAACTTACATGAGGTACATAGAGTAGTCAGATTTAGAGACAGAAAGTAGAAGGTTGGTTGCCAGAGCCTGGGTGGAAGGGAGCAGGAAGAATTGTGTTTAATGGATATACAGTTTCAGTTTAGGAAAATAAAAAAATCCAGGAGATAGGTGGTGGTGACAGTTCAGCAATCTGAGTACTTAATGCACTGAACCATACAGTTAAAATGGTTAAAATTGTACATTTTATAAAGTTTTTTCTTTTTTTGAAGTATATAAGAATATATATTGTTGAACAATATTGTATAAATTACTGTGGTACAAAATAGTGATTCACAATTTTTAAAGGTTATATACTCCATTTATAGTTATTATAAAATATTGGCTGTATTTCCTGTGTGGTACAGTATATCCTTGTAGCTTATTTTGTACTTAGTAATTTGTACTTCTTAATCTCCTGCACCTACCTCCCCTCCTGCCTTTCCTGTCCCCACCGGGAGCCACTAGTTTGTGCCTTTAATCTGTTAGTCTGCTTCTTTTATGTTATATGCACTAGTTAGTTATATTTTTTAAATTCCACATATGAGTGATATCATATAGGATTTCTCTTTCTCTAGCTGACTTATTTCACTTAGCATATTGCACTCCAAGTCCATTCATGCTGCTGCAACTGGCAATGTTTTATTCTTTTTTAAAAAATTGTATGTATTTATTTTTGGCTGCACAGGGTCTTCGTTGCTGCACAAGGGCTTTCTCTAGTAGCCGTGTGCGGGGGCTACTCTTCCTTGTGGTGCACGGACTTATTGTAGTGGCTTCTCTTGTTGCAGAGCTCGGGCTCTAGAGCACACGAACTTCAGTAATTGCAACATGAGGGCTCAGGAATTCCAGCTCACGGGCCCTCGAGCATGGGCTCAGTAGTTGTGGCACAGGGGCTTAGTTGCGGTTGTGGCATGTCAGATTCTTCCTGGACCAGGGATTGAACCTGTGTCCCCTGCATTGGCAGGCAGACTCCCAACCTCTGAACCACCAGGGAAGCCCCATGGTTTTGTTTTTAAGAAAAAAACAAGGCCATAGCTTTTAGAGGTACAAACTCAAGCATTTACAGATTAAAATAATAGACTGTCCAGGATTTCCTTTAAAATAATACATTTGGGGAAGGGGTAGTCAGTAGTAGGGGCTTCCCTCGTGGTTCAGACAGTAAAGAACCTGCCTGTAGTGTGGGAGACCTGGGTTCAATCCCTGAGTTGAGAAGATCCCCTGGAGAAGGGAATGGCTACCCACTCCAGTCTTCTTGCCTGGAGAATCCCAACGGAGGAGCCTGGTCGGCTACAGTCCATGGGGTCGCAAAGAGTCAGATGCAACTGAGCAACTAACACTTTGACTTTTCAATCAGTAGTAAGACAGACAGAAATAAGATTGGCCACGTGTTGATAACTGCTGAAACTAGGTATGGGTACACTAAACAATTCACTCTTTCTGTATATGTTTGAACTTTTCCATAATTAAAAAAAAATGGCCACACCTTGCAGCTTGTGGGATCTGGGTTCCCCAACCAGGGATCAAACCCTTGCCTCCTGCAGTGGAAGCTCAGAGTCCAAACCACTGGACCACCAGGGAATTCCCCATAATAAAATGTTTTAAGTATGCCCCATAATAAAATGTTTTAAAACAGTTCATTTTCTGTTTATGTATAACAAATCACCACGAGTCAGCAGCCCCAAACAGCACACATTTATTGCCTCACCATTCCTGTGGGTCAGGAATGGTGTAACTGGGATTTTTGGCTCAGGGTCTCACCAGGCTGCAGTCAGTATGTCAGCCCAGCCGTGTTCTCATCTGTTAGCGCTCGGGAAGAATCTGCCTCCAGCCTCATTCAGGTTGTTGCAGAATTGATTTCCTAAGAACTGCGTGAGGACTGCAGCTTTTTGCTGGCTGTTGGCTGGAGGACACCCTCAGTCCTAAGACTGATAGCAGTTCTTTATCACCAGGGCATCCTCAGCACACATGCTTGCTTCTTCGAGGCCAGCAGAGGAATCTCTCATTCCAGTCTGCTGAATGACATAATATGATAATCACAGGAGTGACATTCATCACCTTTTCTTCCATTCACTAAGGGCAAATCACACTGAAGGGAGGGGATGTTACAAAGATGTGACTCCGTGGGGGTCCCCATAGCGTGTGTCCACCACAATGCCTGAAAAAATAATGAAGGATAGATATATCAAATTTACATACTGTTCTATGGAGAATTCTGCAGTATTCATCACAGCCAAAATCTATTATTAACATGCTCCCTGAAAACCAGTTACCCTGCGAAAATATGCACATGTTAAGCAGTTAACACAACTGACATCAAAGAAATTTCTGTTTAACATTTATAAACTAACCCAATGAGCTTTAAATCTGTAGAAAGTTTTTATGAAAGTTGTTGACTTTTTAATGCTGTAATTAACAAAATGCACACAGGGAAAAAAAGTCTTTTTGAGGGAGTTTTAAATATTTATATATATGTGTGTGTGTGTATATATATGTGTGTGTGTGCCAAATAACATTGAATGGACTATGAATACATTATATTAACAAAATTTAGATGATTCTCTTAGAATAAAGGAAATGGCAACCCACTCCAGTATTCTTGCCTGGAGAATCCCATGGACGGAGGAGCCTGGTAGGCTGCAGTCCATGGGGTCACTAAGAGTCAGACGTGACTGAGTGACTTGACTTTCACTTTTCACTTTCATGCCTTGGAGACGGAAATGACAACCCACTCCAGTGTTCTTGCCTGGAGAATCCCAGGGACAGAGGAGCCTGGTGGGCTGCCGTCTATGGGGTTGCACAGAGTCGGACACAACTGAAGCGACTTAGCAGCAACAGCAGCTTAGATTAAAAAGATTAAACATTTTTAAAAGGAGAGAAAAAGGGAAAAGAAATAAAAAGAAAAATCAAAGATTCACCATTTATCTTGACTGTGTCTTAATAAAAATTTTAACCTGTGAGCCACAGAGGCATCTACCTAACATTTCTTAGCACACGCCACCAAAACCTTATTTCCAAACAAGGTCACATTCATAGGTATCCAGAATCAGGACTTGAAAGCATGCTTTTAGGGGGACACAGTTCAGCTAGCAACTCCCTCTTTTCTAAATCCAACTGGTGAGCTCCTCACAGAATGTCAGTCCTAAGTTGCATGGTCCAGTGACCAAGATGAGAGTTCTGTTTAAGGTGGATGTGATCACTTGCCAAAGCATAGGGGATTTTAATATCAATTTTATTTAAAAAATAATGCTCAGTAATAAGGTGAGATAATACAAAGGTATAGAAAGTGAAACATAAGTATTTCTTACACTGTCAAACAGACACTCTTGAGGTGAGCACTCAACAGTTTGGGGTGAACCTTCCAGAAGTTTATATATATATATATATATGTGTGTAAATTCACAAAACTGGGATCATTAATTCAACAGGTAAAGGTTTACTCTCTAGAGCTTCTTGATCTAAATCCTAGTTTTCCTTCTAGTTGTGTTGTCGTTCAGTCGCTAAGTCACATCCAGCTCTTTGCAACCCCAGGGGCTGCAGCACACCAGGCTTCCCTGTCCTTCACTGTCTCCCAGAGTTTGCTCAAACTCGTGTCCATTGAGTCGATGACTATGTAACACTGGGCAATATATTTACTTCTCTCAGTCTGAGTTTTCTTATTTAGAAAATAAAAGATGATAAGATTACTACTTTGTATAAAGGTTTGGGAATTAAATGAGCTAATAAATGTGAAGTGCTTGAAACAGTACCTGGCACACACAAAGTGCTTAATAAGTTATTATTTAATACTCTACTGCAGCTGCAGCTTATTTTTTAAATATACTATATCTTTTTTTTTTTTTTTAAACTTAACATAACTGTATTAGATTTGCCAAATATCAAAATGAATCCGCCACAGGTACACATGTGTTCCCCATCCTGAACCCTCCTCCTTCCTCCCTCCCCATTCCATCCCTCTGGGTCGTCCCAGTGCACCAGCCCCAAGCATCCAGTATCGTGCATCGAACCTGGACTGGCAACTCATTTCATACATGATATTTTACATGTTTCAATGCCATTCTCCCAAATCTTCCCACCCTTTCCCTCTCCCACAGAGTCCATAAGACTGTTCTATACATCAGTGTCTCTTTTGCTGTCTCGTACACAGGGTTATTGTTACCATCTTTCTAAATTCCATATATATGCGTTAGTATACTGTATTGGTGTTTTTCTTTCTGGCTTACTTCACTCTGTATAATAGGCTCCAGTTTCATCCACCTCATTAGAACTGATTCAAATGTATTCTTTTTAATGGCTGAATAATACTCCATTGTGTATATGTACCACAGCTTTCTTATCCATTCATCTGCTGATGGACATCTAGGTTGCTTCCATGTCCTGGCTATTATAAACAGTGCTGCGATGAACATTGGGGTACTCGTGTCTCTTTCCCTTCTGGTTTCCTCAGTGTGTATGCCCAGCAGTGGGATTGCTGGATCATAAGGCATGTCTATTTCCAGTTTTTTAAGGAATCTCCACACTGTTCTCCATAGTGGCTGTACTAGTTTGCATTCCCACCAACAGTGTAAGAGGGTTCCCTTTTCTCCACACCCTCTCCAGCATTTATTACTTGTAGACTTTTGGATAGCAGCCATTCTGGCTGGTGTGAAATGGTACCTCATAGTGGTTTAGATTTGCATTTCTCTGATAATGAGTGATGTTGAGCATCTTTTCATGTGTTTGTTAGCCATCTGTATGTCTTCTTTGGAGAAATGTACTATATCTTAAAGATCTGTTTTTTAACTTAAATACAGTTGATTTACAATGTTATGTTAGTTTCAGGTGTAAAATACAGTGATTCAGTTACATACATGTATTCTCTTTCAGATTCTTGTCCCTTATAAGTTACTACAAAGTATTGAGTACTTTGAGTATAGTGAAATATTGCTGAGTATAGTTCCCCGTGCTGTATACTAGGTCTTTGTTGGTTATCTATTTTTATATATAGTAGTGTGTATATGTTAATTCCAAACTCCTAATTTATCCCTGCCCCTACATCCCCATTTAGTAATTATAAATTTGTTTTCTATTTTTGTTTTGTAAATATGTTCATTTGTATCTTTTTTCTTAGACTCCACATTTAAGTGATATTGTATGGTATTTGTCTTTGGTTACTTCACTTAGTGTGATAATCTCTAGGTTTATGCATGTTGCTGCAAATGGCGTCATTTCATTCTTTTTATGGCTGAGTAATATTCAGTTATTTATATATATATATATACACATATACCACATCTTTATCCATTCATCCATTGATGGACACTTGGGTTGCTTCCATGTCCTGGCCGTTATAAATAGTGCTGCAGTGAACACTGGGTGCAGGTATCCCTTTAAATTACAGTTTTCTCCAGATATAGATATATTTTTAATATGGATAGAGTAGACAACAAAAATAGGAATAACGAACAAGAGCAATGAATAGGAAGCAGTAACAGAAAGACGCTTACTCCTTAGAAGGGAAGTTATGACCAACCTAGACAGCATATTCAAAAGCAGAGACATTACTTTGCCAACAAAGGTTCATCTAGTCAAGGCTATGGTTTTTCCTATGGTCATGTATGGATGTGAGAGTTGGACAGTGAAGAAAGCTGAGCGCCGAAGAATTGATGCTTTTGAACTGTGGTGTTGGAGGAGACTCTTGAGAGTCCCTTGGACTGCAAGGAGATCCAGCCAGTCCATTCTGAAGGAGATCAGCCCTGGGATTTCTTTGGAAGGAACGATGCTAAAGCTGAAACTCCAGTACTTTGGCCACCTCATGTGAAGATTTGACTCATTGGAAAAGACTCTGATGCTGGCAGGGATTGGGGGCAGGAGGAGAAGGGGACGACAGAGGATGAGATGGCTAGATGGCGTCACTGAGTTGATGGACGTGAGTCTGGGTGAACTCCGGGAGTTGGTGATGGACAGGGAGGCCTGGTGTGCTGCGATTCATGGGGTCGCAAAGAGTCGGACACGACTGAGCGACTGAACTGAACTGAACTGAACAAATATGGTAGCTATTAATCCAGCTATGTCAATAATCACTTTAAAAGTTAATGGTGTAAATACACCAATTAAAAGACAGAGACTGTCAAACTGGATCAAGAAACTGTCATGAGAAAGAGAAGACAAGCCACAGACTGAGAGAAAATATTTGCAAAAGACAAATCTGTTACAGGACTGTAATCCAAAATATACAAAGAACTCTTAAAACTCAACAAAAAGAAAATAAACAACCCAGTTTTAAAAGTGGGCCAAATATTTGAATAGATGTCTCACCAAAGAAGACATGCAGATGACAAATAAGCATATGAAAAGGCCCAATATCATATGTATTAGGGAATTGCAAATTATAGCAACAATGAAGTACCCCTAACTTACCTATTAGGATGGCTAAAATTCAAAACACTGACAATACCAAATGCTGGCAACGTGGAGCAGGAGGAACTCTTATTTACTGCTGGTGGGAATGCAAAATGGTACAGTCACTTTGGTAGACAATTTGGAACTTTCTAATGCAACTAACATCCTCTTACCGTATGACCCAGCAATTTTGTTTCTCAGTATTTACCCAAAGGAGTTAAAAATCATATCTACACAAAAACCTGTATATGGATATTATACAAGTGTTATTCATAATTGCAAAATCATGGCAGCAATCAAGATGTCTTTCCATAGGTGAATGGATAAATAAACTACAGTATGGACTATTATTCAGCGCTATAAAGAAATGAGCTATTAAACCATGAAAAGACATGAAGGAACCTTAAATACATATTACTAAGTGAAGAAAGCCAATCTGAAAAGGCTCCGTACTGTGTGACTCTATATGGTATTCTAGAGAAAGCAAAACTATGGCGACAGTAAAAAAAGACCGGTTATTGCTCGGGCTTAGGGAGAAGGGAAGCATGAATAGGTGGAGCACAGAGGATTTTAAGGGCCATTATGAAACTGTTCTGTATGATTCTCTTGTGACAAATACATGTCATTAGACATTTGTCCAAATCCACCGAATGTGCACTATTAACAGTGAACCCTAAGGTAAACTATGGACTTCGGATGATAATGATGCGTCACTGTAGGGTCAACCATTGTGACAAATGGGCCACTCAGGCACAGGATGTTGATGGTGAGGGAGGCTGTGTGTGTAGGTGGGGGCAGGGTAAGGAATATGCAGGAACTCTGAAATTTCCACTCAATTTTATTGTCAACCTAAAAAGTGAAGTGAAAGTTGCTCAGCCGTGTCTGACTCTTTGTGAGCCTATGGACTGTAGCCTGCCAGGTTCCTCTGTCCATGGAATTCTCCAGGTCAGACTACTGGAGTGGGTAGCCAGTCCCTTCTCCAGGGAATCTTCCCAACCCAAGGATCGAACCCAGGTCTCCCACATTGCAGGCAGATTCTCTACAGCCTGAGCTACCAGGGAAAGTCTATACAAATAAGTAATTTAAATTTAAAAAAACACTTCAGAACATTGCTGGTTGAATACATTGATATATTCCCTCTCTCACCATTCCCCATTTTTTTTCTGCAAGATTAAGGTAGAACAATTTGAGGCTCAGTTGATTCTCTATGCTGAAATACCAGTGAGATGTCCTTCTGACACCTTTGTTCTGATTTGTACAATATATTACAATAGATTTCACTTATAGAAAATTAAATGCATATTATATTTCACTTCTCTATAGATGAAATACAATACAAATCAAGTTGACAGCTCGATATCCACACTGAAGAGTCAAGTAACTGATGTAAAAAATGTTATGACCCAAAATATCGATAAAATTTTGGAAAGCGAAGACAGATTGAATATCTTCACTGGTAGAACGGATGATCCGCAAACAACTGTGAGTGTTCCACAGCTGTCTTGATACCCAAACAGCGCTCTAAGTCATAGGATCCCTGCTCTGGAGGCAAACTGCCCACAGCAAAAACATTCTGGGACACTTGGTGAGATGATCCTATATCACCAGACTGTCTCTTTATCCAAGATTATTGCAGTGCAACTAAAATAGTAAAAGAATAATTCTAAACAACCCAAATTTTAAAGCCTATTAAAGGAGAAAAATGGTTATTTGTGTAACTGAAGGATTTCCTATATTAAGAAACACACAGGTTAGTCAACAAATAAATTCCAAGAGGAACAGGAGAGGGAAACTTACCGAAAAAAGGATTTAGAAGAGTTATCAGTTGCAATATGTAGTCATTACTGGATTTTGATTCAAATAAACTACAAAAATGAACATTTACAGTATCATGAAACAGATATTTGAACTCTGGCTGGATATTGATGAGATTAAGAAATGTTAGTAATTTTTAGGTGTGATAATGGCATTCTGGGTATGTTTTTGAAGAGTCTTTACTTATTAGAGATATATACTAAAATATATATGAATGAAATTATGTAACATCTAAGATTTGCTTCAAAATAGTTCAGGAGTAGGGGAGTAGAATAGGGTATAAATTAAACAAAAATTGGCCATAAATTAACAATGGTTGAATCTGGATGTTGAGTATATAGGGATTCATTATACCATCCTGTCAACTTTTGTTATATGTCTGAAATTGTCTATTAGAGAACAGTTTTAAAACAATCACTAAGGTTTGAAGAGTTCCCTCTGAACATTTTTTTTTTCTTGACCATGCTTCACGACTTGTGGGATCTTCGTTCCCTGACCAGGGATCAGTCCTGTGCCCCCTGCAATGAGGCACAGAGTCCTAACCACTAGATTGCCACAGAATTCCCTGTGGTGAGCATTTTAAATTTTATTTTTACAGATCTTTTCTAGAAACCATATAAAGCAAAGTATACATACTTTTTACTCACCAAGTTCTGTTGGTTCAACCTCCTAAATCTTTTATATTATAAGCCTCATTTTTTTTACCTTTCAAAACAATTTACAAGGTATTATTCACATATAATATTCATGCACTCTTAAGTATGGAGTATGATGAACTGTGATAATTATGAACAATTGTGTGACCACAGTGAAGTTGTAGGCTAGCTCTTCCATCCTAAAATCTGCCCTCCTCTGTAGTTGACTCTTCACCCACCCCTGACCCCAACCAACTACTCATCTGCTTTCTGTCACTCTAGTGTTGTCTTTTCTGGAATGTCTTATAGATACAGTCATACAGTGTATAGTATTTTGTGTCTGACTTCTTTTACTTAATGTTTTTGATATTCTTGTTGTTACATGTTAATGTTTTCTTCCTTATCATTGCTATATAGTATTCCATAGAGTGGCTAAATCTCTTTTAAACCCACCTTGTGCCCATTCCAGTGCCGCTCACTGTCTCACTCTGAGGTCAGTTACCTCTTGTCTGAATATGGTAATTCCCAGATCTAATTGTTCTCCCTATTTTTGGTCCCGCTCTGCTCCATTCATCCTCCACAGTGACACTAGAGTATTCTTTTAAAATGCAAGTAGTGAGCATTATCTACAGCCCTCTTTTTAAATTATTATTATTATTATTTTTTTTGCTGTGCTGGGTCTTAGTTTCAGCATGCGGTATCTTTTATTGCAGCACAGGGGCTTCTCTCTAGTTGAGTCCCAGGGACTCAGTTGTCCTACAGCCTGTGGGATCTTAGCTCCCCAACCAGGGATCGAACCCATGTCCCCTGCATTAGAAGGTGGATTCTTAACCACTGGACCACCAGGGAAGTCCCTATCCATAGCCTTCCTAAAATCCCCCTGTGGTACACCTCTGTCCAAGTGAGGTAGAGTCCAACCTCCCTAACTTAATGAGCTTTCTTCTGACTACATTGCCAGTCACATCACCCAGAGGTCATGGTCTTATAGTTTATAAATCTCAAAAATTATCAGACTACTTGTTCTCCCAAATACATGTTGCATTATTTCATACCTGTATGCATACTGTTCCTTCTTTTTCCTTGCTTTGGAAAACTTCTACTCATCCATCAAAACCCAACTCAAGAATCATCTCCTCATCCATTTCTCAGGCTGAATCTATCCCTCTCTCATCTGTGCAGTCCCTGCATCTTTTATTTATTGATTAATTTGAAAAATATCTCTTGAAGATCTACTGTCTACCAAACTCTATGTTAGGCACTAAGAATAATAAGAATAATAGTAAGAAGAAGAACAAGGCACCATCTACCAAACTCTATGTTGGGCACTAATATAAGTGGTGCAGCAAACAAGCACTCGATGTTAGTTAAGTTAAACATTACTTACTTAAAGCAACCCTCTACATTTTCTTTTTTTGGAGTGTTATATCTACATGTTAAGGAAATTCAAGGATTTCCTGGGGCCACTACAAGCTGGAAGAGAAGAAAGGACCATCCCTTAAACTGTGTTGACACTTGACAGACATGTGTTCTCCAGGACTCTGAGACAATACGCGTACTGTTGTTCTGAGCTACCCAGTTTGTAGAGCTTTGCTACAGCCGCCCTAGAAAACAAGGGCAGTTTGTTGACAGAAACCTGTATGTGCGCATTCAGTTGCTAAGTCATGTCTGACTCTTTGAGACCCCGCAGACTGTAGCCCACCACACTTCTCTGTCCATAGGATTTCCCAGGCAAGAATACTGGAGTGGGTTCCCATTTCCTTCTCCAGGGGCAACCCTCTACATTATTTTTATAGCAGGAAAAAGAATAGGTCACATCAGTTTATATAATCTATAAAGAAGAATTAATAAAGAAAATCATTGTCTACGATTCAGTTGTACTTTATGAGAATTATAACAAAAGAGTTCAGATAAAACTGTTTGAGCCATTTAGATTCATGCATTAATAAACATTCTTTGGGGGCCTGTTATGTAGAGGGTATTATGCTTGTCGTCTTCAGGGATTAAAAAAAATGAATGAGGTACTTTTCAAAGTTTAATCTATTGCAGGAGACATATTAGTATAAGCCTAGCTGCAATATAAGTATGTGTTAAGTTCATAAAAGATGGATAAAGCGTAACAGCCAAAGAGTGGATAACTGATAGTGTCTACATTTTTACAATGCATTTTGAAATCACAATCATTAAATTCTAAATTCAGTATTATATCATTCAACATTTATTTCAGGTATGTGAAAATTTTCTGTGAATGATATATCTAATACCCTTGTAATCATCAGCCAGCCTTATATGGCCTTAGCATTTTGCCACATTGGATATGGGCCTTTGGTTTTCAAAGAAATAAAATTATAAATGTAATTAAAGTCACCTCTGAATCTTTCCCAAGCTCATTCCACTCTCTCACTAGAAGAAACACTATTATGAATTTGATATGAATCATTTGTATGCATGTTTTGATTCCTTTGCTATAATATGTATCTATAGTTGGTTTGCATTTTTTAACTTTGTTATGTATGACATTCTAATGAGCTTCTCCTTCTGCAATCTGTTTTTAGTTCAACATTATTATTTTTTGAAATGTATTAATTTTGATACACTTAGCTCTAATTTATCAATTTAGCTTCTGACAGCATCTCATTACTATTTGAAGAAATAGTGTTCTTGTCCTTTCCCCTTTTATCAGCATTAATGTAGGTTCCAACTTCTTTATTATCAACAACACTGCATTGAACACCCTTGTACATGTCTTTTGGTACACGCTTGCAAAATGTTTCTAAGACAGAGGTCTACAGAATTTTTTGATCATGCACATTTATTTGTCGAGTATTGTTGAGAATGCATTTAAATATATATAAATTATATGTATTATCCTATAATAATCTTATATAAAACATACAGAAAAGTAGAAATTTAAAGAATGAGACAAAGATGAAATAAAATTAAATAGTTTGTTTTCTTAAGAAAATAAAACTCTAATTAAGAAAATTTTTAATAATTTTTTTAATTTATTTTTTAAATTTTATTTTATTTTTAAACTTTACATAATTGTATTAGTTTTGCCAAATATCAAAATGAATCTGCCACAGGTATACATGTGTTAATAATGTATTTTAATGATAGCAATGCGATTAAAAGTCAGATCTGATTACAAATGACTTTAAAGTCTTTAAATATGGAAGGTGGACTATTCAAACTAGAAGCAGAGATATATTCTCTTTGTCATTTTCTTGTTGTTTAGGTTTGCCTTATTAGTATTAATATAATTAAGCCACGTCTATTCTTTAGCTTAGTTAAAACTAAATAATATTACCCATCCATTCACTTACCCAGATGTATCGTCGGTGTTAGAACACACTGCAAGAGAATGGATAAAGGAGTTTGCAGTGGCCAACTCTTCATCACTGTGGAATTTCCACCCTACTCTCAAAACACCTTAACTTTCATGATTTAATTATTTTACACCATACCTAGGGAAGATGTAAGTGGCTATCCATATGTTAAAATTTAAATATTTTCATTTCCTTGTTTTTTAGATTAAGACAAATAGAGGTTCTAATATTACTTTCCTGCTCTCCAGTGGGTCATCTGAACCCCTTGGGATGCTTGATCCTATTTTAAACCATCTAGAATATATACATAGAAATTGAATTTCTGGATCTTAAAATATATGTACCCTTGAATTAAGCAAATAATTTAAAATTGCTTTCCAAAGATTGTACCAATTTATACTTCCATCAGTACTGTATGAAAGGTTCTGTATCTTTCCAGTACTTGGGATTATGAGATTATAATTTTTAACAATCTGACGGGGGAAGAAAATATTGTCTAAATTTGCATTTTGGATGACAATGAGCAATTTTTATGTTTATTAACCATTAGAATTTCTTCAGTGAACTGTTTGTTGATATCCTTTGACCATTTTGCTAAATGGGGTGCTTATCTTTTTAATAGTTTGTAATATATATTAATGTATAAAACAATGATTTTATAACTATTAGAATAAAGAATGAGTATATAATTCTTCATCCTAATACTTAGGCAGTTGTATAAAGTTTACATATGTTCTCCCAATATTTGGCTTGATTTTAGCTTTGTGTATAGTATCTTTTTTAGGACAGAAGTCATGTTTTTTTCTATTTTTTTAATTGCAGTATAATTGACTTGAGAAACTTGTATGCAGGTCAGGAAGTAACAGTTAGAACTGGACATGGAACAACAAACTGGTTCCAAATAGGAAAAGGAGTTCGTCAAGGCTGTATATTGTCACCCTGTTTATTTAACTTATATGCAGAGTACATCATGAGAAATGCTGGACTGGAAGAAACACAAGCTGGAATCAAGATTGCCAGGAGAAATATCAGTAACCTCAGATATGCAGATGACACCACCCTTATGGCAGAAAGTGAAGAGGAACTAAAAAGCCTCTTGATGAAAGTGAAAGAGGAGAGTGAAAAAGTTGGCTTAAAGCTCAACATTCAGAAAACAAAGATCATGGCATCCAGTCCCATCACTTCATGGGAAATAGATGGTGAAACAGTGGAAACAGTGTCAGACTTTATTTTTCTGGGCTCTAAAATCACTACAGATGGTGACTGCAGCCATGAAATTAAAAGACACTTACTCCTTGGAAGGAAAGTTATGACCAACCTAGATAGTATATTCAAAAGCAGAGACACTACTTTGCCAATAAATGTTCGTCTAGTCAAGGCTATGGTTTTTCCTGTGGTCATGTATGGATGTGAGAGTTGGACTGTGAAGAAGGCTGAGTGCCGAAGAATTGATGCTTTTGAACTGTGGTGTTGGAGGAGACTCTTGAGAGTCCCTTGGACTGCAAGGAGATCCAACCAGTCCATTCTAAAGGAGATCAGCCCTGGGATTTCTTTGGAAGGAATGATGCTGAAGCTGAAACTCCAGGACTTTGGCCACCTGATGTGAAGAGTTGACTCATTGGAAAAGACTCTGATGCTGGGAGGGATTGGGCGCAAGAGGAGAAGGGGACGACAGAGGATGAGATGGCTGGATGGCATCACTGACTCGATGGACGTGAGTCTGAGTGAACTCCAGGAATTGGTGATGGACAGGGAGGCCTGGTGTGCTGCGACTCATGGGGTCGCAAAGAGTCGGACACGACTGAGCAACTGATCTGATCTGATAGTTGACTTACAGTGTTGTGCTAATCTCTGCTGTACAGCAGTGATTCAGTTATACATATATATGAATATCCTTTTTATACTCTTTTCCATGTGGTTTATCATAGGTTATAGAATATAATTCTCTGTGCTACAGTAGGACTTTGTTGTTTATCTATCCTATGTGTAAAAACTTACATCTGCTAACCCCAACCTCCACTCCAACCTTCCCCTAACCTCCTCCTCCCCCTTGGCAACCACCAGTCTCTTCTCTATGTCCATGATTCTATTTCATAGATAGGTTCATTTGTGTCATAGTTTAGATTCCACATAAAAGTCATATCATAATAGGGTATTTATCTTTCTCTTTCTGACTTATGTAGTATGATAATCTCTATTTGCATCAATGTTGCTACAAATGGGATTATTCCATTCTTTTTAATGGCTGAGTAGTATTCCATTGTATATATGTACCACATCTCTTTATCCATTTACCAGTACAGAAGTCTTTAACTTCCATGTCGGCAAATGTATGTCTTGCTTCTTGTGATTTATGCTTTCTGTGTATTATTTAGGGCTTCCCAGGTGACTTTCCCCAGGTTACAAAGATAGTCTTACATTGTTTCCCCAAACAACAAAATTCTGTTAAACAATTATCCTTCAATTAAAAATAAATATTTTTTTAAATTTTAAATAATAGATAAAACAAATGGATCCAACACAGGAGCCATCAAAGGAAGGATTTTTTTTGGGGGGGGGAAGGTATGGTAGGAATTATTATATCCTCTTTTCTATAGTTGGAAACAGAAAAAATCAAGAACTATATATATATTCTAGTAATATATATGTATAATAATATGTAAATATTTCTAGTAACCCATAGGAAAATGAACACCAGGAAAAAATAGACAGCTAAATGAGATGGATTGAGCAGGTATTTACTGATCACCCACTATACATCAGACACTGTTTTAGGTCAGGATTTCTCAACCGTGCCACACTTGGGACTGCCCTAGGCCTTGTAGGATGTTCAACAGCATCCCTGGCTCCTAGCCCTTAGACACCCAGCAGCAACCCCTACATTCATGGCAGGCAAAAATGTCTCCTGATATTGCCCAATGCTCTCGGGAAGGCACAAGCATCCCCAGGTGAGAACCACTGTTCCAGGCAATAGGGATACAGCAACTAACAAAATACACAAACAAGAGCTGAAAGAGATTACCTCTGAAAAATAGGATTGGGGTGGAAAGGAGCAGGACAGGAGAAGGCACTTTTTACTAACACGCCTTACAGAATTCTGACTGCCCAAACTGTACATGCATATTACATTAATAAAAGAGAATAAATAACCTAAGAGAAGAATGTAAAGCCCATTTATACCTTAATTCAGTATTTCTACACAAGGCAGTATAGAGTCACACAATTCTAGATCTGAATTCCAGCTCCGTCACTTTCTCTAAATCTGAGGCAAGTAACTTCAAACTTTCTGAGCCTCATTTTTCTTCAACAGCGTAAAACAGGAATATTAACCTAAGGTTATTATGAGTATTACATAGTATTGTGCAGAAATACATATAGTGCACGTCCTATAGTGCCTGCACTTAAAGCATTATAACACATTGGAAAGTACACCTAGTCGCTAGCTTCCATACTCCAAGTCCTTGGGAATAATCAGCATCATCTTGGATATACAAACCTGGGCTCCCATAACTTGTCATAAACTAGAGTCATGAGGCCGTCTGAGTGGCATACCAGGACTCATGCCACTTACAGTAAGCGCTGCAAGCATCCACCTTGATTTTGTTCTTGGAAAATCACTGTACACTGAGACTAAAGCAGCAGACGTGATGCATGAAGAAAGATAAGTGAAATATGATAGTTTTCCTTATCCAGGTGGCAGACAGCAGAAATCCATGTAAGCATCAAGCAATTCACTTGTATCATGACTAGATGAAAAGCAGTTACATATATTTTAAAAAGGAGTGGACCAAATAGGAGGGTGGGCATAAGGATTTTATAATTTTGTGTGGCCACATTTCATTTCTCTTTATTGCTCCTTGAATTCTTTCAATAATTTTAATAATATTTAATAAAAGTGAGCTGTTTTGTTTAGGTTAATTAGGTGAAGATATGAAACTTTTTGTATCATACTTAAGGAAATCCATCTCATTATTCATCAAAATATTAATAATGGCATAATTTATTCTTATATCCAGTCTTGATATACTGTATTCACTATCTTGGTTAATTCTCAGAATCTGAGCTACTCTGTGGCAGGTACTATTATCCTCATTTAATAAGCAGATTTAGTCATTCATTTTTTTTCCAACAGACATTAACTAAACACCTGCTCTATATCGTTGGTTCACTGTTGGGACTATAGCAGTGAATGAAACAGACAGAAATCCCTGCCTTCATAGAGCTTACATTCTCAACAAACAATAAAAGTAAAAATTACATATTGTTAGAGGAGAGGTTAAGTACTTTGGGAAAAAACAATGTATTGAAAGGGAAAAGGGTTGCTGGAATGGAGATGAGTTAGCAATTTTAAATAGGATTGTAAGGGAGAGTGACACTTATAAAATCATGAAGATGAGGAAACTGGAGTTCAGAGAGTAACTTTTCAACATCACAAATTTTAAAAGCCAATAAAAGTACAGCTGAACACCATACGGAATCTTGGTGTACTGTTTTAGAACAGCTGCTCAGACCTACTGAGACTTTGTGATTGATCAAAATCAAATTAAATCCATTCTTCTAAATAGTTCTAATATGTATTACAGGGTACACATTAATCCAGAAATAAGAAATCATGAAATCTGTTTGTTTATTTCAGGCCAAAGAATCCCCCCAAACAATGAAGATTCTTAGGAGGATATGGCGGAAACACTGCAAAAAGATCATAATCATCAGCATGGCAATTCTTCTTTCAATCATCATCATTCTTTTAAGTACAAACGTTATACCAACTTGACCCTTCTCCCCATCCACAAGGATACCAATAAATTGTTATATGTAACTAGAGAGTTCTACCACCACCAATTACAAAAGCATTCTCTAGTAGTGGTAGGAGAGCTTCCCTGGTGACTCATATGATAAAGTGATAGGAGGAAGAGGGGGTTGCTGTATTTCCTTGTCTCTTTGGTGTCTCTTGACTGTTGTCTTTGTATCTCTTCCATTTCTGAAACCCCATTTGGTTTGAGGGGTGGGGAGTTGTTTTTGTTATTACCATTGCTCCACTGCTTTTCGGAGAAGGAAATGGCACCCCACTCCAGTGTTCTTGCCTGGAGAGTCCCAGGGACGGGGGAGCCTGGTGGGCTGCCGTCTATGGGGTCTCACAGAGTCGGACACGACTGAAGCGACAGCAGCAGCAGCCACTGCTTTTCTGTTACTATTACAAACACAAACCCTGGAATCAGACTGCCAAGTTTCAGCTCTGCACTCTGCCACGTACCACAGAGGTGACTTTAGACAAGTTGGTTATGTTTAGTGCTGAGTTGGTTATGTTTGGTGCTGTTTTCGTCTTTAAAATGGAGCTAATAATAATACCACACAGTTGTCTGCTGCTGCTGCTGACTGTCGCTTCAGTCATGTTCGACGCTGTGCGACCCCATGGACTGAAGCCCACCAGGCTCCCCCGTCCCTGGGATTCTCCAGGCAAGAACACTGGAGTGGGCTGCCATTTCCTGAAAGTGAAAGTGAAGTCGCTCAGTCGTGTCCAACTCTTAGCAACTCCATGGACTGCAGCCTACCAGGCTCCTCCGTCTACCCCATAGTAAATGCTACTTAAGTGTTAATTACTACTTAATAGGAAAGATGATTCCATTTACGGCACTGACTAAATTCCCATCACCTTACTCTTTACTCAGAAATGACCTTGACCTTAAAATTTCCTGATCTTGGGACTTCCCTGGTAGTCCAGTGGCTAAGACTGGACTCTCAATACAGGGGGTCCAGGCTCTACCCCTGGTCAGGGACCTAGATCGCACATGCCACAACCAAGAGTTTGCACGTCACAACTAAAGATCCCACATGCTGCAACAAAGATCAAAGATCCTGCGTGCTGCAACTAAGACCTGGTGCAGCCAACTAATTTTTTTTTTAATGAGAATCTTTACATGAGTACAGTCCAGATATACATCACCTCTTTTACACACTCTTTCATTGAAATGAAAACTCAAACCACCGTGTTTTACACTAGGCATTTGGGGGAGGGGGGGAGGTAAAGTTTAAAAAAAATAGAAAACTTTGTTATTTCTCAAATAAATCACAGGTCATATCTTTTACCACACCAACAGCTTTTTTTTTTTCGAGTGATACACTCATTCAATAACCACGAATCACTAAGATTCCTAAAAACCAAAACATTCACCTTCTTTACAGTTGGTCAACAAGGTTTCGTGCTAAGTGGGATCATGAGGTCTGAGATAGGTTTCTGTTGTTGGTTTATTTGAACAACATGCAGGACCTTGGCCCCCCGACCAGGGATCAAACCCGTGCCCCCTACAGTGGAAGTGTGGAGTCTTAACCACTGAACAGCCACATAAGTCTCATAAAGTTGGCTTTAAAATCATAAAAGTCATAGTGACCCATGGGGAAGAATAAAAAGATCAGAAGTTCTTGACTACGTAGAGAACTCATTTTAATCCTAATAATCTAATTTCATCCTTTTAAATAGGTCCCAATTCCTCCAGCACAATATCACATTTCCATTCACCAAATATTTTTTATTAAAGCATTTTTAATGTTAGAAATTTTTGGAGTTTCTGTAATTTATACCCAGGGGGGAAAAATACAGTCCAACATAATGCAGTAAGTGCTTTGGGGGAGAGGTGTTTCAATGACACAGAGATAAAAACGATTATATTGTTAGTATAATGTAAAGCACATAAAACAGTAGTTTTAAGCACGTTAAGTGCTGTTAATGTTGTTGTTCATTCGCTAAGTCATGTCCAACTCTTTGCAACCCCATGGACTTGCAGCATGCCAGGCTTCCTTGTCCTTCACTGTGCACTGAGTGGTGTCCAGAGTCGGTGATGCCATCCAGCCATCTCATCCTCTGTCATCCCCTTCTCCTGCCTTCACCAGGGAGTCGGCTCTTCGCATCAGGTGGCTGAAGGACTGGAGCTTCATCTTCAGCATCAGTCCTTCCAATGATATTCTGTGTTTATTTCCTTTAAGATTTGACAGCTTTGATCTCCTTGCTGTCCAAGGGACTCTCAAAAGTCTTCTCCAGCACTACAGTTCAAAAGCATCAGTTCCTCAGCCCTCAGACTTCTTTATGGCCCAACTCTCACATCAGTACATGACTACTAGAAAAACCATAGCTTTGTCTATATGAACCTTTGTCAGCCAAGTAATGTCTCTGCTTTTAAATATGCTGTCTAGGCTTAGACATAGCTTTATCTTTACTTTGCAGATGAGAAAATAGCAAAGTTAAATTCAAGATCACATAGACAGCTGAGATTTTACTGATTCAAGTACTGACTGAAGTATATAGCCATGAAACCCACATTTAACTCAGAGTATATTATCTGATTGCTTAACTGTGGGCCAGACAGCATTATCAGTACTATTTTGCTTTGGCCCAGGTTAGTTGTTGTTTCTGGAGGGTAGAGATAGGATCCTGAAGTTTTTTTAAGAGATATTGTCATGAGTTTGGCTGGCATTATTTTTGAAGCCCTATATTTACCTAATATTTCTGCAACTTATAGTGCTAAGTCGCTTCAGTCGTGTCCGACTCTGTGTGACCCCATAGACGGAAGCCCACCAGGCTCCCCCTCCCTGGGATTCTCCAGGCAAGAACACTGGAGTGGGTTGCCATTTCCTTCTCCAATGCAGGAAAGGGAAAAGTGAAAGTGAAGTCGCTCAGTCTTGCCCGACTCTTAGCGACCCCATGGACTGCAGCCTACCAGGCTCCTCCATCCATGGGATTTTCCAGGCAAGAGGACTGGAGTGGGGTGCTACTGCAACTTATAGTAATTATGTATAAAACAATGTATAGTTAAGTGAAGCCGCTCAGTCACGTCCAACTCTTTGCTATCCCATAGACTGTAGCCTACCAGGCTCCTCCCTCCATGGAATTTTCCAGGCAAGAGTACTGGAGTGGGTTGCCATTTCATAAAACAATGCTTCACTGATTGCCAGTGAATACTAGCATATTTATTGCTTGAAGACATGGAACTTAAAGATCACCTCATCTAACCACCACCCCGCCCTCAGTTTTACATATGGAGATGCCAAGACCCAGAAGCCTGAACATTACACTACACGTCATTATGTTACTACATGTCCTTGCAACCTCCTCTCCACTGCACTGTTGAATGCACAGGCCATCACCCTGGTTCCAGGAAGCAAGTCTCACAGAATGCCTGTTCTCCCAGGCAGTCTGAGAGTTTGTTTTCCAGATGATGTGTATTTTTACCAATTCTTGAAAGCTGCCGGGAAGAAGGAAAGCACTCGTTAGTAAGGAGTGTTTCCCTGCCATCTGTGCTACATCTGTCACAATATACCCAAGTAGAAAGAAACAAATATTTAAACAATCTTAGATTTTTCATTTGTGGGTTCAAATATTGAGTTCCTACTCAGCATCAAAACAGTCCTAGAACATTAGGATTTATTCTAAGTTATGCAGAGATGGACACGACTGAGCGACTTCACCATACTGACAGAGATAACCAATATTTAAGAAATGAATGGCTGTATACACAAGTGTAAGAAGTGGTCCTGATGTTAAGGGAAGCTTACGTTTCAGTTGAGAAGGCAAGACCCCTAAAGATCATCAACACGCTAAAACACCATCTACTTAAAAGTGGTGGTTGTGTGGCAGGAAATAAATACAAGAAAGATAATGAGCATCACTGGCTCCAATCACTAAGAGGGATGGGAATTGGACCCTACTGGAAATCAGTTATCGCAACAGGTAAAGGCAGTCCCATTAATGTTACAGACCACTGATGTGCCAGTACTGTTTAAATACTTTTTAATTTAATCCTCACAACCTTGAGGTACATAATATTCTTCCCATCTTACAGATAAGAAAACTGAAGCACAGGTTAGATAACTTGCCAGACTCCACTCGGCTAACGTAGTTAAGAGGAATGAGGATAAACGAAGACACCACTGGCTGTGAGGGTGGAGAAAGAGGACTAGACCTGGGGAGTTCAATCATGCACACATGCATCCATTCGGAGGACAGCAGAGAGCTCAGCCTTCAGGTCTCTTCATTTTCCACGCTATCCGGGGTGTTTTTATTCACTCCCACAGCACTACCTTCTCTGGCAATAGCCTTCCTTCTGAATCACTAATGATTTTCTACTGGAGACACTCACCTGGATATCATGCAAACACCTCAAATGTTAAATCCTGAAACCCTTAACTACATCTTTTTCTTTTCCCCAGGAAACTACTTGTTTATTTCAAAAGGGGATCACAGCTATTCCATAATCCAGAGCTGTCTTTAGCCGGCCCTAACTCCTCCCTCCTGCTTATCTCATCTTTCCGCATCACTCACGGAAATCATGGGGCTACTACATGGAACCTCATAGCAAGAAACCCCAGAAGTGACAAAAGCAAAAGCAGGAAGTCCCTGCAGGTGCCAAGCAAGCTTCGCAAAGGGCACTCATTCCCATCACAGTGGGCAAGTACGTGCCCACTCCCCTCAAGCCTGGCCACATCACACTTTCTGTATGAAGCTGAGAACCACCACCAAAACACTGCACATACCTCCTAAAGAACAGATTTTACAGCTGGGAAAATTGATGCTTGTTGGAGGAGTTAAAATTTTTTTGCCCAACATCACAGGGTAAATGACAGAGCAGAACCTCAGAATCATTCATTTGATATCATCTATTCCACTGAATATACTAAACAAGAATTTAAAAAATCATCTCCTAGACAGAATGCCCCACACATTCTAATAGATCTGAGAATTATTTTAACTTTTCAAAGTTCATTATCTCTTTATAGAATGTTAGCAGAACCTAGAACTACAGAATGCATGATTTAATTCCAGCCTGCATTTAAACAAATCACAAGCTAGTTACGAGTTCATTTGAGGGGAAGCACCTGTTCAGTACTATGACCCACCCAATGATGACCACCTCTCTCTTTCCAGGCCGGCACAATGAGACCCCCACACCCCTTGAAAGGAGTTCTCAGAGGACACAAACATAGGACTAAAATAATAGTTAGGCTTTTTCTGTATTTACATTGACTACAAGGACCTTGGTTAACATTACTGCTACTGCACAACTCTAATTTGCCATTTTTTGAAAAATGTGTTAAGTCTGCAAAGGTATTCAATGAATCCCCAGGCCTTTTGGTGGTTTCACCGCAATCTGACAGCAAACCCAGTTGAGGGCAAAGACTGAACATCCCGAGATTACTCCCACCGCAGGCATCCTTTCTCAGAACATCCTGGAGAAAACTGGAAATGGCCCTTTTTTCATCCATCACAGTCTCAACTTTTAGTATTATTTAACCAATTACTCATAAAATCCCATCATTTAACATTATGTCCTTTTTGACTTGACAGTAGTTGCCTGACTTTTTCAACTAAGAAAATAAGACCTATGTTTATTTCAAGAAATTCACCCTAGAGGGGAAAGCTTAAATAAAAAAAAAAAAAGAAACAAGACAGTGCAAAAAATGCATGACTGCTGTAAGAGTTTAATTGTAAAACAAAAGCACTACATTGTAATTGAACATGAGTAATCTTTTCAGAAAAGGAAGTTTAGTGCAAATCAAAACCTCATTAAAGCCCACTATAAACTTTATATGAAGACTCTGGAAGTAGACTCCTAGAACTGGAAACACTTGGTTCCAACAGAATTTGCTTAGGGAAAGTATGCCTGGAAAGGTCAGATGGTACAGAGAGCATCACGTTGGGTTTAAAATCAATCAACCAGGTTCTCAAAAAATGACATGCTGATAGGCCTTAATACATGTAACTAATCAGTAGTAGCATGCTTTATCAGTGATTGGAGAAGCAATTTACAACAAATTTCTGAGCATTTTGAAGTTTTCTTTATTGCCATAGCCTATCTCATAACTAACCCATTCTTCCAATTTCTTTTAAAAAGGGTTCCACTTCACCAGTCTGAGATTGGCAAATGTTTTCTAAATATGTGATAAAGCCCCGTGTAATCAGGGCTATCCATACAACAAAAAGGGGGCAATTATAATTACTTTTTTCAAGTATTTATTGAAAGCATAGCTTTCCATGACATATTAAATGTCACATTCAGGTACTGGCACCAACAGACCTCTTAAGTTTCTAGTGTTTTAAGAGAAATTTTTAAAAATTCAGGAAAGTAACCTTGCCTTCAAATTCTAAAATAAATATGCCTACACAAGTAAAATGTATACCTTGAAATAAACTATCTTCCCAAGCAACTTATCTAAGTTTCTCAAAATAGAATCCAGTAACCCTAATATCCATGTTTAATGAATAGAACCTTTCCTACTGTCTGTACTTTCTTTGAAGACTAAAGAATCCCTCCCATGACAACTAAAACAACTGACTTGGGCTGCTGTAACAAGGAACACCTTGCTCACTTAGGATCTCATTCCTATCAAGTATCTCACCCTTTTTTTAAGTAGTAAAATAGTTTTATCTAGTCCTCTTCATGCTCTGTCCCTCCAAAATTATCCGCCTGTATAGGGCTTAGTGGGGAAAAGGAACACTTAGCACTTGCCCCACTGCTGTCTTCTATGTTACAGTCCCTTGGATCCTCGTCTTGATCCAAAGCTACCGGTAGTGCTGGTGCTAAAGAACCCACCTGCCAAGGCAGGAGACGAAAGAGATGTGGGCTCCACCTCTGGGTCGGGAGGATCCCCTAGAGAAGGGCATGGCAGCCCACTCCCAGTACGCATGCCTGGAGAATCCCAGGGACAGAGAAGCCTGGCAGGCTAGTCCACAGGGTAGTAGAGTCAGAAACAACTGAAGCAGCTTGGCACGCACTAAACTATAGTCATTTATAACCAGGCTGTTGGAATTACATCTCATTCATTAGATTCTAAAAGATGCTTATGAACAAATAAGGCAATATGTAATCAGCCCAACTCAAGACAACACACACTCAATTTTAAACAGAGTTGCTGATTAACAATTCGTAAAAATGGAATCGATGAGTGAGATCAGTGACAAAGCAAGGGGGATATATGCAGGCCACAGAATGTACTGCCTCAAAGAATTGAGTAACTACCTCTTCCACCTCCTCTACTCCTTCCCCAGCTTGTACACGACTGCTGTCATCTCGTACACTCTTCAGAATGCCAAGTCTATTTTTGTCTTTCAAGCTAGACCTGGGGTCTGTGATTAAAATCCTGCAGTGGTGTTAAGTTTTATGAAACATGAAACTGTGTCTTTATACAAGATAGAAGTAAAAACAAAAAATTCTTATGAAAACAGCAGGCTTAACTAACCATCTTAAAGCAAGTCCTTAGAACTCTAGTACAGCTAAGATCACTCGGTGTATGTGAAATACAGAATTCCAGGCAACACCTGCAAACAATACTGATTTTGATATAAACAGCCTGCAAGCTTCTTTGAAATACCAACAGATTATAATAAATTTCCCCCAACTTTTCAGATTATAGGCAACTGACAGCAATATATAGCCCAAGCCAACTCATTTTACACAGCTGGATATTCATCTTGCTAGAATCATGTTACATATGCAAAATTTCAGATTAGACTCCTCAATATGGCCAGTAGTGAAGAAAGGGTAAATCAGTATGCATTCAACTGTTTCCAAGGCAGGTAGTAACAATCAGTCTTTATGAAATCTAGGGTCATCCTTAAGTATTAGTGCACTGATAAATTGCACTATTACGTAAACCACACCCAAATAAATTTACTGAGATGTCAGTGTATCCATTATGCATGGATCCAGATTTTTACATTTCTGGTTAATCTGACTCTAAACCAAATAAAACTCATTATACAATTCAGGAAAAAACAAACACCGTGATGGACAGTGCTATCAGTCCTTGTTTTAAAATTCCCAATACCTCAAGGCCACACACATACGGTACTTTTAAAGTGCAAGCTAACAACTTCAAACAACTTTTCCAGGCAGTAAAACAAAACACATAAACTACAGAACACAAAGAACTGAAAATCAGATTCTAATATTTTTAGTAAGATTACCTTTCAAAATTATCTCAGCATAAATGGAACCTGGAGAGGTGTCCACACACAAGCAGTTGCCATACCAATGTGGAAAGAGTAACGTGGTAAACAAGACCTGCAACCTTGAAAAATATACTGAAGATAAGAAAAGGGACAGAGAAAACCCAGAACCCCGGGAAGAGAAATTAACTCAGCTGGTAGCCGACATCTAGTTAATCAAAAGGTATCAAAATCTGAATTAGGACAACAGACATAGAAAATGGGATCAGTAGCTCTAACAGGTCTACAAAACTGATGGGAGAAGTAAAATCAAAGCTTCCTAACACTGTCCAGCAAGTAAATGAGATTGGGTCTATGTTCAACTAGCAACCTACCTGTAAACTTTACTTTGTGACCAAACTTCAGAAGGGCACTGAACTACTTGTACTTTTGCCTCATTTGGTTCCCCCAATCCTTTCATCACCACACACACACACACACACACACACACGCTCCTTATCACTTCCAGTCTCTTCTGAAATGTTACTAAAAAAAAGGGGGGGGGATTACCACTGGCAATCCAACTTTCATTGTCAGTGGGCATGGGTTCGATCCCTGGTCAGGGAACTAAGATTCCACAAGTTATAGTCAAAAACCAAAACAAACAAATACCATAAAAAAGAAGAAACTACTGAATTATACAAGCTGCAAAGCTTTTGAACAAATGGCAATTAACCAAGCAGACAAGAAAGGAATTTTCTGTCAGCAGTGAGAGTATTTTAAACTGTATCACAGAAGCTGCAAAGGCTTACTAAGCAACTGGCAGCCCTGATCTCCCTGGAAATAGAGGTAAAGGGGAGCATTGGTTGACAAGCAATTAAACCTCCATATCCTCTCTGTACTGCAGGACAACTGAACTCCCCCATCCTGGCAGAAACTTGTCTGAGCAGATAAGGGAGGGTGGTCTTTCAACAGGCATATCGTGATGAAAACCAAAGGAGTTAAAAAGTACTTTACTTGTTCCGATCCCTCAGGTTTCTCCCAACACTGGGATCTCAGAACATTGGCAGCCAAGTTTTTTTACCCTCCAGGCAGCAGAATGGAAAAAAAAAAAAGACTTCTCTGGGGAACCTGATCAGCTCAAAGTAGAGGAGAAATGCATCAAGAGGTTCCTCAATAAAATGAGACAGCCTGACTGCCTAGATGTGAACCCCATGGTTGACAAGTCCCTATCCTCCCCATCCCTCAGCCCCACACACAACATCCAATCAGCTTTTAAAATGCTGCACTCCTAAATATGAGCTAAGGATCACCAAATATTTGAGGAAGATGAAGGGCAGAGGCCCACACAACAGGAAAGAAAAGCACCTTGCAGGAAACAAAACTTTCAAAGTTACAAATAATCTTAGAGATGAAGAAAAGATAATCCATGGAATAACAGGTTGGAAGGGATGGCCTTACAAATTTATTGAAATTTAAAACCTTAAAAAAAAAAAAGCCGAAAGTTGTAAAATGGCTCAAAGTATAATTAACAACCTGCAATTGATGTGCAGGGCTCACACTCAAATAACAATACCAGAGAACAGAAAAACTGGGGTGGTGAAGGGCATGTGGAAGGACTAGCTCAGTAACATTTCCCAGAATTGAAGAGCATGTTTACACAATGACAGGACCCACTGAGTGCTCAGCACAATGGGTGAAACAAACCCAAGACAGTCATGAAACTGGAGAACACTGATGACTGGTAAAACACTAAGCATTTCATATGAATGATGAAGATTCAAAACAGCGTCAAATCTCTTAACAAAACCTTGCGTTTTCTATTGAGTCAAACTAGCACTGATAGTTCAGTTACAAGGATGGAATAGACCTTTATAGATGGAAAGGCCTAAGCAGGAAGACAGGCTATACAAAAGCAAGACCTGGGATTCAGGAAAACAGAGAACCTAAAATGATAGGTAAAGAAAGAAAAACCACCACCACCACCACCCCTCTCCGAATAACAGCAAAGCCTCAACTTATTGAACAATTCTTAAGGGCAAGGAGTTCAGATTGAAATGTAAAAGACCTAAAAAAACATGAAACTGATGAATAGATTTATATTAAGGGAGTTTTTCAATTCTGCGCAAGTTTGGAAGCAAATCAGAGCCCAGTGCACAGGAAAATATTCATCTCAGTCAAGAAATAACACCTGAAAGGGATCTGGGAATAGCACTTTAAATGTGGTATCAAATATATGGAAACAAATGGTATAAAAATCAATATTTACCCTAATGCTGTATCCAAGTGTAACTTCTATAAAATGTCAGCAGCAGGAATAAATCATCCCCTAAAATTAAAACACTGAACTGCTGGGGGCAAAGAATTACACCTGAGCACATCTATTTAAATCTCCCGAATCATGGGGCACTATAACCTTTTAATATAACAAAAACTTAAAATGAAGTTGATAGCTTTACATTATCCAACACAAACAAACGTCACTTTTAAAAACCTACTTTTTATTCAACCAGTTCCAACCTTTTTGCAAAAAAATGGTTTCGATCTGGAACATTTACAAACAAACCTCACTTTTTAAAACCTATCTTTTAATTCAATGTCTTAACCCCCCTTTTAAAAAAAGATTTTGACACATAACACTTTCATAAAATATAGTACTGCTTAACAATTCCAAAACAAATTCACTGAGTTAGATCCGGGGTCTGCACAAGTTTTCTGTAAAGGGCCAGATAGTAAACATTTCAGGCTTTACAGTCTGTCATAACTGCTCAACTCTGTTATGGTGCAAAAACAGCCATACAGGAAACAAATTAGCATAGTTGTGCCGTGTTGTAACACTATCAACAAAAACAGGCTCCAAGCCCCCAATTTAGACATCTATCATGTAAGTTTAACTTACTAACACAAACTTCTGTTCACTAAAATGCCTGCCTAGTTGGAGGTCAATTCTTAATATCAGAGGATTCAACACCATAACAGGAGGAGGGGGGAAGACTATAAAAATCACTTCACTCTTCTACAAAATTATCAGATTTCTCACCTATAATGTACTTTTTTCTATCTGTTCTCAGCAGCTGGCTTGACTCAGCTGAATAGTCAGGATAAGCTACCACCATACACTTGAGTAATAACTGCAAAGATTTTCCAAGTTGATAGGTATCAATTCCCTGAATGCTATTAACATATACCAAAAGCCTTCCAACTGAAAGTTAACCTATTTCTACATTTTACAAATGACAGAAAAAAAGAAACCTTCCAACTTAATCCTAAAGCCAGCAACTAAACTCCCAGTTACTTTCTTAGAATGACTCAGAACTGCTAGGTGTCTTCAAATCCCAGTCTGGGATGTTTTAAAGCCCTAAACACCCCCCTTCCCCCGCCAAAAAAACTAAGACTTTAAGAAATGGCAATAAAAATCATCCAAACAAATGAGCACACACATCAACACAGTATACATTTCTTTAATCCTCCCTCAACACTTGGATATCTACCGAATACAAACCCACCACAACCCTAAAAATCTCTAAACTAGCTGCATTTGTATTATGATTACCAGATTTTTTATTTAATGGAAGCACAAAACATTATCTGTGCAAAAGGGTTCTTGCACGTTTATCCAGATATGTTCTAAAAAGCACAATACATATTAAGCAAAAACTGGGAAAGTATTATAAAGCTTAATGGCTACATATGGAAGTAGTTTTAAAACATCCAACAAACAAATTAACTACATTAAGTCATTTCCAATTAGGACAGGGAGGCACACTGTGCCAAAAACTAGATTTTAACTAAAAACATGTAAAATTTCACTGCAATATTAACCATGGCCTCAATTTTGACAAGTTTTACTATTTTCCAAACTTCTGCTTAACTTCAATTCATGACAGTTTATAATTCCTCATTTTTTTCCCTATTCTGATGATAAAAGAGCCAATACATTTTTATACAAAAGGATTTATTAAAAAACCAGTAAGACACTACTACATCATGACACTGTCACACTGGGCTTTTAACACAAGACTTGCTCTACAATACTGGGGGGAGGGGCATAAAACACAAATTGATTCTGAAGCATAGCAATTAAGAAATAAAACAATGAAAGCAAATTTCTTTTAATGAGAACTCAGAATTAAACTTCAGAGGGACCCAACGTCATACTTCCATTCGGGGACTTGATACAAAAAATTTAGTTTGAACTGATATTAGCAGGTGGCAGGAGCCACCTTCAAATGAATCTTCAATTTGGAAAATACTGCTTCACCACCTGGAGACAAAGAAGAAGAAAAAGAAAACAGCAATCACTCCAGGCAGCTACAACACTTACCAAAATTTACATAAAACTGAGATATCCCTATGTCCCACTATATGTAAATATTGTATAACATTAAATGTGTGATATGTTTTATAAATTAAAGCTGAACAGTAGAGTCCATGAGCTGTAAATCCACATGTGCACCACTGGTTTAAGATGTGATATGCTTTCAAAGGGTTCTTTAAAATTACAAAAAGCTTTTCAAAAAGCATCTGCCCAAGAACTCATAAAAAAGGTCAGTCAATTTGGTAAAAGGCATTTTGACCCAAGAGCATCTAATATTTAAACGTATTTTATTGGATCAGCATATCTCTTGCCCATCGGAAATTATAGAAAAGTTATATACAACTAAAAGAAAAAGTTATCTATTATAATTATAGATATATAGGAAGTTGTCACAACAGGAATTCAGCTCAAGAACTTCTTGCAATTACTGCTACAACGTCTATAAATGGGAAAAGCAAGCATTAAAATAGATTAATAAAATATAAAATTAAGACTGGAAAATCCAGAGACAAGCTGTATCCTTAGAAGAATAAATAGTTAAAATTATTCAGTAAGCTGACGTATTTAACCATTACTGGGCCTGTAAAAAATGCATTAAAATTACATTACAAATAGTTTTTAAAAGCAAAGAAATAAGTGAAGGCAAAGCTTGAAGTATCCATTTTATTTTATAATGCTGATACAGGATGTTGGAAGAGACCATACCACACGGCAGCATTCGAGAGCGTGAGCATCTCGTACCCTGTCCGCATTGAGCGGGCCTGTGAGAATCGTGAAGTCAGCGCGACACAGGGCCTGCAAGGAAGTTCCCGCTGGCGGGTACAAACAAGGTATAATGTCAGAGTTAGTAGGCAATAGTTTTTTGCTGCAATTCCTTAATTTGTACCCATTAGCAGTACTTTACCTGTTAACTTTACTGACTTGTTAATAATAGGACAAAAAAGGCAAAAAGCTTAAAAGCACCTGTGTTACATATCTTGAAAAGTCACTATGTTAAAATATGATAAGCTGTGTGCTGTCACAGCTGGGTGCTGTGAAACTTTAAAATAGTAAACATTATATTAAGTACAATATAGAACATATAAACTACTTTAAGATGGTAATAGGACTGTTTTGAGAACGTACCTGTTGGGGAAGTTGCAAATGAATAATTTAGTATGGTTTGTAGCTATTTTGATGGCCGCCTCGCCTGGATACTTTCCCATAGCCACTCTGCTGGTCTAAAGTAAAAACAGGGTTAGAACATCTGCAGTGGTTACACACTACTAGTAAGAACAGTGTCTAATTTTAAATAATAGCAAAAAATTAGGAGTTATCCTCCCAGCATAAAAAATCACCATCTCCAATCATTTAACAAGTATATGTTGAATGCCTACAATGAGAAGCATTCAGGATGAGTTGATTACTTGATTCTTATATAAAATGGAACACAATCCCTTGACCCTTACAGTTTAAAGGTTTCGAGTTTCATAGCAGACTCTTTTTCAACCACCGGGTAAATCCATCTTACAATTTAGAACAGGAGATTCTGTCAACCACAATCAACGCTTCTTATTTCTGCCCTTCTAAGCAAAGGGCTCCAATCTCACCCAGCCATCTTTGCTGACCTTCTTCTGACTTTAGTTAGCCTATTATTGTGCAGCAGGCCTAGTCACCTAAGAAAAGGATATGATTCCAAGAACTGGTCTAACCAAGGAAGAAAAAGAATCACCACTTAAAACAATGCAATCAATGCAACCACTCTCCTCCAAACAAACCTAAAATTGTTTCCAGAAGAGCCCCTTCCCTGAAAGGCAGAAGTCACCACGAATTAGGAGAGCAACGTATCAAGTTGCACAATAAAGTCAGGGCTTCACAAGTCTCCATTTCAAGGGTTCTTTTTTGCCCCATCAAGTTCAACAACTGTTTTAACAATTTACACCTAATTATCTTATGGTGAGGATACGATTTGTTGTAACTGGCAACATCCTTCGCTTTTATAGGATTTAAGACACATCATGCCAAGATTATTGGTTGGTCCAAGAACTGACATTTAGAATACCTTGAACTTACAAGACCTGACCTAACCTTCAAGTTTCTAAAAGCAAGAAAAACCGAAGCCCAGCAAACATATACAGAAACACACATACACCTTACCCTTAGAGCGTGCATGTGCTACAAAAGCTGGGAGAAACAGCAAAAAAATGGCTGCAGTTTCAAGTTTCCAGGAATTTGAAACCTGAAGAAGTTGGCACCTGGCAAAGCTACACTAACCTTTCTACCTATCCAAATTTGTACAAAATAAATGTCAAATAGCAGTTAATATAAAAAGTATAGTACTTACTGCTATAATCACCATATCCATAGTAGTTGTTGTAACCAGTGTAGTCATATCCTCCATAACCACCGTAACCTTGGCTGTTATATCCATAGTTGCCATAGCCTTGATTCCAATAGTTACTATATCCCTGGTTCCAGTTTTGACTGGGGCCTGCAGCACATTAATAGGTTCACTAAAGTCAGAAGATCAGCAAAGATCTTTACTTCAGGATAATTAAAAAGTAGAAAAGCTTAAGATAAGAGTAAACTTAGGCTCGCGCTTACCACCACCTCTTCCACGAGCTCTTCCCGCAAATCCTCCTCTCGATCCCCACTGCTGCTGTTGCTGATACTGTTCCTTCGACATAGCTACTTTGATTTCACACTAAAGAGAGAAAAAGTATGTGATTATACTGACTCAAGGAAAAAAAATAACCAGAATAGCCAATACTGTCTAAAACATACAGTGGGCTGATGTGATACTTTCCTCAAATCAATTCTTCAATTAAGCCAATCATCAGTACTTGGAGAAATAACACTTCTGATAGATCCAAGAAGTATCTGCTTAAGTATGTTACTATATTCTATTTGTTGAGTCCTCAGAAAATATCTCCTGGTAAAGTCTAGACAAAAATTCACTTAAAAACGAAAAAAAAATTCCCCAAATAAAAGCAAAAAGTAAAAAAATGACTGATAAATAAGGAGCCAATAAGACATCTTTAAAGCAGAAGCACACAAACTGAGCCTTTTATAGAAAGTTTACATGGTTAACTCTCAACACCACCCAGTATTACCTACAATTGCTTAACTTACTTTACTAAGACCAACATTGTGGTATTTCTTTTCCATTATCTTCTTCACTGGTTCCTCTTCCTTAAAGGTAATAAAGCAGAATCCACGCCTCTTATTGGTCTTGTTGTCCATGGGGAGCTCTATGGATTCAACCTGATTATTTAAAAAAAACAAGTTGTAATACCTTAGTTTGCAAGTTTAGTGGGGAAAATGCACACAGAAAACAAGCATTTGGCCCTCAAGCTCTATTCTGCTGTCTCTGTTTACTTTACTCTTTTAAAAAAAGTTTTCACATTAGAATATACACTCCACCTAAAGTCTTTAAAGCTTTTTATAAAAATACAGCTTCCCAGGGCACTGATATATATTACTTAATTCAAGGGTCACAAACTCAAATGCCCACTAAGCACAAGCAGAAGGAAACAATATATTTTTAAAAATTTTGGGCGTGCCATTCAGCATGTGGGATATTAGTTCCCTGACCAAGGATCAAACCCACGCCCCCTGCATGGCAAGAGTCAAGTCTTAACCACTGGAACACCAGGAACATCCCCAAACAGTCAATTTTAAGAGAAACAGAATTAAAGTGACTGTGTTTGGGAGAATATGGGGGAATGGTGAGAACTGCTAAAAACTATAAAGAATATTCGAGCAAAGGTAGAAGCTGCTACACTTAAATCTTAGATGGCTGTAATAAGAAGGCAATCCCAATGTTGCTTGATCTTACAAACATTGAAGAAAAGGTAAATGCCCAGATTTTCGCAGGAAATATTTCAGCTCTTAAATACTAACAACAAAACAAGCAATATGTCTGTCTGAATCATATCAAGGATGTCTGCCGGCTGTATCTAGGTCTAAAGACTCAAATTTCTCAGCTTTAAATCATTAATTCACGAACAGAATCTAAATCTGTAATTAGCTTCATAAAATCTGCACATATACATGTGCTTAAATTGAGAAGGCACTACACCATATTTTTAGTTTATTTCTTTCCTATTCTCAACTGAAGCATTTCCTTGTACATCTCAGGTAATCCAATCTTGATTTCTTCCTCATTTAGTTTTATCCCTTCTACTAATCCAGTAAATTTCAAAATAGGAACATCTCCTTTAAAGTCTGTGTACAGTGTGCCCAGGGACACTGCGCACAACAGCTCCTCAATAAACTAGAACAGGCAACCTTCTAACCTCCAAAGACACTGCTCTGAAAATACTACTAATAAAGTATCTATACTGTCCTTATTTCCAAACAAATCACATTATCTGTCCAAACTTCAAAACAATTTTGGAAAACCCAGTGAGAAATCTATAATGTGACAACTGTATTTATACTAAATTTGACCAAAAAAAAAAAAAAAAAAGGGTCAAAATATTAACACATACCTCACCAAAACCACCAAAGTACTCCCTTATTTTCTCTTCAGGTGTATCTGGAGAAAGGCCACCAACAAAAATTTTTTTAACAGGTTCTTTTGTTTTCATGGCTTTGGCCCTCTTAGGATCAATCACCTTCCCATTCAATTTATGTTCTTTCTGATCCATGACCTAAGGAAATTGAAGTTTTTCATTTGAAAGATGTGTATCTTAACTAAAGTTCAGAGATTATTAACTTACTTAAGAATAACTATAGTTGAATAAATATAGCTAATGCCAGACATACGTTGACCAGCTCCCAGTTAAAGTGTCCAAATGTAGTGATGTGCCATCTGCTAATATATACTAGTGTTTAAGCCTCAAGGTCAGTTAAGAATGAGAAGGGTTAATCAATAATCCAAAAATCATCATGCCTTTATCTATCAGCACTATAAGCATGACTGCTACTTCCCTGTAGCCTAAAGACTGAAATGTAAAATGATTCAGTCAAGTTTCCTGCCTACAGATTTCAACATCTCTACTTCTGTAAACATGTCACAGCACATCTTTCCAATCAAGCATTTTTAAAGGCTTTTAAATTTAATCTTAATATAGTAGAGCCTGGCACATGAAGTATTCAGTAAACAATTCTTCAATCTGATTCTTAAAATGTATTGGCAAAAGCTGTTATCTTTTCCTTCATATAAGCAAAGAGGGAAATCACAAACAATGGGCATATTAATTTTATCAAACTATTCACGTGTTTTATTATTAACTGATGAGAACACATAGCACACTACCTTATCTACACTCTCCGACTCTTTAAATAGCACAAAGCCAAAACCCCTCGATCGCCCTGTGATAGGATCTAACTTCAGAGTGCAGTCTACGACTTCACCAAATTTGGAGAAGTAGTCCTTCAGATCTTTCTTTGTAGTGTCCCAGCTAAGGCCTCCTATAAACATTTTCCTGTAAAGACAAAAAGCAATATTAAAATGCTAAAAAGTTTTTTATTTTGCCTTAAGTATCCATATCAATAATATACTTTCCCCAAACTGCACCGATTTACTGGGCAGTATATTGAAATGTCACTCTTCCTACACAACCACATATCAAGAACACTCTATTACAGTTTTGGAGAGTTTTGTTTATCACTACTGCGCCTGCATAATTAATTACAAGATAGTGAGCAAGCAGCAGATTAAGTCTTTTGACTTATCAAAAAGATAAGTGCATCCCCAAGGTAAAAAGAGTGTATACCGTCTTTCTTAAATTACAACACTGCTAATAGCAAAATACAGAATTTCACCTTGAAATTTCTCTTCCAAATCTTTATTAAACTTATAAAAAGGCTATGCAGTTCCCACTAATCACAGCAGCTACCATGTGCTTACGCTGAAGTTTCTTTTCTAACAGTTCTCTCATTAATAAAACTCTTAGCACAAAAAAATGAGAAAGTCTCAGAATTAAGTTGTAAACCAAGTTTTTGGATGTGCTAAGAATCCTTAATAAAGACAAAAGTAATCACATAAGCAATTTAATGAATAAAAAGAATTATCCAGTGAAGCAAAACCCACTAATTAACCTAGATGATTTATTTCCAGTAGAACCTCAGTTAACCAGCAATAAGATATTTAAATCCTTAAAATGCTACAAGTGACAGGTGGTAAGTGGAAACCACCAAGACACTTTAAATCCAAACTACACCCCCCCTCAAAAGAAAATTTAACATGAAATCCTATTTTTATTACAGCAGAAGGTCATAAAGCTCAGATCTGGCAGCTCTGTGAGCCCTCTGACTTCTGCCCTCTTTACCCACTCCCACAAAAGAGCTAACATTACCTCCTATCCTTTGGAGAGACTGAAGATTGTTACTTTAAGGGTAAACTGTCAGAATTTGTTATGTGAGGACTAAAAATCAATTTCAACATGGGAGTAAAACCATGCTTGTTCAACGACTTCTATCTGTAACTACAGTGGGTCAGAGGTAGGGGCAGCGGGGGAATGTGGTGCTAACTTTCAGCTCTGGAAAGAAATTAAAGCAAGAACATCTCCATCTTGTGGGCCTCTTAGAATTCTGCCACTGAAACCAACTCTTTCAACAAAAGGACAGTCTTATCTCTAGAATAAGATCTTGCTTCAGCTTAACCTAAAAATGCCAGATTAACTGAGGTGTTACTGATCTTACTGTTTTATCAGTCTTGTTCTTACTTCCAATGATAAATTTAACACAAAAGAAGTCATTTTTAGGCATACAGTGTGCTTCCCATTTAAGTTAGGTTTTCAACTTGTACCTGTATTCTAGAACTGGACTATTTATATGCTTAACATTCAGAATTCTAATAAAATTTCCACACTCTAAGTAACTTTTATTAACCCTTTTTGTATTCTATAATCAAAGGAGTATAACAAAACACTCATGATGTACAGGTATTTTTTAATGTTTATGGCTAATTCCATGGGGAAAAAGTTGAGGTATTTTCAATGACATTTTCTTTCATATCCAGTGAAATAATATACAGTCCAAGTTACTTAAATTGCTTTAAGCACTTTTATTTTTAACCTACAGATCCAGAGTACGTACCTTCATAGACGAAAGTACATTATCAACATTTACTCTTTCAAGGTGAAGAGGACACTGCTATCTTTTTCATGAGAAAGAAACTGACTATAAGGCAATGACCTCTTACTCCGATATTCATGGGATGTTCTTGATAGAAACAATTTCAACTATGTTAAAATCCAACTATTAAATTACTACTATTGTGATTATTATAGAAACTTTCCACCAATAATTTAACAGTTTGAAATTATTTCAACCTGAAGAGAATAATTAAAGAAGCCTTTTTTAAAAAACTGAAATTGAAAGGCAAGAAAATCCTGTGGCTGTCTGGCCTATTCCTCAGATACTGAGACAAAACTAGTTTTGATTTTATTTACCCAAGGCAATGTTTTTATTGAGTTGTGTCCTCAATTTAAAATTAATAAAAAATAGTTACAAAGAAATAAAATATAACACCAAGAATGAGGCACATTCTATTATTCACAAACCCCAAACTTTTGTCAACATTAGAAATCAGTTTTCTTAAATACTACATAAGCATACTAATTCATCAGTTGGTCCATTAAGTGTTCTTTAGAGAAACCCTGCACATTTAATAAGAGTCCTGAGGATCAAAAAATACTTAATGTGCCTACCTTAAGAGTTAAAAGGTCACTGAAGAGGCTATCCTTCTTAAACTAATAGTCAAATCCTATTTATCCAGAACAGCAAATGTCCTAGACAACTGTAACTTATAGATATTCCAGAGAATAATTACTGTTCGTCAAAAAATTAGAGCAAAATATGTAGCAATAAAACTTTAGCCATCCAGCACCTTTAGAGACCGAGCCAGATAGTCCACCTTCCTTCAAGTATTTCCTGTTTTCCTAGTCTCTCAATTGTTTAACGCTCAATTTACTTGGAATGCGCCTAGATGGAATGGCAACCCATTCCAGTACTCTTGCCTAGAGAATCCCACGGACAGAGGAGTCTGGCGGGCTACAGTCCGTGGAGTCCCAAAGAGTCGGACACGACTGAGCAATTAACGCACTTACTTGATTTTTTTTTCCCCCTACAGCATAGTGCACATACTCTTCTGCTGTAATCATGATTTAACACTCTGTCAGTCACCACTGACACCTGATGCTACTTGTAGCATGCCTGCACTCTTCTGAACTTTTTATTAATGCACTAAATACACCTTATTTCTTGGCTCTAGCTTTCTTAGTTCTAGTTTTCATTTTTGCCAGATTAATCAGCAGCCGCTATTCTAAAATGCTCCCTGCTCCATTTTGGGGGAAGTTAGTTGGCACGTGATTTTTTTCTAATTTTTGGTAAAGTAACAGTAAACAGCCTCTGACCAGGAGTTTAACCGGCTCTTTTTGAGACTAATTCACTACCATTTTGGCAGCCCCAAAGCAGTCTTCTGCTGCTCTAATAAGGCAGGCTGCTGCACAAAACTGGTAACCAGACAGGTGGATATACTACAATGAACATACTGTACCAAATCCACCCCATCTTTACTAAATGTAACATATTAAATCCATCCCATCTTTATTCAGTAGACATACCAAAATATAACAGATAAAAATAAGCCTGTTATCTTAATTCTGGATAAATGGGAACTTATTTTAGCGTCTTTATAATATGAGCATTTCCACATCCCAACTCAAATTATGAGATGGTATAAGACGTCAATTTAAACTACCTGTATTTTATATTACTGTATCTTACTTAAAGCACAATATCTTATCTGTACAGATTACCTTTGCTGCCTTGAATGCAAAGACTGACTTTCAAGTTACTTACACCCCTGCAATGATACACAAACATTTTACAATGAAGGAGAGCTGGACTTTCATAAAAATCCTGAACAGTCGAGTTAAAACTACAGCACAGGACTTGTTCAAGCAGCAAAATTGGGTCCCTAATACTACAAGTTTAAAATCTGATCCTTACCTGTAAGTGAATCAATAATCCCAACTGAAGTGTAGAACTTCATCTACAGTATCAACAAAGTTTAATTTTTTAATTCTATCTATAAAATTATTTAGCACCCCAGAGGCAATACAGTACACCACTTAAAATACCTACTGAACAATTAAAATATCCTTGCCTTATAAATACTGACATTATACCACACTATAGTATTAAATGACAAGCATTGCAGATAACTCTCCAAATGAGACTTGAGGGTGCTTTGTGGGACATTCTCTTCTAGAGGTTAGAGGCAGTGAGCCAAGCTACTTGGGGTTTAAATCCTTCCTTCAGAACTTACTGAACGCTTACCTCAGCTACCTGCAATAAGGATTTAAATGGCACAGACCATGGTCTGACACACTCTAAGTGCTCAATAAAAACAAATTACTATTTAGAAGGGTAGAACACAAACTAAATATAATTATTAAATAATTTTTTCATTTATTCAATGACTTGAATTTTTTTAATCTGCATGAGCTAATTAAAGTTTCCAACATTAAAGGGGTATAGGCCAAGATGAGTTTTATACAAATGGATCCTAAAAGATTATTTTTAATGCTGAAGACTTAGACTCAAAACTTTATATATCCCATATAAAAAATACAGACAGGAAATTAGGTTGTCTGAGACTCTTTAAATAAAATGTAGTTCCAAATTCACACTAATGATTTGTTTGTACTCTACATAAATGCCAGTAACTTTAGTAAGGAAGAATTTCTAAATATAAAAAGCAATATGTAAGGAACAGTACTGGCTGGTGGAAGCTGTTCTGTTTCTTCCCATCTAAGAACTTTATTTTCAATACTACTGAGGCCTCTAGGTTTAAACACTCCAAACTCAATAGTATTTTTTATATAAAGATACTTCCCCTAACAAGGCTTTACTGTCAAATACCCTATTCAAAGTAATACATCATTACTTTGAATATCATTACACTTCTTTCCAATTTTGGAAAAGGGCAAAGAAAGTTCTCTTTTAAAACTTCCCAACAACTTGTAATCTTCCATATGTAGTTTCATAACAAATTCTGACAGTTTAAAAACTACAACAGAATGTCAAACTGCTAATACATTTCAAGTATGTAACATGACTGGCTAAGTACTGTCACCTTTTAGAGTAATGTCACTCAAGCATAAACACTAATCCTTATTTAAATAAAATTTCTGGTATTTTATCATTATGTCTTTACAATCCTAAAATATTAAACGTTATTGCTAGTAAGACTCTTACCAGTAGATAAAAAAAATGAGTATTTTTCCTTATGAAATACAGATTTAGTTTAAAATTAAGTCAGCAGTTACCTAAAACAGGGAGGGGTTCATTTTTGCAACTAGATATCACATGGTATCATTTTAGAATCTGTATTAAAAAAAAAATACCCCTGGAAATCGCTTGACAAACTTTTAGCAAGTCAATAAAAAAAAATTCTTCTAAGAGCTAATGTATCAGATCGTATTTCTTCATACTTTGAATGAACCTAAATGACTAAAAAAGACAACTGAGTTGAAATTTAATAGCTAATAAACATGAGAATTTTTGAACAAACTTTAAATGTTTAACCCAAAATTTCCCCTTTTCATTTCATTCCCAAGCAAGAATGACATCTTGTATTTTTGCTTTTAAAATAAACTCTCAATCAACTTTGTAAGATAAACACTGTTCTACCTAGAGGTTAAGATTCTGGTTAACTGAGATTACTACACGTTCACAATCCTTTATCAACACTAAACTTATCAAATGATTTTCACCTTTCTTGATGGAACTTCAGAATCTTGCAATGCTTTAAAATCACATTACTTTTTAATAATGTAAGGGGGAAAATATGTAAGATTCATTCCATGACATTGTCTGTTGATTCTTTTTGAGTATACTGGCTGACAATTTCATCTCTTTCTCATGAGACTTGGGGTAGGGAGACAGAGCTGGGTTTTCCGGCTGTTTGGGCTTTGTGATAGCTTCAAGTCTAGATAAGCAGGAGCTTACAGAACATGACCCAATACTTAAAACTATCACCTTGATTATTGGCCAAACACTGCCAGTAATATGAGTCTCCCAATCCACCCCCAAAGAGTCTTAAATGTCTAGCTCCAATGTATAATATAATACTCCAGAAACTAAAACATGCTTACCTTTACTCCACAGGAGTAAACCACTGGCAGTATCAACTATTAAGGCACAGGATAAATACACACAAGCTATGAAAGCAGGCTATGTAGTCAATCTTCCTGTGGTGAGCAGTGTTTCCATCACACAGATCAGCAAACCAAGTAACAAACATGTTATATTACCTGAGACCACACTGTTGGAAGTGAAGTAACAGAAACAGATTCCACGCTTCCAGCATCCAGTTCAGTGCCCTATCTACTAAAACGTTGAAGCAGAACTAAAGTCAAAAAAAACTTCAACTAACAAAGGTTGTTTCATCACTCCATTTGTGAACCTGCACACACTCAAGGTGCAATTTTAATTCAAATACGGGAAAAAATTAATTCTATTCCTTTTTAAATGCTTTCAAGCTAAAACTAATCTCCCTCAATATTGGCCATGAAATCACACATAATGGTAAATTCAAAACTCTTATTAGGGCACCCTTACAGATGACAAGATGACAGAGTACCCTGGTAATGTTTAAAAAAAACAAACAAAAAAAAAAAAAAAACAGAAAACTCACAGTAAACATACACTTAATTTATAGAAGGGGTTATAAGTATATTCATCTCAAAAAGCAACACTTAAAAACTGATATTCAATGATATTCTCCAATTCCAAACCCAAAAGGTCAGGTGATTTTAGTATCCTGTATATTAAAGAAAGAATGTGAAACGAAGAGAATTGAGTACTTAAGATCTGAGGGCATCCATTTCTGCACTTTTAGCCCTGGAAGCTGTCAAAGGTTCCAAAGAATGCTAAAATTCAGTCTACTCAGGGTCTCAACTTTATAGTAAATCCAACATACTAAATCAACGGCCAGTCAATCTGGCGTGAGACTACTTTATCTAAAAGTAACTGTTCTTCTACAAAGCAATGTTCAAGATGCCCCAGAAGCACCAGGATATAGAGTATAATCTCAAATATTTAAAACAGAAACTTGTTAGGTAGACCCATTTCTTAAAAATTGGATGGGTGACAACCTATAGCACATTTAATTTACAATATTCTCAAACAGGAAGAATCATACTTAAGTTTATACACTAATAGTTACAGTACTGTATCAATCAACCTATTACTAGGAAATTATTGCTGTACTTTGGCTGATAGACAAATGGGTTATTCTGCTTGTCTAATCCAATGAAGGTAAGTCAATGCACCTACCCTGTAAAACTGTCTGAAGGTTAACATAGTATTATTACAGCTCCCCATGAATCATTAGAATGTAAAAACTTTGTCTCCAGGTAGCTTGCTATACATGGAATGCGTTATTTTAGCAGACACTAAGTGATTGTAGAGTATCTAAAAGGACTGTGGCCCTATAGAGGAGGAGTAAGTCCACACCAAATTGGGAAATCCCAGTGTAGTAGTTTCTAAGTAAAAACTTGGGATGTGAAAGTTGGAAAAATTAAAATGAGGTGAACTCAGGAAGGCATTTTACTATAGAAATACTCTAAACGTCCACAGTAAATTGTGGAAACCCTTTTATTCCACTAGAGGTTAAAGCATGCCCTCCTCAAAATGCCTGTTTATTCTTGTATTAAAAATAAACACTTCAGTCTACAATAATTTAAAATACTTTTAAGATGAAATTGTAATCACTTTAGTCTCGTTAGAATTGTAAAAAGACACACACAAAAAGATATGTTTAAGAAATTAAATTTAGATAATTTTGTCTCTATTAACCACTATTTCACTATTATGAAACTTTTCCCCAGTTTTCCTCAAATTGGGACACAGAGAACAGCACATAGGGTGGTAAGTGCAGACACCAAAAAGATTAGAAATTTTGAGGGATTTTTTTTGTTGTTGTTTTAAAAAACAGTATGTGTAAAGCACGAGGCTAACTGATGAGACAGTATTTTTTTTTTAAGTCAAATTATTAGACTTTAAAAATGAAAATATTTGTTAAATGTACAAAGTAAATTTCATAACCTAAAATTGTTAGCTGTAAATATTCAATTGTTCAATTTTCCTGAGAGATCACTCAAAACACTTGCAAAGTTATAGTATTAGGTAACAGAACACAAAAATTATCGCAAAGTCAAAGAAATAATCAACTTTTATACCTAAGTGTATGGTCCTTTCAAATTACTGAAAATAATTGCTTACATAAGATGAAATAAGTAATAGAGCAGTCAAGTACAGTTATAATTTATACTTAGTTTGCCACTATTACCTAGAAATGAAATTCAACTATCAAAGTGCCAGATTAATTTCCATCAAAATACTTTTATTCAGTATGTCAAACTTCATCTCCAATATAAAACTGGACAGATTTCAGTGAAAGAAAATAACAGTAATAAGCTCCTGTAAGATTTAAATGTTATCCCAACTGGGCTCTTAGAACGTAGTTTCTACAGCTGTAAGTCAACTACCTGCAATTTACCTGCCCTCTAAACACCAGTGGTAGTAAAAACAAACTCTTAGAAAACTCAAATATAACCTAAAGGCTGAAATAGTGACATCTGGAGGAAGGGAGGGATAAAAAGAACAATAATCTACCAGACTTCCAAAAAGTCATGCAATTGTGAATACATGTAAACCAACTGTAATTAACATTCCAGCCAAATCACACTGAACATCTAAAAATCTGATTTAAGCTGTAGTGGAAAGCCACATCAGTATGATCTAACATTAATGTGCAATTCTTTTTAAAGTTGTGTTTACAAATATGTTTGGAGATTTAAAAAAAAACTTCATTTTTGCATACATATACACAATACTACTTTAAAAACGGTTTTGACATCTCCAGAATACTTCAGTATAACATGCAATATATTTTAAACACACAATACTTCGTATCAGATAACCTTCACACATAGCATTAAAGTTAGAATTACAACAAGGAAATTTTGTCTTAACAAAAACAAATCAACTTTAAATTTACTTTTTCTTGCTCACATAGAAAACATCATTACTAATTATATTAAGCAGTAATTGGCCAAACCACAAATACATGCATTACCACAGACCAAAAACCATGTAATGGCATCAATTTTGCCCAAAGATCACACACGATGCCTAAAAGGTTTTATATCCCAGGTACAAAATATCCTACTGTACTAAAGTCTAGAATTTCCTGGGAATCAATGGGCAACTAACCAATTCACAGCCTCCACATGTTATGACTACTGAAACCTTTATAATACAGAAATAAAATGTAAAAGTTTTACCATTCTTCCCGCTGTGCCGTCGCTGCTTCAGAGTGTCGTGGGGAGGAGTTTGAATGGCTAGGGAATTAACAACCGGTACAGCAACCAATCAAAATTCTAGTTTTAGTGTTTGACATGTTAGGGTTAAAAACTTTAATTCATTTACACTCTAGTTCAATAGTAGATTAACTACAAAGGCAGCTGCTTTGTGATTTGAAAATTCAGAACAGAAAGCCTGCCCCAAACAGTAAGTTAAACAATTAATCATTTGGCTGCCTCTATCCCAAGAACAGAATTCAGAAAAAAAACCAAAACGTTAAAGGCTTAAGTTTCCAAACATTTAACATATCCCTTTCTTAAACTAAGTCGTACATAATTCAAGATAAATGAAGTTTCCCCATCCCACCTCTACTCTCCCAAAGCCAGCAATCAGCAAAACAGCCCCACACAAGTCTGCCTCGGCTGAGAATATTAAATCCTGTATCCAAAGGGCTTATCTCTCCCGCTGCAAAGCTTGTGCTTTTTCCCAATAAAGGACACCGTGTTTTCTAATATTGGGTTAAAGCGACATTTTACTGTTTTTTTACCTTCTACCAACACCTTTCTCCTTGTTACAGCGGAAAAAAGTTCAGAGACACACACCTCCCCGCCCTCCCCCCGGCCCAACTACAAAAATTAATGGAAGCGATAACCCAAAATGAGCGATCAGTAACGGGAATAAGAAAACTCAAGCAAGAACCTCGATTCAGTCCCTCCTGCTAACTCCTGTATTATGCTCCCGGCTCCCAAATGCTGCGTTCTAATAAATACTATGCAGCTTTAAGTAATACACACAACGTATTCCAAATGGAGAAAACAACTTACTACTTAAAAACCTGCAAAAATAAAAATAAAAAAAAGCCATAGCACAATACAGGATTTGTTCGTTTTATGAAAGAAGGCTGGTGGGCCTCCTTTAACTTAAGCGGGTGAGAGCGGGAAGGAGAAATCAAGAGAGACCAAAAAAAGGATTCCGGGCACAGGGTGGGTTGTAAAAACTGAAAACCGCCCAGAAGAAGTAAGGTAAGCGTACTATCTGTACCCACAAGTCGGGGAATCCAATAGCCGAGGGCGCGAAAAAGGTGCGCGGTTAGAATAACTCTGCGGGTGGGGGAAGGGCAGTTCGCAAGCCGGAGGTAGAACAGCTCCAGTCAAGCGCAGGCCCGCCGACCAGGAACTTCAGGAAAGCCCTGGCAGCAAAACCAACGTACCAACAGGCGATCGGGCAATTTCACCGGGCCCAGTGGGTTCCGTAAAGCTGAAAAGTAGGGACTATGTGAGCAAGCCGTTGGGCGATGGTGCATAGAGGAAAAAGGCGAAGGTCGAGGCGAGACTTACTCAAAATACTAAGAAAAAAACAAAATACATTCGGCCTGAAGCCAAGACGGGAGAAGAGGAAAGCTGGACAGCCTGCACATTCCCCGAAGCATGTGTTTTGTAAAAAGCATCGTCTCGGGATGCTGCAGTGAGAAGCACCCAATAACCCTTAGGTGTCCAGGCATACAAGCTTTTCTGTCTGATTGCGTTTTTTATACCCAGGACTTTTAAGAAAACTGGGCAGCGAGAAGACACCGGGACTAGAAAAAAGGTTACCCCCTCGACAGGCGGGAAAAAATTCCGGCGGCTAAGTCAGTGGGAGGAGACCCGAGGCGAGGGAGGGAAGGAGGGCGGGCCGGGGAGCAGCATGGTGACGGCTAAAGGTGGAAACGTGTGTGATGGGGGAGGGGGCGATTAGCAGGCTGGGGGTAGAAGGAAATGAAAGCCCCGGGGAGACCAGCGTAGAGAAGGGGAGGACAGTGCAAAGAGGCTGCACGGGCGCCTGGAGGGCGGGCGGAGAGCGGGAACGAGGCCTAATGGCGGGGGGGTAGGGAGGGGGAGGGGGGATAGTTGGGCCTGACTATCCCGGGCCGCCCCTTACTCACCCTTCATCCTCCTCGTTCTTACTGGCATCGATCTTCGCCCCCTCCGACTCGGCGCTGCTCCCTTCGGTGCCGCCGGCCGCGGTTCCGCCCCCGGTCCCGGCTCCACTTCCCGCCGCCGCCGCTGCCCCCTGCGCCGCCGCCACCATGGCTCCCTCCTGCTCGCCCGCCGAGCCGCCTACCGCCGTTGTTGTTGCCGCCGCCGCCGCCCCGTCCCCGCCGAACTGCTCCTCCGACATGGTGCTGCTGCCTCCGCCGCCGCCGAGACTACACCCTCCGCTGCCGCGAACCGAAACTAGCAGCAAAGTAATCCCCGCCGCCGCCGCCGCGCGCCCGCTCTACCGCGCGAAGCACACAACAAGGCAGAGAAGGCGCGCGTGGCTGCAAAGGCTCCCGCGCCTCTCCCTGGCCTGCCCCCCTCGCCTCCCACTCTCGCGCAGCGCGCACTCCCGCTCTCGCCCGCTGCACTAAAAAAGAAAAAGCAGCGGCGGCCGCTCTTGCCTCCTCCTCGCTTTAATGGCGCCGCCGCGGACCACCTAAAATGGCCGACGGAAGAACGGCGCGTCCCGGTCACGTGACGCGCGAGCGCGCCCTTTGCACCTCCCCCGCCCCCTTTACCGCTAGTTTTCTCCTTCCCCCCCTTCCTCTTCGGTCCCGCCCTCTCGCTCCCTTTTATACCTTCCTCGCACGCGCAGCGCCGCACAGCGTGGGGCCTTTAAAAGGAACCGGAAATGGCGTTCGATAAGACGGCCGCGCGGGGACCATCGAGAACAAGGAGTGCTGTTTCGAAGGCGCGGCTAGAGGGACCCCTTCCTCCGCCCCCGCTTTTCCGAGGGTTCCTGGTCGGCTCTCCCAGCCGCCCCTCCCGCACAGCCCAGCCGCGGGCGGGAGGCGAGGCGTCGGGCCGGGGTGTGGTAGCACCTCCCGGAAGGCGGCTGTACCCTGTGCGCTTGCGGATTTGGAGTGGGGGAGGGGAGGCGCGCAGCCGGCGGCTCCCTGGGTGTCAGCGGTGCCCGCCAGGAAAGGGAGTCGGCCCAGAGGTCTTGACACTTTCCCGCGGGCTCCTGGGGACGCCTAGCTTGGGGTGGCCTGAGCGAGGCGCCCCGGCTGGCCGCGCGCGGGCACGGACTGCGGCAGCTCCTCCGGCCGCCCTAGTCGCTGGCGACCGGGTGACATTTTGAGGGTTCCCCGGTTGCCCCTGATTCCCAACCCGTGACGGGCCGGCTGAGGTTGTTGACGATCAGGGCTGCTTTCCTTTTAAGATGTACTTTCCAAATAAGATACTTGCTTGCCTGCTTTTCTCCTGAAATTTTTCTCCAGAAGAAGTAGGTAACTTACGTATCTTAAGGAACGGGATGGTTTTGCTTTGCTGTCGTTGAGGATCCTGAAACCTACCACGATTCTTTGAAAATGCTAGGAGTTGGGAAGTGTGTTAAATCAACCAAAGGTTCATTTAATGTTAATGCCTTTGTGCTATAGAGAGTATATAAATGCTGTGAGTCATCTTTACAAGGTTTCTCGGTCTGTTGTGGACTAGAGGAGTTTGTTGTTGTTGTTGTTAAACACCGCTCAGAGTGTTAGGCGGGGTAACAGTCAAGTTCTTTAATAGACCTATTAGAAATCCCAAGCGCCTTGACTGGAAGCTGGTTTATTCGGGCTTTGGGATTTGCAGCTTCTTGCAATTACATCTAGAAGAATGCGAAGACTTTAGGTACTTCTTTAGTCAACAAGTGATTATTTGCATGTTTAGCGTGTGCCTAGGCACTGGAGAAACGAAGACTAGTGTGAAGTATAGCTAAGAACTCTGAAGAGTTTAAATATTTGTTTTCCACTTTGTAATTAAATGAATTCGTATTAACACCATCCAAAACTCAAAGGAAGACTAAAAAGTCTTTTTTTTTCCTTAATAATTAATTTAGGAGAAATAGCGTTACAGAATAATTAAAACCCAAGACTACGGATCAATTTCTGAAAACGTCTTAAAAATATAATCTTACTGAACTGTATTAAGTCAGTCATACCCAGGCAATGCCAAGAATGTGCATCTTTGATCAGGTGGTAGTGACTTCAGGTCTGTCTCCACCTGTCAAAATAGTAGCCAAGGGACTTCGCTGGTGGTTCGGTGGTTAAGACTGCATTCCCACTGCCGCGGGTGGTGGGGGAGGTGGTGTGGAATTAAATTCCTGGTCGGGGAGCTAAAATCCCAGATGCCCAGCCGTATGGGCCAAAAAAATAAAAGAAGCCAAGAAGAAAGTGAGTATTGTGTTCAAACCCAATATTCCAATTTAGAGATGACTAAGAAGATCATCTGAAGGGGGTGTCTTTTGAATCTCTTCTGTCTAAAAAGGGAGGATTCTTTTGCTCTTCAGACAGCTTTTCGCGTGCCTGCTTTTTAGTAAAAGACGCCCAAAAGGTTTATTTTAATTCACACATAGCCCTGTATCTTCTGGACTTCTTGGTGGTTTACTTGCCAAGTGCTGTCTGACTCTTGTAATCCCATGGACTTGTAGACCACCAGGCTCCTTTGTCCATGGGATTCTCCAGGCAAGAATACTGGAGTGGGTAGCCATTTCCTTCTCTAGGAGTTCTTGGAGTTGATATTAAAAATTCCAGGAAACCTAGGAATGATTTTAAAGCTAACACTTTTACTATGTGTTATGTGAGTATATATGATGCCTTAGAACTCATACCCCTACATATTGTGGTCCAGATCTCTGCATCGTATGCTCCCACATCCACCCAACATTCCTCTTAGAACTCATTTAACTTCAACTCTACTTCTTTATGTTCCTTATCTGCCAAGTAAAACTCCTGTTTGTCCTTCAAAACTCCAATTAAATGTTTCTACCTCTGTGAATCCTTCCCAGACTACCTGAGGTAGAATTAATCATACATTGTCACAATCTCTATCTTTTCTTCTGTTTTTCTAAATATGTGACTTTACTAGACCCTGAGTTTCTGGAGAGTAAAGATATGTGTTCTAAGCCCCCTTCCTCCCTTATGCCCATATGCACACATAGTAAACTAACTGCCGGTTGAATTATTCAATGGCAACTTGTTAGGTTTAGGATCTTTTGGGTAAATTAAATATTCTTCCAGAGACTTAAAAGTCTCTTACTACCATCTCACTGGTTTTTCCAGTGGTCACATATGGATGTGAAAGTTGGACTATAAAGAAAACTGAGCGCTGAAGAATTGATGCTTTTGAACTGTGGTGTTGGAGAAGACTCTTGAGAGTCTCTTGGACTGCAAGGAGATCCAACCAGTCCATCCTAAAGGAAGTTAGTCCTGGGTGTTCATTGATAGGACTGATGTTGAAGCTGAAATTTCAATACTTTGGCCATCTGATGCGAAGAACTGGCTCATTGGAAAAGACCTTGATGCTGGGAAAGATTGAGGGCAGGAAGAGAAGGGGACGGACAGAGGATGAGATGGTTGGATGGCATCACCGATTCAATGGACATGGGTTTGGGTGAACTCTGGGAGTTGGTGATAGACAGGGAGGCATGGCATGGTGCGGTTCAAGGGGTCCCAAAGAGTCAGACACGACTGAGTGACAGAACTGAACTGAACTGAACCATCTCAATCTCTGGCATAAAATCACTTCCTCAAACTACTTGCTGACATACGAAATTTCTTAAGAGGGAAAACCAAATTTGTATTCCATAGTCATTGGTAAGAGTTTAATGTTTAAGTGGCTGAAGATTGTGTATTGGCAGTAAGTTAGACTGGTGCCAGCCCTGTGGAAAACTAGTATCCCTTCTCTGTGTTGACATCAGAAATTCCATGCCTCAGGAGGTTCCCAGTGTTTCAGATAGCACACTGAAATGTTAGCGCGTCATTGAATTCAGCATTTATGAAGCAAAACCTGCAGGAACAACTGCAGTATTTAAGAAAGAGTTCATTTGAGATTGTAAACAAATCACTTTTATCCAGAACAGGATATACACACTTAAGAAATCACAGTTTTAATCTGCTAAATACACTCTACAGGTTAGGATTCCAGGTTTTCACCGCCCTGGCCCAGGATCAGTTCCCGGCAGGAAACAGATCCTGCAAGTTGTGTGGCATGGCCCAAAAATTTTTTAAATAAATAAATACACTCTACAAATGAAGTAAGCAAATTTGTGCTCAGAAGTGGAATACACATTCCGTTCAACAACCTAGAATAAACTGTCCGGAAGAAAGTGCAAGAAGAACCCGTTTCTTATGCAAGGTACACATAGTTGAGCCTCTGCTGCAACCATGCTGAACATTTACTCATTTGCAGGACAGCCTCAGGAAGATTTAAGCTTTTTCTTAAAGAATTCGCTTGTGATTTTAGGTGAAGTAGCCATTTGCCCTGGAGAATGCAATGGCACCCCACTCCAGTACTCTTGCCTGGAAAACCCCATGGATGGAGGAGCCTGGTGGGCTGCAGTCCATGGGGTCGCGAAGAGTTGGACATGACTCAGACACTTCACTTTCACTTTTCACTTTCATGCATTGGAGAAGGAAATGGCAACCCACTCCAGTGTTCTTGCCTGGAGAATCCTGGGGTTGGGGGAGCCTGGTGGGCTTCCGTCTATGGGGTCGCACAGAGTTGGACATGACTGAAGTGACTTAGCAACCATTTGCCCAAAAAGTGAACATTCTCAATCATCATTCTTGGTTACCAGGAATCTCTCTTTGCACTTAGGAAACAGAGTCCCTGTCATTGTGAACTATCAGATTTTAGCTTTAGCAAGTCTGTCATGGAGTTTGAGTTATGTTTGACCACAGAGATGTCAGTAGGGTGCCTTTTAATTCAGTTAAAGCCTAGCTCAAAACAGATTCAAACAATTTTAAAAAGGAATTATCCCATATCCAACTGCCTACTTAACTTCTGCACATGGTTGTCCCACAGGCACCTCAAGGTTTAAGTGTACAAAACTGAGCTCACCCTCCCTACAAATCAGCTTCTTTGGTCTTCCTTCTTGTCTTGGTAACTGACGCTTCCACCCACTGGTGTGCTCCTGGCAAAAATCAGGGAATCCTTGATACCGCCCCCACCTTCACCCTGCATCTCCAATCAGTCACCAACTCCTACCTCTAAAATATGTCTTCATTCATCCAAATGCTTCTTAGAACATTAATGGTGGGTTATTAAAGCTAGATTTATTCACATTCAACCATGTAACCCATGACAAGGTACATTTCTGGCACTGGGAATGTAACAGTGACCAAAGCAGACGTCTTTGATCTTATGGAGCTGACGTTCTAGTGGAAGAGACAAACAATAGGCAAAATGTAGTATAATCTTAGGTAGTGATAGGAAGAATTAGCAAGGTGCTAGAGATAGAATAGGGGCTTTCCAGGTGGCACAGCAGTAAAGACACCTCCTGCCAATGCAGGAGATGCAAGAAACCTGGGTTCTATCCCTGGGTGGGGAAAAATCCCCTGAAATAGGAAATGGCAAGCCACCACAGTATTCTTGCCTGGAAAACTCCATGGACAGAGGAACCTGGCGGTCTACAGTCTATAGGGTTGCAGAGTTGGACACAACTGAGTAACTAAATACGCACACAGGGACAGGGTATGTATTTGTTTTGGCTTTGGTTGCAGCATGCAAACTCTTGGTTGCAGCATGTGAGATCTAGTTCCCCAACCAGGGATCGAACCCAGGTTCCCTGCATTGGGAGTTCAGAGTCTTAGCCCTCGGACCACCAGGGAAGTCCTGATTTTGTGCTGTTTTAGATACAGTGTTCAGAGAAGACCCTTCAAGGAGGTACTATTTTAAATAGAACCCTGAAGGAGGTGAGGAAGAAAGTCGTACACATAGCTCAGGGAAGGCTTTACAAGACAAAGAACTGTGCTGGGCACTTTCAGTGAGCAATAGAGACCAACGTGGATGAACAGAATGAAGGCAAGAAAGCATAATAGAGCATCCCTAAAAGAGACCCAGAAACCAGGTCACCCAGGACTTTGTAAGCTCCAGTACTTAGCAGTTCGTTTTTAATTATCAATGTGATGAGAAACTATAGGAGGGTTTTGAGCAGGGGGAGGATGTGACCTCACTTAAAGTGGCCAGAAGAATCCAGATAATGATAATCTGGATTCAAGTAATCTAGATCATTCTGGATGTTGTATGGACCGTGGAATGGTAGCAGGAAAATGAGTCAGAAGGCGGTTGTCATGAGGGGCCTCTCACCACTGATTTCTGCTGATAACAGGCTAATCTCCAAATAAAGTGTTTCTTATGTGTGGTCATATGAGTGTATTTTTTCCTAAAGTGACATTTTCTACAAAGAAAAACACGCTTTGATACAGCAAAGGATCATTGCAAATAAAACCAAGAATTGAGTTACTAATAACATTTCCCATAAAAAATAAGATGAACATTTTCATTAAATTCAGTACTTTTTCCTTTTTTACCTGCCCCTTTCTGAAGCCCTGGGGTGAAATTTTGGTTAACTGCTGTGGATAGGGTTTATCCAGACTTCGACTGAGTTCTGGCATCTTGGATCCTCCAGACGTCTTTGTTTTCCAAGGCTGAAGCCAAATAATAGCAGGTTTTGCTTCATAAACTACCTGTAAGTTTCTTTTAACTAATTTTATGGTTGTCCTACTTAATTTTTTTTTTTTTTGTCTTGCTGCTCAGCATGTGGGATCTTAGTTCCCTGACTAGGGATCAAACCCAAGCCCCTGCATTGGAAGCTTGGACTCTTAACCAGGGGACCGCCAGGGAAGACCCTTTGGTTTTTAGCAGCTACAGTTCAAGGGAATAATTCTTGAAAGAGAACATAATATAGACGAGTTGGGGGTTTCAGGTTAGGGTTCAACTAACAAATATTGAAAGCCTCAAAGGTTTAGGAATGAGTTTCTTGTCCTGGGGCTGTTTGGAGCCAGGCCTTTCTTGCAGTGGCTCTGAGTTATTTGATATGCCTCATCCTGTACCAGCTGCCTGAGAACAATCACCTCCTTACACCAGATTTGGGAGTCCTCTGATGCTCAGACTCAAGGTTCTTGTTCAGTAGCTAAGTTATGTCTGACTTTGCAACCCCAGGGACAGCAGCAGGCCAAGCTTCCCTGTCCTTTACTATCTCCCAGAGTTTGCTCAGACTCATTACCATCGAGTCGGTGATGCCATATAGGCACCTCGTCCTCTGTCGCCCCCTTCTGCCCTCAATCTTTCCCGGCATCAGGGTCTCTTCCAATGTCAGCTCTTCACATCCAGTAGCTAAAGTACTAGAGCTTCAGCTTCAGCATCAGTCCTTCCAGTGAATATTCAGGGTTGATTTTCTTTAGGATTGACTGGCTTGTGCTTCATGAAGCCCGGCATTTTGCATGAAGTACTCTGCATACAAGTTAAATAAGCAGGGTGACAATACACAACCTTGATGTACTCCTTTGGCAATTTGGAACCAGTCTGTTGTTCCATGTACAGTTCTAACTGTTGCTTCTTGACCTGCATACAGGTTTCTCAGGAGGCAGGTAAGGTGGTCTGTTATTCACATCTCTTGAAGAATTTTCCATAGTTTGTTGTGATCCACACAGTCAAAGGCTTTGGCGTAGTCAATAAAGGAGAAGTACATCTTTTTATGAAACTGTCTTGCTTTTTCGATGAACCAACGGATGTTGGCAATTTGATCTCTGGTTCCTCTGCCTTTTCTAAATCCCACTTGAACATCTGGAAGTTCACGGTTCATGTGCTGTTGAAGCCTGGCTTGTAGAATTTTGAGCATTTGCTAGTGTGTGAGATGAGTGCAATTGTGCAGTAGTTTGAACATTCTTTGGCATTGCCTTTCTTTGGGATTGGAATGAAAACTGACCTTTTCTAATCGTGTGGCCATTGCTGAGTTTTCCAAATTTACTGGCATATTGAGTGCAGCACTTTCACAGCATTATCTTTTAGGATTTGAAATAGCCCAACTGGAATTTCATCACCTCCACTAGCTTTGTTCATAATGATGCTTCCTAAGGTCCGCTTGACTTTGCATTTCAGGATGTCTGACTCTAGGTGAGTGATCACATCATCATGGTTATCTGGGTCATGAAGATGTTTTTTGTATAGTTCTTCTATGTAGGCTTGTCATCTCTTCTTAATATCTTCTGCTTCTGTCCTAGGGCTGGATTAGGAAAAGAGTATGTCAAGGCTGTATATTGTCACCCTACTTATTTAATTTATATGCAGAGTACATCATGCAAAATGCCGGCCTGGTTGAAGCACAAGCTGGAATCAAGATGCTGGGAGAAATATTAATAACCTCAGATAGGCAGATGACATAATCCTTATAGCAGAAAGTGAAGAAGAACTAAAGAGCCTCTTAATGAAAGTGAAAGAGGAGAGTGAAAAAGTTGGCTTAAAACTCAACATTCAGAAAACTAAGATCAGGGCATCTGGTTCCATCACTTCATGGCAAATAGATGTGGAAACAATGGAAACAGAGACTTTATGTTCTTGGACTCCAACATCACTGCAGATGGTGACTGTGGCCATGAAATTAAAAGATGCTTGCTCCTTGGAAGCTATGACCAGCCTAGACAGCAGAGTAAAAAGCAGAGACATTACTTTGCCAACAAAGGTCCATCTAGTCAAAGCTATGGTTTTTCCAGTAGTCATGTATGAATGTGAGAGTTGGACTATAAAGAAAGCTGAGCGCCAAAGAATTGATGCTTTTGAACTGTGGTGTTGGAGAAGACTCTTAAGAGTCTCTTGGACTGCAGAGAGATCCAACCAGTCAATTGTAAAGGAAATCAGTCCTGAATATTCATTGGAAGGACTGATGCTGAAGCTGAAACTCCAGTTCTTTGGCCACCTGATGCAAAGAGCTGACTCCTTGGAAAAGACCCTGATGCTGGGAAAGATTGAAGGCGGGAGGAGAAGGGGACCACTGAGAAGGAGATGGTTGGATGGCATCACTGACTCGATGGACTTGAGTTTGAGTAAGGTCCAGGAGTTGGTGATGGACAGGAAAGCCTGGCATGCTGCAGTCCATCAGGTCACAGAGTCAGACACTACTGAGCGACTGACCTGAACTGAGGATTGACTGCTTTGATCTCCTTGCAGCCCAAGACTCTCAGGAGTCTTTTCCAACACCACAGTTCAAAAGCATCAATTCTTTGGTGCTCAGCTTTCTTTATGGTCCAACTCACCCAACCATACACGACTACTGGAAAAATCATGACTAGGCAAAGTGATGTCTCTGCTTTTTAATAGGCTGTCTAGGTTGGTCATAGTTTTTCTTCCAAGGAGCAAGCATCTTTTAATTCCATGGCTGCAATCATAATCCGCAGTGACTTTGGAGTCAAGAAAATAAAATCTGTCACTGTTTCCATTTTTTCCCCCATCTATTTGCCATGAAGTGATGGGACCTGATATCAGATCTTTGTTTTCTGAAAGTTGAGTTTTAAGCCAACTTTTTCAGTCTCTTTCACCTTCATCAAGGGACTCTAGTTCCTCTTGGCTTTCTGCTATTAGGGTGGTTGAACATAACCTTCCTAGCATGGGAAATGAGCACAATTATGTAGTAGTTTGAACATTCTTACCTACTCTAGGTGGCTCAGAGGTTAAAGCATCTGCCTGCAATGCGAGAGACCTGGGTTCGATCCCTGAGTCAGGAAGATCCCCTGGAGAAGGAAATGGCAACCCATTCTAGCATTCTTGCCTGGAGAATCCCATGGACGGAGGAGCCTGGTGGGCTACAGTCCATGGGGTCACAGAGTCGGACATGACTGAGCGACTTCACTCACTTTGAACATTCTTTAGTATGCTCTTCTTGGGAATTGGGATGAAGATTGACCTTTTCCAGTCCTGTAGTCACTGCTGGGTTTTCCAGATTTTCTGACATATTGAGGACAGCACTTTAACAGCACATCTTTTAGGGTTTTTAAATAGCTCTGCTGAAATCCTATCACCTCCATGAGCTTTATTGGCAGCAGCGCTTCCTAAGGCCCACTTGACTTCAGACTCCAGGATGTCTGGCTCTTCGTGAGTGACCACCCCATGGTGGTTATCTGGGTCATTAAGATCTTTTTTTGTACAATTCTCTGTATTCTTGCCATCTCTTCTTGATCTCTTCTGCTTCTATTAGGTCTTTCCCATTTCTGTCCTTTATTGTGCCCATCTTTGCATGAAATGTTCCTTTGATATCTCCAGTTTTCTTGAAGAGATCTCTAGTCTTTCCCCTTCTGTTGTTTTCCTTTATTTCTTTGCACTGTTCATTGAAGAAGGCCGTCTTGTCTCTCCTTGTCTTTCTCTGGAACTCAGCATTCAGTTGGGTGTACCTTTCCCAGCTGAATGCAGGGATTGTGGAAGGGATTGTGCAGTTTAATTAAATAAAGGCTCCTTTACTGGAAAGATTATCCTGGATTATCCAGGTGGGCCAAGTGTAATCACAGGGATCTTTACAAGAGGCAAAAGGTCATAGGCAGAAAGAGAAATACAAAAAGTAGGAAGGTTCACTATTGGCTTTGAGAAAAGCCAGTAATGTACATTCATTTCCCCTAGAGCCTAGGAAAGAAAATCTCCCCTAAAGCTTTCAAAAGGAATGAAGCCATGTGACACCTTATTTAGCCCAATGAGATCTTCCGAAATGTAAAATAATAAATTTGTGTTGTTTTAAGCCTCTAGATTTGTAGTAATTTGTTCCAGCAGCAATAGGAATCATGCTGCTGAAGGGTATGTGTGGGAGGTCTGGCTGCTCACCACTCAAAAGCCAGTAAACAGGCCAGGTTGGTGGAAAGGAAAAGGTTGCTTTATTTCAGGTGCCAGCAACTTGTGGGGGAGAGTGGTGAACATCTGTCCAAAGGCCGACTACCCCCGTGAGAAGCAGGGGGTGAGAGCTTCTATAGACAGAGTTGAGGGGGTTACATGCAGAAACAGCACAGTCATCTCTAACAGGCGTCTTCAGCTGGTCATCAGTGGTCTGACTAGCGCCATTTTGGTTGTTTTAGGTACAGTTAATCTTCAGTTCCGGGCTGCACTTGTTCCCTTTTCTTTTCAGTCAGTCCTTGGAATTGTGGCAGCTCAAGTCCTGGGTACAGTCTGGTCATCATGTAGTTAATTTCTCCACCTGGTGTTTTGGTATCTATAAGACAGCTCACAGGATGTGGCTCAGAATATTATCTATAGTCCTTGAAAAAGAACTAAAGGTCCTTGACTATTCTTAATGACTACATTATTATTATTTAGTCTCCTTTGATGACTCTACGTTTCAGCACTTCTCACTTCTCTGATTAAACTTATTCTTTGATGTTTTCCACAGGCAAAAGGCAGGCAGAGGACATGGTTAGGGGACAAGGACCATATGGTCCTGCTCCGTTTCAATCTGATCCATCAAACTGTCTGGAGATTAGTGTCCCCTTGCCTGAAGAACCTGTAATGACCTATCCTGAAGTAGGTGCTTTGCAGATGAATGCTGATTCTCCTCAAGACCCATATCATTTCTTCTTTCATTGCTTCTACTAACAACTAGACTCAAATCCTGAAAGACCCCAGTGGAACAAGTACATTGCATATTATTCCATGGTGTTGACCATCATTTAACAAATTTGGAAAGACTTTGTGAAGATTGCTAAAACATTTCTCAAAGGGGACACAGTATTTGTTCAAGAGGATCAGACCATAAAGGTTTTTTGGTCTGCTGATAGTTTAACATTATAGCTAACTGGCAGTCTAGATGACATAACTCTAATTTGTGGGGGCTGATTTCTTTTTATATTATAGCATGGTTGTATGATTATGGTAATAATACAGTAGAAGGACAGAAACTGGTGATGTAGCGTACAAATGGGAAAACTGCAGAAGCCGGGTTCTTAAGTAGGTGAGGGAAGATGGGATCAATGCACAAGGTAGGGTAGAGATGATTCACCTGTTGTATAAGAGGGAAGGACGATTATCAGGTCAGATCAGTCGCTCAGTCGTGTCGGACTCTTTGCGACCCCATGAATCGCAGCACGCCAGGCCTCCCTGTCCATCACCAACTCCCGGAGTTCACTGAGACTCACGTTCATTGAGTCAGTGATGCCATCCAACCATCTCATCCTCTGTCGTCCCCTTCTCCTCTTGCCCCCAATCCCTCCCAGCATCAGAGTCTTTTCCAATGAGTCAACTCTTCACATGAGGTGGCCAAAGTACTGGAGTTTCAGCTTTAGCATCGTTCCTTCCAAAGAAATCCAAGGGCTGATCTCCTTCAGAATGGACTGGTTGGATCTCCTTGCAGTCCAAGGGACTCTCAAGAGTCTTCTCCAACACCACAGTTCAAAAGCATCAATTCTTCGGCGCTCAGCCTTCTTCACAGTCCATCTCTCACATCCATACATGACCACAGGAAAAACCATAGCCTTGACTGGATGAACCTTTGTTGGCAAAGTAATGTCTCTGCTTTTGGACGATTATACGAGTCCAGATTTAGATAAATCATTAGGCTTGGTGATAAACGATTCTGATTGTTTCTATTTTTCTCAACTGGTTAAGAAGTCGGTCGTTAGCATAGAGAATGGATTTGTGGTTGCCAAGAGGGAGGTGGCTGGGGGAGAGGTGGAGTGGGAGGTTGGGTTAGCCAGATGTAAGGTTTTATACATAGAATGGATAAACAACAAGGTCCTGCTGTATAGCAAAGAGAGCTATATTCAATATCCTATGATGGAAAAGAACATTTAAAAAGAAAGTATAACTGAATCACTTTGCTATGCAGCAGTAATTAACATTATAAATCGACTATACTTCAATTAAAAATAAAAAAGTCTATCATTAGCAGAGAGTAGACAGGGGTGGGGGCTTCCCAGGGGCTTCCCTAGTGGTAAAGAACCTGACTGCCAATGCAGGAGACATAAGAGGTGCAGGTTCAATCACTGGGTTGGAAGATCTGCTAGAGGAGGGCATGGCAACCTACTTCAGTATTCTTTCCTAGAGAATCCCATGGACAGAGGAGCCTGGTGAGCTACAGTCCAAAGGGTCACAAAGAGTTGGACATGACTGATGCAACTTAGCACGCTTGCATGCAGACAGGGGTGAAGGCAGAGAAGATTTAAGAATGTTAGGGAAAATGGAAACACAAATTCCCCAGGCCTAAGGAATTCAAGACTTTAAGAAAAAATGTTGATCAGGACAGAGCCTACATAGAGCCTTTACTGGAAGCTATCGTAGATGTACTCATAAGATCTGAAAGCCACTTTCTCCAGAAATCTTAGGCAGAGTGTCACTGATTTATCTTCTGTGGGTGTGGTCATTTACCCAGTTACAGTATACCTTCTTATGTATTCAACCAACTCCTGTTTCTCCAGCTTGATGCTGAGGACTCATGAGAAACCCAGGTGGTGGACTTCCCCATTGGCGCAGTGGATGGGAATCCAGTTGCAAAAGTAAAGAACATGAATTCAGTCCCTGGTCCAGGAAGATTCCACATGGCACTGAGCAACTAGGTCCATGCACCACAGCAACTGAGCCTGGTGGTGGCGATTTAGTCATTAAGTCGTGTCTGGCTCTTGGACTTAAGCCCACCGGACTCCTCTGTCCATGGGATTCTCTAGGCAAGAATACTGGAGTGGGAGCCATTCCCTCCTCCAGGGGATCTTCCCGACCCAGGGATCGAGCCTGGGTCTCCTGTATTGCAGGCAGATTCCTCACCCTCTGAGCCACCAGGGAAGCCCTACTGAGCAACTACTGAAGTCCACTCGCCTAGAGCCTATGCTCCACAACAAGAGAAGCCACCACAATGAGAAGCCCACACACCAAACGAAGAGTAGCCGCTGCTCGCCATAACTCAAGAAATCCTGCACAAAAGCAAGGAAGACTCAGCACAGTCCAATAAATTAATAAAAAACCCAAGTGGTAAATACCTTTTAAGTTGTCTGCCAAACCAAGGCCCCTTTCTCCAAACCCTCTCCTCAACCAAGGGTGGCCCCTTTGCAGCCAAATTTATTTTATACATTCCCCACCCCCACCTCCAATGCCAAAATCAAAGCTGGGGTAAACACTTGACTCACTGATCAATTGGATTTTCTCTCCTAGGAATTAAAATTGAATGTAAATTAGAATACTGGGTCTCTAAGCATTTGATTAGAGGGCTAGAGCTAGGGGGAAATCTGATTATGAGAGTGAGCAGCCTTTTGCACCATGTGGATCAGAGAAGCTGAGAAGATAGGTTTTGAGTGTGAAGGAGGAGAGAGAGAAAGAATCAGCAGACGTATAGAAAGAACCAGAGGCCACATGGTCCTGAAAGATGGTATCTGCCTTGGTTCTTCATCACATACTAGTCACTGATTTCTGTCCTCAGCTGAACTTCCTCCCTTGGATTATATACAATGGTCCTGTTCCCCAAGATTCACACTTTGCATGAGCAAATCTGAGCACATTTGTTATTATGACCCAAAGAAACTTAACCAAAAGCAAAGATTTATTAAATGCTAAGCAGAAGTCAGGATATATTATGTCTATAACATTTCACTAATCTAATCTAATAACCAATTCTGTCAGAAAAGAAAGGAAGTGACCTGAGGCTGAGGGATTATTTAGTGACTCTATCCAAACTCTTGGGAGATTTGAGAAGAAAAATGCAGTAGTCACTACATACAATCCAGTTGTAATTTTTTTTAGTCATTAAAAATAATCTTACTCAATCTGAAAAGCAATGAAAGGAAAGAAAAGAAATCATTCATGTGGCTACCTTCCTAATATAACCACTCTGAGCATTTTGATACGTTTCATGTGATTTTTCCCTTATGTGTGGACTTTTAACAGTGAAACTACATGTTCTCCTTTTTTCATCAGATATTATGCCATACATATTTCCTGTGTTGCTGCATCATCTTCATAGCTAAAGTTTTCATGGCTGCCTAATATTTACTGATCAGTTATCCTATAAAAACAACACTGCAGATCTAGTTCTCTCCAGTTTGAAATTCCGAAAAGAAATTCCTAAGTATATATGGCTATTTTTATCATAAGAAAGAAGTTCTCTTTTATAGGGTTGGAGATAATCAGACTTTACCATTTTGCATCTCTCAAGTTTTATGTTCATGGGACTTCCCTGGTGGTCCAGTGGTTAAGACTCAGTACTCCCAAAGCAGGTGGCCCAGGTTTGATCCCTGGTCAGGGAACTAGAAAGATCCCATATGCCATAGCTAAGACCAAGCACAGCAAAACTTTTTAAGTTTATTCCTTTTTATTGGTGGCTCAGACGGTAAAAGCGTCTGCCTGCAATGTGGGAGACCTGGGTTCGATCCCTGGGTCAGGAAGATCCCCTGGAGAAGGAAATGGCAACCCACTCCAGTACCCTTGCTTGGAAAATCCCATGGATGGAGGAGCCTGGTAGGCTGCAGTCCATGGGGTAGCAAAGAGTTGGACACGACTGAGTGACTTCTTTTTCAGGGAACTAGATCCCACATGCCACAACTAAGACCAAGCACAGCAAATATTTTTAAAATTTTATTCCTTTTTATTGTTGCATGGTATCCCCTGATGTGAATGCAGGACAGTTTATTTAAATCATTCAGCTGTTCAAGTTCATCTGAGCAATTTCCAGCTTAGGATTACAATAAGTAAAGCCACTATGAACATTCATGTACAGGTTTTCTATGAACATAAATGTTCATTTCTTTAGAATAAACACCCAAGAGTGTAATTGCTGATTCAAACAGTACGTGCATGTTTTGTTTTATAAAAAACTGCCAAACTTTTTCAGGGTGACTGTACCATTTTACATTCTCACCAACACTCTAATGATGCACTTCTGCATCTTCACCAGTATTTGATATTATCATTATTTACTTCAGCCATCCTGAGAGGTATGTAGTGATCTCTCATTGTGGTTTTAATTTGCATTTCCTCATGTCTGGTGACATCATACATCTTTTTGTGTGATTATTTGCCTTCTGCAAAAAAAGCAAGAGAGTTCCAGAAAAACATCTGCTTCATTGACTATGCCAAAACCTTTAGCTGTGTGGATCACAACAAAATGTGGAAAATTCTTAAAGAAATGGAAATACCAGACCACCTTACCTGCCTCCTGAGAAATCTGTATGCAGGTCGAGAAGCAACAGTTAGAACCAGACATGGAACAACAGATTTGTTCCATACTGGTAAAGGAGTACGTCAAGGCTTCATGTGAAATGCTGGGCTGGATGAAGCACACAAGCTGGAATCAAGATTGCTGGGAGAAATATTAACCTCAGATACACAGATGACACCACCCTTATGGCAGAAAGCAAAAAAGAACTAAAGAGCTTCTTGATGAAAGTGAAAGAGGAGAGTGAAAAAGTTGGCCTAAAACTCAACATTTAGAAAACTATCATAGCATCCAGTTTCATCACTTCATGGCAAATAGATGAGGAAACAATGGAAACAGCGAGAGACTTTCTTTTCTTGGACTTCACAATCACTGCAGATGGTGACTGCAGCCATGAAATTAAAAGATACTTGCTCCTTGGAAGAACAGCTATGAGCAACCTAGACAGCATATTAAAAAGCAGATACATTACATTGCCAAAAAAGGTCAGTCTAGTCAAAGCTATGATTTTTCTTGTAGTCATATATGGATGTGAGAGTTGGACTATAAAGAAAGCTGAGCGCTGAAGAACTGATGCTTTTGAACTGTGGTGTTGGAGAAGACTCTTGAGAGTCCCCTGGACTGCAAGGCGATCCAACCAGTCCATCCTCAAGGAAATCAGTCCTGAATATTCATTGGAAGGACTGATGCTGAAGCTGAAACTCCAGTATTTTGGCCACCTGATGCGAAGAACTAACTCCTTGGAAAAGACCCTGATGCTGGGAAAGATTGAAGGTGGGAGGAGAAGGGGATGACAGAAGATGAGATGGTTGGATGGCATCACTGACTCAATGGGCATGAGTTTGAGCAAGCTCCGGGAGTTGGGGATGGACAGGGAAGCCTGGCGTGCTGCAGTCCATGGGGTCACAAAGAGTTGGACATGACTTAGAGACTGAACTGATACCCACTTCAGTGAAATGTCTATATGTGTTTATAGGGAAAGCCCTCCTTGTGTTTCTGCTCTACCCTATTTCCACTATTCTCACACTTTAACAGTTCACAACAGCTCTGACACTCAATCTAATGGGAAAAAAAAACCCTTATTTCCTCTTTACTTACATTCACAACACTTCAACCAGAGGTGTGTAGGTTTTTCCTCAACACCAAGCAGTTCTCAGTTCCTCCTGACACCAGCTGAGTGTTTACAGTTTAACTCAGTTCTGACACTGTCGACTTGTAGATAGCATCAGATCCCACAAGCTAAGGGCTCAGACTCACAAGGCTGCCCCTGCCCACTTCAGATGCCGATTGCAAGTCCAGGTCTTTACCTATTCCTTTGACCAACCAGCTGTAAATCAGAGTTTCCCACAACCCTTCCTCAGTTTCCATTAGTTTGCTAGAGTGGCTCACAGGACTTGGGAGAAGAGTTTACTTGATCACCAGCTTAGTATAAAATGATATGACTCAGGAACAACCAGATGGAAGAGATGCACAGGACAAGGTGTGGGGGAGAGGCACGGTGCATCCAATCCTTCTCTGAATGCATCGCTCTCCCAGCATCTCTATGTTTTCACCAACCCAGAAGCTCCGCTGACCTTGTCCTTTTGGGTTTGTATGGAGGCCTTCTCTCATAGGTGTGGTCAATTTAATCATCAGTCTTTTTTGAGGAATTCAACCTCCAGCCCCTCTCCCTTCCTTGGAGATCAGGAGATGGGCAAAAGTTCCAACTATCTAATCACATGGTTGGTTCCCCGACAACCACCTCTCATCACATGATTATCTAGGAGTTTTCCAAAAATCACTTTATTATCGTACACAGATAGGAGAAAGGGAATTTTTATGAATAACAGAAGATACATATTTCACCTTTATTGCTCTAAAGCTATTTCAGAAACAAACGAAAAAAAGTATTATAACAAAAGATGCTGCTATTGCTCTGTTCAGCTAGAAAATTACAAGTGTTTTAGGAATTATGTGCCAGGAAGGGACAAAAGTCTTATAAATCACAATACTATGATGTCTTTTGCTCATATTCTAATTTACGATCCTTTCTCTGAGACCCACTCCCCACACACATTGATGCACTTATGGGATCTCAGTTCTCCAACCAGGGATTGACCCTGGGGCATGGCAATGAAAACCCCGAATCCTAACCACTGGGCAACCAGAGAACTCCTCAGTTCTTTATCTTTTATGACTGAACTGTGGTCTTTATAATCTTTATATTGAGTTGGTAAAAAAGTTGTTCAGAAACAACCTTGTTGTTCAGGTTAGAAAAACCTGAACAACCTTTTGACCAACTCAATATATTCTAAGTACTAGTCCTTTTTCTTTTGTGTGGCTTGCAGATATTTATCCAAGTTTGTATCTTGTCTTTTCATCTTCTTTCTAGATGCTTTCCCAGAACAAAAGTTTTAATTTTGATGAAGTCCAATTTGACCATTTTTCCTGTTACAAATTGTGCTGTTTGGTATCAAGCTCAAGAAGGCTTTGCCTAGCCTGAGTTCCCAAAGATTTTCTCCTATATTGTTGTCTAAAAGTTTCATGCTTTTTTTTATATAAGTCTGTGACTAATTTTGAGTTTATTTTTGCATAAGCTGTGAGGTTTAGGTTGAGATTCTGTTTTTTGGCTTTTTTGCCCATCAAGGTCCAGTTGCTCCATATGCACTTGGAGAGGAAAAGCTTTCTCTTCTTCCCTTCTAAGTTTGTTGGCTGGAATAATAATTAACTGATATAAAACAGATTAACAGAAGAAAAGCAAACATAACTTTGTATGTTCAGGATACCCATAAAGACATGAATGCTGTGCTGTGCTGTGCTTAGTCACTCAGTCTCTGACTCTTGGTGACCCATGGACTGTAGCCCACCAGACTTCTCTGTCAGTGGATTCTCCAGGCAAGAATACTGGTGTGGGTTGCCATGCCCTCCTCCAGGGGATCTTCCCAACCCAGGTATCAAACGCAGGTCTCCCACATTGCAGGTAGGTTTTTTTTTACCATCAGAGCCACCTGGGAAGCCCAAGAATACTGGAGTGAGTAGCCTATCCCTTCTCCAGGGGATCTTCCTGATCCAGGAATTGAATGGGTCTCCTGCATTGTAGGCAGATTCTTTACCAGCAGAGCTACCAGAGTAGCCCTAAAGACATGAGACTCAGAGGCGATTGAGGCTTACATACTATTCTAAGCTAAGAAGGGGGTAGGGTGTGGGCCCTCAAAGTGGAGGAAGACAAGTCGTAGGATGAAGAAGAGAGTAAATGTTTACTCTGACGTGCAGATAAGTCCTTCTGTTATTAAAAAGTTATCTCTGGTAATTACTCTTTTGCTGGTACAGGCCCCCTGTTTAAACTCTTTTAGACAGTTAAGGAGAGGGTTAAAAAGAGAGGTCTTCCTGACTCTGCTGGGCCTTGATTATCTTCAGCTCAAAATAATCCACATGCGAAAATAGCACGTTCTGGGGAAGCCTGCCCCAAACCCCCCTATATTGTTCCTTTTTATCCGTCAAAGTTCACTCTTTTCAAATATTAATGTGATTATCTCTGCTTAATGATGAAAAAAATTGAACCCGGAAGGAAGAAATGAGGTACCAGAAACAAAGAGAGGGACTTCCCTGGTGCTCCAGTGATTAAGACTCCGCACTTCCACTGCATGGGACGTGGGTTTGATCCCTGATCCAGGAAGTTAAGTTCTCACATGTTCCTCGTACGGCCGAAATAAGTAAAATTTCTTTAAAAAAGAGATATTTGAATCCAAAATTTGAAACCTAAGAAAAGAAAGCAGAGCTTCTCTGATGACTCAGTGGTAAAGAATCTGACTGCCAATGCAGGAGAACACGGGTTCAATCCCTGAAAATCCCAGATTTGCAATCTGGGGAAATCCCACATGCTGTGGAGCAGCTAAGCCTGGGTGCTGCAACCATTGAGCCTGTGCTTAGGGCCGGGGAGCCGCAAATACTGTAGCCCTGGCCTAGAGCCCATGCTCCACAGCAAGAGAAGCCACCCCAGGGAGAAGCCTGCATGTCACAACTAGAGAAAAAGCCTGCCTGCAGCAACGAAGACCCAGCACAGCCAAAAATAAATTATTAAAAAAAGAAAAGGGAATTCCACCATGGTTCAGAGGATAAGACTCCATGCTTCCTCGACAGAGGGCATGGGTTTGATGCCTGGTTGGGGAACTAAGATCCCACACACTTTGTGATGTGGCCAAAAATTAAAAAAAAAAAAAAAAAGTAGAAAAATCTTCAATGCATCAGTGTGATAGAGATCATGCAATGCAAAGAGGAAAGACATGTGAGAGCAGAAGGGAAATCAGATCAGCTGGTCTGAGCCTCCCTTTTTGCAGATGAGGAAAATGAGGCCAGGAGGCTAATTGTCCTGCTGACAGTCACTCACGAAGTGTTAGAGCTGGACTAGAGCCCTTGGCTCCTGATGTCCAGTACAGTGTCCTTCCTGAAACATTCTGCTCCTTCACTCACTCGGCGATTATGGATTGCACATGTCATGTATACCCAGAGACTTAACCCATCACCAGTTTGATCATAGACAGTACTTCTGAAAATTGATGGCTTTATTTCCTTTCTCATCAATTCACCTTTAAGAGAGAGGAGCAAAGAAAGAGGAGACAGAAGGGAAAAAAAGGGAAAGGGAATAAGCTTTAGACAAACATAAAATCATCATTGGAGAAAGCCTAATAATATTTCTGTTCCTAAAAGAGGGAAAAAAATTAGATTTAGAAAAGCCCATTTTGAGATTTCCCTGGTGTCCAGTGGCTAAGATTCCATGCTTCCAATGCAGGTGGCCTGGGTTCAATCCCTGGTCAGGGAACTAGATCCCACATGAGACAACTAAAACGTGCAGAGAGAGAAAGAGAGAGAAAGGAAAAAAAACCATTTCAAAACACACACACAAATCCTTTTAACTTACTTAAACAGTAATTCAGACTGTTGACAATTTTATCAAGTTACAGAATAAAACAGCCAATATTAATCCCCTCAGAATGGACATGAAGGATGTTTGAGGAGGAAAGAAGTTTTTCTTTAAACTACATGATCTTTCAGACAGCTAAGATAGACAGTCTCTTCAAAACAGTTGTTTTCTCTTTCTCTTTTTTAGTCTAAGGTGTTTCTAAAGTGGACCATCTTATTTAGGTCAAAGTTCTGCAGAGTAGCCGGTACAATTCCAAACCATCTTCTATGAAGCCATGTCAGAAAGTAGTGCAAGTTTATTAGCAGACAACCCATGAGAAGTTGGCTGACATTTGGTCAAAAATAAAAATAGAACTTAGAAGAGTTTTGGTCTCTAACCCCAAAGATTAGTTGCCCTGCCTGCTTACTCAAAAAATCAGCATGTCTCTGAAACCCAAAGAAATAATAAAAGTCCAGATTCAGCATAAAACCCTGCAATTAAGGACAGAGAGTTCTCAGCAGGGGAAACACAAGGGGTCTCAGATGTGTATATTGCTACTGAGTTGAGGTCCTGCTTTGTGGCAGCAAAGGACTTGTCCATACATTGATGGCAGTTGTTCCAGGCCAATCAGCCCAACACGACTAGGACCAAACCTGTAGTCAAACACACATGTTGCAACAAGAGAGACTGCACATGGGAGAAACTATAGGTGTCTCAAGGGAAAAGAGTTACAGGATTGGAGAGAATGCCATATTTAGGTGGAATTTAAAGGAAAATCAAATGTTGTGATGGGATCAAAACAAAGCACTTCAGTTCAGTTCAGTTCAGTCACCCAGTCGTGTCCTACTCTGCGACCCCATGAACCGCAGCACGCCAGGCCTCCCTGTTCATCACCAACTCCTGGAGTCCACCCAAACCCATGTCCATTGTGTCGGTGATGCCATCCAACCATCTCACCCTCTGTCGTCTCCTTCTCCTCCTGCCCTCAATCTTTCCCAGCATCAGGGTCTTTTCAAATGGGCCAGCTCTCCGCATCAGGTGGCCAAAGTATTGGAGTTTCAGCTTCAGCATCAGTCTTACCAATGAACACCCAGGGCTGATCTCCTTTAGGATGGACTGGTTGGATCTCCTTGCAGTCCAAGGGACTCTCAAGAGTCTTCTCCAACACCACAGTTCAAAAGCATCCATTCTTTGGTGCTCAGCTTTCTTTATAGTCCAACTCTCACATCCATACATGACCACTGGAAAAACCATAGCCTTGACTAGACAGACCTTTGTTGGCAAAGTAATGTCTTTGCTTTTCAATATGCTGTCTAGGTTGGTCATAACTTTCCTTCCAAGGAGTAAGCATCTTTTAATTTTATGGCTGCAATCACCATCTGCAGTGATTTTGGAGCCCAGAAAAATAAAGTCAGCCACTGTTTCCACTGTTTCCCCATCTATTTCCCATGAAGTGGTGGGACCGGATGCCATGATCTTCGTTTTCTGAATGTTGAGCTTTAAGCCAACATTTTCAGTCTCCTCTTTCACTTTCATCAAGAGGCTCTTTAGTTCTCCACTTTCTGCCATAAGGGTGGTGTCATCTGTATATCTGAGGTTATTGATATTTCTCCCAGCAATCTTGATTCCAGCTTGTGCTTCGTCCAGCCCAGTGTTTCTCATGATGTACTCTGCATATAAGTTAAATAAGCAGGGTGACAATATACAGGCTTGACGTACTCCTTTTCTTATTTGGAACCAGTCTGTTGTTGCATGTCCAGTTCTAATGGTTGCTTCCTGACCTGCATATAGGTTTCTCAAGAGGCAGGTCAGGTGGTCTGGTATTCCCGTCTCTTTCAGAATTGTCCACAGTTTGTTGTGATCCAGGGTTGTAGGTGAAGGTGACAGAATCAGTTGTGGCCTGCCAGGACGTCCCTGGTGTTCCAGTGGTTAAGAATCTTTCTTCCATCACCGGGGACGTGAGTTCAGTCCCTGGTCAGGGAAGATCCCACAAATGCTGCAGGGCCACTAAGTCCCTGCACCACAACTACTGAGCCAGAGCATCAGGAGCCTGTGCTTCAAAACAAGAGAAGCCAACACGATGAGAAGTCATCACTCTGAAAGACCCAACTTGTGGCAACTATAGAAGGCCCATGGCCAGAAACAAAGACCCAGCGTAACCAAAAATAAACAGATAATATAATATACTTAGATCTGGACTCCCAAAATGAACAGGCTTGTTTCCTTGGAAACGACAAAGTTAAGGTAAAGGTGGAATGTGGTTCCCAGAAACCACTTCTCTGAAGCTGGGTAGGAAATCACTTCTCACATTCATGTCTTTGTGTAATCAGTTACACTTGAGTGTGGTGGGACTTCTCGCTTGCTTCTGCAACCAGGAGAATATAGCAAAGGTGATAAGATGTCACTCAAAGTAAGATCACCTCACTTTGCCTAAGACTGTCTTGCTGTCATACTCACTCCAGATATTATTCTCACTGGCTTAATTAATCTAATGGATCATTTTTTTTGAGGTTTTCATCGATTTATTCATATACTTATGCACTAATTTGAACAAATACATATACATATAGTGCAAATCATCATATTTATTAGACAAAACACTGTGCCAGGGTCTCTAGAGGATTTCAGGGTAATATGAGAACCATTATAATGGCATGTCTGGCTCTCTATCCCAGGAATATTTTATCTCATAGTTGGAGCTACTCAGCTATCATGTGAGAGCTTGCTCTTGCTGTTGAACCAAAGGAACCGAGCATCTGCATCCACAGAGTGGGCTCAGCTGTGCTGCTGCACTTGGACTCATCCCCTCATTCACTTACTCATTCGTCATATATCTATTGAGGTACAAACATGTGCTTGACATGATTTAAATTCTGGTGACAGAAAAATCAACAGGACATGGCTCCTAGCTTCAAGGGGCTCATGGTCTAGTGAGAGAGTCAGACATCTTGACAATAATTATATTGGGCTTCCCTGGTGGCTCAGATGGTAAAGAATCTGCCTGCAATGCAGGAAACTCAGGTTCAATCCCTGGATCAGGAAGATCCCCTGGAGAAGGGAATGGCTACCTACTCCAGTATTCTTACCTGGAGAATCCCATGGACAGAGGAGCCTGATGGGCTACAGGCTATGGGTAGTTCATCCTTATGTGGAGGGTGCTGTTGGAACACAGAGGATCAAATCTCTTCTCCCGTCTGGAGAGGCTGGGGAAGACTTGACAGAGGAGCTGATTGTGAGCTCTGTCTAGAGAAAAGGCTGTGAACCCCAGGTAGATAAGGGAGGAAGTGGTGTTGCAGGCAGAGGGACCTGCGAGTGTAGAGAAAGGGCTCCCTGTGTTCAAGGAGCTGCAGAGAGTCTGGTGTTGACAGGGAGAAGGGGGGGATGACACTTGGAAAGACTGACTGGGTCAAGACCATGAGGGGTCTTGGTTTCATTGAACTCTACTTCCAAAAGTTAGTCTCTGGCTTTCTTCCCGGTGACCAAACTCCACCTTCTGTCTCTACCTTGGCTGGTTTGTTTATAAACCCAGTTTCCACTTTTCCCTCTTGAGGACTCACATGTGACCAAATCAGTCTTTACTTCAGACACCAGCTCTTTCCTCTTTCTTCCCTCAACCTCTGCCAGCTGTCTCCAACCATTTCTCCAGACTGAAGCTACACAGCTTTCCAGATGCAGAATCTTGGATTCTCAAAAATTGAAGGCATTTTTAAGACTATCAGACCAGTGGTCTTTTAATCTTCCTTTTGTTATATATTAACAGACATGGTGATTTTCTTCTGCAAAACATACTTCCAAGGAGGTATTTGCACCGAAACCCTGTTCCTGTCTTTCCACTTCAACTGACATCAGTGAACTGCAAGTAGTTGAAAGAGACATCATTGTAGGACTAACGCTGAAACTGTAAACACTGGCGCTCCTAAAACCACAGGTAACAATTTCCCTGTGACTGATCTCAAGGATCTGATCTCAACCAAAGACGCTTCTTTCAACACCCCAGAACCTCAGCTTGACTATTCCTGATGATGTAAATCTCATCTTTCATAAGCAGTCATTCAACTCCTGAAAGTGAAAGTTGCTCAGTCATGTCCAACTCTTTGCAGCCCCATGGACTATACAGTCCATGGAATTCTCCAGACCAGAATACTGGAGTGGGTAAACTTTCCCTTCTCCAGGGGATCTTCCCAACCCAGGGATCAAACCCAGGTCTCCCGCATTGCAGGTGGATTCTGTACCTACTGAGCCACAAGGGAAGCCCTAGAATACTGGAGTGGGTAGACTGTCCCTTCTCCAGTGGATCTTCCCAATCCAAGAATCGAACTGGGGTCTCCTGCATTGCAGGCGGATTCTTTACCAACTGAGCCATGAGGGAAGCCCCATTCAATTCGCAGACAGCTCCAAATATTAGTTCTTTCTTAAACAGAGTAGAATCTCCTTTTCTGTGATTTTATGTATCCCAGTCCCAGTCTTTGGTTACAGAGAATAAATATAATCATGCCTCCACATAACAGTCCTTGAAATATCTAAAGATGATTTCTCTAGTTCCAATAGCAGTTTTCTTTTTCTACTTTAAATATTCCACAGGAATGGTTTCCATTCTTGGAGGACTAAATGGACCATTTAGGTTATTGGGGTAGACAAAATTTGGATTAGACATTTAATAATTTTCTCTTCCACTAAGAGGAAAGTCAGAATAGTTTTAGCTTCAGAAAACCCATGTGTTATACCCCACAGGGTTATTTTATTAGTGGGTAACTGACCAAACAAACTTAATTATAAATCAATGGGGTAACAAAAGCATTATGATACAGTCTTAGGATAATTTATTGTGTGACTAAAATCTTGCATTAGAAAAATAAGTTACAGAATCTCAGAATGTCAGCATGGACTGCAATGCCATATTTCTACTAAATAAAAGGACTAGTATGAAAGATGGAGAAGGCAATGGCACCCCACTCCAGTGTTCTTGCCTGGAAAATCCCATGGACGGAGGAGCCTGGTAGGCTGCAGCCCATGGGATCGCTAGGAGTCGTACAAGACTGAGCGACTTCACTTTCACTTTTCACTTTCCTGCATTGGAGAAGGAAATGGCAACCCACTCCAGTGTTCTTGCCTGGAGAATCCCAGGGATGGGGGAGCCTGGTGGGCTGCCGTCTACGGGGTCGCACAGAGTCGGACACGACTGAAGCAACGCAGCAGCAGTATGAAAGTAAAACAAAACCCCCAAAACTTCTTGTTTTTTCCCTATACATTTGAATTGTGGTAAGAAGTAAATTTTTGAATTTATTTCACAAAATTGTCATGGGGAAATACAGACAAAAGGAAAAATTAACAAATGAAAATAGCATTTTTTTAAATTTTATTTTATTTTTAAACTTTACATAATTGTATTAGTTTTGCCAAATATCATGAAAATAGTATTTTCTAACCCATTCACCCCCCCTTTCCCCAATGCACATCTAATACGAAATTTAGTGCTTTTTATGCTGCTGTTTTGTGATTAGTATATTTTTATTACATATTTTAAGAATTCAATAAGAATGTTTTAATAGAATGATATTATGATGAATTATCAATTTTTTCCTAGATGAGATGGCTGGATGGCATCATTGACTCGATGGACGTGAGTCTGGGTGAACTCCGGGAGTTGATGATGGACAGGGAGGCCTGGTGTGCTGTGATTCATGGGGTCGCAAAGAGTCGGACATGACTGAGCAAATGAACTGAACTGAAATATAAACTAAATTTAAATCTTTGCTTAATTTGATATGGAGACCAGTAAAGCCATTTTCAGTGTTTTTCATTTTATTTTTATTTTTCTGAAATTATTTAATCAGAATCAATTCTTTGTTTTGAAGATTTGGTCACTTCTTGCCCATATCTAATTTTACCACTGAAAATTTTGCCACTATAATTTTTTTCTTCTTTTGGCCTCTTGTGGGATCTTAATTCCTTAACTAGGGATTGCACTCAGGCCCTCAGCAGTGAAAGTGCAGAGTCCTAACCACTGTTCCACCAGGGAATTCCCTATAGTTTCTTTTTATGACCATAATTTCTACCAAATAAAAATTTCCCAGTCATAATTTTGCATATCTAAATTTTGTCAAAAGATTTCACTCTTGTGTTAATTTTTAAGTTTTATTTTATAAGGGTCAACATTCTTATTAATACAGATCTGAATCTGATAAAGTCTGACCCAAGCATGTTAAATATTTCAACTTCGAACTGGTTAAGTCAGAGAAAAAAATTTAGTATTGTATTACATACCCTCAAAAATAACAATTCACTTAATGTGGCTTTATCTGTTTATGATATCAAAAGGTAGATTTTCTTCTTCCAAAAAAAGATTCTAAGATACATTCAAGATTTCTTTGAATGAAAAAAATGCACCTTCTGAAACAAAGCATTATAAAATTATACAAAGATTATAAACATTATAAAACACTATAAAATAATGTCGTGGATTACTAGGTACACTTCATTTCAGTTCAGTTGCTCAGTCGTGTCCAACTCTCTGTGACCCCATGGACTGCAGCACGCCAGGTCTCCCTGTCCTTCACCAACTCCCGGAGCTTGCTCAAAGCCATGTCCATCCGGTCGGTGAAGCCATCCAACCATCTCATCCTCTGTCGTCCCCTTCTCCTCCTGCCTTCAATCTTTCCCAGCATCATGCTGAGTCTCAGTGTAACAAAAAAGTATGTTACCAATAAAGAAACTTGAAAAATTATAACAAGGCCTTTATTTCATTTATTTCTGGTATTTCATGAATCCCAGAGGATGAATTGGACAGTTTGTGAGGAAACTTAGAAAGCTTTTTCCATGAAGCAAACTTAGAAATCTGTGCTTGTGTCTCTGTCTTCCAATCCTCCTTCACTGTGTTGAAGAGGTACCAAGTTCTGCGCAATTTTTGGTTAAATGAGTGGTTTCCAAACTGACTGGACTCTCCAGGTAAGGAGTTCCTGCTCACAGTTTCCCGGTCACTAGATCTATGACTTGTCCAGCTTTGAAAATGATCTCAGGCGGTTCCTGTTTCACGTGCTTTGTTCATGCGACAAGCAAAGCAGTGAGCAACACAGTTCCCCGGCTTCGCACTGCTAAAGAGCATTGTAAACAAAGTGGGTTTTTCACTTACTAAAACACTTTAATGGGGACTTCCATGGTGGTCCGGGGGTTGGGTGTCTGCCTGCCAATGCAGGGAACGTGGGTTCGATCCCAGGTTGGGGAGGATTCCACATGCTGAGGGGCGATTAAGTCCACATGCCACCACTTGAGAGCATGTGCACCATGACTAAGGTGGTGATGGCAGTCAAAGATAAGTAAATATTTTTTAAGAATAAAAAAGAAAACGCTTTATATACACTAACATATGTAAAATAGATAGCCAACAGAAATTTGCTGTATGACTCAGGAACTCAAACTGGGGCTCTGTAACAACTTGGAGGGGTGGAAAAGGGTGGGAGGAGGGAGGAAGGTTCAAGAGGGAGGGAACATATGTACACCTATGGTTAATTCATGCTGATATATGATAGAAATCAAACCAATATTGTAAAGCAGTCATCAATCAATTATAAATATAATTAAAAAAAATAAAATGCTTTAATAAGTAGGGATCCAGAAAAAGCCTGGTTACTCTCACTGTAGCAGTTTGTTGAATTGCTGTCCCAATCACTTTTCCCAGGGCCCATTTGGCTATGGAGTTGGGCACCTGGAGTTCTCCCACACGGTTGTGCTTTGGGCCCTGGAATCCACCCACAGCAGGAGTCACCTCAAGGCTCCACCAGCCTGACATGTGGCTTCCTAAGATTTCTTAAGTCAATATTCAAAGTTTTCAGTGATGTAAAAGAGAGATGTGGGACTTCCCTGATGCTCCAGTGGTTAAGAATCCTCCTTCTAATCCAGGGGATGTGGGTTCCATCCCTGGTCAGGGAACTAAGCCTATGGGCCACAATGAAGACACAGCACAGCCAAAATATAAAAATAAAACTGCTCTTGTACCTCTACAAATGCATAGAGAAATTTAAAGAGGAAAAAAAGAGATGGGATTTTTAAAAAATAAAATGTGTATCACTAATTTTGTCACGTACATTTTTAGGTGAAATCAACTTGATGTCATTCATACCACTAATACTCATTTTGAATTTGGTATAAGACTGATAATTTATGTTTCTTTCTTAGAAAATACACGAGGAAATTATGATGGTAACTTTTGATCATTCAGGATTTTTCCATTGTCCTAGATGAATTTGGTGAATATACTATTTCCACATGCATTTTAGGAACTAACTAGTTCAAAGTTAGTTGCTAACTAGTTTTCACTAACTAGTTCAAAGCAGTATCAAAGCAAAGATTTGATATTTGCATTGCCCTAATGACTACTGAAAGATGATGCTGTGAAAGTGCTGCACTCAATATACCAGCAAATTTGGAAAACTCAGCAGTGGCCACAGGACTGGAAACGGTCAGTTTTCATTCCAATCCCAAAGAAAGGCAATGCCAAAGAATGCTCAAACTACCGCACAATTGCACTCATCTCACATGCTAGTAAAGTCATGCTCAAAATTCTCCAAGCCAGGCTTCAGCAATACATGAACTGTGAACTTCCAGATGTTCAAGCTGGTTTTAGAAAAGGCAGAGGAACCAGAGATCAAATTGACAACATCCGCTGGACCATCAAAAAAGCAAGAGAGTTCCAGAAAAAACATCTATTTCTGCTTTATTGACTATGCCAAAGCCTTTGACTGTGTGGATCACAATAAACTGGAAAATTCTTCAAGAGATGGGAATACCAGACCACCTGACTTGCCTCTTGAGAAACCTGTATGCAGGTCAGGAAGCAACAGTTAGAACTGGACATGGAACAACAGACTTGTTCCAAATAGGACAAGGAGTACGCCAAGGCTTATATTGTCACCCTGTTTATTTAACTTCTATGCAGAGTACATCATGAGAAACACTGGGCTGGACGAAGCACAAGCTGGAATCAAGATTGCCGGGAGAAATATCAATAACCTCAGATATGCAGATGACACCACCCTTATAGCAGAAAGTGAAGAGGAACTAAAAAGCCTCTTGATGAAAGTGAAAGAGGAGAGTGAAAAAGTTGGCTTAAAGCTCAACATTCAGAAAATGAAGATCATGGCATCTAGTCCCATCACTTCATGGGAAATAGATAGGGAATCAGTGGAAACAGTGTCAGACTTTATTTTGGGGGGGCTCCAAAATCACTGCAGATGGTCACTGCAGCCATGAAATTAAAAGACGCTTACTCCCTGGAAGGAAAGTTATGACCAACCTAGATAGCATATTGAAAAGCAGAGACATTATTTTGCCAACAAAGGTTCGTCTAGTCAAGGCTATGGTTTTTCTAGTAGTCGTGTATGGATGTGAGAGTTGGACTATGAAGAAAGCTGAGTGCCGAAGAATTGATGCTTTTGGACTGTGGTGTTGCAGAAGACTCTTGAGAGTCCCTTGGACTGCAAGGAGATCCAACCAGTCCATTCTAAAGGAGATCAGCCCTGGGTGTTCTTTGGAAGCAATGATGCTAAGCCTGAAACTCCAGTACTTTGGCCACCTCATGTGAAGAGTTGACTCATTGGAAAAGACTCTGATGCTGGGAGGGATTGGGGGCAGGAGGAAAAGGGGACGACAGAGGATGAGATGACTGGATGGCATAACCGACTCGATGGACGTGAGTTTGAGTGAACTCCGGGAGTTGGTGATGGACAGGGAGGCCTGGCGTGCTGCGATTCATGGGGTCGCAAAGAGTCGGACACGACTGAGCAACTCAACTGAACTGAATGACTACTTAGGACTTCCCAGGTGACACTAGCGGTAAAGAAGCTGCCTGCCAATGCAGGAGGGGTAAGAAACTCTGGTTAGAACCCTGGGTTAGAAACACCCACTGGAGGAGGCCATGGCAACCCACCCCAGTATTCTTGCCTGGAGAATCCCATGGACAGAGGAGCCTGGTGGGCCACAGTCTATAGGGTTGCAAAGAGTCGGACACAAGTGAAGCAAATTATAATGCATGCATGCAATGAGTACTGATGTCCAGCATCTTTTCATGTACTTTTGGACCATTTGTGTATATTCTTTGGGAAAATTTCTATTTGGATTCTTTGCCAGTCTTAAAATTGGGTTATTTGTCTTTCCCCCCAGCTTTGAGTTGTATTTCTTTAATACTCCAGTTACAAGGTTTTTTATTTTTCATCAGATATATGTTTTGCAATATATTCACATTCTGTGGATTGCTTTCACTCACTTGATGCTATACTTTGAAGCACAAACATTTTTAATTTTAATAAAATCCAATTTATCTGTTTTTTTTTTCTGGCTTTTTTTCCCCCATTTATTATTTCAGAAATAAGCATCCTATGTAAATTGAAATGGTTAGAATAGTTATCTCTGGATTACTATAATAAATATTTGTCAAAACCACCAGCCATGGGTGGGAGGGAGGTTCAAGAGGGAGGGGACATATGCATACTTAGAGCTGATTCAAGTTGATGTATGGCAGAAACCAACACAACATTGTAAAGCAATTATCCTCCAGTTAAAAATAAATTAAAAAAACACCAACCATCTCAATAATCATACAGTTATTTCATTCATAAGAACTTCCAAAAATAACTCTTGTATCAAAGAAAAACTTACAAATTGCACGGGAGAGTTAAGCAATGGTCTATGGAGTAGAGAAGGAAAATTCTGCTATTCGAAACTCGAACGAAGCATTTTTCATTTCTTTTTTTTGGTAGACTCATTGTTTCTTTTTTCTTTTTAATTGGAGGATAATTGCTTTAGAATATTGTGTTCACTTCTGCCGTATATCAACGTGAATCAGCCATAGGTTTATGTATGTCCCCTCCCTCTTGAACCTCCCTCCCAACTCCCACCCCAACTCCATTGCATTTTTGATTGATACAGCTCATGAAAAAAGCCTCACTTTGCCTTCCTTTTTTTAGTGATTCCTCTGAGATGGAATTCAAGAAACCAAATCTAAGGGGAAAAACTGCTTTTATAATCTCAAGTGTAATACAAACAGGCTTTTTGATAAAAAGCATTAAAACTTGAAGAGAGGAGAAAGGCAAGCATGTATTCCTTTAAACATTTCAATAAATTTGCAAAACTATTCAGCAATTATGCACATATTGTTTGTATACTTTTAAATTTAGTTATATAGTTATAACTTCTTAACTTAGTTATACAGTTGATATACAATATTATGTATTACATATTATAATATAGTGATTCACAGTATAATTTTTAAAGATTAGGCTCCATTTATACTTATCATAAAATATTGGCTATTAGTTCCTGGATTATACAATATATCCTTGCAGCTTATTTTATACATGATAGTTTGTACCTTTTACTCTCCCACCCCTATATTGCCTCTGCCCCTTCCCCCTCCCCACTGGTAACCATTAATTTGTTCTCTATATCTGTGAGTCTGCTTTGTATACTTAAAAATGCAAGAATTTTCATGCTTTGAATATTTTTTCCTGAGTGTTTTAAGGATATTTTGTTCTAGACGATTCATGACTTCAACACACATATGTAATATATACTGCTGTTGTTCAGTCACTAACTCGTGTCCAACTGCAACTCCATGGACTGCAGCTCGCCAGACTTCCCCACCCTCCACTATCTTCTAGAATTTGCTCAAGTTCACATCCAAGGGGAGTCAGTGATGCTGTCTAACCATATCATCCTCTGCCACCCTCTTGTCCGTTTTTTGTTTTTAATATATATTATGTAAGAGGAATTCTCCATATATTTAATATTGTGGACTCTCTTAACAGTGTGAAACAATGAGAAGTCAAACATGACCACATCTATGTTGTAAGGAGAGTCCTGAGAATCGTCTATGTCTTTGTTTTCTGCTCAATGCTTCTGATAAGTTAGCAGATGTACAGCCAGAACTTATTTTCAAACATCCAGATTCCCTCCGTGGCTCACCACAATTACATATGTGCCAAGTTCTAAGTTTTCACAGGAAGACCACAGCTGACCCTTTACTTCTCTCTTGTCCTTTTACCAAACCCTTATGTCACTTATAACATTACTTGTTAATATCCCACACTCAAAAAAAAAAAAAATGCAGGCACACATTTCCTAAATTTCACTTAACCAAATAAATTTAAAAATCGATAAAACACTTTAATTCCTGCAACACAAACCGGTTTTCACATTCATCAAAACATTTTAGAATTATTCAAACATGAGAATTGAAAATGAGTGCGCTATTTGGAAGAGAACTACTGAATTTATTCTCCAGAAGAAAAAGCAGACCTGAAGCATCACATTGCTGTAACACCTGAAACATGTTGACAAGTCTTATCTTCTAAACTTCAATGAAAGCTGCTTGCACAAACTATTTAATGAACATGCATGCATGTGTGCTAAGTCACTTCGGTCCTGTCCGACTCTTTGCAACCCCATGGACTGTAGCTTGCCAGGCTCCTCTGTCTGTGAGATTCTCCAGGCAAGAATACCGGAGTGTGTTGACACACACTCCTCCAGGGGATCTCCCCAACCCAGGGATTGAACCTATGTCTCTTACATCTCCTGCATGATGGAGGCAGGCAGGTTCTTTATCATTAGTGCAGGAAGCCCCTATTTAGGGAAAATCTTCCCCTATTAAGCCAGATATCTGAAGTATTAAGGAAGTCAGAAGCTGAGTCACTTCACTTCTTTCTGTTGCCTCCAGTTGGTAGAATACTGACAACCAGCGTAAATATATTTAATGTCTCCATGTAGATTCCCAGCACTGAGTTGATAGGGTCATATTTTTGAACCGTATACACTGGTACTACTTCTGCATACCTGATTGATTCCTGCATATCATACATAAGAAACATGCTGAAAAGAACTAATCTACCATAAATTGCTACTGAGTATACAGTGGCAACAGCCACCGTGGTAGGTGGAAGAAACAGATCCCAGTGAGAACACAAAGACAAGATCTAGGCCCATGCCCAAGGGTGCTCTCATGTTCAGAAACTTCTCATTGGGTGGACACATGGCCACATTGGAGAGGTCTCCCACAAAGCCAGCGGTGTACCCCTCTGCTCTGATGAGAAGAGGGCCTCATAATATTTTGAGGAGCCACCATTGCACTGATCACACCTGATAGGAATAACCAAGCAAGATGTTTTGGGCCTGGGTTCCAATAATACGATACTGACTGTATCAGCATTCCAGCTCCAGTTACGGCTGCAAAGGTTGCACCAATCAACACTGAAGAGCCTTTCATCATGAAGTTCTTGAGAGAAGGAGTTCTGTTCACTGCCAAAGCAGATGAAGCTGTTAAGCCAATACTTCCTGCTAAGAGTTAATACATACAGTGGAATGAATTCTATCTTTCACATACTGAGGCCAAATCATAGCCTTTTCAATAGCTCCAATCTCATTAGACATTCCCAAGTCATCAAAGCACAAAGCACCAAGACCAACCGCAGCCCTTCCAGCCATAAAAACATCTTCTCATCTGACCAGTTTTAAATGTTTTTCCAGTGATGGTTCCAAAGTTGCCTACTCGAGTTCTTGGCCAGCTTTTCCATCAGTTCAGTCGCTCAGTCCTGTCCGACTCCTTGCAACCCCATGGACTGCAGCATGCCAGGCTTCCCTGTCCATCACCAACTCCCAGAGCTTGCTCAAACTGATGTCCATTGAGTCAGTGATGGCATCCAACCATCTCATCCTCTGTCGTCCCCTTCTCCTCCTGCCTTCAATCTTTCCCAGCTTTAGGGTCTTTTCCAAGGAGTCAGTTCTTCCCATCAGGTTGCCAAAGGATTGGAGTTTCAGCTTCAGCATCAGTCCTTCCAATGAATATTCAGGACTGATTTCCTTTAGGATGGACTGGTTGGATCTCCTTGGAGTTCAAGGGACTCTCAAGAGTCTTCTCCAACACCAGAGTTAAAAAGCATCAATTCTTGGGCACTCAGCTTTCTTTATAGTCCAACTCTCACATCCATACACGACTACTGGAAAAATCATAGCTTTGACTAGATGGACCTTTGTTGGCAAAGTAATGTCTCTGCTTTTCAATATGCTGTCTAGGTTGGTCATAGCTTTTCTTCCAAGGAGCAAGCGTCTTTTAATTTCATGGCCATAGTCACCATCTGCAGTGATTTTGGAGCCCAAGAAAATAAAGTCTCTCACTGTTTCCATTGTTTTCCCATCTATTTGCCATGAAGTGATGGGACCAGATGCCATGATCTTTGTTTTTCGAATGTCGAGTTTTAGGCCAAAAGACCTCTCCTTGGATCCTTGCAAGACTTTATTTCCAGAGTTTTGAAGAAGTTGATTTTGACAACTTTGGCCACTGTTCTCATTTCTTTTATGGAGTAGTGAAATTTTGGATGGCCTCAATCTGCTATTCTGGCACTGCTTCCATTAATTCATCTGTTATATATCCTTTCCTCTTTTTCTTTTTTTTTTTTAACTAAAAGTGAATTTAATAATGACTATTTTAGTACTTAGACTCTAGGAGAGTTGGAAAGCCACACTGGGAACTCTCATCCAGGAATTATTTCCAAAATCACACTGCAGAATGGGCTCCATAAAGCTCCCCTTGTTTCTCCTGCTGCCGCTCCTGCTGTCCACGAACATGCTGCTTTCGGCACTGATGCCATCAATACTGGAATCTGGATGATGCTGCTAATACACCACTGCTCTCTTGGAAAAGGAGTACCACCACGGCAGCCACCTGTCCTAGCACTGATCCCACTGAATCAATTCCATTCACTTCTGTCTGTTTCAACGTCTGCTACAGGAGAACACTGACTGATAGAATCGAGGTCGTAAATCTGTGCTCTGGCTGTTAGAGAGGCTGGGAAAGTTTTTTTATTTTTAGAGAAACTTTTTCTTAAGACTTTTTTCCTGTGGACCATTTTTTTTTTTTGCATTTATTTATTTTTATTTACACAAGATTTAATTATGATCAGTGTTCTTTAGAGATAAAATTATAAATAAAGTGACTCAATGTATGATGTATAGTTCTTTTTTTCAATATTATTATTATTTAAAAATTTATTTTGTGGACCAGACTTTAACAAAAAGTCTTCATTGAATTTGTTACAGTATTGCGTCTGTCCTATGTTTTGTTTTTTTGGCCTGAGGAATACGGGATTTTAGCTCACTAATCAGGGATGGAGCTCTCATCCCCTGCATTGGAAGGTGAAGTCTTAACCACTGGACCAAAAGGGAAGTCCCAGAAATGCTGTGTTTAATGGTAAAGCACTGGGCATGGCCTGGAGTTGAGCAGCAAGGATAAGTAGGTGACTTCCACGGAGTCTCACACGCTGAAGATGAGGAAGGGGGCCATCAGACAGAAGAGCCTCCTAGCCTCAGACACGGCAAAGCCCAGAACGGCACAGGGAGGAGTTGCTGCTTCAAGGGCGGGTTCCTGGCATAGTCAGCGATCAAGCTGCCAAAGACTGTTCCAATGCTGGCTCCTGAACCAGCCACACCAACTGTGGCAGCCCCAGCGCCAATAAACTTGGCCACTGTGTCAATATCCCGGGAGATAGCACTGGTCTGGGACTCCCGCCTAGCCTCCTACAATGGAACACTGCTGTAGGAAGGCTGTTCAGATGGGACCTCTGGCTTCCTTAGGAAGGAGGCAGACACAAGCCTGATCAGACCCTTGGGACAAGAGTAGATCGGTCACTGTTTCCACTTTTTTCTGAATCTATTTGCCATGAAATGATGGAAACAGTGACAGATTTTATTTTCTTGGGCTCCAAAGTTACTGTGGATGGTGACTGTAGCCACGAAATTAAATGACGCCACCTGATGCGAAGAGCTGATTCATTTGAAAAGACCCTGATGCTGGGAAAGATTGAGGGCAGGAGGAGAAGGGGACAACAGAGGATGAGATGGTTGGATGGCATCACCGACTCAATGGACGTGGGTTTGGGTGGACTCCAGGAGTTGGTGATGGACAGGGAGGCCTGGCGTGCTGCAGTTCATGGGGTCACAAAGAGTCGAACAGGACTGAGCGACTGAACTGAACTCCTTGGAAGATAAAGCTATGACAAACCTAGATAACATATTAAAAAGCAGAGACATCATTTTGCTGACAAAAGTCCGTATAGTCAAAGCTATGTTTTTTTCAGTAGTCATGAATGGATGTGAGAGTTGGCTAAATGCTGAAGAACTGATGCTTTCAGACTGTGGTACTGGAGGAGACTCTTGAGAGTCCCTTGGACTGCAAGAAGATCAAACCAGCCAATCCTAAAGGAAATCAGTCCTGAATATTCATCAGAAGGACTGCTGTGGAAGCTCCAAAACTCTGGCTACCTGATTTGAAGAGCTGACTCATTGGAAGAGACCCTGATGCTGGGAAAGATTGAAGGCAGGAGGAGAAGTGGGTAACAGAGGATGAGATGGCATCACTGACTCAGTGGACATGAGTTAGAGCAAACTCCGGGAGATAGTGAAGGACAGGGAAGCCTGGTGTGCTGCAGTTTGTGGGGTCACAAAGAGTTGGACAGGACTTAGCAACTGAACAACAGAAACAGCAGATAAGAGCAGGAGGAATGAATAGTGCCCCAGGGGTCTGCATGTTTTTCAGTCTCCCAGCTTTAGCTCTGGGACTTGGAAAGGTGATTTTTTCAGCAGGACATTAAGTGGTACTCTTTACTTCTCACCAAGACTCATATGATGGGAATTCCCCAAATATGGGGAGGCAGTCTCCATTTTCCATAAAATCCATACTTGTTCAGTTGCTCAGTCAGGTTCCACTCTTTTGCGACCCCATGGACTGTAGCTTGCCAGGCTCCTATGTCCATGGGATTTCCCAGACAAGAATACAGGAGTGGATTGCTATTTCCTTCTCTAGGGGATCTTCCCAGAGGAGGGACTGAACTCCTGTCTCCTGCACTGGCAGGCAGATTCTTTACCACTGAGCCACCAGGGAAACCCATACTATGTCATAATTAAAGAAATAGTGATTTGCACTTTAAATGCTTGCTTACTATAATATATATTAATTACCATAAGACTTTTACAGTTGAACCACGTCCGCTGCCCAATTATTTATGTCATTTATTTTTTGACGATGTGGGACATTCTAATAGCTGAATTTCCCACAATCTAGATTTGGGATCATTGCATCTTCATGGTAGTTTAACATGTGCCTCTATTTCTTGTATTTCCTGCTTACGGGTGGTTGGATCTAGATGTAGCTGTATTAAGGATTTTCTCTTTGTGGTTGAGTATTTTGGTTTCACCATTATGCGCCTTTGTAAAGATTTCTCAGTATTTTTTGTTACTTACAGTTTATTGGTATACTGAGTCTGTAGATTGTCTTCCAAAGCTTCTGAAAAAAATGTCAGCCATTTATCTCTTCATTGCCTTTTATTCTGTGCTGGGTCTTTGTTGCTGCATGGGCTTTCCTGTAGTTTCCAGTGAGCAGGGAATACTCTTTAGTTGTGGTAAGCAGGCTTCTCATTGTGGTGGCTTCTCTTATTGTAGAGCATGGGCTCTAGGGCACACGGGCTTCGGTAATTGTGGCTTTGAGGCTTTAGATCGTGGGCTCATTAGTTGCGGCACATCGGCTTAGTTGCTCTGAGGCATGTGGGATCTTCCCAGATCAGGGATTGAACCCACGTTTTCTACGTTGGCAGGTGGATTCTTTAACACTGAGCCACCAGGGAAGCCCCATATCGCCTATTCTAAACTTCCAATTAAACATGTTATATCTATCCACTGTATCCTTAATGTCACTGATTCTCTAAGGCAATTTTCTTGTTTTTGTCTTTCCATACATTTTGGATTGTTACTTCTTATTCATCCTTCAGTTCTGTATTCTTAAGTTGTGCCCAATCTGTGGTTAGACTCACCTATCTTTTGCTTTTAATTTCATTTATTGTGCTGTTTTATTTGTGTAAGTCCTGTTTGATTCTTTATCAGACCTACTGTCATGTTTTTATTGTTTCCTCTTCCCTGGAGCTATTTTCAAGCTTATATATTATTTCAACATGATAAGCATGGAGGCCTGATGCTTCCTGGAATTGTACACTGTGTGTGCTGATTCTCACTTGTGCTGGTTTTATTTATGGGTCATTATGTTTGAATAAATATTTGTAGAAACAATCAGAAACCTAGGATGAAATAATGATTTTCATTTGATTCTTTCAAGCTCTTGAGGCCCTTTACTTTTCCTGCTGCTGCTTCTGCTAAGTCGCTTCAGTCATGTCCGACTCTGTGCGACCCCATAAACAGCAGCCCACCAGGCTCCCCCGTCCCTGGGATTCTCCAGGCAAGAACGCTGGAGTGGGTTGCCATTTCCTTCTCCAATGCATGAAAATGAAAAGTGAAAGTGAAGTTGCTCAGTCGTGTCCGACCCTCAGCGACCCCATGGACTGCAGCCTTCCAGGCTCCTCCGTCCATGGGATTTTCCAGGCAAGAGTACTGGAGTGGGGTGCCATTGCCTTCTCCATTACTTTTCCTAGCACTATCTTAATCTAAATTCTGAGATTGAAGTTGCCTTAACCACCCAAATGAAGAATCCAGGTTATCCCTTGCCTGGAAACTGTAGTCCTTTGCAAGCCCTTAGTTTAATGGAGCAATGGGGTATCAAGAGTCTCCACTGGGGATTGGACCTACATTTTTGGCTTCTGTGCCCTTAGTCCAGTGAGGCCATCAAACCCAGATTTGAGTGCTATGTTTGCTTCTCTAGGTTTTAATCTTGTCAGATTTTAGCCAGGTAAATCTCCCATTACCTTTTCAGCTCTTACAGTTCTCTTGTTGTTCAGTTGCTCAGTCGTTTCGACTCTTTGCGACCTCATGGATTGCAGCACACCAGGCTTCCCTGTCCTCCACTATCTCCCAGAGTTTGCTCAAACTCATGTCCATTGAGTCGGTGATGCCATCCAACCATCTCATCCTCTGTCATCCCCTTCTCCTGCCTTCAATCTTTCTCAGCATCAGGGTCTTTTCCAATGAGTCAGCTCTTCATATCAGATGGCCAAAAGTACTGCAGCTTCAGCTTCAGCATCAGTCCTTCCAATGAATATTCAGGTTTCATTTCCTTTAGGACTGGTGTGAACTCCTTGCTGTCCAAGGGACCCTCAAGAGTCTTCTCCAACACCACAGTTCAAAAGTATCGATTCTTCAGCATTCAGCCTTCTTTATGACTGACTGGAAAGACTGGTACATGACTACTGGAAAGACCACAGATTTGACTCGACGTACCTTTGTCATCAAAGATGTTCCTGCTTTTTAATGCGATGTCTGGGTTTGTCTGTCACAGCTTTTCTTCCAATGTGCATGGTTCTTTTAATTTCATGGCTGCAGTCACTGTCCAGTTATTTTGGAGCCCAAGAAAATAAAATCTGCCACTGTTTTCATTTTTTCCCCATCTATTTGCTATGAAGTGATGGAACTAGACTGGTTCCAAATAGGAAAAGGAGTACGTCAAGGCTGTATAATATTGTCACCCTGCTTATTTAACTTATATGCAGAGTACATCATGAGAAATGCTGGGCTGGAAGAAGCACAAGCTGGAATCAAGATTGCCGGGAGAAATATCAATAACCTCAGATATACAGATGACACCACCCTTATGGCAGAAAGTGAAGAGGAACTTAAAAGCCTCTTGATGTAAGTGAAAGAGGAGAGTGAAAAAGTTGGCTTAAAGCTCAACATTCAGAAAAGTAAGATCATGGCATCCGGTCCCATCAGCTCATGGGAAATAGATGGGGAAACAGTGGAAACAGTGTTAGACTTTATTTTTTGGGCTCCAAAATCACTGAAGATGGTGACTGCAGCCATAAAATTAAAAGACGCTTACTCCTTGGAAGGAAAGTTATGATCAACCTAGATAGCATATTGAAAAGCAGAGACATTAGTTTTCCAACAAAGGTCTGTCTAGTCAAGGTTATGGTTTTTCCAGTGGTCATGCTTGGATGTGAGAGTTGCACTGTGAAGAAAGCTGAGTGTCAAAGAATTGATGCTTTTGAACTGTGGTGTTGGAGAAGACTCTTGAGTCCATTGGACTGCAAGGAGATCCAACCTCCAACCAGTCCATTCTGAAGGAGATCAGCCCTTGGATTTCTTTGGAAGGAATGATGCTAAAGCTGAAGCTCCAGTTCTTTGGCCACCTCATGCGAAGAGTTGACTCACTGGTAAAGACTCTGATGCTGGGAGGGATTGCGGGCAGGAGGAGAAGGGGACAACAGAGAATGAGATGGCTGGATGGGATCACTGACTTGATGGACGTGAGTCTGAGTGAACTCCAGGAGTTGGTGATGGACAGGGAGCCCTGGTGTGCTGCGGTTCATGGGGTCGCAAGGAATTGGACATGACTGAGTGACTGAACTGAACTGATGGAACGAGACGCCATGATCCTCTTAAGAAATAAGACTTAAAAAAATTTTTTTTATCCTGCTTAATTTTCTTTAGAAGGATTGAACTATTTAGGCCATAGTTGCTGAATGCAGAGGCAAGTAAATACTTTTTGAAAAATTATACATGACTACCTCATTTTATTGCACTTGTGTTTTCCAGATGTTATTAACCCTTTTTTCTTTTTTAATGGAGTTTGTGGTAACCCTGTATTGAGCAACTATTGGTACCATTTTTCCAATAGCGTTTGCTCACTTAGTTTCTCTGCATCACATTTTGGTAATTGTCAAAAGATATAAAACTTTTAAAATTACTTTCATATTTGTTATGGTGATCTGCCAACAGTGTTCCTCGATTTAAAAATTGTAATTGTTTTGGGCATTGGGAACCATGCCCATTTAAGAATGCAATCAATAAGTGTGTGCTTTTTTTAAAAAAAATTATTTAAGTTTTAGCTGCACTGGGTCTTTGTTGCTGTACACGGGTTTCTCATTGCAGTGGCTTCTCTTACTGTGGAGCATGGGCTCTAGGACACGTGGGCTTCAGCAGTTGCGGTGCGTGGGCTCAGGTGCCTGACGATATGTGGAATCTTCCAGGAGCAGGGACCAAACCCATGTCGCCTGCGTTGGCAGGCAGATTCTTAACCACTGGACCACCAGGGGAGTCCTAAAGTGTATGTTCTGATTGCGCCACTGACTGTCTAGTCCCCCGCCTCTCTCCCTCTCCTCAGGCGTCTCTGCTGTTTAAGACACAACAGTATTAGGCCAGTTAACAACCCTACAGTAGCCTCTAAGTGTTCAGGTGAAATCAAGAGTTACACATCTCTCAGTTTAAACCAAAAGAGAAACATGATTAAGCTTCCTGAGGAAGGCATGTCCAAAACTGAGATAGGCTTTAATAGTGCTTGCATCAAACAGCCAAGTTGTGAATGCAAAGGAAAAGTTCTTGAGGAAAATTAGAAGTGCTACTCCAGTGAACACTTGAATGATAAGAAAGCCAAACAACCTTGCTGTTGTTACGGAGAAAATCTGAGTGGTCTGGACAGAAGACCAAACCAGCCACAAAAGTCTCTCAAGCCAGAGCCTACTCCAGAGCAAAGTCCTAACTCTCCTCCATTCCCTGAAGGTCAAGAGAAGTGAGGAAGCGGCAGGAAAAAAAAGTTTGAAGCCAGCAGAGGCTGTTTCTTGATGTTTAAGGAAAGAAGCCATCTCCCATGATCTATAAATAGCCACAGCCTGGAGGACAGCACATCTGTTGACAACATGGTTTCCTATTTTAAGTCCACTGTTGAGAGAACTACTCAGAAGAGACGATTCCTTTCAAAGTATTACTGCTCATTGACAATGCACTGAAGAGCTCTGATGGAGATGCACAATGAGCTAATTGCTATTTTCATGCCTGCTAACACAGCACCCATTCTGCAGCCCATGGGTCAAGGAGTAGTTTCAAGTCTTCCTGAAGAAAGCCATTTGGTAAGGCTATCGTTCAGTCGCTCAGTGGTGTCTGACTCTTTGCAAATCTATGGACTGCAGCACGCCAGGCCTCCCTGTCCTTCCCCATCTCCTGGAGCTTGTTCAAACTCATGTCCACCGAGTCAGCAATGCCATCCAACCATCTCATCCTCTGTCGTCCCCTTCTCCTCCTGCCCTCAACCTTTCCCAGCATCAGGGTCTTTTCCAATGAGTTGGCTCTTTGCATCAGGTGGCCAAAGCCGAAGCTTCAGCTTCAGCATCAGTCCCTGCAATGTCCATCCTCATAAGGCTATAGCTGTCATGCTTTGTGATTCCTCTGATGGATCTGGGCAAAGTCAATTAAAAACCCTGTCAAAAAGATCCACCATTCTAGATGCCATTAAAGAACATTTGTGCTTCATGAGGTCAAAATGTCAGATGCCAGTTTGCAAGAAGTTGATTCCAGCTCTCATGGATGACCTTGGGGGGTTCAAGACTTCAGCAGGGAGATGTGGTGGAAATGGCAAGAGAGAATTAGAAGTGAAGTCTGAGAATATGTCTGAATTACTGCAGTCTCATAATAAAATGGAAGAGGAATTACTTCTTACAGATGAACAAAGAAAGTGGTTTCTTGAGATGTAAACTACTCCTGGTGAAGACTCTGTGAAGATTCAAAAATTTTAGAATATGACATAAACTTAGTTGGTAAAGCAGTGGCCGAGTTGGAGAGGGTTGACTCCAATTCTGAAGTTCTACTGTGAGTAAATGATATTAAATAGCATTAAGAGCTATAGAGAAATTGATCATGAAAGGAAAAAAATCATTCAATGTGGCAAACCTCATTTCTGTCCCCAGCCTTCAGCAACCACCACCCTGATCAGTCAGCAGCATCAACATTGAGGCAAAACCCTCCAGCAGCAAAGACTACTTGCTGAAGGCTCAGATGATGGTTAAACCTTTTTAGCAATATTTTTAAATTAAGGGGTACACATTTTTTAGAGATAATGCTATTACACACTTAGTCGACTATAGTGTAAACATAAGTTTTATATGTACTGGGAAACCAAAGAATTTATGTGACTCACCTTATTGCTTGAGATAATCTGAAACAATACTTTAGTATTTCCAAGGTATCCCTGAATGCCTTTTCTATCTCGTGAAGTTATATATATCTGGATACTGTTTACACTATAGGTAGGAGTGCACTAATGCACAGAAATGTAAATATGTATTGCAAATTCAAAAAAGAATAGGGCATGATCTTAGCAGTGATTTACGGGGTAATTTTGAGAAACTTTGACATCTTCACCTAGTGCTTTTTCTTCTTTCCTATGGCAACTCCTAAATGGGGTTAATAAACTGTGATGGTTGCTCTTAAGTTATACTAAAAGAGTCTCCATATTTTCCCATGAAATTGTCAAGAGAACAGCAATTAATGCCTGTATTATTTCCTGGTTGAGCATGTCTGGTAACTTTCCTGGCAGTCAGTGGTTAAGACTCTGGTGCCAATGCAGGGGGCACGGGTTTGATCTCTGGTCATCAGGGAACTAAGAGTGGTATGACTACCCTCCTCCACACCCCACCCCCCAACCAAGAAGGAATATGTGAAGTTATTCTTAGTTATAACAGGATCTAAGTCCTATTTTTACATAATTGTAACTAAAAAAATATATATATGAAAAAATAGACATTTAAAATGAGATCAAAGGTGTAATTTGGGGGTCTGTTTATTTTCTGGTCATTCAAATGCATAGTTTTTAAAAATTATATCTGTACAAATATTTTGTCATTTTTCCAAGTATAAAAAAATTACAGACTAAAAAGTGACTTTTCTCTTTCCTTATCTCCAATGATGTACTGAGTATATAGTTAAGTCCTAGAGAGTAGCAAAAATTACTGGACTTGTTTTCAGTATCTTATTAAAAAATCTTTTACATATACACACTGCTTCGTAACTATTTTTAGTTATGCTGGGTCTTCGTTGCCGCACTCAGGCAGTGAGAAGAGGCTACTCTCTAGTCGCGGTGTCTTGTTTTGGAGTTTGGGCTTTAGGGTGCAGGGGCTTTGGCAGCTGCAGCACGCAAGCTTGCTGCTGGCTTTTTGCAACTTGCTGGCTCTAGGGCATGTGAGCTTCAGCAGTTGTGGCACAAGGGCTCATTAATTGTTGCTTGTTTGGCCATAGAGCATGCAGGCATCAAAAGCTGCTCCCCTGCACATGCAATCTTCCCAAACCAGTAGTCAAACCTATGTCCCCTGCATTGGCAGGCAGATTCTTACCACCGGGCCAGCAGGTAGTCCTATTTCCAGTATTTTAAAAGTCTCACGTAAGTCACATGAGGACTTCCCTGGTGGCCCAGTAGTTAAGAATCTGCCTGCAGAGGCAGGGTTCAAGCCCTGGTTTGGGAAGATAACACATGCCACAGCGCCACTAAACTCCTTAGCCACAACTAAGCTGACACTCTTAGTCTGTACTCTACAGCAAGACAAGCCACCACAATGACAGGTCTGCACCACAGTGAAGACCAGCCCCCACTCACTGCAAGTAGAGAAAACCCTCAGGCAGCAACAAACCCAGTGCCACCAAAAATAGTTTAAAAATTTTGATTGAAAAAAAATCACATTAAAATGTGTAAAAGCTAATGGGAATACTTGTTTTTATTTTACCTGGCATCAATAAATTGATGGTATAATGCCGAGTATCACTGTACATGTTCTGACAGCCATATGCCTTTAATAGAAATGTCATTACGTAATGAGAGCAATATGTGACACATAAGCCATTCAACATATAGGCCATGAGAAGGCTTTCCTGGTAATGAAAAATACTGGAATTACACTATATTTTAGTCTTCACTGACACACCCTCTCTTGGTCCCTCTGAATGGCCTACGAAGAACTTTAATGTATCAAATGTCTCAGTTCAAAGGCAACCAAAGCAATCAGTCAATCCCATAGGACAGCTCTCTTACTGGAGTAAGTAGTTGCTCCAGTTTATCCAGGCCCGTTTCATCAGAATAAATCAACTGTAATAAAATCCTACTTTCCTACAAAAGATCTTGGCACCAACCTTAGTAATATCACTCCTAAACACTGAACCTAAGCCTCAGAGATGCCCTATAGGACTGTAATAGATCCCAAATGAAATGAGCTAATTTTCTAGTATCTAACTCCTTCAACTTGAAAAATAAGGGGATTATTTTCCAGAGGTTATTTTGCAGGGCTGGGCATTCCTGTCTCATCTACCACCCTGTGTATTATGTTCACCAGCCAACACACAATTTGAGTTCAGTTCAGTTCAGTCGCTCAGTCGTGTCTGACTCTTTGCGACCCCATGAATCACAGCACGCCAGGCCCCCCTGTCCATCACGAACTCCCGGAGTTCATTCAGACTCACGTCCATCGAGTCAGTGATCCCATCTGGCCATCTCATCCTGTCGTCCCCTTCTCCTCCTGCCTCCAATCCCTCCCAGCATCAGTCTTTTCCAATGAGTCAACTCTTTGCATGAGGTGGCCAAAGTACTGGAGTTTCAGCTTCAGCATCATTCCCTCCAAAGAAATCCCAGGGCTCCTTCAGAGTGGACTGGTTGGAGTTTCTGAGTAGATACTTCTAAAGAAACTGCCTTTGCGCAACCTCATTGACAGGAAATACTGGCAAATACCTGCCAGCCCATTGGTTACTTCCTGCCATCTTTCCTGGTGGCTCAGATGGTAAAGCATCTGCCTACAATGCAGGAGACCCAGCTTCGATTCCTGGGTTGGGAAGATCTCCTAGAGAAGGAAATGGCAACCCACTCTGGTACTCTTGCCTGGAAAATCCCATGGACGGAGGAGTGTTGTAGGTTACAGCCCATGGGGTCACAAAGACTCGGACACGACTGAGCGACTCTACTTTCACTTTTACTTTCTTTCCAGTGGTTACGGTTCAGCTGTTTGGGATCTGGGTTCAATCCTGGTCAGGGAACTAAGATCCCACAAATCAATTACAATGTGTCTTTTTAAAAGTGTTTATGTATCGACATTCATTTCTTCTGTTGTCTGAAGAGAACTCATTTTTGGTGAGTCTCAAAAGGAGGTAAGCATTAGTGTGAGAACTCATCTGTAGCAGTGTTTCTCATGTATTTCTACCATGTGCTGTTTTTTGAGAAACCAAAACCTTAAGCACTGTTACTTGAAATTTTTATCTTTAAGAAATCAGAGATCATTGAATATTCCTTCCCCAATCACACCTAAACCCTGTCACCCTCTGAACTTACAATCTACCTCCCCAAATAGGGTTACTCCTCCCGAGTAGACAGAAAGTCAGAAATTTAACTGCCATTTAAAGTAACACAAACTCAATCTTCAGAATGTTCAGCATTTCCCGAAATTCACAAAACACCAGCAAACTCTTTCCTACATTTTATAAAATGCAGTGGTCGAGCAAAGGTGATTAACTATTTTCGCTTCAACCAAAACTGAAATCTCACATCTAATTTTACTATTTCAAGACAAAAATACATTATTAAGTCTAAATTAAAATGCCATGTGCAGAACACGGCAGCCACAAAACTAGAAACCATAGTAGATGGCAATTCTGTTAAGTTGAGTGAAGCAAAAGGCACTCAGTCGTGTCTGCCTCTTTGCAACCCCATGGACTATAAACAATCCATGGAATTCTACAGGTCAGAATACTGGAGTGGGTAGCCTTTCCTTTCTCCAGGGGATCTTCCCAACCCAGGGATCGAACCCAGGTCTCCCGCACTGCAGGCGGATTCTTTACCAGCTGTCACTAGGAAAGCCCTGTTAAGTTGAAAATTCTGAGGTAATTATTTTTACAGAATGACATTTCTTGATTTTGCATTACAGGTAGAAGAAACCCAAATGGTAGAAACACACCATTAGTTCTACCTCCTGTAACTAAAAACTGCATTAAAATAAATGCAATTATGTAATGAGTGAAACAGCACCTTATGGTTGACATCCTATTAAATCTTGACGAAGATCCAGTTCCCTTCACCATTATGAAAAAGATGCATGGAAGAGAATGGAATAAATGCTGTTTATCCATGTTAGTATCTCAATATGCATCTTAACTCTTAATTCTTAATCATGTAAATGTATCTCAGACTACAAAATATTAACATGCTGTTCAATAAAACTGTTAAATAATTAAGGTGTCTCTAAGGGTAAGGAGCAACACATACAACTTGGTCAAAACTATTCAGGAAGTGTATTTAAGAAAAATACAGGCTAATTGAGTTATGTCTGTCATAGGTACTTCATTTTTCTAAAAGACCTCAGACTAGATGTAGTGTATTTCTTCAAAATCATATATATCAAGACTTGACTGAAGAGTATGGATTTTGTTTAAAAAAAAGCTTTTATTCGTTTTTGATCAGGGAAAGGACAATCTCAATGTCAACTTGTCACCTAATCATATATTTGAACTTACAAGATTTACTGCCCTAAAGACACTGCACCTACTGACTTGACAACATAACTTAAAACGAAAATCTCCTTTCTGTCCCCTAAGGTTGCATGTTGAAAAAATAAACAATCCCTTGCAATAGCCAACACTGGTACTTAGCTTAGGTTTAAGGTCAAACAGCAAAACAGGAGCAAAACAAGGCCAAAAGCATTATAACTTGATAGCCCATCAAGTACAAACATCACTGGAATAAAGAAAGTTGCAGGCACCAAAGAAAACAAGAGGCAGGTTCATTAGCATAAAAAAATTTACACTTGATTGAAGGTGCGGTGAACTATTCCACAAGTAAACATGTATGCCAATCCTAATGGCGAACATGAAACCAAAGCAACAAAACCGAAAACATTAAACTCAGTAAACTACACTGAATGTAAAATTCAAAACTTGAACTTATCTAGGATATCCTCCCAAATCTAGAGCTAAAAGTTTTTAACGCACCAGGAAGATGTGTTGTAATGACATGACTTGGTCACACGTAAGACTTGCATTTACATAAGAATCAAGGGTTATCCTTCTCCATTATTCGTTTATGTCTGAATGTGAATATGCTCAACTACTCAGCTCATGCACTAACCACATAAAAAAATGACTGAAACCTACTACCCATGCCTTCTAAGAACTCACACCATCTAACAGTTAACACCCAGTACAGCTTCCTAACAAGGCCCCAAGAGAAAACATTTTGTTCAGTTCGGTGCTTGCTGTGACATAAAACCAACAGAATAGAATACAATTAATTTACTCAGCTACTACTTCAAATCTTTTAATCTAAGTTTTGTTCAAACTTTAATAACTTCATACCTATTTGCCAAAATTGTTGTGTAAAATCTAACTATATCTGATATTCTTAACCTGTAGCTCCTATAACACAGTTTTAGCCCCCCCACCCCGCAATGGGTATATCTGGACATTTTAATCAAGAAAACAAAGTTATGGTATTATGATCAGTCAAAGCTCTTTCTAGCAGACCACTGAATACAACAATCCATTAAAAAAATGCCTTTCCGGAGACAACAAAGCAAAACATTTTCTTCATAAAAGGAGCTACCAGCATGCTTTGTGCCATTAAAAATTTACTTTTCAAAATATAACCAAAGACTCATGGTCTACTAGAAAGCTCCCACTAATCACAACAGTATAACTATGCCACAGAAACTTTCATGACAATGTCTCCAGATAGGCAGAGAAGAAACAACATTAAAGGTTATGATGGAAGCCTCAGTTAGAGAGGAAAATGAAGTCTTAAGAGCATAGAATACATCTAACAAACAAGGGGAACAGAGCAGACATTGTAGCTGGCTATTCATAAAGGACCACAGTTTTCTCTTCCTATGGAGCAAGACTCCCTACAAAATAAACTGTGCGTTAATTATTGCTTATTTAAATTACACTTTTACAGAGCTATTTAGTACCTGACGCAGAAAAACAATCACATAAGGAAGCATTTATTTGAGGTTTAACATGTAATCATACAAATAAAGTCTGTATAAACACAAATCCACAGAGTCATAACACAGATAGCAAAAGACAAAGTAAAAACAAAGAAAACTAATTGGCGGCTATATACAGTTGGACACAAATTGTGTCTTGTACACTAGAAAGTCTTTACAAAATAATCATCTTAGATCAACAGAAGACCAATCTTCAATGTCCTCCTGCAAGATGGTTACTTTAGCAATCTCTTCCTAAAAACAAAAACAAAATAGCAATTAGATTTGTGCAACTCCGGCAAGCTTTCTAAGGTCCACTTTCATGAATTGTTTTAAGTTCTCACTTTATTCTTTTCTTCAATAATTAAAGATCACATGCAAATTCATTGGCAAAATGCAGTTTGGGTAACTATAATCATCATAATCATCTCACCTTGAAGTTCCCATATGATATTAAAACTTACTTAGAAAATCAGGGAACACAATCTTTTCATATTCACAGATTGAACTGTGCTAGATGCAAGGTTTACTAGAAGTGTCTCTAGTAAGCCATGTAAAATTCTATTACAAACACGAATTTCTAACACGCTTGTATTTCAAGGCAACAAATTGCTAAGTGCATATGATCTTTAATTTAAATCCCAGATTTTAAAGTTCTTGTTTTGGTTTGTAGATTTCACTATTAGCTATAAAAAGAAAAAGCAAGCATTAAATCTTAAAGAATGAACACTTAAAATGAGGCTCCACAATTGAAATACAACACTAAACAGAAGACCAAAATGATTAAGCTGTAAAAAGGCATTTATGTACTTTAACTCCTGTAAAAAACCATTTAAGTTAAGTTTAGACACTTAATCTTCAAAATGATTAAAAAAGAAGCCAAAGTCTGAAGTTTTCCACTTTAATCTTTACGCTGGTACATGAAGTTGGAAGAGACCATACCACAGGACAGCGTTTTCTGGTGTATGCCTTGCGCTCTGCCCGCAACGTGCGACCCCCAGAGATAGACGTGGTCAGGGTGACACACGGCCTGCAATGAAGTTCCCGCTGGCGGGTACAAACAAGGTATAATGTCAGAGTTAGAAGACAACATTCTTGTTTTCCTTAAGTTGTACCCATTTCAGTACTTTACCTGTTAACAGTTCTAAAAAGTTTAATTATTCCTCTAGACCACCTGGTACACAAAGCAAACAGAAAAACTCTTAAGTTTTTCTGTATTACTAAAGAAAGTGAGATAAAACTTTAAAGTTAAAGATCTATAGACACTTTAGGCAAAACAGGCTCATAAAGCAAGTAAAAATTTAACAATTTAGTAAAAACACGCTACGTGGTATTTTGTTTTTACTCATTTTCATTTGTCTATTGATCTTTAAATTAAATTAGACATTTCTACTGGTTTCTTGAACTCTGATACACACCTGTTTTCTGCAGTGTCCCCTTTAATACGGCTGGTAATTGTTTTGGTGATTGCCACCCCCTCGGGATGCCTTGCCGTAAGTGCTCTGTTGGCCTACGTGGAAAAGACAAAAAATTACTTAGCTTTTAATGATATGGTTTTGCTATATATTTAAAAGCTTTAGATGTACAAAATTCTGCATGCCAAATAGAATTAGGTATTTTAAGTCACTATAAATTAGGCACATATCACATTCTAGAATGCTCATAATAACCAGTCACTAAATCTGTATAACCCCCTGTGACGATTACATCTCAAAAATTTAACTCTAAACACTTCTATAACACAATCTCAGAATTGAGATGAATCTTAATACCATTGGTTTATGAAGTTAAATAAATATTCTTACCACTGTAGTCTGCATATCCCTGTCCATATCCATAGTTCCCATAGTTATACCCAGTATAATCATAGCCGCCATAGCCACTATAGTTTTGATCACCACCATAGGCACTATTGTAATTTCCATATCCTTGATCATAATAGTTATTAAATCCTTGGTTCCAGTTTTGGCCCTGACCTGAAACAATGCACAATGATTGTTAGGAAACAACTTCTGACCCCCAGTCCTAACATAAAATGATGCATTCCTGTCCCTCACTCTGCAAATCTTAAAAAGGAAGAATGGACATCTACAGTGCTATCTGGTTAAGAAAATATCACTTACAGTTGTCATAAAAAAAAAAACAAACGAGGGATGTGTGTGTATAAGTCCAACTGTGCCAGTATCAGGCTTCCTAAATCTAATGGGGGATAAAAAAATCAAGAAGACAGCAAGCATGTTTAGAACAAGGACTCCTGCCATAGAACACCTATCATGCCAAGGTGTATCATGTAATCTTAATTACGTTCAATGGTATTATTTTCCCATCAGTACTGACACTGTCAGAGTGGCTATTTGAAGTGAAACCAATAAAACAAAAACCCCTGGACTAAAACAAGCACTTTGCATGCTGTAACAGTTTAAATTTGGCGTTACTCTCCAATGGGCTTATTCATATTTAGCAGTTGATAGCTTAAACCACTGCGTCATTTCCCTGGAATTAGGTCTCACCTCGGCCTCGACCCCTAGTACCACCTCGCCCACCAGCTGCTGCACCTCTTCCTCCCTTTTGTTGCTGCTGTTGCTGTCTATATACCTCTTTGGGTTGTGCAACTTTGATTTCACACTATAAACAAAAGGTAAAAAGAATACAAAATTGTTACCACTGTTCTAATGTCAAGCCATTTTTTTCCTTCTCATAACAGGTTGTGAAATTTCCCTTAAAAGAAAAAAAAAACACACACAAAACCAAACAAACCCACCCCACTGTTCACTGAACAGAATCCAAATGGCTTTACCTTCCCAGAACCAATTTGATGGTATCTGCTTTCTAACAATTTCTTTACTGGCTCCTCATCTGTATATGTAATAAAGCAAAATCCTCTTCTTTCATTTGTTTTTGTATCCATAGGAAGTTCAATATTTTCAATCTGAAATCAAGATGCACACCCAAGATCACCCAGTAAAGTTAAAAAGCTGCCAAAATGTTTCAGAATGACACAAGTCATTCACAATCTTTAACAAAGTATGTTACTCTCATGAATTGACTTCTGTATAAATTGTTTCATTATCAACATCAAACTAGAGTAACCTGGCTTATCTACAAACCGTTTATTTAGAGGGGAGAGGAAAACCTCAACAGCCTTTTGTACCCCACAGATGCCACTCCAATCCTGACCACACCAAAGCCTCACCTTTTTGCTGAAATACATTAGCTATTAATTTCCATTAATTTAGATACTAGTTTCCATTGTAACACATAAAGCAGTGGTAAGGGAGGGAGGACTTGAGCAATGATTTAATTCCACCCTGACCGAACTCTATTCTGTAAGAACTGGGCCAGGGACAAAACGTTACATAAACGTATCGAATAAGAATACGCATAAACAAAAGCACGGCGCACCTCTCCAAAGGCTCCAAAATATTCTTTAATTTGTTCCTCCGAAGTATCTGGGCTCAATCCACCCACGAAAACCTTTTTGGGGGGTTCCTTCCCCTTTAAAGCTTTGGCCCTTTTAGGGTCTATCAATTTGCCATCCAGTTTGTGTTCTTTCAGTTCCAAAACCTAGAAGACAGATTTATGTGATCTGACAACATACAACCAACCCTCCGAACGACTTGCAAAACGCACACAAAAAGCACGATGCAAACAGGTTCATACCTTATCAACACTAGCAGCATCCTTGAAAAGCACAAATCCAAATCCTCGTGATCTTCCAGTAACAGGATCTGTTTTAATCGTGCAGTCCACAACTTCCCCAAATCGAGACAAATATTCAGTCAGATCTTTCTTGCTTGTATCCCAGCTCAAGCCTCCAATAAACATTTTACTAGAAATAAAAGTTGTTTATTTACAAACAGCAGTAGCTAAAACGGTTCAATTCTAAAGTTACGTTTACTACAAACTGTAAGCACAGGAAATTCATACCCACGTACAAGTAATTTCACCTGTTTACAAACACACAGGAACCAAAGACCACAAAAAAGCCCCAAATTCCATCAAGGTCACTTATCCAAATCTTTGCTCTCCACACTGCACCAGGCACAGTTTAAACGAGGCCAACCAAACACGTTAAAAGACCGTTCCGAACTAGGAAAATGCAACTTTCTAAAGTGAACGCCCACTACTCAGGTTCACCGTCTTCCTCAGCTGTCAAGTCAACGTTCCACTTGAAGAATTCATCATCACGCATACTGGAGATCTGGGCACCAGTCGCCTACAGGTTCCCAAACCAAGGGTCCCCCTGCATCCTCCCCAGAAAATCTGCCCGGAGCCCTAACAGATACAGTGAAGAGGCGGCGGCAGCTGCAGTGTGCGGCGCGGCCGGCCCGGCCCCTCCCCCTCAGGCCCCACGCGGCGCCTGCGCACTCTGGCCCCAGACGCCGCCGCCCTCCGCCTCCAAACCCTCTGCCCTTCCCCCACCTTCCGCGGGGCTCTCCAGTAACCCCGTCCGTCTCCTACTTTCCTCTTCCCTCCGATCTAGTGGGGTCCGGCGGACACGCGGGAGAATCGACTCGGGACAAGAATGGGCGGGTGAGGTGGGGTAGGGTAGCGCGCGGATCCCAGGGACGAAGAGCGCGTGCGGCGCGCTGGGGGAGGGGAAAAGAGGGGAGAGGCGAGAAGCGTGCGGTACCCGTCATCCTGCTGGTTCTTGCTCGCGTTGATCTTGGATCCCTCGGCGAACTCCTCTATGTTGCTGTACTCGTTCATGTCTTCCATAGCGGCGGAGTGGTCGGCCGGAAGGTGCTGGCGCGCAGACCGAGTCGCGGCAGCAGCGGCGGCGGAGCGTTGTATGGAGCTGGATTTAAAATGGCGGCGGAAGAGATCCGGGCGCCGCCTGCGCCCTCCCTTTATAGCCGCCCCGCCCGCCAATCGGGAGGGCTGCTGGGCGGTGACGTGGCGCTGGGCCCGGCGCGCCCCCTGCCGGGCGGAGCTGGGAGCGAGCGAAGGGAGGAGCGGGGCGAGCTGCCGCGGCGGCCGCGGCCGCCAATGGGAGAGGCTGCGGGAGGCTAAAGTAGCGGGAGCGGAGGGGAACAATGGCGGCGGCACATGGGAGAGTCGGGGCGGGACCTCCATCACGGCCCTCCTGCTGAGAAACGAGGTCGCGAGTGAGGGGACGCGGGCTTGGGAAAAGAGACGCGTCAGAAGAGAAACAACGACGGGGCGAGTCCTGGGGTCAGAATCCCGAGCAACGCCACAGTCCCTCTTGCCTTGAGAGCCTTTTGTCTCTGGCGTCCGGTCCAGCCCACTCCCAGCCAAGAGCCGTCAACCCCGCCTTTTTCCGCCCTCGGTTCCCCCAGCGCAGAGCTGCTGCTATCGATTAGCACCGTGGCCGCGCCGCTCCGGAAAAAGGCGGACTGCGCCCGGCGCTGGCGGCTGAGGCGGCGAGCGCGCCGGCCGTCCGCCCGCCGCGCGCACGCGTGTTTTGTCCTCGAGCTGGCTGGAACCAGCCGAACAGGAAGCGGGCGCGCGGCGGCCTCTCAGGGCGGCCGCGCGGCGCGGACGCCTCTTCCGCTGCCGCCCCAGGCGCGCGGGCCGAGGGGGGCGCGGCGGGCCTCGCGCTAGCCGATCGGCCGACGCCGTCCAGCTGACCGGGACCTGAACGGCCTCCTTCGGTGGCTGAGGAACGGCAGGAGGGGCGCGGACCCGGTCGGATTACTGTAAAAAATGCCAAAGCCGAAGCTGTGGGCGGGGAGGGAGGGGGCTAGGTGCCGTAGAGGGCAAGGGGCACTCACATCCCCGGCGCGCCACTCGCGGGGCTCCCGTCTGCACGTGCCCCGAGCCTCTCCCGCTCGCTCAACCAGTCTGCGGAGAGCGCGCTCCCGCGCACCCGTCTCCCGCGTTCGCTTCTTTGTTCCCGCCCACGCGAGGCCCCATTTTGACGGATCGGGTTCGAGGCCCTCTAGCGGCCAATCGACGTCGGCACTGTGCCTCGCCCCGCCCCCTCGGAACCTCGTGAGGACCGCCCTCTCTTTCTGCCCACGTGGTCTGGGCCTCCCGCCCCGGGCAGCTGGCGAGTTCAGGGTCCTTGGGCTGCGGATTTCTCCACGTCCGGAGGCGCTGACCAGTCCTCTCCGCCTCGTGCCTCAGGCCGCGCTGCGGTTATCTGCTCCGGGACTTTTTTTCTGGGCCACCAGAAGCCCAGCCCTTTGCTGGGGGCGCTGCCGGCGCCGCCCTCCGCCCTCTCTACCAGTAGGCCGTTTCTCTTGGTAGCAGTCGGTGGGGTGGGGAAATGGTCGTGCTTTCGGTGCCCGCCGAAGTCACTGTGATCCTGTTAGATATCGAAGGTACCACAACCCCGATTGCTTTCGTGAAGGTGAGGGGCGGAAGGGAGCGGGGCAGTTACTTACGCTTTAAACCCAAAATGTTGAAAGTATCGCAGACCTTGCACTAGAGACACGAGGAGTGGGAGAGACGGTGTAGCTTTGCTCCGACTCTGGGGTGGGAGGAGGTAGTCTGCGGCGTATTGCTGGATGTATTTTCTCCTCATCTTCACCTTCCCCCGTCCCTGCCCTCGGTTGTTTGCAGGTGGGTGGGAAGGGAGGGAGGTGGTGGTGAAGAAGGGCGGAGGAGGGCAGGTCCGCGGCGGCAAGGTGAAGAGGTGTGGGCGCCGCCCGCCGGGCAGGTGTGCGCCCCGTCACCCCGCAGGTAAGCGACTGCCTCGTGCCAATATGGACCTGGGGAGTCGGCGGCCGCGATCTAGTGGTCCCTGAGGCTTCCAGCCCCGCAAAATGGAAAGACTGAAGCGTCAGGGTGACTTTTCAGGTAGCCTTGGTGTCTTAGGCAGTAATGGTTATTCTTCGCCTTTTCCCACTCCTGCTGTTCGTGGCCGAGCCTCTCACTGAATGTTCCTGGACGAGGTTAGCAACGATCTATAGTCCGTCCATTTTCCTTTTTTTAAAAAGAAGACAAAGTTCTTACCCAAAGTCGTCTAGGATAGCAGTGCTAACCAAATTGTCTACATCTAGTTCACAAAACTTTGCATTAGAGCAGGTTCCTTTTTTATATATGTTGTATTTGTCAGGATGATTAAATATCAGATATTAATATAATTTTTAAAAGAATCCCTCAGGCCTAGTCTTCTGTTTATTTGACTTTTAGAGGTTTAAGATAAAAGTTCTCATAGAAGTGCTTGTGTGCAATAATTGAGATACCGTTTACAAAGTAGGGAAAACCCGTCTTCCAGCAAACTGAAAGTCTTAGTTTTAATTAAAAAATTTTTTTAAAGTTACCTGTGAAGAATGTTTTTCTTGATCTGCTGCTGCTAAGTCGCTTCAGTCGTGTCCGACTCTGTCCGACCCCATAAACGGTAGCCCACCAGGCTCCCCCGTCCCTGGGATTCTCCAGGCAAGAACACTGGAGTGGGTTGCCATTTCCTTCTCCAATGCAAGAAAGTGAAAAGTGAAAGTGAAGACGCTCAGTCGTGCCCGACTCTTAGCGACCCCATGGACTGCAGCCTACCAGGCTCCTCCGTCCATGGGGTTTTCCAGGCAAGAGTACTGGAGTTGGGTGTTTCTTGATCTAGGTTATGATATAAAATTGTTGTACACTTTTAGGTCTCCACTGTAACAACCACTTACAAATTCTTTAGAAGGATCACAATACCTTGACATCCAGCATAGTGTCTTAAGAAATCTAGTTTGGCATTTTTTTCCCCAAGTTTTTAAGTACACGTGAGGCCTCTGCAGAAATATTCAGAATTGGCCAAATGTTGATAACTGAGTCGACTTTTCTTTCTCTTTTGATTGTGACAAAATAACTACTTTCTTGTAGTTTTCAAAGAAAAAAAGGATTCTGCATTTTTATGGTTCATAGTTTACAAGTCACAGTCTTGCTTTCCACTGTTATCAGAAGACCAGGAGTAATGACAAGTAGTAATATGGCATATATACCATTCTTGGAAAATCTATTTAGGGAGAAGATATCTCATGCAAATCAATTTTGTAGCAAAAAATAATGCATCTCTTTCACCTTTTTTAATCTTGTCTTCTGCAAGATGAGCTGAGCCACTTCTTGGAATCTTTGTTTATGACAGACTTATTCTGAGATCTTTCTGAGAATGAAAATGCCTTAATGGTCTAAATATTTTTTTTTTTTTTTTTGCGTTTGAGACCAGACTGCAAAAAAAAATCACTCAAGGATCTTGTTCTAAGGATAATTTATTGTGCTTTGTCCTATAATCAATTATTATTTTTATTAAGGTTAATTACTACAATTGTCTATTTGCTATGCATTAAATGATCAAAACCAGTGTTTCTGAGAGTGTGTTCGGAAGAACATTAAGTCTTTGTGGATGTTTATTGTAACTACACAGAAAAAGATTACTAAATGCATTTTGAGAAAATGGTCTATGCTTATTCAACCAGGTTTCTTTATTGCACACCTTCTCAGATCCTTTGTATCATACACACACTTGCACACACATAATGCTTTGTGAACCTTCAAGAGACTAGCATTTCACAAATTTATTTGAACCAAGAAATCCTTTAGCACAGTGTCTGTATCTTTTGAATACAGATTTTTTAAATTTAGCATCTCTTTAAAGAGATGCTAAATTGTATCCTTCTTGGACCTCTGTTCTACTTTGGGCTTTAGTCACGTTAGTGTGTGAACTTGGAAATGATGAAAGGAAACATTGAGATGCGACTGGTATCCTTGACTACAAGTCAGGTTGTGTGCACTGTTGCATATTACTGATAGGAGACAGGCTCTGAAAAACTGAACAGTTTGCCTGGGATTTGAAACCAAATTGTCGGGAATCACAGTGCTTGTTCCATCTTCTTTGCCTGGTCTTGTGGGTGTTAAATGACACAGCTGACACGAGAGCACTTTAATCAGTAAGAAATACCATAAAAGTATATGGTGGCAAATTTTAGTTTACACCACCTCTTGGTGATAGGTTTAGGAGTACACCCTTGGAACAGAATAACTGTACTTTATTTGGGGGTTTGGTTCTGCCGTCAGTATACACTGTGAAAATTGAGTATTGTCAAAAATTGCCGTTGTGATTGTCATACTGAGTGAAGTAAATCAGAGAAGGAGCAATATCCTATGACATTCCTTGTATGTGGAATCTAAGAAATGATACAAATGAATTTACAAAACAGAAAGAGACTCACAGACTTAGAGAACAAACAGTTTTGGGCTGGGGAGAGGCGGAGAGGGGAGGAAGAGATAGTTAGGGAGTTTGGGATGACATGTACACACTGCTGTAATTAAAATGGATAACCAACAAGGACCTACTGTATAGCATGGGGAACTCTGCTTGGTGTTATGTGACAGCCTGGGTGGGAGGGGAGCTTGGGGGAGAATGGATACATGTATATATATGGCTGGGTCCCTTTGATGTCCACCTAAAACTATCACAGCATTGTTAAATGGTTACACCCCAATACGAAAGAAAAGGTTTTTTTTTAAAAAAATGCCTTTGAAATACCCTTAGGAAGCCAGTCCTCTCTGGAGACTGATGCATCCATTTTTCCTTCAGAGTTGAAACATTGCTGCTGCTGCTTTTGAGCATCGGAGGAAGTAGTTGGTTTGGGATTAGGTGACGTAGATGAAAAACATATTGTGTCAAACACTAGGCTCACACTGAACCATTCATGCTGTCAGAGACACTGGGGAACTGAGACTGTCTCAGGGAACAGAATACCTTCTGTGAGTGGAATGGCAGACAGGTTACCAGCACTGGTTATATTTATTTTTTCCCTTTCTCTGTCTCTTTTTCCCCTTGCTAAGTAGTTAGAGTTGAAGGTGTCTGTGATGCAACTTATAACGATATAAGATGACACGAACTCCTAGATATCTTACAGGATTCCATAGAATCTTCCCAGTCTGGAAATGTGTTCTGTGAACAGCCTGTTGCTCTGTCAGGACATGCCTTTAACCCTTAGGCTACAGATAATAATAAACAGTGGTTTTCCTTAACTGCTAATATATCTTATTTTCTTCGAGTCAGAATGGTCAAATTTCTGGAGTGAGAAGGGTTCCTAGCTTGGATCATCTAGTCAGTGTCACAACCAGCTAATTAATTTCTCATATGAATCAATGGATGCCTAGAGGCATGTCTTGGTGAGAGTCATCACGACTTGTTGGGGACAAAGCAGCAGTAGATCCCAGCTTTCCCTCGATGGTTCCCAGTGCATCTGAGTCCTCAAAGCCATCAGTCCTGCCCCTCACTGCAGAACATGTGCCTCTGGAGGTTCTTTTCTTTTCATGCACTGACTGTGATCCTCTATGGTAGTGATCACTCAACATTTTTTGGTTATATAAACCATCAGCGGGCTTTCCCGATGGCTCAATGGGCGAAGAATCCGCCTGCAGTGTAGGAGACACAAGAAACACAGGTTCAACTCCTGGGTTGGGAAGATGCCCTGGAGAAGGGCATGGCAACCCACTCCAGTGTTCTTGCCTGGAGAATCCCATGGACAAAGGAGCTTGACGGGCTACAGTCTAAAAGGTCGCAGAGAGTCAGACATCACTGAGTGACTACACACACACGTATACACACACACACAGCATCAGTAGAGTTGGGGCAGGCATAACCAATAGAACTTATTGTAACCAACAGAATTTCTTGTGTATTGTTATTAAGTTATAAAGTAAATTAGAATTCAAAGATGAGGTTTAAATAAGTATAAATGAATGGGTTTGTATTTTCCTCCCTTATCCCTTTGAATCATCTTGCCTGCACCCCATGGAGCCGCCAGAGAATCTTTGTCCGTGGTGATGTAATACTCATTTTTCTGAGTTTTTGCATTGTGTTATTCCAATGATTTTAGTCTGTAAGCTGTGAAATAACACCATTACCAGTCCTGTAGTTATCCTGTCAGGAACCTTCAACTATTGTTTTTGAGTTGGGAAGATAATCTCTTGTTTCTGAAAATTTGGTGCTTTTCCTGTCATTACACATCAAATTAGTACTTGTAACAACAGTTGGGGCAGTTACGATCTATGAAGTCAATGCAAACACCATCTTAGCAAATATTGAAACACTGTCCATAGAGAAGATGAAGGGAGCGGTTCCTGTGAACCTCTGGTCGCAACTGATGGATAGATAACCTTGTTTTGTGTGTTTCTGTTTGTCTTACTTAATACATATCATCGACTCCCTAACACTGAGCTTGCTGCTGATGGCGCTGTAACTTAGGCTGTGCTGGAGCTTCTCTAACCGCATGTGCTTTCTCCAGGAGCTAGTCTTCTTGCCTTAGGAACACTAGACAGCACTTGAGCACTTTGGGGGCAGTCACCAACAAAAAGCACAAAATGTGAAAATGTAGTGGCAAACAGACTTTGAAAAGGATGCTTGTTTAAAATACGAGAGGTGAAGTAAGGCAAAGTATCACCTCATACTGGGAATGTGTGCAGCTGCTTTTCCACAAGTTTTGCTCTTCTGCTCATGTATGTACCTGTTGTCAGAAAAGTGCGAAAGTTCAGTGAATAATGATTTGGAGGTTATGAATAAATTTTAGTAGGTAGAATTTGTAAATATAGTATCTTTAAATAACAGGGATTGGCGGGACAGAGTGTAGTATTTATCAGGATGAGCTTGGTGACTGCAAGTCTGGCTTAGCTTCTGGATCCCTGAATGATTTATGGCAAGGTAGTTACTGTCCTTTGAGTCTTCGTACAGATGTCCTGTACAGTGTCCTGTACTGTGGGGATAGCAACCCCATAAGGCTGTTGGGAACATTAATGAATACACGTGCTCAAGGATTGTGCTCAGTCACTCGGTCATGTCTGACTCTCTGTGACCCTGTGTGTGGACTGTAGCCCGCCAGTCTCCTCTGCCCATGGGATTTTCCAGGCAAGAATACTGAAGTGTGTTGCCATTTCCTCCTCAGGGGATCTTCCTGACCCAGGGATCGAACCCAAGTCTCCTGCATCTCCTGCCTTGGCAGGCAAATGCTTGACTACTGAGCTACCTGGAAAGCAAGGAATGAATATTTAGCCCCCTGTATAAAATAAATAAATATATTTCCATCAGTATTTCATTCGCTATCAACAAACCTTGTCAGAGAGTAGAGGGTGAGCGGCAGTGGTTGGGTATGTTTTTCATTTATGCCTTGGGAAGACTTTTCATGCTTGAAGATAAAGTCTTTGTAATAATTAAGAACCTTCTATTAACTGAAACTATGAATCTGATTAGGATATTTGTTCCTAGAGAGTGTATTAAGTGGGTTGTGGTGAGTACCCTTGCCAGTGGCCCTTTATATCTGTGCTTCTCAGACTTGAATGTGTAGACAAATAATCCAGAGATCTGGCTAAAATGTAGTTTCTGATTCAGAAGATCTGGAATGGTACTTTTTTTTTTTTTTTTTCATTTTTAGTGACATTTGTTGTTTTCTAATTTTACAAGCAGTACATGTTCATTGAAAACAGAAATACATAAAAGCATAAAGTAAAAATTGACAATCACGCATAATTCACACTGGCCCCCTTCCCACCAGAAATAAGTGTTATTTGCATTTTGGTGCATTTCCTTCCAGTGTATACATGTTTGTTTGTTGTCTTTTTCTTTTTCTGGCCAGGCATCTTAGTTCCCTGACCAGGAATCGAACCTGTACCCCCTGCATTGGGAGTACGGAGTCTTAACCACTGGACCGCCAGTGAAATCCCGTAGTGCTTTAAATGGAAGTATAATTGACCTACAGTACTATGTTAGTTACAGGTGTCATGGTGATTCAGTATTTCTGTACATTATAAAATGATCATCATGATATGTCTGGTTAACATCTGTCACCATACAAACATACTACAGTATAAATGGTTATATTCCTCATGCTGTACGTTTCATCCCCATTTATTTTGTAATTGGGAGTTGGTACCTCTTAATCTCCCTCACCTATTTCATTACTTTCTCCAGATTCCTCCCTTCTGGTAACCGCCTGTTTATTCTATCTATGAGTCTGTTCTGTTTTGTTATGTTCCTTCATTTGTTTTGTTTTTTAGATACGTGAAATCAGACAGTATTTGTCTTTGCCTTATTTCACTTAGCATAATAACCTCTCAGTTCAGTTCAGTTCAGTCGCTCAGTCGTGTCCAACTCTTTGCAACCCCATGAATCGCAGCACGCCAGGCCTCCCTGTCCATCACCAGCTCCCGGAATTCACTCAGACTCATGTCCATCGAGTCAGTGATGCCATCCAGCCATCTCATCCTCTGTCGTCCCCTTTTCCTCCTGCCTCCAATCCCTCCCAGCATCAGTCTTTTCCAGTGAGTCAACTCTTCACATGAGGTGGCCAAAGTACTGGAGTTTCAGCTTTAGCATCATTCCTTCCAAAGAACACCCAGGGCTGATCTCCTTCAGAATGGACTGGTTGGATCTCCTTGCAGTCCAAGGGACTCTCAAGAGTCTTCTCCAACACCACAGTTCAAAAGCATCAATTCTTCTGCGCTCAGCTTTCTTCACAGTCCAACTCTCACATCCATACATGACCATAGGAAAAACCATAGCTTTGACTAGATGGACCTTTGTTGGCAAAGTAGTGTCTCTGCTTTTCAATATGCTATCTAGGTTGGTCATAACTTTTCTTCCAAGGAGTAAGTGTCTTTTAATTTCATGGCTGCAGTCACCATCTGCAGTGATTTTGGAGCCCAGAAAAATAAAGTCTGACACTGTTTCCACTGTTTCCCCATCTATTTGCCATGAAGTGATGGGACCAGATGCCATGATCTTCATTTTCTGAATGTTGAGCTTTAAGCCACCTTTTTCACTCTCCTCTTTCACTTTCATCAAGAGACTTTTTAGTTCCTCTTCACTTTCTGCCATAAGGGTGGTGTCATCTGCATATCTGAGGTTATTGATATTTCTCCTGGCAATCTTGATTCCAGCTTGTGCTTCTTCCAGCCCAGTGTTTCTCATGATGTACTCTGCATATAAGTTAAATACCCTCTAGGTGCATATATGTTATCACAAATGGCAAGATGTCAATCTTTTTTTTAATGGTTGAATAATACGGAATGGAAGTTGAATTTTGAACAGGTTCCCAGGTGATGCTGATGCTGTCGGTCCGTGGATTGAACTCTGAGTAGTTAGGCTGTATACAGAAGCCAAGATCTGTTAGCGTCCCTCTTTCCTAATGGCTCATTGGAGGTGACAGAGCAGACCAAGATAGTGTAGGTGAATTAAAGGAGGTCTGTCATCGTTAACAGAACCAAAACTTCTCAGAAGTCAAGTAAATTGACAAAAGAGAAAGATAATGAAATAAACTGGTAAATAACAAAGCAATAAGCAAGTGGTCACTTCCCCAGCTTTTGCAAATTGTCTTCTAGGAACTGAACTGTAATAATAACTTTCTTTTTTTTGTTGTTTGTGGAACTCGCCAACCAGGGATTGAACTTGCGGCCCCTGCAGTGAAGCTCGGAGTGTTTTTTATTATTATTTATGTGTTTGCCTGTGCTGGATCTTAGTTGTGGCGTGCAGAATCCAGTTCCCCGACCCGGGCTCAAACCTGGGCTTCCAGTAGGGGGAGTGTGAAGTCTTAGCCCCTGGACCACCGGGGAAGTCCAAAGCAATTTTCTTTTATTTTTTCTTAAATATTTATTTACTTATTTGGCTGCATCAGGTCTTAATTGCTGCATGTGCTTAGTTGCTGTGTGGCATTTGGGATCTTAGTTCCCCAAGCAGGGATAGAACCTGCACTCCCTGCATTGGAAACACTGAGTCCAAACCGCTGGACTGCCAGGGAAGTCCTGGGATTATAATTTTTTTTTTTAATTGAGGTTTTTTTTTTAAGATTCTGTTTAAGGACTGTAGTGCTGTGGAAGTTGGTAAAGACAATATGTAGGACCTGGAGTTTTACCTTAGAGTACAGAATTTTTGGCAGTGTTTTGAATAAGACCAAGAGAAAAGATGTCTCAAACTTAATCTTCTGCATTCTGAATTAAGCAGAAAAATCCTTGATCCTATCAGTGGTATTTTTTTGAGTAGCAGATACTCATTTCATTGAAAATCAAAATGATAAAAGATTGATTCATGTTTAACAATGGAATCTAGTTTGTATGCTTTTCTGACATTTGTTTAGTAAATTTCTTTGCACTATATTTTATGCTAAAGCACTTTTAGAAATAGCTCACACAATCGATTGTTTAATAATACTTGTAATTTACTCTCATGTTGTCTTATATTCTAACAATATATTTTGGAAGATAATAATGAGGAAATGTTGAAGTTGACTTTTTTTTTTTTCCTCTCACGAAAACTACTATGTTAATTTTATGGTCTTTGTAGGAAGAGAACTTGTGTTGTTTGAGAGTATCTCCCAACTTTAGTTTAATAGCCATTTAATAAGGATGATCATTTCTAATGTTCTCAGCATTGAGAACTGTAGGGCGCTGACTCCACCCTCAGTATGAAACTGTTACAGGACTGCCCATAAGAGGCAGCACGCAGGAGCTTTTTCCACCTGTGTGGTTTATTATTGATGCTGTAATTGTGTCACTTTGCCTGGGTTCCTTCAATCTAGGGATTCAGGCTTTTTCATCTCCAGGAATGGGGGGAGTAGGATCTGTCATGCTCACAAGGTAGAGAAGAAGATCAAATGAGATAGATACAAAAAGCTTTGATCCCTGGATACAAGGTGAGCTTCAGTTCAGTTCAGTTCAGTCTCTCAGTCGTGTCCAACTCTTTGTGACCCCATGAACCGCAGCACGCCAGGCCTCCCTGTCTATCACCAACTCCCGGAGCTGACTGAAACCCATGTCCATTGAGTTGGTGATGCCATCCAACCATCTCATCCTCTGTCACCTCTTCTCCTCCCGCCTTCAATCTTTCCCAACATCAGGGTCTTTTCAAATGAGTCAGTTCTTCGCATCGGGTGGCCAAAGTATTGGAGTTTCAGCTTCAACATCAGTCCTTGCAATGAACATTCAGGACTGATTTCCTTTAGGATGGACTGGTTGGATCTCTTTGCAGTCCAAGGGACTCTCAAGAGTCTTCTCCAACACCACAGTTTGAAAGCATCAATTCTTTGGCACTCAGCTTTCTTTATAGTCCAACTCTCACATCTGTACATGACTACTGGAAAAACCATAGCCTTGACTAGACGGACCTTTGTTGGCAAAGTAATGTCTTTGCTTTTTAATATTCTGTCTAGGTTGGTCATAGCTTTTCCAAGGAGCAAACGTCTTAATTTTGTGGCTGCAATTACCATCTGCAGTGATTTTGGAGCCCCCAAAAATAAAGTCTTTCACTGTTTCCCCATCTATTTGCCATGAAGGTGAGCTTAAGGTCCCATATACTTTTCTGTATCCAGTGACCACTGTTATACTTGATAACCATTATACTAATCTTCTGTCCTTTTGCTTATGGCAGGAGATGGCTTAAATAAATAACTTAGTCATGAGCTGGGAGGGGGCGGACTTTGAAAAATATGAAGCCCAGTAGAAACACTGATGACAATGCAGGAAATATTAGACTGTTTGGAGATAGAAAGCACTTGTGAAGAGTCAGTATGGAAAAGGGGGCGCTAATATGTACAACCCACTCCAGTGTTCTTGCCTGGAGAATCCCAGGAACGGGGGAGCCTGGTGGGCTGCTGTCTCTGGGGTCGCACAGAGTCGGACACGACTGAAGCGACTTAGCAGCAGCAGTATGTACTGAAACTCACTGTGATTACCTCTACCTGTGCTTCTATGGCCCGGGGCAGAAATAGGTCAAGAACGAGACACAAAACATGACTGCTCTCAAACAGCTTGCACTGGCATGGCAGGATTTCCTGGTTTGATTACTATTCCCCCAAACCTCTCCTTGCTCCGGATTCCTACACAGAGATATACTCATGGTGGAATACAAGAGGATTGTTGATTCAGCTTTAAACAAGGGGAGGAGCCTTTGGAGAATCACTGTATTGGGCCTGAGTATATCATGAGATGGATTAGAAAACACCTCCAGCCTTAATTTCTGGTCTCTTACTCATCTAGAACCTTCCATGTTATGGCACATGCATAATGTTTCCAGCTAATCAGACTTCCCTTCCTTTTCCCCACATTTATTTGAATACCTTTCATGTGCCAGGCACTGCCAGGAAACCAAAATCTTAAAGATGCAGTTGCCCCCCTGAAGGAATCAAGTAGGGAAGACAGGTACATAAACAGGTTGTCTTTGCACCATCAAAATCCTTTTGGGTTTCTTGTTGTCTCAAAGGTAGTTTCAGCTCCTCAACTTGAATGAGTCAGGTTTTCCAACTTTCTGTTCCTCTGTTCCTTTACACTTTTTTTTTTGTAGATAACTGATCATGCCCATTTGGGTTATGCCAGTCTTTCATGCCACCGCCATTCCTCTAGCTTGGGATGTCACACCTTTTCCTCTCCAAGTGCAGTTTGGTTCCATGTACCCATTGACATAAAACATGTTTAAAACATATTTCTCGTGCTAGGCTGTGGGAATATACAGGTGATACCTACTTCAGCTTTCCAAGGACTTGGGTTTAAGCAGGAACTTCCGAGTCCTGTCTCCCTGCTCTTCAGTGCCGTGTATTTGCCGTCGCAGCAGATGCTGCCCTGTGGTGTCGTCTGCGCGTGCTGTCTTCCACCGTGCCGAGAGCTCCTTAAGGGCGGAGAGCAGAGCCTGGCATAGCGCTCGCACATACGGCATTCGGCGAGTGCTTGTTGACGGCGTTACGGTGCCTTCCAGCCTGGGCTAGGAGGGGCTGGCGTTGTCTGCTCCCACTTCTGCTCTCCTTGCTATTTCAGATTCCCTCAAGGTGATATTTTATCTTATTTGCACAGCATGCGATGTAACTGTTGTGTTTCTAGAGTGATATTAGAACTTTCTTTGACCCAGCATTTCTAAAACTGGTGAGTTTTAGAGAAATTAGTTAACAATGGAAGTTAAAACACCATAAAGTAAATTTTATTAACAATTAAGTATCTAAAGAGCTAAATACATTATTCTTTGGAAACTTGTATCTGTTAATGTGAGGCTAGAGGAGTGTTTTTCCCACCCCCCTAATTTTTCCACGGAAATTAATTCATGCTTATTATGAACTGCAGACATTACAGAAGAGTACAGTGTAGAGAATGAATGGCCCTTTTGCTCCCACCACCAAGCAGTAATCATTAAGAGTTTGGTGAATATTCTTTCTGATTTTTTTTTTTCCTATGCTTAAAGTCACTTAGATCCTTGAAGTATATGTAGTCAGATCAGTTCCCCGAAAGTACCAATTCTAATATATAACCCCTGTTTTGAAAATACATAGATAGGTAAGCCTTTCTTTTGCTCAGATAAACTTTTTAAGGCTATCCTGCGTTTAGCTCTGAAAAGACCTCCCTTCTTTGATGGTTCTTAAATTTTCTATCCTTAAAGCTCACCCCATGTAACTCCTTCATATGCCCAAAAAAGCTATTCTTTTTACAATAAAGGCTTATTTTTGTATACAGCTTTTGATTTTCACATTTATTAACTCATTTAATTTTCATTATTGGTTTTGGTGGAGGTAGGGGTCAGAAGAAGGGTGGCGGCCAGCCCACCCTTATCTTGCTGTATCCGGTCCTCCGTCATGTGGAAAGTCAGTAATATTGTCCTCAGAGGCCCTTCTGGAACCTCATTGGACCCTTCCCAGGGGACTCCACTTTCAAAAACACGGATTGCTTTTCAAAGACAGAATTCTTTAATACAGAAAAGGGTTCTTTGTCTTGTGGGTATGCACGTGAGGGCTTCATTTCTTAACTTGATTTTCAGTGATTCATTATGTGACCTTCCAACAAGTTCCTTTTCTTAAGTCTTAAAAAAAGTGTGGAGCTGATACTGAATAAAAAGAGACTAACACATGTAGTTTGAAAACTAGTGGGAGTCCTGGCAGTGGAGCCTGGGTGGGATTTCAGAGAGGAGCTCGTGGTCAGACTGGTGTTGGTGCTGCCGTGCTCCAGGAGGCTGACTGACTCCTGCCCTGGGCCTTGGCTGGGACCAACTTGTAAGTCTGTAAGCTAATCAGATCCCTTTGACCAGAAGATCAGGCTCTGGGGATCTGACTCTTTGAACCAAAAAAGGAAAAAGACCTGATTGATAAACTATAGTTTCTTAGTTTATATTTAACCTTTATGTGCCTTTGTGAAATGGAGGAAATAAGAGCACTTGTTTCATAGGGTTATTTTGAGGATTGAAATGATGTGATTCAGGTTATTCATTAATCAATGCATTGAGTAGATTTGGAGTGCTTGGGAGCAGTGGCAGATGGTGCGAAGTGATTAGATTCTGGATGTATTTTGAAGATAGGGCTGACAGCATTTGCTGATGAATTGGTGGGATGTGGAGTATGAGAGCAAGAGGAGTCAAAGAGGACTCTAAGGCTTTCGGCTTGAGCATCTTGGAAGGATGGAGCTGCCAATTGGCTGAAATGGGACAGTGTGGGAGGAGCAGGATTAAGGGCTAGAAACAGAAGTGTGAATTTCAGATATCCAAGTGAGATTTGAGGAAGGTCGTTGAAAAAAAAATCACTCTCGAGTTCAGGGAAGAGGTCCAGATTCAAGCTGTGGATTTAGGGGTCATTGGTAACAGATGGGTATATGGATGGTGTTGGTGGTAAAGAAAGGATGAGATGGTTGGATGGCATCACTCACGCGATGGACATGAGTTTGAGCAAGCTCCATGAGTTGGTGATGGACAGGGAAGCCTGGCGTGCTGCAGTCCATGGGGTTGCAAAGAGTCAGATACGACTGAGCAACTGAACTAACTGCTAAGTGGTAAAGAACCTGTTTGCCAGTGCAGGAGACAAGAGACGTGAGTTCGATCCCTGGGTCAGAAAGATCCCCTGGAGGAGGAAATGGCAACCCACTCCAGTATTCTTGCCTGGAGAATCTCATGGACAGAGGAGCCTGGCAGCCTGCAGTCCCTGGGGTTGCACAGCATCAGACACAACTGAAGTGATTTAGCACAGCACAGCAACAGATGGCATTTAAAATCATGGATTAGGCGAGATCACTGAGGACTGACTGTAGAATGAGAAGTGTTCCCACTGTTGCTGTAATTACTCATTATTCCTGTTTATTGGAACAGTTACAGTACCGCCAGGTGAGCCAGAATCTCTCATTTCTTTTCTTAGTGCAAATCTCTTTGAGAAAAGCAGTATTAGAAACTTCTGTAGGGAATATATCATCAGGATCTGGGGGGTTGGGTTATCCTCCCTGAAGTCATCCACCCACAGAGCTGGATAGACTCAAGCATTGGGCTTCAGTAGACCTGGGTTTGAGTCCTGGCTTTACTCTACCAGGAGTGAAACCTTTTTGAATCTCAGCTGCTTCATTTATTCAGAGGGGGTCACCTTGCACCGATATAGGTGGAGTCAAGGAAGTAAATGTCAGTTCCCTCCCCTCCACACTCACAGGGGCTAGGACTCTGTCCTAGGGCCAGTCAGGGTTCCTGCTCTGAAACTTATGAGATACTGATGTTCTTTCTCTCTGCTGCTTTTAAAGACCTATCCCAAGGCAATGGCACCCCACTCCAGTACTCTTGCCTGGAAAGTCTCATGGACGGAGGAGCCTGGTGGGCTGCAGTCCATGGGGTCGCTAGGAGTCGGACACGACTGAGCAACTTCACTTTCACTTTTCACCTTCATGCATTGGAGAAGGAAATGGCAACCCACTCCAGTGTTCTTGGCTGGAGAATCCCAGGGACGGGGGAGCCTGGTGGGCTGCTGTCTCTGGGGTCGCACAGAGTCGGACACGACTGAAGCGACTTAGCAGCAGCAGCAGCAGCAGCAGCAGCGCTTGTGAATAAGGATGACCTTCCCTTGTGAGATGTGATTCATTGCAGTTAATTACATTATAGTTTATATTTCTTTAATTACAGTTTAATCTTAATGGGATTTAGAAGACAAGTTTGTCTTATAGCATCACATATATTCTTTTTGAATGCAGATGAAGATATTTAGTGTTCATTCCTAAAGGCTTCAGCTTTCAAAGGGGAGTGATTATCTCTGCTTAACCCATGAAAATAGCAGAGTTACCATTTCTGAGCCCTCGTGACCCTTTGTAGCAGCCAGAGCTGCAAAACTTCTCTTGGTAGTTCCTAGTATGGTCTTCAGGAAGGATATTTAAGGAGCAGTTCTAATACCAGAACTGTTGAATCTGTCTGATGGATGGTGTGGACCACTCCAAGAAGTAGTAGATTTCCTCATTGTTAGAAATGTTCAAGCAGGTGCAAATATCCAGTTATAAAGTAAGTAAGTTGTGGAGATGCAGTATACAACATAGGGATTAGAGTTAATAATACTGTATTGTATATCTGAAGACTGTGAAGAGAGTAGGTCTTAAAAGGTCTCATCACAAGAAAAAACTTGCTTAACTGTGATGGATGTCAACAAGACTCACCGTGGTGCTCACTTCTCAGTATACACAAACATTCATCCTACGTGCTGTCTTTGTTGTTTAGTCACTAAATCATGTCCGACTCTTTTGCGACCCCATGGAGTGTGGCTCACCAGGCTCTTCTGTCCATGGGATTCTCCAGGCAGGAATACTGGAGTGGGTTTTTGCCATTCCTTTCTCCAGAGGATCTTCCTGACTCAGGGCTCGAACCTGTATCTCCTGCATTGGTGGGCTTATTCTTTACCATTGAGCCACGAGAAGCCCAATACGTTGCATACCTGCGACTAATATAATGTTATGTATCAATTATGTCTCAATTTAAAAAAAGACTATGCTCTTTCATTGTAGAAATAGATATGTTAAAAAAAAAAAGTTTTTCCCCTCCCTTGGTATCTCATGTCCCAGAGAAAACCTTTGTAACCTGTTATGTCCATATTCTCTTAGATTTCCTTTTATCTGTATAGATAGTCCCCAAAATATGATTACCCTGTTTTTTCATTTCTTATTTAGAGAATGTGATTGGTTCTTAGGACCCATTAAGCCACTTGATTTTCCTTTGTTTTTTTATCTCTGGGATTAATACAGAAATAATAGGTCACCAATATTGCCTTTGTGTTGTTTAACTCTCTGCCTGGAAAATGTTAAATTCTCAAATACTGTAAATCATTTGCACCCTGTGGTCCCTTTGGAAAGCTTTTAAAATAGTTTCTTTAAATAGCTGTAGTACTCTTAAGTATCACCCATTACCTTTTTATTGCCCATTTTCTTCAAAGGAGACATGAGTAAATATAGCAACAATTTTATTTTTATTGATTCTATGACCTTTTCATTAAAACAGCCACTTGATAATAAAGCAAATCCATATCTAGACTTCTAAACATTTATGAGGCAACTTCTTTAATTAGATCTTCAGAAATGTTGTGGCCCTTAATGGAGCTCTTTCAGAATGCTATCATTGAGCTGTGTAGAATAATATAAATTGCTGCTTGCATAGTACCCCCACTAGCATTTAGTAGAATTTATTGATAATCATAGTCCCCTGAAAGACAAGTACTGTCGTTTAGTTCTATAGCCTTTTGTCATGTGTGTGTTAGTGTCTTGGTTGTGTCCAGCTTATTGCGTGTCCAGCTTATCCCCATGGACTGTAGCCCACTACATTCCTCTGTCCATGGGATTCTCCAGACAAATATACTGGAGTGGGTTGCAATGCCCTCTTTCAGGGGATCTTGCTGACCCAGTGATTGAACCCAGGTCTCCTGCATTGCAGATAGGTTCTTTACTGTCTGAGCCACCAGGGAAACCCCTTTTGTCGTGAAAGTGAAAGTCGCTCAGTCATGTCTGACTCTTTGCTACCCCATGGAGTATACAGTCCATGGAATTCTCCAGGCCAGAATACTGGAGTGGGTAGCCTTTCCCTTCTCCAGGGGATCTTCCCAACCCAGGGATCGTTCCCAGGTCTCCTGCATTGTAGGCGAATTCTTTACCAGCTGAGCCACCAGGGAAGCCTCATATATACTACTGCTGCTGCTGCTGCTAAGTCGCTTCAGTCGTATCCGATTCTGTGCGACCCCATAGACGGCAGCCCACCAGGCTCCCCGTTCCTGGGATTCTCCAGGCAAGAACACTTGAGTGGGTTGCCATTTCCTTCTCCAATGCACGAAAGTGAAAAGTGAAAGTGAAGTCGCTCAGTCGTGTCCGACTCCTAGCGACCCCGTGGACTGCAGCCCACCAGGCCCCTCCGTCCATGGGATTTTCCAGGCAAGAGTACTGGAGTGGGGTGCCAAACCGTAACAACTCTTTAGGTGCGTGGTAGACTAAAAATACTTACATGTTAGTAGAATCCTGGGTTCATTACAGCATTTTTTTTCATACTATAAAATTGTGAAATTGTCTATCAGTGGATTATAACTGAAGTTAAAGAATTTATCATTGCTGTTCTCAGATTACTTTTAAAGCCTGAAATTTTTCAGTGGGCAGGTTTGAGCAATAAGCATTAGCTTTATTTGTTTATTTATTTTTGGCCATGCTGCGTGGCACTGCAGGGTCCTAGTTCCTTGATCAGGGATTGAACTTGTGCCCCCTTGCAGTGTAAGCAGAGTCTTAACTGGATTGCCAGGGAAGTCCCACTACCCGCTTTAAGAAATTTGTTTTTAGAACATTCTTACTTGACCCATTTTGTTTTCCAAGGCCAAACTTGCTGGTTATTCTAGGTGCCTCTTGATTTCCTACTTTTGTATTCCAGTCCCCAATGATGAATAGGACATCTTTTTTTTGGTGTTAATTCTAGGAGGTCTTCTGGATGTTCATAGAACCGATCAACTTCAGCTTCTTCAGCATCTGAGGTTGGGGCATAGACTTGAATTACTGTGATGTTTAATGACTTGCCTTAGAAATGAACCGAGATCATTCTGTCACTTTTGAGGTTGCACCCAAGTACTGCATTTTGGACTCTTATTGATTATGAGGGCTACTCTGTTTATTCTATGGGATTCTTGCCCAGTAGTAAATATAATGGTCATCTGAATTAAATTTGCCCATTCCCATCCAGTTTTAGTTCACTGATTTCTAGGATGTCAGTGTTTGTTCTTACCCATCTCCTGTTTGACCACGTCCAGTTTACCTTGATTCATGGACCTAACATTCCACGTTCCCATGCAGTACTGTCCTTTGCAGCATTGGATTTTACTTTCATCACCACATCACAGCTGAGCGTCATTTCCACTTTGGCCCAGACGCTTCATTCTTTCTGGGGCAGTTAGTAGTTCTCCTCTGCTGCTCCCCAGGAGCATACTGAACACCTTCCAAGCTGGGGGACTCGTCTTTTGGTGTCCTATCCTTTTGTCCTTTTATACAGTTCATGAGGTTCTCCTGGCAGGTATAATGGAGTGGTTTTGCCATTCCCCCCTTCTCCATTCCATCCTCCTCCTCCGTCTTATCTGAGAAACCTGTGTGCGGGTCAAGAAGCAATGGTTAGAACCCTGTATGGAACAGCTGATTGGTTCAAGATTGAGAATAGTGTACTACAGGGCTGTCAGCTGTTACCCTGTTTGTTTAACCTATATGCTGAGCACATCATGAGAAATGCTGGGCTGGATGAGTTACAAGCTGGAATCAAGATAGGCGAGAGAAGCATCAACAACCACAGATATGCGGATGATACCACTCTAATGGCAGAAAGCGAAGAGGAACTGAAGAGCTTCTTGATGAGAGGGAAGGAAAGAGTGAAAGAGCCCGCTTAAAATTAAATGTTAGTTAAAAATCTGAGATCATGGTATCTGGCCCCATTACTTCATGCAAATAGAAGGGGAAAAGGTGGACGTAATGACAGATTTCCTCTTCCTGGGCTCTGAAATCTTAGCAGATGGTGACTACAGCCATGAAATCAGAAGATGATTGCTTCTTGGCAGGAAAGCTATGACAGACCTAGATAGTGTGTTGAGACATTACTCTGCCAACAAACGTCCGTATAGTCAAGGCTATGGTCTTCCCACTGGTCATGTATGGTTCTGAGACCTGGACCCTCAATGCCAAAGAATTGAGGCCTTCAAAATGTGGTGCTGGAGAAGACTCCTGCAAGTCTCTTGGACCTCAAGGAGATCAAACCAGTCAAGGGAAATCAACCCTGAATACTTGTTGGAAGGACTGATTCTGAAGCTGAAGCTCTAGTATTTTGGTCATCTGATGCGAACAGTCGACTCCTTGGAAAAGTCCCTGATGCTGGGAAAGACTGAGGGCAGAAGGAGAAGAGAGCATCAGAGGATGAGGTGGCTGGTTGGCATCACCAATGCAATGGACATGAACTTGGGCAAACTTCAGAAGATGGTGAGGGACAGGGAGGCCTGGCATGCAACAACAGTTTGGTACCATAGTACCTATCAGACTGTAATTGTTGGCTTTTAAAAATAAGCATCTTGAAGGCATTTTATTAGTTTTTCTTGATAGATGCTCAATAAGGATGTTGAAAGAATGGATAAAATCTTCACAGTTGAGTTATTTGCCCCATATACTTTTATGTTGTACAATAACACTCACACTAAAATAGACTGTTCAGTCTGCTAACCTCCCAACTCCAGTTACCCTGGGTTCTAACTTCATTGTCTACCTTTGTGTGCTTTGTCAGTGCAGAGGGGAGTTCTATGTATAGAGGAAAGAGGCAAATTGGATGATCAGAAGTTCTAAAGTGGATTCTAATTTCTGAAGCTTCTCCTAAACAGGATTGCTTGAAATCTGGGCCTTTTATTTCTGTGAGTTCCCCGAGGAACAGGTCTGTGGTCTATCACTCCATTATCAGAAATGTCTGGTGGCACTTCCCAGATGGTGCAGTGGGTGGGACTCTGCTTCCACTGCGGAGGGTCCTGGTTTGATCTCTGGTCTGGGAACTAAGATCCCACATGCCGAGCAGCCAAGAAGTAAATAAAAATAAATATAATTAGAAACGTGTGGCACTCAGTAAGTCCTCAGTAGATGTTGAAGGAATGAATTGGTTTATCTTTGTGATTTGTTCTCTGGGGACTTCTCTGCTATCATTTATCACTAAATTGGGGTAAAGGTGATCTTGCTGTGTTAAAATGTTTGTGCTGGAGTATATAATTAGTGGTAAGGAACTGGGTGTTTTCATCTATCTAATTACCTCTAGTGACCGCAGTGACTTTGCTTGGTATTATCGCCATTTAGCAGATGAGAAAATATCCTCAAAGAGGATAAGTTACTCGAACACAGTTGGTGAAAGAAAGAGGTAGAACCCAGGCTTGGCATACTGCCCGGAGTCTGTACCTGCTCTCAGGATTAAGAGGCTCTTGATGAATTGTTCTTGGTACCAATAAAGCTGGATATAGGAAATTCGATTTTGTGGAGCCCAAAGAGTATAGCACTGTATGCCTTTAAAAAGTTTTTGAGGACTTCAACTCTGAGTGGCCCTGAATCTGACCAAAAATTTCCCCTGGGGAGTGTTTTCAGTTGCTTAGAAGTTGGGGAATAATGGAGGCAGGATGCTGGAGGAGAAGGACCAGATGAGAAAGGTATAGCATGAAGGATCAGAGTTGGTTTGCTTTTTAAATTGTAACACATTTAAAATAAGCAAGGATAAAAACTAGTGCAATAACTGCACCCACCACAAAGCTAACTAAACTTTCATATGATGTTTATTTCAGATCTTAAGAAATCATTACAGCTATACCTGAAGCCCTTGGTACATCCCACTTTGTATTGGTTTTATTCATATGTTAGAGTTTCTGTTCATATTGATAAATAGAAAATTTTAGTACATTCATTGTTAACTGCTAAGTAATGTTATAGAGTGTGAATATGCCCTTATATTCTCTAGCTGATGATGATTTAGGATGTTTCCATTAATTTGCAGCCTCCCCAGTGTGACAGTAAGCACTTTTTTTGCTCCTCTCTGCACATGTGTCTGCCTAGGAGAGGAAGAGCTGTGTATGTGCACCTTCCTTCTGCCATATCTTCTCAGATGGCACCCTCTCAAGTAGGGGCTGGTTTACAGTTCTGCCATGTTGCATGAGTGCAGGAGAGATGCTAAGCCCGAGAAAGGAAGGCATGAGGAACATCCTGGGAAAACTTGACTATTTAAAGAAAGTCAGAAATATATGGGAAAGGGTAAAGAATGCCTGCCAATGCAGGAAACACGAGTTCAGTCCCTGGGTCGGGAAGATCCCCTGGAGAAGGAAATGGCTACCCACTCCAATGTTCTTGCCTGGAGAATTCCATGGACAGAGGAGCCTGGCGGGCTACAGTCCACGGGGTCACAGAGTTGGATATGCCTGAGACTAACACTTTCCCTGGTGGTCTAGTGGTTAGGACTCTGCCTTCCAGTGCAAGGGGTGCAGATTTGGTCCCTGGTCGGGGAACTAAGATCCCACATGCCACAGGGTGTGGCCAAAAAAAACCCAACACAGCATTGTAAATCAACTATACGTCAATTAAAAAAAATTTTTTTTAAAGAAATATATCAGTACAATAAAAGGAATCTCTTGCAGAAAAAAAAGCTATTAATCTTAGCTCATTTTCCTTCTTTAAGATCAAGAGTGAGTTTTTATTGAGCTTAAACAAAGCTTTTATGTCAAATATGCTGAAAATTTTGCCTGCTCACACTGTTTGTATGATTCAGAATCTGCTGAGTGCTACTGGAATGCCACATGAGAACAAGCAAAACTGAATGACTTCTTTGTTTTTACTGGGGCAGGTGAAATTTGAATAACATAGTATGAAGAGTCCTACCATTTAAAAAAAAAACAAAAAACCCGTAATAATTTTCTTGTGTTGTGTATTTTCTTTTGGGAGTGCAATTTAAGTTGAACTTAGAATTGAGTCTTCTGAAATTTAAAAAAAAATCTGATTATGGAGCCAAGCCTTTGTTCCAGTCAGAAAAATTCTATACCCACCAAAAAAAAACCCACATGGTTTTGTTCCTAACAGTGTGCTAACTATGTCCTAATCATAGCATTGCTCGGGCCTGTTAGCAGGAAATAAAATAAAAAGTTGTTTGCTAGCTTCCTTTTTTTGTTTTTCAATTGAAGAATCACAAACTTACAATATGAAATCAGTTTCAGGTGTACAACGTAGTGATTTAATATTTCTGCACATTACAAAATGATCACCATGATTCATTTCTATCTGTCACCATACAAAGTTATTACATTAATATTGACTGTATTTCCTATGCTGTTCAGGACATCCTCATTTATTTTATAACTGGAAGTTTGTACCTCTTAATTCCCTCCATCTATTTTGCCCATCCTCCACCTCCTCCCCTTCAGCCAGCATCTTTCTTCTCTTTTGCCCTTGGTCACTCTTGTAATAGTATTACTAGTTAAAATCTCACAATCCAGAAGTAATAAGGAGGAAGTGGGAAGGGAGGGAGAGGACACAGATGAGTGGTTTTCAGCACCAAACTGGGTGATGGGCTGGTACTAGCTAGCACTAGTCTGCAGAAGCCAGCCATTCTGTCGGGCGCAATGACCCTGTGATAGCGCGTGCTGGCGCTTCATGAATTGGAGCCCATTCTTATTTTACAGTAAGTGAGCCCGCTTTGCAGGGACGAGGATTGCTTTCCTTCAGTGCCTCTGCACATCCCCAGGTGATGCAGAAACATCTGAAACCCCCCGGCTTCTATCAGATGACCCTACCGGAGCCTTTTCCTACCCACACCATTCTCTCTGTGTGGAATCCTCTCCTCTCGTCTTCGGATTAAGCCTATCTTCTTTTGGTGGTTCTCAGAGTTCTTATTCTCAAGATTTCTTTGTACACTTAAAATTTACTGAGTACCACCTGCCCTGGTGGTCCAGTGGTTAAGAGTTCAGCTTCCAACACAGGGGACGTGAGTTCAAGCCATGATTCGGGAACTGCGATCCCATATGCCTCAGGGAAAGCCCAAGACCCACAACTGAGACCCAACAGAGCCAAATAAAAACAATAAATATTTTTTAAAAATTACCGAGGCCCCAAAGAGCTTTTATGTGGGTTATACGGATCAACATTTACCATATTAGCAGTTGAAACAAATTTAAAAATACTTGTTCATTTTAAACAATAAGCCCCTTTACTTTGTTAACATTAATAAATAATATATGTGTGTGTGCGCTAAGTTGTGTCCGACTCTGTGACACTATGGATCATAGCCTGCCATGCTCCTGTGTGCATGGACTTGTCCAGGCAAGGGTACCAGAGTGGGTCGCCATGCCCTCCTCCAGGGGATCTTCCCAACCCAGGGATCGAACCCCCATCTCTTACATCTCCTGCATTGGCAGGTGGATTCTTTACCACTAGTGCCACCTGGGAAACCCCAATAAATAATATATTTTTATGAAAAATATTCCCATTCCTTTGGAAAATGTAGCTAGAAGACTTTTAGACAGTGTTTTGCATTATGTAAACTGGCTAGGAAAATGGTTGGATTCTTGTCTACGTTGGGTCTCTTGTAGCATCCTCATTGGTAAAGTGGAAAAGGCAAATGATCTTAGTATTTTTATGAAAATAGTTTGACCTCGTGGAGCCCCCTAAAAGGGTTCTCAAGAGCCCCAGGACTCCTGAATCTCACTTTGAGAATCGTTACTTTAGATCTCAGTTCTGGGGTCACTTCTCCAGCAAAGCCTTCCCTGACCTCCCTCACAGGTCAGACTTTCCTATTTTATGCCTTAGGGTTATACCTCTGGTTTGTACCATTTATTAAAGTACCATCTTTAATGTTCTATTTCTGCTACTTGGCTCCTTGAGATTCAGGATCCTGTATGGGTTTTGCTCAAAGTTATATCCTCAGCCCTTATGCAAGGGCCTGCCCCTGTGCTGGGCATTCAGGACATGTTTGAATAAATAAATGAGTAAATCAGTTTAAATAAGCAGACTTCTTGGGTTCAACTTGATTATAGATTTTCCCTTGAAATGTAAGGCCTTGTATGAATTGTCTACCTGGTGTCTGCATTCATGGCATCTGTTCATTTCCTTTTTTCCCAGGCTGATCCTTGCTAAAACTGTTGCAGGGCCATTACACCCTGGGTCTGCCAAGCATTCTGTTCATGCTCTGTCTCACCCATTGCACCGCATTATAGTTCCCCCACCCCCCCTCACTCATTTTTTTAAAAGTAGTATTTTTTTTTTTATATCTATTTATTTACTTGGCTGCACTGGGTCTTAGTTGCTGCATGTGGAATCTAGTTCCCTGACCTGGAATCAAAACTGGGCCCCCTGCATCGAGAGCTTGGCGTTTTAGCCACTAGACCACCAGAGAGGTCTCTTTATTTATTAAAAAATTTCTCTAAAGAAAGATGATCATGAGATTATCATGATTTTTATTTTGTAGGTTTCTGTATTTTCCGAAATTTCTGTGAACAAACCTGTGTTAACTTTCAGATGAGAAAAGAGTTATTACACCTGGAGGTGATGTATCACAGTGTAGTTACTACACCTGGAGGTGACGTATCCCAGTGTAGTTATTACACCTGGAGGTGATGTATCACAGTGTAGTTACTACACCTGGAGGTGATGTAGCCCAGTGTGGTTATTACACCTGGAGGTGATGTATCACCGTGTAGTTACTACACCTGGAGGTGATGTATCCCAGTGTAGTTATTACACCTGGAGGTGATGTATCACAATGTAGTTACTACACCTGGAGGTGATGTATCCCAGTGTAGTTGAGGAAGTTTCATGACCCCATCTGTGGCCCTTTGCATACTCCTCACTCCAGCGTAACTGCCAATTTAGTATCTGTTTTAGATATTTTCCTTTTTTGTCATTTCATTATAAATGGAATCATACCTTATATGGTTATGTGTCAGATTTCTCTTACTTAGCATGATGTTTCTGAGGTTCATCCATGCAGTAACATGTATCAGTATTATGTTGTATGAATTTTCTGTTTACCCATTTGCCAGTTGATGGCCATTTGGATTGTTTCCACTTTTTCACTAGTATGACTCATTTCCTGGTGACTTGAATAATAAAGAATCTTCCTGCAATGCAGGAGACCCAGGTTTCATCCCTGAGTCGGGAAGATTCCCTGCAGAAGGGAATGGCTACCCCCAGTATTCTTGCCTGGATAATGCCATGGACAGAGGAGCCTGGTGGCTACAGTCCATGGAGTCACAGTCAGACACACCTGATTGACTAACACTTTTCACTTTTTCATGACACATTCACATCCAGTTCTTGTGCACAGTTTTCATTTCTCTTGGGATGGAACATTGAATGGAATCATTGGGTCATATCATACACTGTTGAACTTTTAAAGAAACTGCCAGACTCCTTTATAGAGTCACTGCATCATTTTATCCCCCCCCTCTTGCCCCCACCCCAACTAGATTCTTGAGAAACTTATTGAGAAAAGGGATTGTGACTTGTTTATCTTTTCAGTCCCCTTCTCCACGGCTCACTAGCCTGTCTTAGCATATGTGTGCATGCTAAGTCGCTTCAGTTGTGTCCTACTCTGTGTGACCCTATGGACTGTAGCCTGCCAGGCTCCTCTGTCTGTGGGATTCTCTAGGCAAGAATACTGGAGTAGGTTGCCCTGCCCTCCTCTAGGAGATCTTCCCTACCCAGGGATTGAACTCATGTCTCATGTCTCCTGCATTGACACGCAGGTTCTTCACCACTAGCGCCACTTGGGAAGCCCCACTTAACATATAGTTGACACTTAATTTTTATTGAATGTGTCACATTGGATTTGAAAAGACACACATGCTACAATTACAAGTAAATATAAAAATTTTGACCTAAGAGAAATCATGTTCCCAGTGCATGGGTTACTTACAGGTTCTTCATTTCTCAATTGTTTTGCACCTCAGAATGTATAGGGTGGATGGTATGGAGGAGCAGAAAGAAAGTCCAAGAGAGGGGATATATGTATGCATATGACCGATTCACTTTGTTGTACAGAAGAAACCAACATAACATTGTAAAGCAAGTATACCCCAATTAAAAAAAAAAGAATACATAGGATATTCTGTAGGTGTTCTGATTTCCAAACAGGAATGAAGGTGATCAGGTATTTTTAAAATGTTATACGTGGACATCATTCTGTAAGCAGACATTTGTTGTGTCCAGGTCCCAGGCCCTGTAGTGTAAACTGGATAGTCTTGATCCCTACCCTCAAGGACGTGTGGTCTAGCCATCTGGTTTAGGAGTCAGCCGGCTTTTTCTGTAAAGGACTGAATACTAAATGTTGAGATTTGAGGGCCATATGGTCTTGGTTACAAGTATTCACCTTCTCATTGTGACCCCAAAGTGGCCACAGACACCCAGTAAACTAGTGAGTGTGGCCATATTCCAATACAGCTCCGTTTACAAAAACGAGAGGAGACTGAACTTGGCACATGGGCTGTAGGTGCTGACTCTTGATCGAGTTCGTTCGTTTCTCTGTCTCTTCTATCCAGAGCAGCAATTTTCATATTTTCAATGAAACTTTCAGTGTCTTATTTGCTAGAATTAGGTGAGGTGAGATTGTTGAAGAACTTGATCTCATGCAAACTAAAAGCTAATGCTTTGTTTTTTCTTTTGCACTTTTATCTAGGACATTTTATTTCCTTACGTCAAAGAAAATGTTAAAGAGTATCTGCAGACACATTGGGAAGAAGAGGAGTGCCAACAGGATGTCAGTCTTTTGAGGAAACAGGTTGGGATGTTTCTGTTCCCTTGCTTCTACATTCCCAAGGGTGTTAGAGCTGCGGATGCCTGAAGGCTTAGAACATGCTCTGGGCTTATTTTAAAATAAGCGCTCTAGATTCACAGGGCATGGGAGTTGCCGTGACTTGCCTGCTTAGGAATCCACATCATTAAACGGCCAGATGATGGCAGTTTATTGTCTCCACAGTTGCCTCTTTCTGGAGCTGTTTCAGTTGCATACAAATATCACGTATTTATAAATAAACGAAATCATTTCTGGGTGGAATGCAGGAAGGTCTTGTGCCATTTCGTCGCATTTTTCATGAATGTCTCCTTGCAACCACACTTCATCACCTCGTTCTCCACTGTCTCCTCCCCACGGCATAAGGCCCGGCTGCCCAGCCACAGAACTCCTGGGCCCGCATCTCTCACCCCAGCTCACTCTCGGCCCAGTCTTCTTTTTTTTAGTTAAAAAATTTTTTTATTTATTATTTATTTTATTTTTTGGCTGCACTGGGTCTTCATTGCTATACAGGCTTTTCTCTAGTTGCAGTGAGCAGGGGCTACTCTAGTTATGCAAGAGCTTCTCACTGCAGTGGCAACTTCTCTTGTTGCAGAGCATGGGCTTTAGGGCACGTGGGCTTCAGTCGTCACACCTCCCGGGCTCTGGAGCACAGGCTCAATAGTTGTGGCTTACAGGCTTAGTTACTCTGTGGCAAGTGGGATCCTCCTGGACCAGGGATCGAACCCATGTCTCCTGCATTGGCAGGCGGATTCTTTACCATTGAGCCACCAGGGATGCCCCTCCGCCCAGTCTTTATACCTGCCTTCAGTCGCACATGCTCTGTTCTGCTCTGACACCTACCACTGTGCTCTGTGGAACTCCTCTTCTGTTGTTTTTCTTATTAAAATTGCTTCACTGGCAAAGGTCTTACTGTGCAGAGCAAACTCTCTGGCGATTCTTTTTGGAGTTAATTTTCTACATGGGAGAATGTGGGAGGCTCTGTAGGTTCTTTCATGTTAGGAGTTCGGATTGAAGAGAATCACAGCCTTTGGGGCATGGGGCGTTTGGGTTTGTTGAATTTTCCACATAACTCAGGGTTAGTCTGAAACATTCCCCTCTTCACCTTTTTGGTGTCTCAGCACTTGTTGTGGAAACATACATATGTCTTCCCCTGTTGTAGTACATGAATCATTGCGTCTTCAGGGGTTTGGCATATACATTGTCACAGGCTCAATAGCTATTAGGGTTTGTGAGATGTGGGCCGATTGCAGGAGACTGTATGTGAACCAACCCCAGGCATCGCTTCACTGGTTTCTTTTCACTGAATTCCAGGCATAAACTAAGCTTTTCGTGATTTCTTCCTCAGTCAGTTATAGTGCAGAGAAAATGATCAGATTTAACTGAAGCCCTTGTTTGATCCTAGTCAGTGAATCAACAAACCAGGTCTTACAACATTTTATCATTTTGTGCTCTTTCTTGTCACATACAACATGCCTCTCAAACAGTTTTAAGTTTCAGCTTTAGTGATGCAGGAAAGCTGTTTTAAACTTATTAACTATAATCCACTGTTTTTTAGGAATCATTCATTTCAGTCCCAAAGCCTAGGATACTTTAATTTGTGACGGTGCTCGGAGCTCATGGTAGTTGGGGAAGGTTGGTCTGCTTGTTTTCAGGTATCGTTTAAGGGATCTCTTCACAGATCGTGTTGTTGATGACTTTTAAAGGCTGAAGAGGACTCCCACCTGGATGGGGCTGTTCCGATCCCGGCAGCCTGTGGTAACGGGGCGGACGACCCGCAGTGGATGATCCAGGCCGTGGTGGATAACGTGTACTGGCAGATGTCCCTGGACCGGAAGACCACGGCACTGAAGCAGCTGCAGGGCCACATGTGGAGGGCGGCGTTCAAGGCTGGGCACATGAAAGCGGAGTACGTAGCTCCTCAAGAGACTCATCACTTTATCCACCCCCTAAAGCAAATGCATTTCCCACTAGTTTTCTCTCTCTAGTGCAAGTTGCATGACTTTCAAAGTAGCTAAAAAATCAGCATTCTTTTTACTCCAACGAGTGAGTGTGCTTTTTTTTTTTTTTTTTCCAAAGCTGGGATACATTTAGTTCACCCAGCTAAATTGCCCAGGCCTATATCTGGATTGGTGTGGTGGTTGGAAACTTTTAACCCCAGCCTTAGAAAATGGCAACTTCCGTGAGCTCAGTCATACCCGATCCTTAGGGTATGTGTGCCAGCACCATTGGGTGCTTCCCGGGACTGTGACGATTACCGGCTTCTGCTCCACTGGGGAAGCGAGATGCTGTGAAACGATGCACCTTCCACCGCGAGGTTCCTCCGCCGGCAGTGCCGCTTTTCCACAGACCCTGGGGTCAGAGCACTCCTGCCGGAAGAGCCTCGTGAGTCCTGTGTTGCTAAGAGAGTCTCAGTAAGTCACATCTATTAGTATTTTAGGGCACTGCCTAATGTAAAGCCTAGGATCCAAGACTGTTACTAGCTGCTTACATTTCTTTTTTCTGTCGATTGAGATGCCGTTCCTTTAGGTGCTTTACAAGGGGGCTTCCACCTTTTAAGGATGCTTGAGAATTTCAGGATAGGCCAGTGATGTGGAAGTCAGTATCAGTTAGTTCACGTTGTAAAATACCCAGTGGAGTGGAGCCAGGAGACCATGTAGAGGAGTCAGCTCTGCCTTCTCACAGTCTTAGTTCCTTAATTATAAAACCAGGAGCCTGAAATAAATCATCTTAGACGTCTGAGCCCTGCTTTGGAGCAATATCAGTCTGTAGATTCAACATAGAATAATCCTGCCTCTGAGTGAAAAGTAACATATGAAGTAACTTACAATTATGGGAACTGGTTTTGAACTAATTGTCAATCCCTTTCCTTCAATTTGTGTAATGTATTGAGTTGTGTTTCATCCAGCAGAAGACTTCTCTGACATTTTCCAGGTAATCCTTTATAGCAGACTGGTTCCACCTCCCAGGTTTCTTGTGCTGCTCTTTTCACCCATTTCCTGTGATGTTCCCTCCCTGAACAGAACACATCGTAAAATTGGTGAACAACTTAGTGTCAGGACCCAGAAAACCAGACACGACGCTTTGCTGATCAGCAGATGTGAGGTGGTACATGTCTCTTAACTGATTTGTTCCATACTTTTTTTCTGTAGAGTAAAACTTGAAGTTTTCTTAGTTCTCAAGAAATGTAGTTCTGTTTTCTAGCTAATCAAAGACGAATAGCTTTGAGCCCCCCCGATTTTTTTTTTTTAGTTGTTTGACTACAGATCTTTCTAAAAGCATTTCTGTGCTTTCTTAAGGCACACTGGACATAACCTTTTCTGGTCATGAACTAATCAAAGATTACACAGCACTACAGTATTGCTCTTTTTTGCTTTTTTGAATTCCTTAGGACTTTAAACATTTGTTTTCTTATTTTATCTCTCTGTCCATAATCACTTTTACTGTCATAGGGTGACTGTCCCCTCTCCACTGAAACTGCTTCTAATCTATGACCGTGGCTCTCTGGGGGCGTGCTCATGACATCTGCAGGAGCTCACAGCCTCGTGGAGGTGCTTTCCCTGGTGTCCATTTGCACACAAATAGAGAAACTCGTGGCAGCTGTGTGACTGGTTTTCATCCGGCTGGAATAACCTCTTCCTGCGTTTTGCCTCTGTGCTCTTCCCTCTAGGTTCTTTGAAGATGTGGTTCCGGCCGTCCGAAAGTGGCGAGAGGCTGGGATGAAGGTGTATGTCTATTCTTCAGGGAGCGTGGAGGCGCAGAAACTATTATTTGGGCATTCTACAGAGGGGGACATTCTTGAGGTAGGTGGCCCGATTCCTTTGTTTTCTGGACACGTCAAAGCATAAAATAGTGGCTGTGAATGCTACAGTTATAAACTAAGTCAGCTTTCAGGTAATTGCCTTTACATATGCTGTGCGAGCTGAAAAAAGTGGAAAAAACGGGGAATACATTATGAAAGGGTGAACTGTAGCCCTGGTCCCAGGCTTTGTACCACTTTGTAGAAGTTCTTACACTTAGCTGCCCATAAGGAACCTGGGAAGTTTGTTAAGGATGTAGATCCCTGGGCCCCACTTCGTAGTGCATCTTGACTCAGAAGGTCTGGGGTGAGGGTCATGCATGTGCATTTAAAAATATCCACCCCAAGTGATTCTGGTGACTAGTATTAAAACTAGCTATATGTATATAGCTATGTATATAGATCGACCTGTCTGTCTATATATCCATCCACATCCACATTTATTCATCACAGATAAATAAGACCTGAGTTAGCTTATAAACCAGCTATCTTGTCAATATTAGAAAATTGTCAGCCCAGAGGAAGGGAAGCCGATGGCTTTTGGTTGTTGAAGGTGTCAGGTAGGACGTGTGATAGCGGCACATAACTTTGTGGTGGTGGTGTAGTCGCTAAGTCGCGTCCAGCTCTGGCAACCCCATGTGGGGTAGCCCGCCAGACTCCTCTGTCCATGGGATTTCCAGGAAAGAAATACTGGACTGGGTTGCCATTTCCTTCTCCAGGGGATCTTCCTGACCCTGGGTCTCAGAAAAGGGCACACAGACTTCTGGAGTGCCTGAGAGCACACGGCGGTTTCATTTGTTCCCAGTACTTAGGAGACAGATTTTATTTTAGCAGAATCCTCATTCTTCTCAAAGAGAACTGGCCATGTTATTGCACAAAATGACTTAAGGCCACCTATGAACACCTCTTGTACCTGAGAAAGGCCTGGCTAGCTTTTCTGTCCCACTGTCTTTGCGCCCCCTGGTGGGCAGGATGGTCATTGGAAAAGGGAAAGAAATGCTGAGTAACTGAATACAGGCCAAACTTAATGTTACACAACAGTTTACTCAGCTAACTATTATTTTAAAGTAAATATTTATTGACCCTTTACCATATGCAGAGAAAGGTTTGGCTTTGAAGATTGTCACAGTCTATTTTACTTTCCTTCTTTTCATCTTGGTTCTAAATCAAATATTAAATAAAATGCTTTCATTGATAAAACCCTTTCATTGTTTGGTAACTATTCTCCTCTGAATACAGATTTAAGCTTCTTTTTTGCTATCTCTGATAAAACAATCAGGTCATAGGAGACAGGACATAATAATTACCTACTAGGTTCAGTAATGAATACTTTATTCTCCACTTGCTCATTGTGAGACAGACTTGAGAAAGAAAATATGCAAAACCATTCTTAACTTTAAAAATCATAATATTAATACACCTTAATTTCTTTGAGTGATTGTTTTTAGTTTGAGTGTTTTTAGTTAGGCTTATTTTTAGTTTGTGAAAAGTTCTGAAAATATTCAAGACATCCCATTATATAATGTGTGTGTTCACTAAGTCATATCCAGCTCTTTGTGACCCCTTGGACTGTAGCCCACCAGGCTTTTCTGTCCATGGGATTTCCCAGGCAAGGATACTGGAGCAGGTTGCCATTTCCTCCTCCAGGGGACCTTTCTGACCCAGGGATCGAACCTGCAGTTCCTGCATTGGCAGGTGGATTCTTTACCAGTGAGCTACCTGGGAAGCCTACCACTATTACTGCTCAAAAATGATAGATAAAATATTGAGTTGGATAGAATTTCAAAATGTTTTATTTAGAAAATCAAAGTTTCTTGGAAGTAAGATAACAGCTTACTAATGAGGCAGGTTAGAGAAATCCGATCATGCTGGCATCAGAAGGACAGTGTGGAGAACCTTCTCATCAGAGGTGAAACCCAGTCCGTAAGTTGTTTGAGTCCATATAGTATTGTAATGGTAGAAAGTAGGGCATATATCGGAGAAGGCAATGGCACCCCACTGCAGTACTCTTGCCAGGAAAATCCCATGGACGGAGGAGCCTGGTAGGCTCCAGTCCATGGGGTCGCTAAGAGTCGGGCACGACTGAGTGACTTCACTTTCACTTTTCACTTTCATGCATTGGAGAAGGAAATGGCAGCCCACTCCAGTGTTCTTGCCTGGAGAATCCCAAGGACAGAGGAGCCTAGTGGGCTGCCATCTATGGGGTCGCACAGAGTCAGACACAACTGAAGTGACTTAGCAGCAGCAGCAGCAGCAGGGCATATATATGTAAAACACTTTGGATATAAAACTGAAAATGAAAGAAAGCCGAAAAGATTACAGAATGATCTTATATACATAGAATCAGTAGTTTTCTTCTTCCAGATGTTTATTTCTATAAAACCTTATTTTATTTTTCATAGCCTCCACAAAGTTCTCTATGAAGTAGACCTACAGGGAATATTTCTTGAGTGGATGAAGTGACTATGATTGTTGAGTATTTCAAAGAAAAGGGATGAGAACCAGAGGGGCTGGGTGGCACACGTGCTCATAGCATCCTTCTTTCCCCTCCTGTGTGTTCAGCTTGTGGATGGTCACTTTGATACCAAGATTGGACACAAAGTGGAGAGTGAGAGTTACCGAAAGATCGCCAGCAGCATTGGCTGTTCAACCAACAACATCTTGTTTCTGACGGATGTTTCCCGAGGTGAGTAACCTGACTTCTTGGATTGTACACTCCAGGTTGGGAGCTGAGCCTGGCACTGGAAACACTTTGCCTTCATAAAGAAGGTTTCCATGGGGAGCCATGAGAAATGAGACAGGTTTCTAATGGAAACAGTGCAAATAGATGCTTACAGACAAAACTTGCCCAGTGGTGATCTTAGTAAGAGATCTAATGCTAAACGGTCATTAACCAGTGTCAAGTCCCACGTGGACAGTGATGACTCAGCTTGGTTGAGAATCTGGGTTGCTGGTCAAGAGGACTGTGCTTGAGGCAGGGGTGCTTGGGAATTGTGCTTAGAAATTCGGGGTGCGTGGAAGGCAGCGCCTCTGCTGCTGAGTGAGTGCATCTGAGCAGGGGGGTGTGGAGCACTCTTTTTCTGGGGGGTGACAGTCCTTTCACAGAAGGTGGGAACATAGAAGAGACAGCTCTGCCCCATTTACTTTTAGTACTCAGAGTGATAGTTTGCTAGTTGCTTAGTCGTGTCCAGCTCTTTGCGACCCCATGGACTATAGCCTGCCAGGCTCCTCTCTATCTATGGAGATTCTTCAGGCAAGAATATTGGAGTGGGTTTGCATTCCCTTCTCCAGAGGATTTTCCCGACCCACAGATCAAACCCAGATCTCTTGCGTTGCAGGCAGATTTTTCACCATCTGAGCCATGAGGGAAGCCTGTCACCCTTAAATTAATGCATTCTGTTGCTGTTTCCCACAGGTTGAGAAACTACTGGGGATTCTTATTACAGCAGATCTGAATCCAGAGAGTGTGTTTCAGATTCTTGCCCTGTCTGCCCCGTCTCTGGCCGTAGACCTGAGTCCTGTCTCCAGTCCTCCACTGTTCGCACGTGGATTTTATGTCTGCTTGCAGTGCCTCCTCTCTTGCCAGTTTTCCTTCCTTGAAATTTCCCTACACTCTGTGCAAAGGAGTCATTTGTTAAATTGCGGGTCCTGATTCGGTAGTTGCACACTGAGGACCTGAGTCATTGCATTTTTAACAAGCTTCTAGGTGATTGCCACACTGCTGGCCCAGGGCCACTCAGAGCAGTGGTGCTCCAGAGCAGGAGTTGATGGTAGTGTTCTGTAAAGGCCAGACAGTAAATATTTAAGGCTCTGCAGGCCATGCAGCTACTCAACTCTGGTCTTCGAAGTGCAGAAGCAGCCATAGACAGTACAGAAGTGAGTGGGCCTGGCTGTTTCCAGTAAAACTCTGTTTACGATAACAAGCGGTAGGCCACCATTTGCTGACCTTCGTTCTAGAGCATAGCCCACAGAGTCTGACACGATTTCAACTGTAGCTCTACCACTGGCTAGCTCTCAGTTTTCGTATCAGTAGAATGGGTATGGTCATATAATGCTAATTACCTAAGGATTGTTGGAAAGATTTAGATGGGAATGGAAGCTCCATGAAGACAAGACCTTCGTTTTGTTCCTGTTTCTGGTCTTAGCATAGTACCTGGCACGTAGTAGCTGCTAATTTTAACATAAGGGATTAGCTATTATCTTTCAGATAGAAACAAAAGGAGGAGGGGATTGTAACCCAAGACACGTTGGCGATAGCCCCCACAATACGTAGCTTACTTGGTTTCATCTGACTAGTCCTGTTTGTTTGTTTGGGTCTTTGTGGCTTTGCTTGGGCTTTCTCTAGTTGCGGCGAGTTGGGGACAGTCTATGGTGCACGGGCTTCTCACTGCAGTGGCGTCTCGTTGCAGAGCACCGGCTCTAGCGTGTACAGGCTCAGTAGTAGTGACATACGGGTTTGTTGCCCTGCGCCATGTGGAATCTTCCTGGATCAGGGATCAAATCCATGTCCCCTGCATTGACAGGCAGATTCTTTACCACTGGACCACCAGGGAAATTCTGACTAGTCCTGTTTTTATTTCTACCTATCCATGCTATGGGCTTCCTTGGTGGGTCAGATGGTGAAGAATCTGCCTGCAATGTGTGAGACCTGGGTTCAATCCCTAGTTTGGGAAGATCCCCTGGAGGAGGGTGTGGCAGCCACTGCAGTATTCTTGTCTGGAGAATCCCCATGGACAAAGGAGCCTGGTGGGTTGTGGGGTTGGAAAGAGTCAGATATGACTGAGTGACTAAACATATCCATGCTGTCACTGATCTTAAAGCACTCATAGTCCAATGAGAAGAGAGACAGCAGGTAATAACATGTCAGGTCATATCATCCTGTGCATGCTTAGTTGCTTCAGTCATGTCTGACTTTTTGTGACCCTACGGACTGCAGCCCTCCAGACTCCTCTGTCCATTGGATTCTCTAGGCAAGAATACTGGAGTGAGTTGCCATTTCCTCCTCCAGGGGATCTTCCCAACCCAGGGATCGGACGCACATCTCCAATGTCTCCTGCATTGGCAGGTGGGTTCTTTACCACTAGCGCCACTTGGGATGTCCCTCATATTGTCCTGATGGAACTAAATACGAGGAGCACCGAGGATGCTCTAATACAGATGGTGGTGGCTTTAGAAGATAGAATACTTGAGCTGAATTTCGAAGAGTAGGAATCCGCCACGCAAAAATGGTGGGCAGTCTAGCCAAGGCTTATGACATCTTTGGGCTCCAGGTATAAGTAGGTGTTTTAGGCTGATTAGATCCTGGGGTTCTGTTTGTCCCATATCTGTTTAATTGGAATTATTCCTGACAGCCCGTCCTCTGGGAAACAGCTCAGGTCTCTGGAGGACTGATGGGAGGGAATGGAAGAAAGCTGTCGGCAGGACATGGCTCTGTCTTTGTACGTTCATAAGCACTTAATAAAGCTCAGAAGTCTGGGATACACCGTCCTCCTAGTCTGTCAGTACAGTTACGTATTTGAAAAAAATGTTTTATGGAAAAATTAAAACTATTTAAAACAATAATTCTACCCCCATGTGCCTTTTTTTTTTTTTTTTTTAAGATTATTTAGTTATTTGACTGTGTTGGGACTTAGTTGCAGCATGTGGGATCTAGCGCCCTGGCCCCCTGCATTGGGAGCTCGGAGGCTTAGCCACTGGACCACCAGGGAAGTCCCCATGTGCCTGTTTTTTAGCTTCAACAATTACAGAATTTGGGCCAGATTTCTTTCTTTTTTTAAGATTTTTTTTTCTGAGACGAACCTTTTTTTTAAGTCTTTGTTGAATTTCTTAACTATAATGCTTCTTTTATTGTGTTGGTGTTTTTGGTCACAAGGCATGTGAGATCTTAGCTTCCTGACCAAGGATCAAACCCCCTCCATTGGAAGGCAAAGTCTTAACCCCTGGACCATTAGGGAAGTCCCGAGACTTATTTCTTGCGTTCCCACCTCCCTCTGATCACTTTGAAGCAAATCCCAAGCACCCTGTTCTACTGTTTCTGACGCGTGTTCTGCTTCTCGCAGAGGCCAGCGCTGCTGAGGAGGCGGACGTGCATGTCGCTGTGGTGGTGAGACCGGGCAACGCAGGGCTGACTGATGATGAGAAGACCCACTTCAGCCTCATCACATCCTTCAGTGAACTGTACCTGCCTTCCTCAACCTAGAGGAGGAGCCCCGAGGAAGACCAGGCTGTCTTCACAGCGTTGTCCCTGTCGTCTAGTTTTATTCTAACGGTAAAAGGCATTTGCTTAAAAAATACAGATATAAACACACACGGAAGGTTTGTTAAGTGTGTGTATGTTCAAATTTCCTTTCACAAGCACATAGTGGAAAAAGAGTCTCAGTTCAGTGAAAAGGAGACTTATTTTAAAGATGCTCTATATGTAGAAATTGTTTGGGACCACAACTCTAACCCTTATGGAGGGCGACGTATAGTTGAGAGAAGAAATTATGACTGAACAGGTCAAATGTGTTAATGTTTATCAAGTCATGAATCAAAATAGGTTGGTTTGAGTGGTTTCTCAGAAGCCTTGTTATTTTGAAACTAGAAGTATTTCAAAGACATTCCTAATAATAATCTACTTCCCCTTTTAAATTGTGAGTTTAAGATTACAACAACCTAATTTGAAACTATTAATCTCTCTGTTTACAAATGACAAAGCTATTTGTTTCTGCTCCAGAAGAGAGCAGAGTTGGGAAAGAAAATGCATGTGAGTCTTGATTAACCAAGTGTTTATTACTTAAGAAACTTGCTGATCATTGTGGTACCCACAGCAAGCAGTTGCCTTACCAGCGGAAAAGATGCACTAATGTAACAGCTAAAATAGAAAGGTGCTTCCTAAGGTTTAACCAAACAGCCCTAATCTTGCCCCTTGTTACAGATCAGAGATGCCCAGCTAACTACTTCTTAGTACAGTTTGAGAACCTATGTTAATTCCTGTTCACTATTAAAAAATAAATGGTTTACTGAAATTTGTCCAAAAGACCTAGAGCCCTGATATCTAATATGAAGTGGATGCAAGAAATGTAAATTTTATAACAGCATTATTTATCCTGGTTCAGCCTAATGGGATGTCATGTCAGTTTCATATGATTAATAAAAGCATTTTCTTCTTCATTCAGTTTTATGGAAGCTTGCTTACTGCCAGAAGCAGAAAAGTAGCTGAAGAGAGATTGGATAAATAAGAATTTTAGTTTAGCTTTTGCCTTAATTTTGAGTGTGTGTTTGTGATATGGGTGTTTATGCGTGTATGCATTTTAATGGAATGCCAGTAGAAAATCATTGACTATTATTTGAGAGAGAGAGAGAGAGAGAGAGATATGTAATCTTGCTGCTGCTGCTAAGTCGCTTCAGTAGTGTCCGACTCTGTGCGACCCCATAGATGGCAGTCCACCAGGCTCCCCCGTCCCTGGGATTCTCCAGGCAAGAACACTGGAGCGGGTTGCCATTTCCTTCTCCAGTGCATAAAAGTAAAAAGTGAAAGTGAAGTTGCTCAGTTGTGTCCGACTCTTAGCGACCCCATGGACTGCAGCCCACCAGGCTCCTCCGTCCATGGGATTTTCCAGGCAAGAGTACTGGAGTGGGGTGCCACTGCCTTCTCCGATATGTAACCTTAGTAGTTATTATTTCATTTGGATAGTAAACATTCAAGATATAAGTGGATTTCTTAAGATTTTTGAGAATCTTATGTTTGAGGTATATAAGATAATGCTTGAAGGAGGCAACTGTTCTCCTAATTAATCAAGAAAAATGAATGAATCCTGGAGTAATAATTTTAGTAGCCTTGCAAATAGGAGAGGACAGGGAACATAAAAGACTTTATGTTGATAGTTTCTATGTTGTAGTAGCTAATTAAGAAATCTAAGGACTGTGAAGATATTATTGTTCAGTCGCTCAGTTATGTCTGACTCTGTGACCCCCTGAACTGCAGCACACCAGGCTTCCCTGTCCTTTACCATCTCCTGGACTACGCTCAAACTTATGTCCATTGAGTCAGTAATGCCATCCAACTGTCTCATCCTCTATCGTCCCCTTCTCCTCTTGCCTTCAGTCTTTCCCAGCATCAGGGTCTTTGTAAGCTATGTGAAGATATAGAAGAGTAGTAAAAGGGAAATGAATATAAGTAAATCATAGAAATGGGAGTAATTTGTAAGTGTTAGTAAAGCCACAAATGGTAATTAAAGAATGAACTTTATACAGATTCTGAAAAAGCTTCAGTTCAGTTCAGTCGCTCAGTCGTGTCCGACTCTTTGCGACCCCGTGAATTACAGCACGCCAGGCCTCCCTGTCCATCACCAACTCCTGGAGTTCACCCAAACTCACGTCCATCGAGTCAGTGACGCCATCCAGCCATCTCATCCTCTGTCGTCCCCTTCTCCTCCTGCCCCCAATCCCTCCCAGCGTCAGAGTCTTTTCCAGTGAGTCAACTCTTCGCATGAGGTGGCCAAAGTACTGGAGTTTCAGCTTTAGCATCATTCCTTCTAAAGAACACCCAGGGCTGATCTCCTTCAGAATGGACTGGTTGGATCTCCTTGCAGTCCAAGGGACTCTCAAGAGTCTTCTCCAACACCACAGTTCAAAAGCATCAATTCTTCGGCGCTCAGCCTTCTTCACAGTCCAACTCTCACATCCATACATGACCACAGGAAAAACCATAGCCTGGACTAGACGAACCTTTGTTGGCAAAGTTATGTCTCTGCTTTTCAATATGCTATCTAGGTTGGTCATAACTTTCCTTCCAAGGATTAAGCGTCTTTTAATTTCATGGCAGCAGTCACCATCTGCAGTGATTGTGGAGCCCCAAAAAATAAAGTCTGACACTGTTTCCACTGGTTCCCCATCGATTTCCCATGAAGTGATGGGACCAGATGCCATGATCTTGGTTTTCTGAGTGTTTAGCTTTAAGCCAACTTTTTCCACTCTCCTCTTTCACTTTCATCAAGAGGCTTTTGAGTTCCTCTTCACTTTCTGCCATAAGGGTGGTGTCATCTGCATATCTGAGGTTATTGATATTTCTCCTGGCAATCTTGATTCCAGCTTGTGCTTCTTCCAGTCCAGCGTTTCTCATGATGTACTCTGCATATAAATTAAATAAGCAGGGTGACAATATACAGCCTTGACATACCCCTTTTCCTGTTTGGAACCAGTCTGTTGTTCCATGTCCAGTTCTAACTGTTGACCTGCATATAGGTTTCTCAAGAGGCAGGTCAGGTGGTCTGGTATTCCCATCTCTTTCAGAATTTTCCACAGTTTATTGTGATCCACATAGTCAAAGGCTTTGGCATAGTCAATAAAGCAGAAATAGATGTTTTTCTCGAACTCTCTTGCTTTTTTGAAGATCAGGCAGATGTTGGCAATTTGATCTCTGGTTCCTCTGCCTTTTCTAAAACCAGCTTGAACATCTGGAAGTTCATGGTTCACATATTGCTGAAGTCTGGCTTGGAGAATTTCGGGCATTACTTTACTAGCGTGTGAAATGAGTGCAGTTGTGCGGTAGTTTGAGCATTATTTGGCATTGCCTTTCTTTGGGATTGGAATGAAAACTGACTGAAGACTAAAGAAAGGGGAATCTCTTAATGATAGTAGAGGAACAACTGGAAAAGTAAGGAAGGAATGAGAGAAAATTATACACCAGGGACTAGATTAGAAAGAAATGAAAAGGAGAATGCTCAGTTTCTAGCCAGTGGAGAATTGAGCTGGAGAGTATCTTAGTCCCTCTAGGCTGCTATAACAAAGTCACAGAGACTAGGTAGCTTCAAAACAGCAAAACTATTTTTCACAGTTCTGAAGGCTGGGAAGTCCAAGACCAAGGAGCTGGTGAATTCATCATCTGGGGAGAGCCTGGGTCTTGCTCTGGTGGGCGGGATCATGCTCAGTAAATCGTTAATCCAGTTTTCCGCTGATGGGTGGGGCCTTGCTCCCTTTGTGTAGTTGTGCCTGAGGCTGCCCAGTCCTGGAGTCTGCAGTCTCTATGGTCGAGCTGTCATATGATACCTCTGTGGTAGAGCTTGGGCTTCCCTTGTGGCTCAGCTGGTAAAGAATCCGCCGGCAATGGGGGAGACCTGGGTTCGATCCCTGGCCTGAGTTCGACCTGGAGAAGGGAAAGGCTACCCACTCCAGTATTCTGGCCTGGAGAAGCCCATGGGGTCGCAAAGAGTGGGACAGAACTGAGCAACTTTCACGTTCACTTTTCTTTCATGGTAGGGCTAATGGCAACCTCCTCCAAGAGGACTTACGCCAACCCACTGCCTCCCAGGACGGCTGCTGCCAGTGCCCCTGTCCCCGCAGCAGGCCGCTGTTGAGCCATGCCTCCACAGGAGACTCCTGGACACTCATAGGCAGGTCCGCCTCATTCTCTTGTGGGGTCACGACTCCTTTCCTCTGGGTCCTGGTGTGCAAAAGGTTCTGTTTGTGTCCTCCAAGAGTCTCTAGCGGGTATGGAGTTTGATTTTAACCTGATTGAGCCCCCTCCTACTGGATCGTTGCAGCTTTTCCTTTGTCCTTGGACGGGAATATCTTTGTTTGGTGGGTTCCAACATCCTCTTGTCGATGGTTGTTCAGCAGCTCGTCGCGATTTTGGTGTTCTTGCAGGAGAAGATGAGAGACGAGGGGAGAGGCCTGTCCCCTTGCTGCTGGCTGTCTTTGTCACTGTCACTGACAGGGTAGAAGGGGTGGAGGAGCTTCTTGGGCCTCATTTATAAGGACACTAATCCCATTCTTGGCTCCAAAGGCCTCTCAAAGGTCCTGCCTCCAATGCATCACCTTGGGGGTTAAACTTCAACATAAGAATTTGGGGTAGGAAGGGGGAACACAAGCATTCAGTCTGCGGCTAGAAGCATTTACTATGCATAATAAAAAGGGTACTAGATACCGTATTAACACATATACATGGAATCTAGAAAAATGGTACCGATGAACCTGTTTGTAAGTCAGGAATAGAGATGTAGACATCGAGAACAGACTTGTAGGCGTGGTGGGGGGCAGGGCAGGGTGGGATGAACTGAGGGAGGAGCGTTGACACATATATACTGCCACGTGTGAAATGGACAGCTTGTGGAAGCTGCTGCATAACATGGGGCGCCCAGCCCAGTGCTCTGTTACAGCCTCAGGGGTGGGATGAGGGGGTGGGCGTGAACTTCAGGGGGAGGGGACACATGTATACCTTATGGCTGATTCATGTTGTATGGCAGAAACCAGCACAATATTTAACGCAGTTATCCTCCAGTTAAAAAATTTTAAAACGGGTACCAGACACACTGTAATTTATGGTGAGTAGTTGAGGACAGAAATAGATTAAAAAATTAAGAGAATACTGAAATATCAAATTCAGTTTGTCAGCGTGGGCTGGGAAGGAAGAGGAAAAAAACAAAGGTGAGTGGGATCTTTCTGAGGTCCTAAGAAATGCATTCATAATTGATGTGATGGAAAAGGATCTTAGAAGAACTTGAGTTATCAAATAGGCTGGTTCTGAGGAAGAAAAATGCCTGAGAGTGGGGAGTGAGCTAGGAGCTGAGTCGGGGTCAATCATGATCCTTAGTAACAGAAAAAGGAGAAAAATCTCACCTCTGGAATTTCCAGAAAGAGACAAAGGTATTAAATTTGCTAAGCATCTTGCCTGCTTCCTTGATAGCTCAGTTGGTCTCCTGCAATGCAGGAGACCCTGGTTCGATTCCTGGGTTGGGAAGATCCCCTGGATAAGGGATAGGCTGCCCACTCCCATATTCTGGCCTGGAGAATTCCATGGACTGTATAGTCCATGGGGGTCACAAAAAGTTGGACACAACTGACTGACTTTCACTTTTGCCTGCAGAGATATCAGGGGACAAAGGCCTCTTAAAGCTGTGGTTCTTTTTATTCCTGTTAATCCAGATCTGCCTTGTGTTAGTTGCTCAGTCATATCCAACCCCATGGACTCTAGCCCACTAGGCTCCACTGTCTATGGAATTCTCCAGGCAAGAATACTGGAGTGGGTAGCCATTCCCTTTCTCCAGGGCATCTTCCTGCCGAGGGATCAAATCCAGGTCCCCCACTTTGCTGACAAATTCTTTACTATCTGAGCCACGAAGCCCAGTTGTTCTCCCTCCCACAGGAGCACAGATTGTCAATCTTGTGTCGATAAAGTTGGTTTCTTAGAAGCCTCACGCAAAAGGGCTTCTCTAACCTTATCAGCACTTCTGGGTAGCAGGGCTTCCTGTTTGGCCTTCTGCAAGGCTGGCTTGAGTTGCTAAGCTTAACTGGTGACTTTTCACCAAGACAGGTGCATGGCAGCCTTTGTCCAGCAGATGGTGCTGTTTCTCTGGGGACTAGCACGTGCGTCCTCCCGAGATAACAGCAGATGGCGCTAGGAGTTAGCGTTAAGAGCGAGAACGTGTGCGTGTGTGTCCGCACGCGCGAGCGCGAGGAGGTAGCATTAAGAGAGGAAATGAGTGTGTGTGTGTGTGTGTGTGTGTGTGTGTGTGTGTGTGTGTGTGTGTGTTGGTCTGTCAGTCGTGTCCAACTCTTTGAGATCCCATGGACCATTGCTCTGTTGTCCATGGGATTCTCCAGGCAAAAATACTGGAATGGGTGGCCATTCCCTTCTCCAGGGGATCCTCCTGACTCAGGGATAGAACCTGAGTCTCCTGAATCGCAGGCGGATTCTGTCTGAACCACCAGGTAAGCCCCAAGATCAGTGTGGTGGTGGTGGTGGTCGTGGTTGTGGTGGTGGTGTAGTCGCTAAGTCGTGTCTGACTCTTGCGATCCTATGGACTGCAGCCTGCCAGTCTCCTCTGTCCATGGGCCCCAGGCAAGAATACTGGAGTGGGTTGCCATTTCCTTCTGGATCTTCCTGACCCAGAAATCAAACCCGGATCCCCTGCATTGCAGGAAAATGATTTACCAACTGAGCTATGATGGTGGTGGTGTAGTTGCTAAGTCGTGTCCCGCCCTTGTGATCTCCTGGACTGTAGCCTGCCTGGCTCCTCTGTCCACGGGATTCTCCAGGCAAGACCACTGGAGTAGATTGCCATTTCCTTCTCCCAAAATGGGTGTTCAGTTCAGTCGCTCAGTTGTGTCCAACTCTTTGCAACCCCATGAATCAGCATGCCAGGCCTCCCTGTCCATCACCAACTCCCGGAGTTCACTCAGACTCACGTCCATCAAGTCGGTAATGCCATCCAGCCATCTCATCCTCTGTCGTCCCCTTCTCCTCCTGCCCCCAATCCCTCCCAGCATCAGAGTCTTTTCCAAGGAGTCAACTCTTCGCATGAGGTGGCCAAAGTACTGGAGTTTCAGCTTTAGCATCATTCCTTCCAAAGAACACCCAGGACTGATCTCCTTTAGAATGGACTGGTTGGATCTCCTTGCAGTCCCAGGGACTCTCAAGAGTCTTCTCCAACACCACAGTTCAAAAGCATCAATTCTTCAGCACTCAGCTTTCTTTATGGTCCAACTCTCACATCCATACACGACCACTGGAAAAACCATAGCCTTGACTAGACAAAATGAGTGTATTTGTCCTTAAATCCATGACAGTATTTATCCTTAAATTCATAACATGATATTACGGAAGTCAGAGTAGTTTGGGAAAAAACAGCAGTAATACTGAATGAAATCTAGCCACTAATATTTCTCTTCCTTCTTTGTTCCCTAAGTCACATTTTTTAAAAAAAATCAGTGATTTTGGATAACTGTTTTTTCTAGATGCAGTGTTAAAATGAACTTGTTTGGGGTAACAAAACAAAACAAATCCTTGGAGTACAAAGTTGAATGTAGTATGTGCCAGAAGAGTTTGTTATTCCCACCACCTGTGCCCAGATGGTAAACTGCTGTTATCTTCAATCTCATGTTTAAGAATAATTTGTAGTTTTTGCCAAAGCATTGGAGACACTCTAACAGAAATAAAATTCACTCTGCAGATTTTACCCAAGTTATTCATACAAATATTTATTAAGCATCTGCAGTGTGCTGTAAGGGGATAAAGTCCCTCCCTACATTCATGGTACATCCATTTTTAAAACACTTTAATTAATTGATGTTTGGCTGTGCTGGGTCTTCATTGCTTCCAGAGGGTTTTCTCTAGTTTCAGTAAGCAGTGGCTACTCTAGCTGAGGTGTGCAGGCTTCTTATTGCGGTGGCTTCTCTTGTGGAGGACAGGGTCTAGGGTACACAGAGTTCACTAGTTACAGCTCCTGGGCTCTAGGTGCCCGGGCTCAGTAGTTGTGGCACATGGGCTTTATTGTCCAGAGTCATGTGGAATCTTCCCTGATCAGGGATGGAACCGGTGTCCCCTGCATTACAAGGCAGATTCTTAACCAGTGGACCACCAGGGAAGCCTCAGTACATTCATTTTTGGAGGAAGCAGTCCATAAACAACAAATGATAGAAAATTAGACACCAGTAAGTGCCCTGAAGAGAAAATAGCACACAGTGGCTTTTTACAAGGAGGATGCTAGGAAGGTGACATCTAATCTGAACATGAAAGACTAGACAAGTAAGAAACTGGAAGGAAGACTATTCCACGAAGATGGACTAGCATGTCGTAAATATCTAGGGCAAAGCTTGGCTTATTTCAGAAACTGAGAGCAGGCCAGTGGATGGATGGCATCAGAGAAGTGGGTTGGAGCTAAATCGTCAGGCCTTGGTACCACAATAAGGAGTTGGGGCTGTTTTCTGCAGGTGGTGGGAAGCTCCCAGAGAATTTTAAATAGGAGATGGCATGACGTGAGTTACATTTTTAAGGGAATTCTCTGTTGGATGGAGAATGGATCGTAGGTGGGCAAGAGTGGACGCAGGAAAACCAGATAGATGTATCAGAGTTGAATGCCAAGGCAGAAGCTGCTTTAGGTATTTTATTCAGAGAGGGATTTAAAACACAGAGTGAGACATTTGTGAAATCAGTGGGAAGGACTAGAGGAGGAGTAGTGGCGAGTGGTACTGCTGGATTACAGAATAGAAGGAAACCCCCAGTAGTTGAGTCCAGAGTTTGAGAATCCTGCCACCGTTGACATTGCTGCTCAGGGCTGGCCAGACACTGGAATACCAAGTTTGCCTGTTACAGCTTCTTCCAAACTGGTACTCTGTCACCTTGCTTACCAACAGCAGTACCAATAGGAAGGTTGCCTCTGGGTCTTGCTTCTCTTTATTAACTTGGTGCTAGTACATTTAATGGACAGTATCTAATTCTAACCTAGAGCTCCTACACATTAGGGTGCCTGGGACATGTTTTTAGGTTTATAATGTCTCCAGTTTGTGAATAAAATGGTGCTTGAGAGAGACAATTTGCTAGATCTAAGACAAGATTATTGCGGTAATACAGGTAAAGGATGGTGGTGGCTTGGCTTAGGATGGCAGAGTGGAAATAGATGGAAGTGGACACATTGAGAGTGTGTTTTAGAGGCAACAATGATAGCACATGTTTATTGATTGGATTTGGAAGAAAAACTTTTCTATTTTTTAGCTTGAGGAGTTGTAGCATGTAAAGTGTAAAATGCCAGTGTAGACATGACCAAAAAGCAGTTGAATTTAGGCCTAGAATTGAGGGCCTTGCCTTGGCTGAAAATCAAGTTAGTGAGTTCATTCTGAAGATGCTATCAAAATCCAAGTCATTTATCCTTTAAAAATATAACACATAAGAATAATGTTGATAGAAAGTCTAGACCGAGCCCCTGGGCTCTAACGTTACAGATCCAGCTAAGGAGAGAAGTCAGCAAAGGAGTTGGAAAAGGATTGGGCATGGAGGAAGGAAAGTCAGGGGAGTGACGTGTGAGCCAAATGAAGAAGAGAGTGCTCAAATGTGTCAAGTGCTGGTGAGCAAGTCAGTTGAGAATAGCAGTGGTACTAGGATTAGACAAATGCAGTCTCAGGGCAGTAGTAGGAATAAAACTAAGATGAATTTAGGGACTTCCCTGGTGGCCCAGTGGTTAAGAATCTGCTTCCCAACGCAGGGGACGCAGGTTCAATCCGGGGTTGGGGAACTGAGATCCCACATGCCAAGGGGCGACTAAGCCCATGTGCTGCCATGAAGGCCCCACACAGCAAAAATAAATAAGTTTTTTTTAAAGTAAGATTAGTTTAAGCTGAAGAGAGAATATGAGGTCTAAAGACTTACCAACTTTGTGGATCTCTTCAAAGAACAAACTTTAGGGTATTTTAATTCTCTGTTTTATCTTCACTCTAATCTTCATTATTTCCTTTCTTCTGCTTGTATTGGGTTTAGTTTGCTCTAATTGCTTCTAGTTCCTTAAGGTGAATAGTTAGGTTACTGCTTTGAGATCTTTCTTTTTTTTAAAAAATGTAGTTATTTATAGCTGTGAATTTCCCTCTGAATACTGCTTTCACTGCATCCTGTAGGTTTGGGTATCTTGCGTTCTCATTTTCCTTTATCTCGAAGTATTTTCTAGTTTCCCTTGTGATTTCTTCTTTGACTTGTTGATCGTTTAAGAGTGTGTTGTTGAATTTCCACATACTTGTGAATTGTCTAAATTTCCTTCTGTTACTGATGTCTTGTTTCATCCCATTATACTTGGAGAACTTAGAATGATTTTGATCTTTTAAAATTTATTGAGACTTGTTTTGTGGCCTAACGTGGTCTATCCAGGAGAACATTCTCTGTGCCCTGAAGAATGTTGTTTTCTGCCACTGTTGGGTGGACTGAGTGCTCTATGGATGTTCACTGGGTCTAACTGGTGTATAGTATTGAGCCTTCTGATTGTTTTTTCCATTGTTGAATGTAGAGTATTCAATTCCTCATCTATTATTGTTGAACCATTTCTTCCTTTCATTGTCTGTTTTTGCTTCATTTACTTTGGTGCTCTGTGTTAGGTCTATATCTGTTTATGAGCTTCTTGCTAGATTGGCGCTTCATTACAGCGAGTGAACTTCTTGGTCCCTTGTAACAGTTTTTGTCTGAACCTCTGTGTTACCTGATGCTGGTGTAGCTCCTCCAGTCCTGTTTTGGTTACTGTTTACATGGCATGTCTTTTTTCATCCTTTATGTTCAATCTGTTTTTACCTCTGCATCGAAAATGTGTTTTGTGCAGAGTGTGTATAGTGGGTTGTATGTCAAAAATCCATTCTGCCAGTCTCTGCTTTTTGATTGAAGTTCAGTTTTCCACATTCCATGTAATTACTGGTAAGGACTTTCTTCTGTCGTTTTTCTATTGGGTGCAAACTTGTAATTAGAAGATGAATAATTTCTGGAGATCTGACACATAACATTGTGATTATGGTCAACAATACTGCACTATATTCTTCAAAATTCATTTCTGCATTTCTTGTATCTTTTTTGTTCCTCAGTCCTCCATTATTGCCTTCCTTTGTGTTAAATACGTATTTTCTAGTATGCCATTTTAATTCCCTTGTTGTTTCTTTTACATTATGTTCTTGAGTTATTGTATTTTCCTAGTGGTTTCTCTGGGTGGTTATAATTAACATCTTGCAACAATCCATTTCTAATTAGCAGTACCTTAATTTTAATAGATATAAAACTCTGCTCATATATAACTCCATTCTCTGCCATCCCTCTGCTATATTGTTGTCACAAATTACATCTTTATTATGTGCCCATGGACATAGATTTATAATCATTTCTTTATGCAGTTGTCTTTTAAACCAGATATGAGGGGGAAAAAAGAGTTACAAACAACAAATATATTTATATTTTCTTTTAATGGCTCAGTGGGAAAGAATCTGCCTTCAGTGCAGGGGATGCGACAGGAGCCATGGGTTCGATCCCTGGGTTGGGAAGATCCCCTGGAGAAGGAAATAGCAACCCACTCCAGTATTCTTGCCTGGGAAATCCCATGGTGGGCTATAGTCCATAGGGTTGCAAAAGAGTCAGACACAACTTAGCAACTAAACAGCAACAATATTGTATTAGTTTCCTAGGGCTCCAAAGAACCTCAGATTGGGTGGCTTAAAGCAACAGAAGTTTATTCTCTCACAGTTCTGGATGCCAAAACCCTGAAATGAAGGTGTAAGCAGAGTGGGTTCCTTCTGGAGGCACCGAAGTAGAATCTGCCCCTTGTCTCTCGCTTCTCCCGACAGCTGCCGATGCTCAGCGTTACTTGGCGTGCAGAGGCATCACTCTGATCTCTCTCCGCCTCCAGTGGCTTTCTCCCCGTGTCTCTGTGTCTTGACTGACTTACAGGAGATGGGATTAGGAGCCGACCCTACTCCAGGATGACCTCATCTTAACTGACTGCATCTGCAACAATTCTATTTCTAAATAAGGTCACGTCCTGAGCTGTTGGGGATTAGGACTCGAACAGATCTTTTTGGGGAAACACAAGTCGACCCATAACACCAGGAACATGTCAGAACTTTTCACAGCCCTTATTTGCCAAAGTACCTCATTCTCCACTCTTTCCTCTCAAGCTTTTTAGTCAGTCTGTCATTAGTCTCAGTTGTTCTACAGTACTCCGGGTAGCTGTGCCTAATCCACTGCCTTTAAACTTTTTTTTTTTTAATCTATAATTTATTTTTGGCTGCACTGTGTCTTTGTTGGTTTTAGGGTGGACTTTCTCTAGTCATGGCAAGCTGGGGCTCCTCTTTGTTGCAGAGTATGGGCTTCCATTGCAGTGTCTTCTCTTGTTGCAGAGCACGGGCTCTAGGCACAAGGGCCTCAGTAGTTGCAGCACTTGGGCTCAGTAGTTGTGGCACAGGCGCCTAATTGCTCCAAGGCATGTGGACTCTTCCCAGACCAGGGATCAAACCTGCACTAGAAGGCAGATTCCTATCCGCTGCACCACCAGGGACATTTTTGACAATTGCCCTTGGGTAGGGTAGCTGCCTCAACCCTGGCGGAACTCTTAGTTAGGCAAGATAAAGGCGAATGCTTGGAGCCAGTCCCCCAAGAAGCCACCAGATGGTTGTCATGGACTGAACTGTGTTTCTAGGCCCTCTGCCTGCCCCCTCCAACCCCTCTCAGATTCATATGTTAAAGTCCTGACTTTCATTGTGACTTTCTTTGGAGATGGGAACTTGAGGAGGTAATTGACTGCAGCCGTGAAATTAAAAAAGACACTTGCTCCTTGGAAGAAAAGTTATGACCAACCTACACCGCATATTAAAAAGCAGAGACATTACTTTGCCAACAAAGATCTGTCTAGTCAAAACCATGGTTTTTCCAGTAGTCATGTATGGATGTGAGAATTGGACTCTAAAGAAAGCTGAGCACCGAAGAATTGATGCTTTTGAACTGGGGTGTTGGAGAAGACTCTTGAGAGTCCCTTGGACTGCAAGGAGATCCAACCAGTCCATCCTAAAGGAAATCAGTCCTGAATATTCATTGGAAGGACTGATGCTGAAGCTGAAACTCCAATACTCCAACACCTGATGCGAAGAACTGACTCATTTGAAAGACCCTGATGCTGGAAAAGATTGGGGGCAGGAGGAGAAGGGGACGACAGAGGATGAGATGGCTGAATGGCATCACCGACTCAATGGACATGAGTTTGAGTGAACTCTGGGAGTTGGCATTGGACAGGGAGGCCTGGCATGCTGCAGTTCATGGGGTCGCAAAGAGTTGGACACGACTGAACGACTGAACTGAACTGAAACTGAAGGTTAGATCAAGTCATCAGGGTGGGGCCCTGGGCTTCCCTGGTGGCTCAGTCAATAAAGAATCTGCCTGCAACGCAAGAGACCCTGGTTCAATCCCTGGGTCGGGAAAATCCCCTAGAGAAGGAAATGGCTATCTACTCCAGTATTCTTGCCTGGAGAATCTCACAGACAGAGTAGTCTGGTGGGTTACAGTCCATGGAGTTGAAGAGTCAGACACAACTGAGCAACTAACACACACACACACACACACACACACACACAGAGTGGGGCCCTAATCCAGTGGGATTTATGTCCTTATAAGAGGAGGAAGAGACCCCAGAGAGCCCTCACCAAAAACTGAATTGGCCAGAACCTTGATCTTGGACTTGCCAGCCTCCAGACTGTGAAAAAATAAACTTCAACAAGCAGCCTATGCTTTTTTTTTTTTTAAACTGCTGCTTGAACTAACACATAGGTCAAAGCAAACAGCCACAATTCTCAACAAATGGGGTCCATTTTTCTGCTCTTACCTGTACCAGAAATATAGGCTGTTACTGTCAAGGCCACCCTTGAGCCTGGGAGCAGGGCTGGGACCAAAGAGTTAAAACACCACCACACTCTCTGTTTTTACTGAGATTCAGCTGTTTTTGCCTTACGCCTTTCCCTCTGGGCTGCTGCAAGGTTTTACTTACTTTCCAGGATTTTGAAATAGTTGATTCTGACAGGTTTTGCCAGTCTATTTGTGCTTCCTTGGAAGGAAGGACTTGTTTTGTAATTAATTAATGTGTTTATTTGGCTGCACTGGGTGTTAGGTGCGGCATGTGAATTCTTAGTTGAGGCACGTGAATTCTCAGTTGCAGCATGAGGGATCTAGATCTCTGAGGAGGGATTGAACCTGGGACCCCTGCATTGCATGCTTGGAATCTTAGCCACTGGACCACCAGGGAAATCCCTTGGAGGGAAAGACTTGAGGTTCCTTGTGTGTTAGTTGCTCAGTCATGTCTGACTCTTTATGACCCCATGGACTGTAGCACGCTAGGCTCCCCTGACCATGGGATTCTCCAGGCAAGAATACTGGAGTGGGTTGCCATGCCCTTCTCTGAGGTATCTTCCCGACCCAGGGATCGGACCTGCGTCTTCCCACATTGCAGGTAGATTCTTTACCATGTGAACCATCATGGAAGCCCCATACTGTCATACCAAAAATAACACTTTGACCCCAACGTGATTTAAACACACAACCTTCTGGTCTGGAGTTAGATTCGATATTGTTGCTCCAGGAAGCCTTGACTTACTCCTCCATTTTCCCTGCTGTCACCCCACCATGCTCTTCAACAATATGACGTTGACACTCCTCCCACCAAGAAGGTGGCGACCTTTGTTCCCTCCTTGAGTCTGGGCGGGAGCTTAGGACAGCTCCAACCGAAAGAGGCCCACAGAGGTGACACTCGGACTTTCCAGGCTAGACTGTGAGAAGGATACAGCTTCTCTAGCCTTTTTTCAGGAGCTAGGGGTTGGACACTTGCCTTGGGGAACCAGCTACCACGCTGTGAGAGCCCAAATTAGCCCAGGTGGAGAGGCTCCCGGGGAGAGGAAAGGACGCCCCAAGCTGGGACTGCCCTGGTGGTCCAGCAGCTAAGACTCCAAGCTCTCAATACAGGGGACCTGGGTTCAGTCCCTGGTCAGGGAACTAGATCCCATGTGCTGCAATGAAGAATTCACATGCCACAACTAAAGAGCCTTCATGTCAAAAAGGGAAAGTGTTAGTCACTCTTTGCGACCCTATGAACTACAGCCCACCAGGCTCCTCTGTCCATGGGATTCTCCAGGCAAGAATACCGGAGTGGGTTGCCATTGCCTTCTCCAGGGGATGTTTCTGACCCAGGGATCAAAGCTGGGTCTCCCAAGTTGTAAGCAGATTCTTTACCTTCTGAGCCAACAGGGAAGCCCAAATAAATAATAATAAATAAACTAAGACCCAGTTCAGCCAAGTAAATATTTTCATAAAAAGGTCCCAAGCTGACAGCCAGCCTCAATCTGCAGACATATGAATAAACCAGCCTTCAGAGTCTTTGAGTTCCAGCTGAGACCTCAGACCTCATGGAGCAGAAATGAGCTGTCCCTGCTGTGCCCTGTCTGACCCGCAGAATCTGTGAGCATAATACACAGTTGTTTTTATGCCACTACATTTTGCGGTAATTTGCTAGGCAGCCACAGTAACTGGAAATTCACCAAGTGAGTCATACGGTATCAAGCAGTGGACAGACAAGTTGTCCCTTTCAGTGCAGATGGATTTAAAGGGCCCGTGTTCAAAAGTGTAGGGGGTTGGGGAAGTTGGGGGGAGGGGATGACCAGCAGGATTGTATCACAGGTTCCCTTTTCCTCCCTCCAAACAGCGGCCTCTCATCTTCCTCCATTTTCACAGTGTCCCCACCTCCCCAATCATCCAGGCTTGAAACCTCAGAATGTCTTTGTTTTTTCCTTTCCCTTTACCCTCCTGGGGCTTTCCTGGTGGCTCAGATGGTAAATAATCTGCCTGCAATGCAGGAGACCCGGGTTTAATCCCTGGGTCAGGAAGATCCCCTGGAGAAGGGAATGGCAACCCACTCCAGTATTCTTGCCTGGAGAATCCCATGGACAGAAAAGTCTGGTGGGGCCATAAAGAGTCGGACACAACTGAGCGACTAACACTTCACCCTCCTGGAGTAACAAATCACACCCACTGTCTTTTTCATAGCGCCTCACAAATTTGTTCTTTCCATTCCTAACAGTCTGTGCTTGAAATTCCAGGAGTTCATTGTTACCTACAGAATACAATGCAATGAGATGGAAATAGACACCCAGTAATAATAGGCATGAGGCTTTCAGGTTTCATACTAGAAAAGGGTAGGGTTTAAAGCTTTCCAGGGGCAAGTGATAATAATACTAATGGACACTACGTGGAAGTCTGCTGTGTTTTGAGAAAGCGCCTCCAGGGCTCTTTGAGAAGCAAATCAGTGAGTAGTCTCTGGAGTACTTCTTTTTAAGTTAAGTTAAAGGCAAAATTTTATTTATTTATTTATTTTTGTTGCAGCCTGTGACTTGTGGGATTTTAGCCCCTTGACCAGGGATGGAAACTGGACCCCATGCAGTAGGAGCTTGAAGCCGTAACTAGACTACTGGGGAAATCTCTGGAGTGCTTCTAATCCCTGGATCCACTTGGTTCCTGTGTTTAATCCAAGCGCTTTTTCTCCAGCCTCTCTGAATGACCTTGGCTACAAATTTAAACTTGGTTTACAGACATCTAGAGGTGTTAGGTGTTGACTGTTAAATAAATCTCTTAGTTCTAGCTTATACCCTTTTGTTTATCTTGACCCAAACTATCTGTAAGGAGAGTTTTTGATGAGCTACATTTTAAAAATCTGAGTATGGGACTTCCCTGGCAGTCCAGTGGTTAAGACTCCATTCTTCCAATGAAGGGATTTCGGGTTCAATCCCTGTCAAGGGAATTAAAATCCCACATGCCATACGGTGTGTGTGGTGGAGGGGAATAAAATTTTTTTTTAAATCTGAGTATGACTTGCAGGCTCATCTCAGCTTCCTGTCTTAAAGCCATGAAATAGATGCAATTTTCTTCAGGTAAGTACCCAGTTATCCAAAAATAGTGATTTTATTTTTGAAGCTCCAAAAGAGAAAATCAGGTTCTGACACAGAGCTTGCATGAAGATTACTTCAGGTCCTAATTAGAACCTGAGTATTTAATGTGTTCTACTTGCTGCAGACATCATAAGAAATAACCCTTTTTATAATCTGGAATTTCCTCCTTAAGACACAGGAAAGCTGTTTGCTATGAGAAGTGGAGGAACAGTTGCATCCTCTGAAATCTGACCGTTACCATTGTTTCCTAAGTGAACACTGAGTAGCTCGTATTTACAAGACTAAATATTAAAAAAAGAAAAATAAGAATGATAATAAAACTAAAAGAGAGGGCAGGGTTGTCGCTAACAGCCACTTACTTAAAAAATACTTGCTAAGCACTTAGCTGTACCAGGCACTGTTCTAGGAACCAGGTATGAGGCAGGCAAAAATCCCTGCCCTCATGGGGCTTGCCTTGTAGGGTAGAGAGGATATGATAATAAGATAAGTAAAATGTGTTAGTGTTACGCATGTAAACATTTTCATAATTACAGGACCATGTTTTTTAAAAAATGCTGTGGAGCAAAATAAAGCTGAAAAGAGTGACGGTGCTGGAATGGACTCGAAGTGGGTGAATTCTAGAGGCCAGAGAGGCCCCAGTGAGAAAGTAACACTTGAGGAGGTGAAGAAGGTGAGAGTTTTACATATCTGGGGGAAGATTGTCAAGTCAGAGGTTTTAACAAATGCAAAGGTCCTGAGGTCAGAGCATGCCTGGCTCTTAGGGGAACATATGGAGTCAGAGGGACTAGATCGGAGAGAATGAAAAGTAGAGAGGCAAGGACTTCCCTGGTGATCTAGCAGTTAAGACTTCATGCTCCCAATGCAGGGGACCTGGGTTCCATCCCTGGTCAGGGAATTGGATCTTACACTCCATAACTAATCCCTCATGTGGCAATAAAGATCTCAGGTGCTGCAACGAAGACCTGGCTTGCAGCCAAAAAAAAATTTTTTTTTTAAGGTGAGAAGGCAGGTCCTATTGGCCTTTGTAGGGCATTTCAGTGAATTGGGCTTTTAGTCTAAGTAAAAGAGAAGCCATTGGAAGATTTTAAGTGGAGTGTGATGATCTAAGATCATTTTGAATGCTGTGTTGAGGATGGTCTGAAGGGAGCAAATGAAAAGGCAGAGAAACTAGTTTTTGTAGGCTATTATAAAAATCCAGGAGAGATGGAAGTGGTTTGGACCAGATGGTAGCAGGGGATAAACTCTACTATAATTTAGAGATAAAGCAGAATGAATTTGCTGACAGATATGGGTGTGAGAGAAGAAAGAGATAAGAATGACTTCAAGGTTTCAGTCTGGCAACTTGAAGATGAGTTGTCTTTAACTTATACGGGAACATGCCTGGAGGAATGACTTTAAAGGGATCAGATCAGGACTGTTAAACTTGAGGTGCCCTTGAGGGGAGATGCCACAAAGGTAGTTGAATATATAGGCCTGGCATTTAGGATAGAGGTCTGGGCTGGAGAAGCTGCGAGAGGTGAGTAGATGGCAACAGTTCAAACTAGAAGACTGGACGAAGTCACCAAGAGCAGAAGCATAGACGAGAGGGAACAGTTCCGAGGCCCGAGCCACGAGACCAGCGTTAGGATGGTCATCTGACATTAGGATGTCTGGGAGAAGGCAGCCCAGGAAAGGAGACTGAGGAGTGGACAAGAGCAGGAAGGAGACTAAGAGTGTGATGTTCTGGAAGCCACATGAAGAAAGTGTGGGTGATCCAGTTGTGAAGCTATGTAAAATATTAAAAGAATGAACTGTGTCTACAACATGACAAGGGGAACTTGAGGAAAGCAGGTCCAGTGAAGTGGTACAAGCAACAGCTTATTGGAGTGGGTTCAGCAAAGAACTGGTCCTACTGTGTAGCACAGGGAACTATATTCAGTATCCTGTGATAAACCATAATGGAAAAGAATATGAAAAAAAATATATATATATGGGTAACTGAGTCACTTTGCTGTACAGCAGAAATTAACACAATATTGTAAATCAACTGTATTTCAATAAATTTTTTAAAAAAAGAAGTGGGAGAGGGGCTGGGAACAGCAAATATGGACTTTTTGTTGTTTCTTTTGCTTGCTTTAAAATTTATTTATTTATTTATTTATGACTGGGCAGGGTCTTCATTGCTGCCTGGGGGCTTTCTCTAGTTGCAGCCATCCGGGCTCCTCTAGTTTCGGTGCACGGGCTTCTCGTTGTGGTGGCTTCTCTCGTTGCAGAGCGTGGCTCTAGGGCACATCGGCTCAGTAGTTGTGGTGCATGGGCTCAGTTGCTGTGCAGTATGTGGGATCTTCCCGGACCAGGGATCGAACTCATATTCCCTGCATTGGCAGGTGGATTCTTAACCACTGGACCACAGTAAACAAGGGAAGTCCTTGTTTACTTTTTAAGATAGGAGAAATAAAATAATATTTATGCTAATGAAAAGATCTTTGCTTTTCCAGTGATGGACCTAACCTTCTTACTCACCTTCCCTTGCGCTTCAGATATGGATGTTTGCTGTTTCTTGGAACCCTCACTTTGAGGAATGTTAACAGGCAATCTGAACAGATAGAGAACTAGTTATCGTCGCACGATAACTAGCAAATTGCAAATTTCAGGATATGCAAGTTTTGCTTTTCTATACCATGTGAAAATCAACTTGCTTCATATGTGGAATTCTCTTTCTCCAAACTTCCCACTACTTTGGAGGACATGACACATTTTAAATGTGGCTGAGAGTCCTTAGACTTGGTGGAATTGCACTTCTGTCATTTAGCTGCTGTTTAGATGCTTCTTCACACTTGTAATTAGGTGTTTAACCCAACCCCACAGTTCGCCTCCTTCCTCCATTTCTGGATGATGATGAGTTTCTTTTTTTTTGGCTGCACTGGGTCTTAGTTGCGGCCTGCAAGATCTCTCATCTTGGTTGTGGCATGTGGGATCTTTAGTTGTGGCATGCAAACTCTCAGTGGCAGCGTGTGGCATCTCGTTCCCTGACCAGGGATCAAACCTGGGCCCCCTGAATTGGGAGCGTGGAGTCTTAGCCACTAGACCACTAGGGAAGTCCCTGTTGATGAGTTCTCTAACAATTCTTCTCCCATTTCAAAGGAAGGATAGTAACTCAAAAAAGTCTTTAAAACTTAATGTGCATCAATTAGATTTCAATAAAAGTAAATCAATAACATCCCACCTCCAACCCCCCTAAAAAACCTAAATATGAATCGTGGCAGTAAGTTACAAGGTTGTTGACAAAGGCTTCTCCCACTCTGGGCACATGGCCAGAGAGCCACCCTTGGCTATGATGATTTGCTCTCACCAGTGAAATGTAAGCTAAGTGATGTTTGTCCTTTCATAGTGGTTTTAAGACCACCAAGCAGTCTCCCACATCTTCTTGGCTGTCAGCAGCTATGGAAAGGGTTAAGATGAAGACTTAGAGGTTCCTTGGCAGCCCAGTGGTTAGGGCTCTACGATTCCCCAGCAGGAGGGCTTGAGTTCGATCCCTGGTCAAGAAACTAAGATCCCACATGGTCCGTGGTTGCGGCTAGGGGAAAAAAAAGATGAAGCCTCTATCAGCCAGTATTTGAGTCATAATGATGAGCAGAGCCTCCTTGCTCATCCAGGATAGACACCTAGTATGAAAAATAAACTTTAGTTTCATTAGTTTTATTTTGGGAAGGCAAAAACCTAATTCATCCTGACACAGTGCCTAAGGACAAAAATAAGCAGTGATGTACCAGTCTCCACGATAACCAGCAAAGTGCAAATTTCAGGATATGCAAGTTCTGCTTTTCCATACCATGTGCAAAGAAAATCCAATAAATAACACAGGTAACACAACTTGACCTCACTGTCAGTTCTCCACTGAATCAAAAACGATTGAACCTCGAATGTTGTTTTTGAAATATTTCTCTCCTAACCAGGAAGGGCACTTTTCAGGAGACTTAGCTGGACTACCAGAAACGCAGTGTAGTGTATCTCCTATTGTGTTCTCTGGGTCGTCTGCATTAGCTCCTGTAAGAATGCTCACTCCAAATGCAGGCTCCCTGGTCTTGTCCTCCTAGATGAATACTGTGGTCCTTAACTCCTAGGAGGCTCTGTCGTCTGGATCTTTACGGGTCTGTGTGCTCTGATACAAAATTTTATTTGGTCTTTGTCTTTGGTTCCTGCCAAGAGCTCCTAAAACTCTTGGAATTTTCCAAGTGATAGGGGGAGCTTTTGTTTTTCATAATGAGCCCCTTTGATCACACTTGAGTTTATGCTCATGAGATCACTATGGGTGGGGCCTCTAGATGGCCTCAGGGTGAAGCTGGTCACCAGGAAGACCAAGTAGCCAGATCTCCTGCCGGACTTCCAGGCAGGGGTGGGGGAGGGGGCTGGAGGGGAAGGTCTATACCCTCTCCAGCAGTTGAGATTCAGAGAGCTCTGTGTTGGTGAGCACATTGAACCCTGGGAGGATGGCGTGCCCCTGCGTCCCTCGCTTTCCTTGTCCTGTGCATTTCATCCACTCGGCTGTTCTGAAGCTATAGCTTTTCTTAAGAAATTGATTTATTTATCTTTGGTAGCACTGGGTCTTTGTTGCTGCACCTAGGAGACTGGGATTTACTGTCGTCATGATGCACGGGCTTCTCATCGCAGTGGCTTCCCGTGTTGCAGAGCACAGGCTCCAGGCACACAGGCTTCAGCAGTTGCAGCACGCAGGCTCAGTAGTTGTGGCGTACAGGCTTAGTTGCTCCGAGGCATGTGGAATCTTCCTGGACGAGGGATCGAACTTGTGTCCCCTGCATTCGTAGGCAGATTCCTATCCACAGTGCCACCGGGAAAACCCAAGCGATATCTTTTATGATAAACCAGCAAATTGAAGTAAACTGTCTTCCCAAGTTCTGTGAGCTGAAACCACTGAAGGGAGGGGTAGGGAGTTGCGGGAACCCTCCAAATTTTATGACCAGGTTGAACCTAAGGTAATCTGGGGACCTGACACTTGTGACCAGCATAGGAAGTGAGGGCAGTTTTGTGGGACTGAGCCTTTAAGCTGGTGGAGTCTGGCAATAACATTGGGTTGTGTCAGAATTGAACTGAATCGTAGGACACCCAGTTGGTGTCTAGAGAATCAGAGACTTGGTTGTTAGTGTTCCCAAACACCCTAGAAATATGCTATCGGTGTAACACTGAAGTTCATTTTCAACATAATGTCTCATTGGGTTTACCTATGTTTCAGTATTAGAGAAGAAATGTTCTTTGAAGAGGCCAAAAAAAAAAAAAAATCACAATTCTGCATAAAAGAATTTTATTTAGCAATCAGATCTCAATGAATAATGCCAGTCATTGCTCGATTCTGTTAAAATGTGCTATTAGATACACTCTTAAAAAGTGTACATTGCATCAGCAAAAGCTATTTAACTTGGATTGTGTAGAGTAAAAGCAAACTTCATAAATCTTTGTTCCTTGATAAAATTTTTAAAATATAAAAATGAAAAAAACCTCCAAAGCAGTATTCAAAAATAACAAATGTCCCCTTGGACTATTTACAGTAAGATGCCTTTCTAATAGGAGAACACTCTTTTTCTCACATTTTACTTGGCTGTTAGAGGTATTCTCCCTCCCCCACCTCATGATTCCTTCCATTCCTATCTTGCAGGAAACGGTCATCTTCTCTCTCATTCATCTTTGAGTCTTTCTCTGATACACCCTTTTCCTACTCTAAATTACCAGGAATTCTAGTCAGCAGATGTTGGTTGAGCACCTAAGGTGTGCCAGGCACTGTGCTAAGAAGTGGGGATAAATACAGAAGTGAAAAGTCATTGAACCCCCTCCTCAAGAAGCTCAGAGTTTGTGTTGAATTAAAAAACATTGTTCACATTATAGTCCTTGAAATCTCAAGTCCCTGCGAAGTGAATTTGGGGATTTCTTGAAACAAAGTGCACTCACAGCGTCTGTCAGCTTGGCCCAAAACTCCAAGACGTTTTGAATTTAGAATTCTGCTCATTTTTATGAAACACAGCCTCTATAAAGCCCAGGCCTACAGTTTGAGTTCAAAACTCTTTGCAGGTGGAAACTGCATGCTGGGTTGTAGGGCTGAACCAATTTGTTTTGGGGGGGAGGGTACCCTTCTAATTGGCTCCTACAAATTCTGAATATGAAAAGCCCTTAACCTCCCCCACCCCAATACAAAATTTAAGTGATAGGTACATTTGAGAAACTCCCCTCTTATTTGAACCTCCAACAAGATGCTCTAAAACTCCTATCTTTGACAAATGTCCAGGAGTTCTTTTTATTACCTTTGTGCTTTTCTGTGAATATTTTCTTGGCTTCAAACATAAAATTGAGCCTACAGGTGACCTTCCCCTCCCCGCTTTATCATGGTTAAACCCCAAACAAGTTTAGTTCTTGCATTTGGTCTACATCCTCTTTATCCATGAGACCTCTGAAAGACCCATGGTAGTTACTTACCAAAAAAAAAAAAGGCAAATCATGAAGTAGAAAATAAAAACCAAACATAGCGTACTATAGAAGTAAAAACGAAACCACACCCTGGCTGCCCCCATCTCTCCATGCCTGGCAGACCTTGGTCCTGCAAATATTCACACTGGGGAATATTTCTCAGTCACAGGAAAGTCCAAATCACGTGGTGGACTTCCCTCTCACAGCTTATAGCGTCGAATCTGGTCAGCCAACCGCTGAACAATGATGAAGGGAGTTTCTTTGGGAAAGTTCCATCCTTGATCCCACATCGTCCACAGGTTACGAGGGGTCACATCTCTATACAGTGCCTGTCCAAGTAAATGATACTCGGTCCATTCAAGAGCCAGATTCACAATTTCTTCATGAGCTGGTTCCAAGCCCTTTGGATCTGAAGGCAACGTTGGGAGTTGGCATTGTTCCCACGTCACATTTGGCCTGCCCTACCCAAGGTAGGGTGATCACGGTGGCTGGAGTACATGAAGAGGACAATAAGAACACGGGTGTTGGGAGAGAGGGGAAAAGACGTTGATCATGCACAAGCTTCTTGCTCTGTCGTGCATTATATTTTCAGTGTAACAGCATGTGTTTCGACACACAGGGCTTGTGCTTTTTCGTTAAATAACTCGCCCTGAAAAGCTCATTTGGCAAATGTGGCCATGAATGTGTGTGTGTGGTGTGTCACGAGGTTGTGTGTCAAGTCCTATGGGTGTGTCCTGGCCCCTCCCTCGCTGCCACACCCACCTGCCCAGCAAGGAAAAGCTGAAGGGTTACACCTGGTCGGTTTGATATTCAGAAGCTTCAGACAGGCTTTCTGAGAAGCTTAGGAAGTTCTCCTGGTATTCGGAGCAAACAATCTCGTAGCGATAATGCCGGAACTCCACAGCAAAGGTGCCAAAGTAAGACAGGAAGCACATGACCAGGCCCCACTGGACCCTGGCGGCGTACATGTGGATGCCTTGCGCCATGAGGATGAAGTCTGAGGAGAAGTGGTCAAGGAAAGTACCTCCGTCAGCCACGTTAAGGCTGGGCTCTTCTCTGGGCAGAGACAGGTTACAGGAAAGAGCCAAAGAACTTGACGGGGCCAGCCGAACTCTATCTACATAAATAATATGAGGCCACGTCATGCAGCCCTTCCTTTGTGCCAGACATGCTTCTAGGTGCTTTCATGGAGCACCTAGCTGGATCCTCACAACATCCTGTTATCTTCAGTTTGTTTAAAATAGGGAGCACAGACTGATGAACCTATTTTCAGGGCAGCAGAGGAGACGCAGACATAGGGAACAGACTTGTGGACACAGCGGGGGAAGCGGAAGGAGAGGGTGGGACGAATAGAGAGAATAGCATGGAAACACCGACACCACCATATGTAAAAGAAACAGCCAGTGGGAATTTGCTGTATGACTCAGGTAACTCAAACCGGGGCTCTGTGACAATCTCAAGGGGGTGGGATGGGGTGGGAGGTGGGAGGGAGGTTCAAGAAGGAGGGGACGTATGTATATCTATGGCTGATTCATGTTGATGTACGGCAGAAACCAACATAATGTTGAAAACAATTATAATTAATTATCAATTAAAAATAAGTAAAAATATTAGGGAGTACAGGGGCATGTGTGCATGCTCAGTTGCGTCCAACTCTTTGAGACCCCATGGACTGTAGCCGTCTGTCGCTCAGTCACATCTGACTCTGAGACTCCATGGACTGTACCTTGCCAGGCTCCTCTGTCCATGGAATTTTCCAGGCAAGAATACTGGAGTGGGTTGCCATTTCCTACCCAAGTCTCTTGCACTGCAGGCAGATCTTTACCTATTGAGCCATCAAGGAAGCCCTTAACATAAGGAAATGGAGGCCAAATGGGTAACACACGTATTAACTGGTGGAACTGGGGCTCAAACACAAGAACTCTGACTCCTTGCCCATGCATTTGCCCACTATTCTCCATGGCGACCTAATAAACTGTGAGACTAGCTAAAGACTTATAATTCCAAAGTAATTATTTGGCCAGAAAAATAATGTTATATTTTTAAAAGACACTGCAAATGACTATGGAACAATGTGTACTTACCAAATAGTGAACTACATCCATATAAGCTGTGTTTGTCTTTGCAATGTTACTAACAATGTTTAAGTGGCACTCCTTCCTCTCTCTAATTTTTATTATTGTTTTTCAGACAATATTATGTAGGCTGGTTTCATTCCTGGTGTTGCATTTAAACTTGTGCCCAAATAAAAATAGGCAACTTAAGAAACCAAAGGAACAGATGATATGTCTATGCCTGAATATATATGAAGTATATGCATATATGTGTATATATATACACACACACACACACACTTCGGGATATATAAAGGTAGGAGCTTGGAAGAAGAAAGGTTCACAATATTTTTGATTGCAGGAGTTTGAAACCCCAGGTCATGGACTGCTGCTGGTCCATAGCCTGTTAGGAACGGGGGTGCACAACAGAAGTGAGTGGCAGGCAAGGGAGCGAAGCGTCATCTTTGTTTACAGCTGCTCCCCATTGCTCTCATTACACCTGAGCTCCACCTCCTATCATTAGATTCTCATGAGAGCGTGAACCCTATGGTGAACTGCCTGTCCAAAGCATCTAGGTTTGGCACTCCTGATGAGAAACATCCTGAAACCATCAGCCTCTCCCCCACCACCCCAGTCCATGGAAAAACTGTCTTCCGTGAAACGTCCCTGGTGCCAAAAAGGTTGGTGACCAATGCTCTAGTGAAAGGCTAAGAGGTCAAGGACTAAATAAAGTTATTTAGAAAGTCAGAAATGTTCCCTTAGAATTAGTTCTACATTCAGAACTTAGACTTAAAATCTTGGGTAATTTTTAGAGAGCAAAAAAGTACGTGAGAACTACTTCAGCTAAACTTTGTTCTCCTGACTAGACTTGGATCCATTCATCAGGGAACCAAGGAATGGTTCCAAGTCTTCAGAAATAACATGGATCAGAATTGTTTAGTATAAGCTCAAAATTTAAAATAATTCAAAACCTTCACATACTCTTCTGATTGACAGTTCAAAATATTGCCAAAACAATATTATTATTACTTAATAGGGGAGGGATACATCTTCAGATCTCACACTGGCAGAATTCTGACCTGTTTACTCATAAAATAATTGTGACTTATTTACTCAGATTACTAGTATTTCTCAGATTACTTGAATTTCAAGTCCTTTGATGTTCTCTATCTAATGTGACCATAGAACTTCAGAAAACCCCTAAAATGACTGAATGGCAGTTTGGAAAGGAAGAAGAAATAAACACCTCTAAATAATCCACTAACTAAAGAACGTCTTTGAAGACTAAATGTTTTCATATTTTAAAGCCACTCTATGTAAAAGAACTGAGCCTGAGTTTAAAACAAACTGACACATTTCATGTGTGATCTTGGGTAACTAACGTCTGTTACTATTCTTGTTAAGAGAGGATTAAAAGCGTAGACACATTTAAAGTTGCTTGGAATAATGTCTAGCACATTATAAGTGCCCAATAAATACTGGCTATTCATGAAGACTGTAATAGTGTTAGTTTACAGTTGGCCATCTAGGAACCTTATTCCCTTCTTCTCCACGGTTTCCAGAGGACCTATTGGAGTGAACACTTAGGAATGATTGACTGATCTGATTGGTGGGCTCGGAACTGGCCTGCTTCCACTGGGCTCTGCTATAGTAGGTGGGGTCACTGTTCTCCACCCTAGACTAGTCCTTCTGCAATCTGTTTGGGGTTCAACTGAGTGAAGTGCTGTTCTCTGTCTTTCCCTGATTTCTCTCCTTGTTACTGGGTGGATAAGTTGAATTCTAAGGTGTGAGATAGGAGGCCTGCACAATTCTCCTTCCAAGTTTACTAGGAATAAAGGCTGATTTCTTCACACCCATTTGGCACCCATTTGGCTCCTTGTGACTGTTCTCCTTGGTTCAGACTCCAAGGGAGGAAGGGAAATAGCACATCAAAACCTCAAAATTATTTGTTTGGGACACCAGTGCATGCTGTGGTAATCTAGTTCTTGAATTTCTGTTCCAGAAAAGCTTACTTGTTTAGAAATGTATTTTTGTCTCCTGAAATTCATTTTTACAGTTTAATAAATTAAATGAAATAACAGAGCCATGATAAAGTCACAAATGAAAAAAAAAATTGTCAAGATGGAAGAAATAAAGCACAATTCTCTCTTGGATTATGCATTCTGTCTATTTCACAAAAGGAAGCCTTATGCCATTTGTGATAAGGGGAATACATGACACCATTCCTACAGATTGAAACAGTTTTGAGCAGGCAGTGCTTGTTTTATTTTTAGTTCTCCATCTCCTCTTTGGCACGAAAAGTAGGTCTGAGAGTTTTCAGTTTTTACTTTTACTTTTCGTTTTTATCTAATATTCTGAGATGATCTGACAGTATATCCTAAGCAACTGAGAATGGCAATGTTCTCATCTTCTACAAGGACAAGTCATCCGTGTTTTAATCTCACTGGCAGAGACCCTTTTCACACTCAAAGGATACAGAGGACCACGCAGAGAGTGATAGACGCTGAGAGAATAACTCGTGGAATTCCAACCTTCCGTCCTTCATTCTTGATGTTGACTTTGAGTGTCAATGCCGCCTGAATCCAGCAGGTCAACGTGCCAAATCCAAAAGTCAAGGAAGTTCCGACATTATGGATTTCTTCATCATTTGTGAGCTAAGGGATGAACAGATAATGACCTGTGGAGGCCCATTCAGAAAATACATACAGGCCAGTGGAACACATGAAGGAGAAAGAAATAGGTAAAGAGATGTTCTAAGAGTGGGCTAACAGACTGTAGAAAGCAAAATCCTTTATCTCCACCAGCTCTTTGTGTCTATTCTCCATTGGTTTGAACTCTGAGGGAAAGAAGGGAAATGACTAGTACCCTCAAACCTCAAAACATTTGCTAAGATGAACCAATGAATGAACAAGCAGTGGTAATTTAGTTTTTGAATTTGTTTTCCAGAAAAGCTTTGGAGAAAAGTAAAAGAAAAAAACAGGAAAGTTACCCATAAAAGGAGCAATGTCAAGTTTCTACAGACATAAACCCTGAACTCTGTTCTCCAGGTTAAGAAATGAGACCAGAATCTGGCTGTGTATTTACTTATTGAGCATGGTCAGTTCTAAGCAGGTCAAGATTTCATTGGCCTGGACAACTAACAATGCTGGTTGTTATCTATTCTTACAGAATTGTCCATTTTCTGTAATATGGCCAATTATTGTTAAGGGGGTTGAACCCATGCCCCCTGCAGGGGAAGCGTGGAGTTCTACCTACTGGACAGCCAGGAAATTCCCTTTTCTCCCCCATTATAGTAAGAAAAATGCACTTATGAGCTTTTGCCATATCTGGAGACCCATTAAAAGGCAACAGTGTTTGAAGATTCCTGGTCAAGGCCTTCATACAGTTAATAGGTTAAAGGAGACCCATTTGGGTTGTTCCAGTTGGAAGTCAGAGATGTAAACTGCTCAAATCACTGCCCACTGATTAAAAAAACATACAGTAGTACAGTAGGATTTTTTTCTTCTTTGAAAAAAACCACCACCCCACAGGTCAAAACACATATTTTTAAAACATTTAAGTAATGATTCCCCAAGTCAAATTTTACTTCTAGAAAACTGGCTTTCCATGCTATACATAATCTGTTTATTTTTTAAATCTAATTTTAAAAATAGATGGTATATTTAGTTACATGGGTCAAATTTTAAAAAATTATGAAATGAGTATAGGCAACTGCATTATTTGTTCCCTGTGTAATCTCTGTAGATACTCCTGAAAATGTTCTGTGAAGAACATGTAGTGTCATCATTGATGGTTTTGAATATTTGTGGTTCAATCAAACAACCCCATCAATGGATTCTTTAGGGAACTTAAGTGAAAGACAAAATGTCTACTCAGTAACTTCCATCCAAGACTCAGTTGAAAGAAATGATAGTTATTGAGCATTTTACAACATGCCAGCCCTTGTAGCACAGAAGCATAAGTGGAAGGAAGATTCCCACCAAAATCTCAATAAAAAATGCTCTGTGCCCTAACATTTTGGAGCTCAACAGATAAACTCTCAAATATTCTCCTGATAATTCACTGTCTAAGGCTATAGGTTCTAAGAATGCAGCTTTCTCATTATTGGGGTTGATATGGAATGAGACCTTGGATAATTAGAGGAACTGGTGGCATTGCATGCCTGTCTGTCAGACGACCCATTAAGTAAAAAAATACTGTACCGGGGGTGTCCGGGGGAATGAGATGCTAATTTAACGGATTATCAGCACTGAGGACTCAGGGCGAGAGTCAGTCTTAGAAAACCCACTGCCCTATTTTCAGTGAGAACATTACGAAATGCTCACTGGAGTGCTGAGTGTCTGGAATGCCGTCACCATTTGGATTTCACTCAGTAGACAAGGGAGAAGTCTAGGATCAGCGTTTAATTGCAAGAAAGAGGTTTCTAGTAGCAGTATTTAGCAGAGGCTGGAGGATGCTGGGGAGGAAATGGAGGCAGGGAAAACAGACAACCACTGTAACAACGCAGTGGTCTCCATGACTTAAAAATGAAGTCAAGAGTTGGTGCTGACAAGGGAAATTATGCTTAAATGACCTTGGGTGTGTGTTTTAGTTGCTCAGTCGTGTACACCTCTTTGCGATCCCATGGACTGTAGCCAGCCAGGTGCCTCTGTCCATGGGATTTTCCAGGGAAGGATACTGGAGTGGGTTGCCATTTCCTCCTCCAGTAATCCCTTCTCTAGGGATCAAACCTGAGTCTCCTGCATTGCAGGCAGATTATCTACCACCTGAGCCACCAGAAAAGTCCCTAAATGACCTGGCACTTTTATATTTCTGGGAAGCAGAGTTAGGGTTAGTACATCTTTATACAAGTCACATTCTAAAGAAATTCTAAAGAAATTCTGGATTTTCAAACTAACTCCCACGTGAGCCTGCTAATCTGAAACACAAGCTTTCATCCAATAAGGATGTTCAATGTTTAATTATAGAAAGGCAATGGTCCTATTAGTTTTCTAGAAAGATAGATTCGGATACAATTTATTATGAAAGAAGTATACAGTACTTTGAAAGCCCTTGTAGAAAATACACAGCTATTTTAGTGGCTGCGTTTCCCAGGAGCTGTGCTATATGTCCGATGTACAGTGAGGACTTTCCCATGTATGGACAAGGGGAGCCTGGCATGCTGCAGTCCATGGGCTTGCAAAGAGTTGGACACGATTGAGTGACTGAACTGACTGAGGTGAGGCTCAATGATCAGACAGGCTGACTGCTGGAGAACCTGTGCATATTAGGAACCACTGTTAGAATGTTTTTAAAAGTCCATGGAGAATTTTATGGGCCACAGAGTGACTATGCCTCACTGGCTGTGATAATCATATAGGTGAAGCATGATATGGAGATGAAAAAGGCCAAATGAAGTACCTGAAAATTACCAAGTAAGGTCATTCCAAAGGAAGCCAGACAGAGAGCCACCAAGCCACTAATATTCAGCCACGGATTTAAAACCTTTGGTTTCAGTTGTATGAAGCGCAGAACAGCTACCACAAGAGCTGGGAATAAAACAAAATGTTATAATTGGAAAATTGAAATCACGCAGCCAGACTAGGAAATAGCACTCTAAAGCCACAATGTGCTAAAGTAAACTTCTTGCCATTGTACATTTTTAAATCTCTGAAATGACAATTTTTAAAAGAAAACTTGCAGGCAATGTTTCTGATTATTGAGATGTTTTATTCTAGCTAACCCGGGGAAAGCAGAGAGGAACTGAAGCAGCAGTGTTACATGTTACTTGGGTGATGCAAGATGATAGACTGGTAATAGTGTTGTTCCCAGAGTTTTCAAAAACAAGGTCAGCACAGGACAGACTGGCTTAGGAGAGCACTGCAGAGGCTTGGAACACGACAAATCAGATGCAGAGAGTCGGCCCATGGCACGAGAATTCACTGATTCAATCACCCTTTAATTGAGAACAGTGTTAGGACAGACGGGGCAAGAAAACATGGGGAAGAAGACATGGTTATCAGTCTAGACAAACCTGCTGGTGCCTGTGCCAGAAATCATTCCTGGGTATGGGAAGGAAGATAAAGCAAGTATACAAATCCCTTCGTTACTAGTTCACTCCCTCTCCTCTGATTCTACCTGTGGGTGTTCATTGTCAAAAGACAAAGATAGTTCATCCAAATTAGGGCGCTGACAGTAAGAAGATCATGGAATCTGTATTTTAACATAGCAGATCTGGGGGTTTGGTATGTATTAAAAAATCATACTGTGATTATATTAAGAAAGCTCAGTTCTTCCAAATGATGTTAATTACTCATTTTGAAAGCTCACTCTTTTCAACCAAATTGTCATCGGAGAATCTGAAGAGAGAATGAAGGAAGTTACTTAGATTTCAAATCTGACTTCTAATAGTGACCTTAAGGCTAGTCCATACTCAAGCCATTAATTTAAGAATCCCCTTTTATTAATTGCTTACTGCAGGGATATTTTCATATTTATACAAAAAGCTGGGAGAGCCTAGTCTACAAATGATTTTTAAAAAGCACTTGCAGTTAATATGTTATAGCTAATATAGGGAAAGGCAGTTACTACTTCCTAAGGCAATTTATTTTGACATTAAGGTTTAGCAGGGAAGATGATTAGGAATTCAGGAATTATCCTATTTATACAGCAATTCAGTAGGTAATTATTTGCTAAAAGTCTACCTTGATTACTGTCCAATATTCAGTTCAGTTCAGTCGCTCAGTCGTGTCCGACTCTGCGACCCCATGAATCGCAGCATGCCAGGCCTCCCTGTCCATCACCAACTCCCGGAGTTCACTGAGACTCATGTCCATCGAGTTGGTGATGCCATCCAGCCATCTCATCCTCTGTCGTCCCCTTCTCCTCCTGCCCCCAATCCCTCCCAGCATCAGAGTCTTTTCCAATGAGTCAACTCTTCGCATGAGGTAGCCAAAGTACAGGAGTTTCAGCTTCAGCATCGTTCCCTCCAAAGAAATCCCAGGGCTGATCTCCTTCAGAATGGACTGGTTGGATCTCCTTGCAGTCCAAGGGACTCTCAAGAGTCCTCTCCAACACCACAGTTCAAAAGCATCAATTCTTCGGCGCTCAGCCTCCTTCAGTCCAACTCTCACATCCATACATGACCACAGGAAAAACCATAGCCTTGACTAGACGGACCTTTGTTGGCAAAGTAATGTCTCTGCTTTTGAACATGCTATCTAGGTTGGTCATAACTTTCCTTCCAAGGAGTAAGCGTCTTTTAATTTCATGGCTGCAGTCACCATCTGTAGTGATTTTGGAGCCCAGAAAAATAAAGTCTGACAATGTTTCCACTGTTTCCCTATCTATTTCCCTTGAAGTGATGGGACCGGATAGCCATTAATAAGAAACCATCCACAAATTTGCATTTCTCAAATCTGCCGAATTTAACAGTTTCAAGCTACGAAGATAGTTCATCGAATTGACTTTCAGTTCCAAGTACCTCTGATGAAAGAGTGGTATACAACTTGGATAATATTTGGATTTTGGAAGCAAAATAGAAAGAAACCATAATTTATGAAATCGTAAATTGTTTGGCTCTGATTTAGCTTTTAGTATATTTATATTTAGCCCATGATTTATCGTTTCAACCTAATGGTTTGAGGGATCCAGTAAGGAGCTACAGTGGGATATTTTCAGAAGTCTATTAACAGTGACAACAGTTATTCTTGTTGTTTAGTCGCAAAGTCGTGTCCAACTCTTTTGTGACCTCATGGACTGTAGCCCGCCAGGCTCCTCTGTCCACATTAGGAGATGAAAAAATTTCTATTACTTTGGGGATGGAAATAGGAGGAAGAAGTGGGGAGAGGAGAAATTCACTACAAGCACCTCAACACAAAGTGACCTTTAGAAAAGGAAGCCATTAGATTTAGACCAGAAATCTCCACACAGGCCATCGGGGAGACACTTGCTAGTTACCTGTACGTGGATATTAGTCAGGGCATAATGACAAAATCAATCCTAAAGGAAATCAGTCCTGAATATTCATTGGAAGGACTGATGCTGAAGCTGAAACTGAAACTCCAATACTTTGGCCACCTGATGCGAAGAACTGACTCACTGGAAAAGACCCTGATGCTGGGAAAGATGGAAGACAGAGGATGAGATGGTTGGATGGCATCACCGACTCGATGGACCTGAGTTTGAGCAAGCTCCCGGGAGTTGGTGATGGATAGTGAAGCCTGGCATGCTGCATTCCATGGAGTCGCAAAGAGTCGGACACGACTGAGCAATTGAACTGAACTGAATGACAAAATACCGAGGCAAATATGACAAAATGCATTTGAAATACATTTCAAATGTGCTTTTAAAAATGACTAGTGGGGGGTATGACTCTGGGAACTCTCTGGTTATCATTCAGTTTGGAGGGCTAGGATGGTGCTGGAACTCCGGCCAAAGCCCTGACTCACTGCTGAGGCAAACACCAAAATGGCTCTTCACGTTGGCCATCCAGGTAGTTGGTGCCACTGTACCCCAAGGGACACAGTCCCTGCCACTCTTTGTGTTACTCATTTATCGCCAATGAACTCTGGACATGTACCATTCCCCTGGCTCCAGTCATTCTAGCCTTCTCATTTGTAATCTGGATGGTAAGTCATTTCATCAAGAATAGATAATGAAATTAAGCAGGAAGCAGAAACCTTCCTGAAGACAGGAATCAACCCAAAGTGCCTAACTTCCAGAATTGCATTCCAAACACCACATTTTGCCCTTTTCACCTATTAACTCCATCATAAATCAGCTGAAGGCTTCCCTGGTGGTCCAATGGTTAAGAATACTCCTTGCATGCAAGGAATACCAGTTTGATCCCTGGTCTGGGAAGGTCCCGCATGCCATGGGACAACTGAGCCTCTGTGTCATGACTACTGAGCCTACGCACCGCAACTCCTGAAGACCGTGGACTTAGAACCTGTGCTCAGTAACAAAAGAAGCCACTGCAATGAGAAGCCCACCCACACGAGAGAGCAGCCCCTGCTCACTGCAACGAGAGAAAAAGCCAGAGCAGCAACAAAGACGCAGCACAGCCAATAAATAAACAAATCTTTAAAAAAAAAATCAACTGAGACAAGGCATACTTTCCTTTTAAAATAAGATCTAGTTGAAATTTTATGGTTGTGGAAATAATAAAGTTTCTGGTCTGTTAACAGTTTTATTAAAAGGTTTAAATGGAGGCAGATTCAGACTATCTGTAATGAAGTCCACTTACAACCAAGTAGTGATTTAATTATAGCTTCTTGAAAGGGTCTTCTGGGCAGTAGGGCAATTTCAAAGCTATCTTTACATATGCAAACCAATTTTACCACATTAACATTCTGTTCAACAGATCATTTTAAAGTTTCCTTAGATTTTTAAAATTTTACTTACAGTTTTAGAAAAGATTTAAAAAACCCACCCATCTGTGGTTTTTGATACTTACAGCAGTTCTTTGCTATACATCTGCTATACAGATGCTCTTTTTAATTTATCTCTGTTAAAAAATACAAATATTAGAGAGTAATTGCTTATTTTCTTTGTTAAATTTTTTATTTTGAAGCTGATAGGGTTCTTCAAGTTCAAACCCAAAATAGCAGCTCTTCACTGCAGTTGTAGACTGGTGCCTGGCCAAATTCTTCTTCATTTTGTTTAGTCTTACTGTTTATGCATCAATAATACCTATTTATGACACCAGTAGAACATAACAATCAATATGTTTTGGCTGAAGGAGGGAGAGAGGCTGCTGCTAGGTGACCAAATCATTCAGCTATTAACTTTATCCTCACAACCTCTCCAGGGCAGAAATATTTCTATTAAGAAATGTGTCTTACAGCAAAAGAGATGCAGATGTAAAGAACTCTGTGGGAGAAGGCAAGGGTGGGATGATCTGAGAGAATAGCAGTGAAACATGTATATTATCATATGTGAAATATATCACCAGTCCAGTATCGACGCATGAGACAGAGTGCTCAGGGCTGGTGCACTGGGATGACCCTGAGGGATGGGATGGGGAGAGAGATGGGAGGGGGTTTCAGGACGGGGAATACATGTACACCCATGGGTGATTCATGTCAATGTATGGCAAAAACCACCACAATATTGTAAAGTAATTAGCCTCCAATTAAAATAAATACATTAATTTTTTAGAAAAGAAATGTATCTTAGATCATAAAAGTGCAGATTTAGAACAAACAATATAAATAATTCCGTAAAGAAAATCACTGAGCATTTATTTGACCTTTGATTCAGTTCAGTTCAGTTCAGTTCAGTCGCTCAGTTGTGTCCAACTCTTTGTGACCCCATGAATCGCAGCACACCAGGCCTCCCTGTCCATCACCAACTCCCGGAGTTCACTCAGACTCACGTCCATCGAGTCAGTGATGCCATCCAGCCATCTCATCCTCTGTCGTCCCCTTCTCCTCCTGCCCCCAATCCCTCCCAGCATCAGAGTCTTTTCCAATGAGTCAACTCTTCGCATGAGGTGTCCAAAGTACTGGAGTTTCAGCTTAAGCATCATTCCTTCCAAGGAAATCCCAGGGCTGATCTCCTTCAGAATAGACTGGTTGGATCTTTGATTAGTCCATCAAAAAAACACAAGATTTTTGCTAACTGATTTTAATAAATACCACACCAACGCATTTGTGGGTTGAAAATGATAATCTATATGGCTGCCAACAAGCAGTGACTTATATGAGGTCTTTGTTGTTTCTTAGGGCTTCTTCCATGGCTCAGTAGTAAAGAATCTGCCTACCATGCAGGAGACACGGGAGTCACAGGTTGGATCCCTGGGTTAGAAGACCTGCTGGAGGAGGAAATGGCAACCCACTTCAGTATTCTTGCCTAGAAAATCCCATGGACAGAAGAGTCTGGCAGGCTACAGTCCACGGGGTCACAAAGAGACACAACTGAGTGAATACACAGCATGCAGGCTGTTTCTTATAGTTAGTTACGTCATCTGAAATGATAGTCTGAGATCTAAAAGGGACAGGCCTGGGGAGACAAAAGCGACCACAGTGTAAGGCAAGAATTATTAGGAAAATGATTCATTTTCACTCCCAGATAAGTAAATAATAGATGGTTCACTCTCACTGAACACTAATCTTACTCAGTTTTGTGTCTACCAGCTGGCACTAAAAGTGATGAGATATAATAAACACCGGATGCTGCAATACCTTAGAGCAAAAGCCAGTAAAAACCTAATTGCTTCTTGATGGAGCAGGGGAGGACTGGAGAATCAGATGCTGACGGATGTCATCTGCAAGAGGGGAACTTGTTCTCATGACTGTGTTTTTGGAACTGCTTTTATAATGAGTTAATCATCAGCTTTGTAAAGGGATAAATTTGTGGGCTGGGAAAACTGGCATATTTTAGATATTGCGCTAAGGACTATTGGGACATATCGATTTGTCTTAAGAATACAAAGGGTAACATGTGGCTTCTAACATGTTCATGGTTTCTTTAAAGCCCCATGGCGGACAGACATCCTGTGACATTTCCTCGTAAGGGAAGTCTCCAGTGTATTATGATTAAAAGAGGTAATGTTTGCAAAGCACTTAGCATTGTGCCTGGAATATTAAGGGACTGTCATTAATGACTGTTATTGCTGTGCTCCGTGGGGATGAGGGTGTGAGTTGGTACCAACCTGCCTACGTGGTGTGATTGCTAATGGACTGGGAAAGGTCTCTGATCCTGCAAGTCCAGAGTCATTCTTGGGACTTTGTGTTCTATTAGATGCACATATCTCCTTAGAGGTCATTTATGCCTTAGTATGAGTACATTTATTACATCTTTTCAGAAGAGTGGTATGAAGAGTAGGAAAAAAGAGTGAGTACTGAGTTCCTATGCAGGAGACGCAGGTTCGATCCTTGGGTCACGTAGATCCCTTGGAGAAGGGAATGGCAACCCACTCTAGTATTCTTGCCTGGAAAATTCCATGGACAGAGGAGCCTGGCTGGTTACAGTCCATGGGATCTCAAAGAGCTGGACACAGCTGAATGACTAACAGGAAGACTGAAGGCAGTGAGGACAAAACCAGACTGCCTAGCATTTCCCTTGGGGCTCAAGGGAACATTCGCTATGTTTCTCTGCCTTCTGAACCAACTAAGATTCTGCCTGTGCTGCAGGTTGGACCAACCATCTCCCTTGATTTTCCAGGGAATTTTATAGGTCTTCCCTTTTCCTACAGCAAAAATTTAAAAAGAACATGTAACAGCCAGTAGAAATTTTTTAGGGGGAGGAGAGTTATAAATAGATGAAATAACAGGCCACCTCTTTGGGGGACAGGTGCTACAAAGGTCAAATACTCCCTCAGTAATAAACATCATCATTAGCTCTCACTTGGAGTGAAAGTCTCAGTATCCAAAAGGACCATGTGCAGAAAACTGCTGTTGAAGGATTTAGCTGTCACTGACTGGACCCAACAAAATACCAATGCTGATAATTGGTTGACTTTTTTTGGGTGCACTGCATGGCATGTGGGATCTTAATTGCAGACCCAGGATCAAACCCGTGCCTTCTGCATGGAAAGCATGGAGTCTTAACCACTGGACCACCAGGGAAGTCCCAACCTGTTGAAAGACACAGAGCAGTCCTTGGCCTGGAGGAGATGAGCTCTGCAATTTGAACTGTGGTGCTGGAGAAGACTCTTGAGAGTCCCTTGGACTGCAAGAAGATTAAACCATTCAATCCGAAAGGAAATCAACCCTGAATATTCATTGGAAGGACTAATGCTGAAGCTGAAGCTCCAATACTTTGGCTACCTGATGGGAAGAGCCAACTCATTGGAAAAGACCCTGATGCTGGGAAAGATTGAGGGCAGGAGAAGGGGACGACAGAGGATGAGATGGTTGGATGGCATCACCGACTCGATGGACATGAGTTTGAACAAACTCTGGGAGATGGTGAAAGACAGGGAAGCCTGGTGTGCTGCAGTCCATGTGGTCACAAACAGTCAGACATAGCTGAGCGACTGAACAACAGTGAGGCTGATTTGGAGGAAGACAGAGAGTGTGGCTGGTTCCCACAGCCCCCGGAGAGAAGCACTCACAGAACAAAGAGGACAGGATATTAAATGAGAGCTTTAGTCCCTAAAGGAAAAGGGAATTAGGGCCGGACATGAGTACAAAAGGTTTCTTTCTGTTTTTTATAAACCTGTGTTCCCATTTGCCAGCTTGATATGTGTACAGGAACAGGGGAGGGCATGACCCTAATGATAATGCCAACCTTTAGACTGAAAGATGATGTCTATACACATCAATATTTATCTCAGACCCTATGCATTTTTCATGCTTGCCAGTGAAAGAATATATAAAGCATTATTTTTAAAGAAAACATATTGCACAATATTATAGTCTCATGCAGGATTTTTATGGTACATGAAATACATTATTTCATGCAGCAAAAGAAATAAAGTCAAGAATTTGCTATAATGATTGAAGATGGTAAAGAGAAAAGAAAACGGAAGGTATGCAGGTGAAAGGGATTTATGAAAAAAAAATGACCCTCAAAACAAAAAAAGCCCACTTTAGCATACTGACATGATATGACACTAAATTACCAACTAAGCCCACCATACTTTTGATATGAGTTTTTGGAGAATTTAAAATAAAAAAGAAATACCCCAAAGCACGTAAAGCATTCTTCATGTTCTTCTTACCTAGGAATGCTGCCATGTTCATAACTTGACTAAACACACAGCTTGCAGGAGGTTCATCACCTGCAATACTTGAAAAATATGAAATGTTTTATTATTTCTATAGTAAAATCTATGACTGTTTGCAATGGACTGAATGTCTATGTCCCCTCAAAATTCATATGCTGAAATCCTAACATCCCACGTGATGGTATTAGGAGGTGCGGCCTTTGGGAGGTGATTAAGTGATGAAAGTAGAGCCCCAGTGAATGGGGTTAGTGCCCTTATAAAAGGGCCCCAGAGAGCTCTCTAGTCCTCTTTCCGCCATGTGTGGACACAATGAGAACGCAGCAGTCTGAAACCCGGAAGAGGGTTCTCATCAGACCCTGACCATGCTGGCACCCTGATCTTGGACTTCTGCCTGCAGAGATGTGAGAAATAAATTTCTGATGTTTGTAAGCCACCCAGTCTAGGCTACTTTGTCCTAATAGTCAGAACTAATACACCCTGCTAACGTTGCCTAAGATACAGCAGATCAGAAGAGAATGATCAAGTTACCTTATATATGGTGCATGCTTCACACCAGGTTTCCTGGATGACAGAAAAAACCCAGAAGCTCAGGTTAACACACAGTTAATTTTGCATAGTTTACCTTTACCAGTGGCAAAGTTTTGCTAAATCTACTGATGAACAGAGTTACCCAGAGATAAACTTTACCTTTCAGCTGAATTTAATGGGAAAATTTTGTCATCTTCCACAGCTATGAAGTATCTATGAAGAAAAAACAATAAACTTTATAAAACAAAGAATTAAAAAAATAATTATCTGTTTCCCAATATTACTGGACTAACCACATTAAATCATATTTTCTTGTTTAACATTCATCGAATATAAGGACGTCCTTATACTCGATGACTGTTAAACAAGCAAATGTTCAAATATATGTATGTATGTGTGCTCAGTTGAGTCCGACTCTTTGTGACTCCATGGACTGTAGTCCACCAGGCTCCTCTGTCCATGAAGTTTTCCAGGCAAGAATACTGGAGAGGGTTGCCATTTCCTTCTCCAGGGAATCTCCTCCACCCAGGGACTGAAGCCTCATTTCTTGAGTCTTCTGCATTGGCAGGCAGATTTTTTTTACCAGTGCATCACCGACTGCTGCTGCTGCTGCTAAATCACTTCAGTCGTGTCCGACTCTGTGCGACCCCAGAGACAGCAGCCCAACCAGGCTTCCCCGTCCCTGGGATTCTCCAGGCAAGAACACTGGAGTGGGTTGCCATTGCCTTCTCCAATGCATGAAAGTGAAAAGGGAAAGTGAAGTCGCTCAGTCGTGTCCGACTCTTAGCGACCCCATGGACTGCAGCCCACCAGACTCCTCCATCCATGGGATTTTCCAGGCAAGAGTACTGGAGTGGGGTGCCATTGCCTTCTCCAACTGCATCACCTGGGAAGCCCAAATCTGTAGCACATTAGCGTCAAATTAGCAAATCTTGCAAATAATGAGTCCATATCACCAGTATGCAATATATGCTTTGCAAAATTTATTACTCATACTTACTATTTACTTTGGGTGACAGAATAAAGAAAGGGAAATGGGGACTTCAGCAAGGTTGAGTTAGCAAACATTATTTTAAAGTATTTACAAATACATTCACGAGCATATGACATATACAGTTGTCCATCTGTATTTGCAGGGGACTGGTTCCAGGAGAAGCAATGGATACCAGAATCCGTGGATTCTCACGTCCTATAGTCAGCTCCACATCCTCAAACTCAACCAACCACGGACCACATAGTACTGTAGTATTTATTGAAAAAAAATCCACATATAAGTGGACCCTCACAGTTCAAACTACTGCTGGTCAGGGGTCACCTGTGCTCTCTGCACATCCTCCTGTACACTTTCATTTCTAAGTAACTGATGACACTTGATACAATAGTTGTAAAGATAAAGTAAAATGCTATATAAGTAGTTGCCAGTGACCAGCATATTCAAGTTTTGCTTTTGGGAACTTTCTGGAATTTTTTTTTCCTGAATATTTTTGATTAGGAGTTGGTTGACTCTGAGGGTGTGGAGCCTGCAGACACAGAAAAGGGGGGCTGTACTATCAAGACTTTACTTTTTTATCTACATTACACCTGAGTCCTTAAATAAGAGAATACTCACACTATCCACAATCCAGCAGATGTAAATAAGGTAAAAACAAGAGGTAAAAACATCCATACACTGCATTTCTTCCCATCCATGCCTGATGCCTGTACCCCTGAAATAAAATGAACAAGTGTTAATAACTGAGGCAAAACTTGGTCTCACCCTTTCAAGATAGAAAGGAAGCTTACTTTAATGAAGAAAAAACAAAAGCATATTTTATGAAACAAAGATTCAAATGAGTATCATTACTGTCAACTACACAGGCAGGAAATCCCTTGAGCAAGTAACATGTTAGACTGTTTTCTATCAGTACCTTAAATATTCCAGAATTTTAGTTGAGAATTGATGGAAAATTTCTCCTAAAGATGTGCATCCTTATACAAGCATCAGTGTATTCAAGAAAGGACCAAAGAGTTTGGGTTAGGAGTTTCAGGAGAAAATCTAGATACCAAAGGCATATAACCTACTTGTAGTGCTATTAATATTACTTAACATAGTTTTCTTTTTAAAAATGTTTATGTATTTATTTGTCTGTGCTAGGTCTTAGTTGTGGCATGTATGATCTTTGATCTTCCTTGCAGCATGTGGGATCTTTAGTTGAGTTATCCAAACACTTAGCTGTAGAAGGTAGGATCGAGTTCCCTGAGCAGGGATTGAACCCTGGCCTTCTGCACGGAGAGCGTGGGGTCTTAGCCACTGGATGACCAGGGAAGTCCCTAACATAGTTTTCTAGTAATATGACATTTTGAAACTATCTACATTCATCATCTTTTTATTTATTTATTGGCTGCGTGGCATGTGGGATCTTAGTTCCCTGACCAGGGATCAAACCCATGCCCCCTTCATCAGAAGTGCAGAGTCTCAACCACCGGACCACCAGTAAGTCCTAGTGCTATTATTAACACTTATGGATTTATAGATCTATGGACCTGGCTTGTACATATGTCTGCAACTTGGCAAACAAGAGTGTGAGAAATGGTTACTAAACAAATTAGCAGCACAGAAAGAAATGACGAATGCTTTGCAAACCTGGACTTTCCTCATGACATGTTATTGAGCAGCCATCTCAGAAGACTCTGAAGATGAATGCTCTAGAAAACAATGTGTTGTGGATAACTTTAAATTTGCTTCAACCAACACAATGAAAAAGAATACAGATGTCAGGCATTTTGGATATTGTATTTTAAAGGAAAAATATGTGAACAAAATATTCTCCACAAAAATGAAATGAAAACCAGAAGCTTCAGATATATCTGTGAACAGTTATTGGTATAGAACAGAAAGAAGTAACTAATTATCAGTTTCCTTCTTTGCCCAAAGCTATCAGACGAAATTGATTTGAGACACTGGATGCCAACAATCCTTAAGGCAAAAAGGAAAGCTTGTTCCAAGAAACTAAAATGTCCTAAGTGACCTCCACAGGTGACTTGACAAACAGGATAATGTGATTAAATGCACCTCTAACAGCGGCTGTTATTTTTGTTTGGCAAGGAAGGATATGTTCACAGGGAGCTAAAAGCTCTGAAAGCAGGTCTCTTGTTTGAACTAGAAGAAGGTAATGGAAATTTCAACAACCATCATCTCGCCTATTTAGCAACACTGTACAGAAGACATGATGAACTAAAAGTCTCATGGCCCAGTAGTAAGAGTGGATGGCTCAGACAGTAAGGAATCCGCCTGCAATGCGGGAGACCCAGGTTCGATCCCTGGGTTGGGAAGATCCCCTGGAGAAGGTAGTGGCTACCCACTCTAGTATTCTTGCCTGGGAATTCCCAAGGACAGAGGAGCCTGGCTGGCTACAGCCCACGGGGTCGCAAAGGGTCAGACACGACTGAGCAACTAACACTTTCACAAGGAAATATCACTGCTCATTATTAATATTTTGGGTTTTATAATTAACCACAAAAAGTGACTTGCTGGGTTTGAACCAGCGCTACCACATTTCTGATACCTCCACGGTACCCGCTTTCATGTGCTGAGATTCCCTGGCTCTTCCGAGTGTTGAAAACAGAGAGAGAAGCCAGACTTCCCTTCCAGGCTGCTAACCTGTGAGGACTCGGGAAGATCTTAGTTCTCAGAACTGACCTACCTGATTCGGTACGTCTTTCACACTAAGGCACAGACAACTGGACCTAACACTGTGTCAGTGAACAATCATGCTGTTGTCTAAACATCTATCTGAGTAGGGGTGTTAAATAAATTACAGAATCTAGAAGTTGAAACACATTAGAGCCCCTTTCAATCAATTTAATTCAATCGAATCCAATCCAAACCCGTTCATAACTATTGACAACCTACTCGTGACAGGTACTATAACGGGTGGTGGAAATACTCTAATGAATACAACTATTTATGGGTAGTAGTCTGTGTAATATATAAAAGCTGTTCTATGACCCAGTGGTGCATAGCTACCCAGTTAATATAATGTGAAAAATGAAGAACATTTTAAACGTTCACAATACAGTTTTTCAGTATCCATTCATTAATTTATGTACAGAATATTGTGGGCTCATAATAAAGCTACAAATAATGCTAACAAAAATAATTCCACCAGTACTCAAAATGCAATGGGAGTACAGAAAATAAGGACATTAATTGAGCATGTAAACCCATTTTTCTGGATCTGCCCCTGAAATAGGGTGCTCCGTCAGGATAAGTAGAGCTGAAATGGTTACACCAGAGTAACGGGTAGGAGACCTAGTTCTCAACCTTAGCTTTGCCAATAACTGATGCTGTCAGCCTGGGACAGTTCCTTAAATCAGTAACACCATCTCTCCATCTTGAAGACTGAATTCTGAGGCCCCACAGGGTGGTGGAATACCTTGGAAGTTAACCCAAGTTCAGTATGTTATATTTTTACAGTAACAGAATTCTCCAGTATACTCAGAATTAACAGCCATAGTAGAATGCATGCCTATTCACCATTTTTAAAATGGACTGGTGACAAAATCACAGTGTCAACCGATTCATGTGCAGTGAGAAACACAACTGCCCAAAAGGACAAACGCTCGCATTGGATCCCCTTTTAGGAACATCTACACGAGAAATCAAAACTTGCAAGAGAGAAGAGCGAAGAGAGTTACCAGGATGATTCCAGGACTATGGCATCAAGAACAATAGCTTTGTGCGCTCACTGCCTTTCGAGAGAGGCAGTATGGTGGGCAGGAGGTGGCGTGGCCAGGCAGGGGACTGAAGCCCAGGCCTGCCATTCTATAGCTGTGTGATCTCTGCCAAGTTTTTCCGTCTCTCTCGTTTTAAGATTGTGGTCATACTCCGAGGCACGCAGGACCTTGGTTTTTCCAACCGGGGATCGAACTCGTGCCCACTGCATTGGAAAGTGACGTTTTAACCACTGGACCACCAGGGAAGTCCTAAGTTATTTCATCTCTTAAGCCTTAGTTTCATTATGGAGATACTATTCTGTAGGGTTGTTCGGAGGATTAATGACAAGGCAGGTAAAGTACCTCATACATAATGCATATTCTGTAAGTGGCATCTCTGTCAACTCTAACTGCCAAGCAGGCCAGTGCTCCTATAAGGACAAAGTACTCTCCCTCCAGGGCTGGGGTGAGGACGGGTTAATGCTTTCTGCTCTGGGCTCATGCTTTTCTAGGACAATACAGACACCCCTCCTGGTAGTAATAGTTTCTTTCTGCAGATGACTCTCCAAAAGTTAGTTAATACCTTTTCCTTACATATATATTGAAGGCCCACCTTTCTAAGTGTTTACTCTTTGGTTATCTTTAAGTAAGCGTTGCTTTTCTTATTTTGTTTTGGAAGCAGTTAAGGTGGCTAATGGCTACTCTCCTGAAATGTTCTATTTTTACTAGCCTAATTCTCACAGGAAAACCTTAAGTTCAAATTAGGAAAAAACCAGACTGTATCCTTTGTCTAATGAGAAATGAAAATTTCCCTTTCTTAACCAAAGAGATGCCTTGGGAGGTGATAAGAATAAGTTTATGGATAATTGTTTTATTCGCTCCTAATGGAACTACTTTGTGCTTCTTCATAATATTTACTTTGGTTATGTTTTTTGTTTGTGTTAGAAAATTCCAAGTTCACGGGCAGTTGTAAGAAAGAATAGAGTGATCCTGTATAACCTTCACTCTTTATCCCCATCCTGTATAACCACAGTACAATATCAGCACCAAGATACTGACACTGATACAATGTTTTCACTTTATTCAGATTCCATGAGCTTTAAAACGTGCTCTCCTTTCTGTGTATGTGTATTTTGTTGTTGTTCAGTCACTCAGTCGTGTCTGACTCTTTGTGACCCCATAGACTGCAGCACGCCAGGCTTCCCTGTCCTTCACCACCTCCCAGAGTTTGCTCAAACTCTTGTCCATTGAGTCGGTGATGCCATCCAATCATCTCATCTTTTGTCATCCCATTCTCCTCCTGCCTTCATTCCTTCCCAGCATCAGGGTCTTTTCCAGTGAGTTGGTTCTTCACATCAGGTGGCCAAAGTATTGGAGCTTCAGCTACAGCATCAGTCCTTTCAGTGAATATTCACAGTGGATTTCCTTTAGGATTGACTAGTTTGATCTCTTTTCTGTCCAAGGGATGCTCAAGTCTTCTCCAGGACCACAGTTCGAAAGCATCAGTTCTTCGGTACTCAGCCTTCTTTATGGTCCAATTCTCACATCCACATATAACTACTGAAAAACCATAGCTTTGACTAGACGGACCTTTGTTGGCAAAGTAATGTCTCTGCTTTTCAATATGCTGTCTAGGTTGGTCATAGCTTTTCTTCCAAGGAGCAAGCGTCTTTTAATTTCATGGCTGCAGTCACCGTCTGCAGTGATTTTGGAACCCCCAAAAATAAAGTCTGTCACCATTTCCACTTTTTCCCAATCTATTTGCCATGAAGTGATAGGACCAGATGCCATGATCTTAGCCCTTTGAATGTTGAGTTTTAAGCCAGCCTTTTCACTCTATGTATTTAGTTTATGCAATTTCACATGTGTAGGTCACATGACTACCACCACAGTCAAGGCACAGGACAGTTTCCATCACCTCAAAGAGCCCTAGTGCCACCCTTTCATAACCACCCACTTCTCTCCTCCACATCCTTCTTAATGATCTCTGGCACTCATTAATCTGTTCTCCAATTCTATAATTTTATCATTTCAAGAATATTATACAAATGGGATCATGTAGAATGGAGCCTTTAGGACGGACTTTTTGTTTTTTTTAACTCAGCATAATTCCCCGGAGACCATCTAAGGTTTGTGTTGATCAATAGTTCAGTACCTTTTATTATTGGGTAGTATTCCATGGTATGGATGGACCAAGTGTGTTTATTCACCCCTACAAGATACCTGGTTTATTTCAAGGTTTTGGCCATTGCAAATCAAGAAGCTATGAACATTAGTTTACAGGTGTTTGTGCAAACATAAGTTTTTATTTCTCTGGAATAAACACCCAAGATTGCAATTTCTGGGTCATTTGATAATACATGTCTAGCCTTAAAAAAAAAAAAAAATTCGGTCTCCATGAGACTGTCAAAAATTGCCATTGCAAACTATATTTCAAGTCATCATGGTGGGGTATTGGGAAAAGTTTTCAATTAGCAATAATCACACCTTGGATAAACCTCATTGCCTACAAAACTGCCACTGTGCAAAGCTAATAAGCGTTCAGTTCTTTCTTAAAAATAATATATTTATTTTAATTTTATTTTTGGTTGTGCTGGGTTTTTGTTGCTATGCTCAGCCTTTTCTCTAATTTTAGCAAACGAGGGCTACTCTCTAGTTGTGGTGTGGTGGCTTCTCTTTGTTTCAGAGCACAGGATCTAGGCACGCGGGCTTCAGTAGTTGCAGAACACAGGCTCCAGAGCATGAGCTCAGTAGCTATGGTGCACAGGCTTAGCTGCTCTGCAGCATATGGGATCTTCCCAGACCAGGGATCGAACCTATGTCCCCTGTGTTGGCAGGTAGATTCTTATTCACTGTATTACCAGGGAAGTCCTACATGTTTAGTTTAAGGACTTGGTCAAACTGTTTCCAGCAATGGCACCCCACTCCAGTACTCTTGCCTGGAAAATCCCATGGACAGAGGAGCCTGGTAGGCTGCAGACCATGGCGTCGCGAAGAGTAGGACACGACAGAGCGACTTCACTTTCACTTTTCCCTTTCATGCATTGGAGAAGGAAATGGCAACCCACTCCAGTGTTCTTGCCTGGAGAATCCCGGGGACGGGGGAGCCTGGTGGGCTGCCGTCTATGGGGGTCATACAGAGTCGGACACGACTGAAGCGACTTAGCAGCAGCAGCAACAATGTATGATTGAGTCAAGGTCTTCATACCATTATCAGTACTGGTGATACCACTACCTGGTGTTATCATTAAATAATCGGTGTTAGCCACTGCTGCCACTCTTTTTCCTGTTAACCATTCTGATAGTTATATATTTGATATTTCATTGTAGTTTTAATTTGCATTTCCCTGGTGCTAGTGATGTTGAATATCTTTCCCTGTGCTTGTTTGCCATCTGGATGCCCTCTTCAGTGAAATGTCTATTCTTTTTACCCATTTTCAATTTGGATTTCTTTTTTTAACAGTTGAGAAAAACAGTTTGAGAGATCTTCATATATTCTAGATACTAATCTTTTTTGGGAGGATACATGGTTTGGGAACCTTCAAGGCTGTAGCATCTCCGTTCTCTTGAACAAAATCTCTTATTAAAGAATTATTTTAAGTTTTTTTATGTATGTATGGTAAAATATACATAACACTAATTTTTTTTTTTTACCATTTTAATCATTGTAAGTGTACTATTCAATGGCATTAAGTGCCCGAAAGTGAAAGAGGAGAGTGAAAAAGTTGGCTTAAAGCTCAACATTAAGAAAATGAAGATCATGGCATCTGGCCCCATCACTTCATGGGAAATAGATGGGGAAACAGTGGAAACAGTGTCAGACTTTATTTTTGGGGGCTCCAAAATCACTGCAGATGGTGATTGCAGCCATGAAATTAAAAGACGCTTACTCCTTGGAAGGAAAGTTATAACCAATCTAGATAGCATATTCAAAAGCAGAGACATTACTTTGCCAACAAAGGTCCGTCTAGTCAAGGCTATGGTTTTTCCAGTGGTCATGTACGGATGTGAGAGTTGGACTGTGAAGAAGGCTGAGCGCTGAAGAATTGATGCTTTTGAACTGTGGTGTTGGAGAAGACTCTTGCGAGTCCCTTGGACTGCAAGGCGATACAACCAGTCCATTCTAAAGGAGATCAGTCCTGGGTGTTCTTTGGAAGGAATAATGTAAAAGCTGAAACTCCAGTACTTTGGCCACCTCATGAGAAAAGTTGTCATTGGAAAAGACTCTGATGCTGGGAGGGATTGGGGGCAGGAGGAGAAGGGGACGACAGAGGATGAGATGGCTGGATGGCATCACCGACTCGATGGACGTGAGTTTGAGTGAACTCTGGGAGATGGTGATGGACAGGGAGGCCTGGCATGCTGCAATTCATGGCGTTGCAAAGAGTCGGACACGCCTGAGCAACTGAATTGACTGACTGAACTGACCTTCATATCATTATGCAACTATCACTATTCATCTCCACAATTTTTTCATCTTCCCAAACTGGAACTATATACCTGTTAAACAATAACCCTCTTTCTTCCTGCCCCAGCCCCTGGTGCCCACCATTGTACTTTCTATTTCTATGATTTTTACTAGTCTAGTTACCTCATGTGAGTAAAATCATACAATATCCGTCCTTTTGTGTATGGCTTACTTCATTTAGTATAAAGTCCTTAACGTTCATCCCTGATGTGGTGTCTATCAGAGCTTCATTTCTCTTTAAGGCTGAATAACACACCATTGGATGTATATACACACACCATATTTTGTTTGCCCATTCATCTATCGATGGACATGTGGGTTGCTTCCACTTTTTGGCTGCTGTGAATGATGCTGCTATATATTACATATAAACAAACTCATGTCCCTGTTTTCAATTCTTTGGGGTATATACCTAGGAATGAAATTGGTCACATGATAATTCTATGTTTAATTTTTTGAGGACCCCTCATGACAGCCACACCATTTTACACCCACACCAGTGATATACAAGAGTTCCAATTTCTCCATATCCTCATCAACTCTGGCTATTTTCTGGATTCTTGATAGTAGCCAACCTAATGGGTGTGAAGTGAAGTGAAAGTTGCTAAGTCATATCCGACTCTTTGCAACCCCATGGACTATACAGTTTATGGAATTCTCCAGGCCAGAATACTGGAGTGGATTGCCATTTCCTTCTCCAAATGGGTGTGAAGTGGTATCTAACTGTGGGTTTGATTTGCATTTCCCTAATGATTAGTGATGTTGAACATCTTTTCATTTGCTTACTGGCCATTTATATCTCTTCTTTGGAGAAAAGTCTATTCATGTCTTCTGCACGTTTAAAAATTTTTTTTAATTGTTGAGTTGTAGGAGTTCTTTATATATTCTAAACATTAATCCCTTATCAGATATATGACTTACAAAATTTTCTCCCATTATGTGAGTTGCCTTTTCACTTTATTGATAGTGACCTTTGATGAACAGAAGTTTTAAATTTTCATGAAGTCCAGTTTATCTATTTTGTTATTGCTGTTGCCTGTGGTTTTGGTGTTCCATCCAAGAAACCACTGTCAAATCCAGTGTCATGAGACCTTCTCCTTATGCTTTATTCTAAATGTTTTATGGTTTTATCTCTGCCTATTCAGATCTTTGCTATATCTTGATTTAATTTCTGTATGTGGTGCAAGATAACTTCATCTTTTTTTTGCATGTAAATATCCAGGACCATGTATTTAAAAGAAAGTCTTTTTCAATTTTGATAAATTCTAACTTAGCAAGTTTTCCTTGTGTGGATCATTATTCCGATGTCAAGCCTAAGAACACTCTGTTTAGTGCTTAATATAGAAGATCTCCTCCTGTAGTTTTTTCTGAAATATGTATAGTTTTAGATTGAAATCTGTGATCTAGTTATGTCTTTAAAACTATAGATCTTTACTGTTTTATTCAATTGGATTAGACTCCCAAAATCACTTTGACAGGAATCAGGAAATAAGGGATGAGCTAAATCAGTCTTCTGACCTAGTAATAAGTCGTAAAGAAGATTCTTACAATGAAGACCATCTACTTCAGCCATAATATATCCTAATGTCGAGTATAAGCTTAAGGACAACGGTGAGGTGTATGTGTGTAGATAGCAGAAGCCCCCTTCCCTCCTTCACCTCCCTATCCACTTTTGAGTTACCATGGAGGCCAGAAGATCAAAGTAAAAAGCTCTTTTAGGACCAGCTTCAGTTTTGTGGTGACTGAGATGGTAAAGAATCTGCCTGCAATGCTGGAGATTTGGGTTCAATTGCTGGGTGGGGAAGATCACCTGGAGAAGGAAATGGCTACCCACTCTGGTATTCTTGCCTGGAGAATTCCATGGGCAGAGGAGCCTGGCTACTACAGTTCATGGGATCGCAAAGAGTAGGATGCAACTGAGCAACCAACACTTTCTGGTTTTGTTAATCTACCAGTGCCCCATCTCATGTATCTTGATCCTTTTCCCTCTTTCTCTTTCCCTGGTAAGAGAACAACTGTGGTAACTGAACCTGGTAACTGAACAACTATGTTGTTGTTGTTCAGTCACTAAGTCCTGTCTGATTCTCTGTGACCCCATGCACTGTAGCACACCAGGCTCCTCTGTCCTCCACCATCTCCAGAGTTTGCTCAAACTCATGCCCATTGAGTTGGTGATTCTATCTAACCATTTCACCCTCTGCCAGCCCCTTCAATTTTTCCCAGCATCAGGATCTTTTCCAATGAGTTGGCTCTTCGCATCAGGTGGCCAAAGTACTGGAGTTTCAGCCTCAGCATCAGTCCTTCCAATAAATATTCAGGACTGATTTCCTTTAGGATTGATAGGTTTGATCTCCTTGCAGTCCAAGGAACCCTCAAGAATCTTCTCCAGCATCACAATTTGAAAGCATCAATCCTTCCTTGGTGCTCAGTGTTTCTTTATGGTCCAGTCCTCACATCCTTGACTATATGGACCTTTGTCAGCAAAGTGACGCCTCTGCTTTTTAATTCACTGTCTTGGTTTGTCACAGCTTGCCTTACAAGGAGGAAGCATCTTTAAATTTCATGGCTGCAGTCACTGTCTGCAGTGATTTTGGAGCTCAAGAAAAGAAAATCTGTCACTTTTTCCACTTTTTCCCCTTCTATTTGCCATGAAGTGATGGGACCAGATGCCATGATCTTAGTTTTTTTAATGTTGAGTTTCAAGCCAGCCTCTTCTCTCGCCTCTTTCACCCTGATCAAGAGGTTCTTTAGTTCCTCTTCACTTTCTGCCTTTAGAGTGGTACTACCTGCATATCTGAGATTGTTGATATTTCTCCCAGTAATCTTGATTCCAGTTTGCGACTCATCCAGCCCAGGATTTCACATGATGTATTCTGCATAGAAGTTAAATAAGCAGGGTGACAGTATACAGCCTTGTCATACTCCTTTCCCAATTTTGAACCAGTCAGTTGTTCCATGTCCAGTTCTAATTGTTGCCTGATAGTCCATGGGGTGCAAAGAGTCAGACACGACTGAGTGACTAAGCACAAGATACCCACATACAGGTTTCTCAGGAGGCAGGTAAGGTGGTCTGGTATTCCCATTTCTTTTAAGAATTTTCCTCAGTTTGTTGTAATCCACACAGTCAAAGGCTTTAGCATAGTCAGTGAAGCAGAAGTAGCCATTTTTCTAGAACGCCCTTGCTTTCTCCACAAGCCAATGAATGTTGGCAATTTGATCTCTGGCTCCTCTGCCTGTTTGAAACCACCTTACACATCTGGAAGTTCTGAGTTCACATACTGTGAAGCCTAGCTTGAAGGACTTTGAGCATCACCTTACTAACATGTGAAATTAGCACAACTGTTTGGTAGTTTGAATATTCTTTGGCATTGCCCTTTTAAGGGACTGGAATGAAAATGGACTTTTTCCAGTCTTGTGGCCACTGCTGAGTTTTCCAAATTTGCTGACATATTGAATGCAGCACTTTAACAGCATCATCTTTTAGGATTTGAAATAGCTCAGCTGGAATTCTGTCACCTCCACTAGCTTTGCTTATAGTAATGCTTCCTAAGGCCCACTTGGCCTCACACTCTAGGATGTCCAGCTCTAGGTGAGTGACCACACTATTGTGGTTATCCAGGTCATTAAGACCTTTTTTGTTTAGTTCTTCTGTATATTCTTGCCACTTCTTAATCTCTTCTGCTTCTGTTAGGTCCTTACTGTTTCTGTCCTTTATCATGCCCCTTCTTGCAAGAAATGTTCCCTTGATAACTCCAGTTTTCTTGAAGAGATATCTAGTCTTTCCCATTCTATATTTTTCCTTTATTTCTTTTCACTGTTCATTTAAGAAGGCTTTCTTATCTCTCCTTGCTATTCTTTGGGAACTCTGCATTCAGATGGATATATCTTTCCTTTTCTCCTTTGCCTTTTGCTTCTCTTCTTTCCTCAGCTATTTGTAAAGCTTCCTCAGACAACTATTTTGCCTTCTTCTGTTTCTTTTTCTTTGGGATGGTTTTGGTCACTGCCACTTTAGAGTGGTACTACTTGCATATCTGAGATTGTTGATATTTCTCCCAGTAACCTTGATTCCAGTTTGTGACTCATCCAGCCCAGGATTTCACATGATGTATTCTGCATAGAAGTTAAATAAGCAGGGTGACAGTATACAGCCTTGTCATACTCCTTTCCCAATTTTGAACCAGTCAGTTGTTCCATGTCCAGTTCTAATTGTTGCCTGATAGTCCATGGGGTGCAAAGAGTCAGACACGACTGAGTGACTAAGCACTCAGTGTTACAAACCTCCTGTTGTAAAGGAGGTACCTGTTACCTATTGTGCCCATCAGGAGTTCTTCAGGCACTCTCTCTACGAGATCTAACCCCTTGAATCTATTTGTCACCTCCATTCTGTAATCACAAGGGACTGTGTTATATACACCCAAAGAATGGGACTCTAAGTCCCGTTTTGTCCAAAATAACCTGTCTTTCCTTAGCCCATACCTAGCTGATAATGTGACCAAAAGAACCTGCAATAGAAAAAACATTGATGTGCTCTATTGTTTCTGTGCTGGAAGAAGATTCCTGGAGGTGCCAAGAGATGAAAAGTTGATTTCTTTAAAAAAATATTTCTTTATTTGGCTGCACCAGGTCTTAGTTGCGGCACGTGGGATCTTTAGCTGCAGCATGTGGGATCTAGTTCCCTGACCAGGGATGGAACCCGGGCCCCTTGCACTGGGAGCACAGAGTCTTAGCCATTGGACAACCAGGATAGTTCCTTGTTTGGTTTTATAAGCTGTTCTGACTTGGTAAGTTCAGATATTGACTGCAAATACCTTTAAAAGAAAAAAAATGAATAGGTCTATTCAATTAAGTCTCTTCACTGCCTCAGTGTTACCTGAGAGGTGGTTCTCTTTTTCCCATCTTTCCTGACACCATTAAAATAAACTGGCCCAGTGCTTTCAGTCACAGAAGCAAGTGTCACACAAAGTTTACTTACATTTCCCAGTAAGGACAAGTTCCACTGTTTCCCTGAGTTGCATCAATGTGCTACCTACCAGCTGCTGCTGCTAAGTCACTTCTGTCGCGTCCGACTCTGTGCAACCCCATAGACGGCAGCCCACCAGGCTACCCCATCCCTGGGATTCTCTAGGCAAGAACACTGGAGTGAGTTGCCATTTCCTTCTCCAATGCATGAAAGTGAAGTCTTTGAAGTCGCTCAGTCATGTCTGACTCTTAGACACCCCATGGACTGCAGCCTACCAGGCTCCTCTGTCCATGGGATTTTCCAGGCAAGAGTACTAGGAGGCCACATTTTTCTTTGCCTTTTTAAAGATAAGAGGGGAAGAAGGAAGGACTACACCATACTTCTAAGATAGCTTTATCTTTGCATTCTGAATTATGTTTCTACTTAACATAATATTTACTCCATTGATATTAATCTTCCAATAATATCTCACAGGAAAAAACAGGATAATTTCTCCCATGTCCCAAATAGTAAACTATATCTGGAACAATGTCACCCAATACATTTCTGACAAAAGGAAGAAAAGAACCAGAATTGCGTAAACCTTCTCAAAAGGGTTCTGGCATTTAGACTCGGTTTGGAAGATTCTCCTCCAAATGGTGTCATTTATCCAAATGATTTGCGAAGCTGTTATCCAGACAGTCAAATCCTCCTCGCATGCCAGTACTGCTAATCCTCTGTACATTTCTACTGGGTGTTTGTTTCTTCAGTAAATAGCAATTCCTCAAGTCTGAGGCTTCCCTAGTGGCTCAGACAGTAAAGAATCTGCCTGCAATGTGGGAGACCTGGGTTTGATCCCTGGGTTGGGAAGATCCCAGGGGAAGGGGAAGGTGACGCACTCCAGTATTCTTGCCTGGAGAATTCCATGGACAAAGGAGCCTGGTGGGCTGCAGTCAGAGGGGCTGCAAAGATTCAGACATGACTGAGCGACTAGCACACAAGTCTGAGCAGTCTTCACTGTCTTTCATGGCATCTGTGGTAGGAGTGGGACTGCACAGTGAGGACCGTCGAATACTTGGAGTCAGAGGCTGAACACTTCAATCTGCTCCCTGATACCCTGAAGCTCTCCTTCTTCCTCAGAGAGAAAAATGAACCCTGTCAAAGGTCTGCAGTGGCTCTGCCATCGCCACTTTTATCCCTCTGTAAATCTGATAGCTTTTTAAAAAATCTTTTGGCTGTGCCAGGGCATGCAGGATACAGGATCTTAATTCCCTGCGTGTGTGCTCAGTCACGTCCAACTCTGCGCCCCAGTGGACTGAAGCCCACCAGGCTCCTCTGTCCATGGGATTTTTCCAGGCAAGAATACTGGAGTGGGTTGTCATTTCCTCCTCCAGGGGATCTTTCCCACCCATGGATCGAATCCATGTCTCCTGAGTTTCCTGAATTGGCAGGCAGATTCTTTACCACAGAGCCACCTGGGAGGCCCTCTTAATTCCCTGACCAGGAATCAAACTCTTTCCCCCTGCATTGGCAGCACAGAGTCTTAATTACTGGACTTCCATGGAAGTCCTAAGTCTTCTAGCTTTAATGCTCAAGAGAACATCTGGTCACTTGAACATTTACAGTCTCATGGAAGCAAATAAAGCATTACCTTAAGCCCAAATTAGCTTGGCACCCAAGCCTCCACCTATGTGAACATGATCTGAAGAGGGGGTCTTGATAATGGTCATATATTCATATTTTTTATCATCAAATTCCAGACAGATGGCTCATACAGTATTATCTACTGAAGCTACTCAAGTCAAAGAATATAGTGTACTGTTACCATGGTAACCCTTGAAGACAAGCCTTCTGCTCTTTCAAGTGGAGGTAAAATTTCTCCAAGCCATGAATAGGAAAAAGCAAAGCCTACTGGATCACCTTCATTTGTGGATTTTATAATTTTACTTAATGAGAAACTACTTAGGACAGGGAAATGTCTCAGAAGTTAAGATCATATCTTCTGGAGCTGGAAACAATTTTCTTGTTATGAACTAGAAGGATTTTATAAAACGGAGGTTAGTGGAGAGATGCAGCTATAATTCATGGACTTGGGAGCCAGATACCAGAGCTTGGAATCCCAGCTCTGCCACTTGTTACAGTGGTTGTGTGACTTTGGATGTTCAGTCCCCTGTGTCTCAGTTTCTTCACCAGTAAAGTGGGTACAATAATGGTACCCACTTCATCGAGTTTTTGTGAGGATTGAAAATACATCTAAAGCTCTGATAGCAGTGCCTAGCATTTGATGTCTTTTCAATGTCTTAACTACATGCTACTGCAAGTGATATTTGGGGTCTTCAGTTATCTTTTTTTTTTTTATTTTGTAATTTATCAGGAAGTAAGCTCTCTGCCAAAGCAATTTTTCATTCTGCTCATAGAGCCAGCTGGCATGGAGCAAGAAAGATTAACAAGTCACTACTAATGACCAGGATTGTCACAGTGTCTATGAACCAAGCACATCCTTGATTTTTTTTTTTTAACCTTCATGGAATCTTGAGTTATTTTTCACATGTGTCGTAGACAAATGTGGAGGGTTTGTGTTATTTTATAATTCATTTACAAATCGTAATGACAAGGACTATTTGTTTTGTTTTGTCCTTAAAATGTTTACAGAGTCTCAGATATAAGCCAGCATAGAGAGACATCTGCAAAACAACAAACTCAATATACTGGTGGTTAAAATTCTGCTTCCAATATTCTAAATCTGGGAAAGCATGATAGCTTGAGTGACCTGGTGTCACCCTAAAAATACATGACTTCCTCTAATCATAGAGATATAAACAATACTATTCAGGCTATGAGGTCAATTTCCAAAATAATTTCTCTGAGCACTGGAAAGAAACAATATATTAGTTAAAGAGGGAAATCTGTGAAATATTACCATCTCCAAAAGAATAGGATAATTTCAATATAGAACCAATGGTGATTGGTTTTTTTTCCCCCAATGTACTCTTGATTTCTAAAATCAATCACTTTGGGACTACCCTAGTGGTCCAGTGGCTAAGATTCCAAGATCCCAATGCAGGGGGCCCGGGTTTGACACCTGGCTGGGGGACTAGATCTTGCAAGCTGCAACTAAGACTCTGCATGCCACAGTGAAGATCCCACAAGCTGCAATGAAGACCCGTGCAGCCTACATAAATATTAATAAAGAAATATTATAAAAGATAGTCAATCACTTTCATTCAATTGACAGATGACTTTTGGGATCCTTTCATGTCTGTGGCCGAAATGATTCTTTTTCTCAGAAATAGATGGAATGTACTGACCTCACATCATTCAAGAAATAATCCCAGAAGGAAGTCTCTTCTTCCAGTATTTCAATTCAACAATATCCTCTTAGAGTTTCTATGCCAAGAGCCTCCTCAGAGGCCATTTATATCTTCAATAATATTAAAAATATTCCCCATGTGTGACAGATAAAATTGCCAACCCAACAGTCATTTCTCTGCTTTGTCTTAGCTAACACAATCTAATTCTACTCAGGACAGCAATGTGTTCAACCCAAGGGTAGAAGTCATGACCTGTCTAAGCCCATCACAGGTATCTCATTTTCCTTAGACAAATATTTTTCCAGACTCCCTTGCACCTAGCCAATGAGATGCAAATGGGAAGGATTTGCATCCCTGATAATGGAAAGTCTCTTTTCTGCCCACTCTCCTCCTTTCCATTTGGGATGCTGTTGTGAAAGAAAGATACCTAGTGCTATGGCATCCATCATGTAACCATGAGACCACAAATCCAAAGAGCCAAAGCCAACATGCTGAGGATGGCAGAGTAGCAGATGGGAAGAACTGACTCCTTGATAGTATCATTGAGACACTGCACTAGATTCTAGCTATCACCAGCTTCCAAATTTTTTGTAATGTGAACCAATGAAGTCTTTATTGTTTTATTACTATAGGTTGGTATAGCATCAAAATCTACCCTCCCTTCTTTCATTATAGCTAGGGAAGTGGCCAAGACATGGAAACAGCCTAAATGTCCATTGACAGACAAATAGATAAAGATGTGGTCCATAGACATAATGGAATATTACTCAGCCATAAAAAGAATGAAATAATGCCATTTGCAGCCATACAGATGTACCCAGCGATTACCATACTAGGTGAAGTAAGCCAGACAAAGACAAATATCATATGATATCACTTATATGTGGAATCTAAAAAAAGAGATACAAGTGAACTTTTTTACAAAACATAAAGAGACTCATAGACATAGAAACAAACGCGGTCATCACAGGGGATGGGGAGGGATAAATTAGGAGACTGGGGTTAACAATACATGCTACTATATGTAAAACAGATAAATTACAAGGTTCTACTGTATCGCATGAGAAACTGTATTCCATATTTTGCAATAACTGAATCATTTTCAGGTGCTGTACACCTGAAATTAACATGACATTGTAAATCAACCATACTTCAATAGAAATAAGATAATTAGATAAAACTGTTAAGAAAAAAAGAACAGACACAAGAAAAATGTCTTCCAAAATTTGGTCTATGCCAAGAAAGTCCCTTGATTGTTTTAAAGAGAAAAAGAAAACAAAAATCATTTGATATGTCTGATGGTGACTGCAGCCATAAAATTAAAAGACACTTGCTCCTTGGAAGGAAAGTTATGACTAACCTAGACAGCATATTAAAAAGCAGAGACATTACTTTGCAAACAAAGGTCCGTCTAGTCAAAGCTATGGTTTTTCCAGTCATCATGTATGGATGTGAGAGTTGGACTATAAAGAAAGTTGAGCACTGAAGAATTGATGCTTTTGAACTGTGGTGTTGGAGAAGACTCTTGAGAGTCCCTTGGACTGCAAGGAGATCCAACCAATCCATCCTAAACGAGATCATTCCTGGGTGTTCATTGGAAGGACTGATGTTGAAGCAGAAACTCCAATACTTTGGCCACCTGTTGCAAAGAGCTGGCTCATTGGAAAAGACCCTGATGCTGGGAAAGATTGAAGGCAGGAGGAGAAGGGGATGACAGAGGATGAGATGGTTGAATGGCATCACCGACTCAGTGGACTTGAGTTTGAGTAGGCTTTGGGAGTTGGTGATGAACAGGGAAGCCTGGCGTGCTGCAGTCCACAGCACACAACTGAGCGATTGAACTGAACTGAACTGAACTGACAGGTGGGAAATGCCAATGGCTTCTCTATCTCAGACATTAGGAGATTAGAGATGAGAAAATGCACGTTGCCTTTCTCCTGAAGTCTACTGTTCCAGAGGCCTGCATAGAGCTGCCACTGATTTCAGTGTGGGAGGCAAGGAAGTAGAGAAATAAGGCTCAAGACCCAGGGTTTGGAAAGGATTTGTGAGAGACCTCTGGTCTGTGAACTGCTGAGAAGTTAATACATCAGAAGCCAGCTGAGTCTCAGAGGGATTTGTATTTGCAAACGTACTACAGCCAAGCCCATAAACCCTGTGACCGCTGTACTGCGACCTCCGGCTGTCAGCATGTAGAGAAAACAGTAGAGCCACTAACAAGGGCATGTCTCTAACGCCCGCTTCAGACATGGCTAAAGGGGAAACTGAATAGGAAGAGCCTCCCCTCCCTCAAAGACGAGGCCAAGGGACACACAGAGCCATGGACGAGAGGGTCCTCCTGAAGAAGAGAACCAGGGTCTAATCAGGGAACGCCCTCCTCTGCCAGGGCAGGGCTCTTGCCCACCGCCCGCTCCATACCAGCATTGCTATGGGCCAGGGGCTGCTACGTGCATTTCTTTCTCCTCTTTTTCAAATGGGAGTTCCAGCTGCGGTTTTCTAATCCCTGTTCCGTCATTATATATCAAGTGTGAGTATGAGTGTACAAGAGGAGGTAACTTGTATTTGAGTTCACAGGTGGCCAGGCCATTAGAAGCATATCCAAACCTGATGGAAGCGATTGTGCATTCCCCAGAGACCATGGACTTTGAGCTGGTATGTTTACTGTATGGGCTCTTGTCTGTCTCCCTTGGGATGGAGCAGTTGGGTTCTATGTGTTGGAAAGAGGGTATTCATGATACTTGGTGGCCAGAGGGACTGACTGTGGCAAGGCTTTAGCCATCAACCTAGGTGTCCATCAATAGAGGGATGTATAAAGAAGATGTGGTATATATACACAATGGAATATTATCTCATCCATAAAAAAGAATGAAATGTCATTTGCAGCGATACAGATGGACTCAGAGATTATCATACTACGTGAAGTAAGTCAGACAGAGAAAGACAAATATATGATATCACTTATAAGTGGAATTTAAATAAATGACACAAATGAATTTATTTACAAAACAGAGACAGACTCATAGACTTAGAGAATGAACATATGGTTACCAAGGGGGAAGGATGGGAGAGAGGGACAGATTGGGAGTTTGGGATGGATACGTACACACTGCTATATTTAAAATGCATAACCAACCAGGACCTACTGTATAGCACAGGGAATTCTGCTCAATATTATCAACCTAAATAGGAAAATAATTTGAAAAAGAATAGATACACGTACATGTATAATTGAATCATTCTGCTGTACACCTGAAACTAACACAACATTATTAATCAACTATAATATAAAAATTAAACATTTAAAAAAATGATACAAATGAAATTATTTACAAAACAGAAAGAGACTCACAGACATAGAAAACAAACTTATGGTTACCAAAGGGGAAAGGCTGGCTGAGGTGGGAATAAATTAGGAGTTTGGGAATAACAAATATACACTACTGTATATAAAATATTAATAGATAACCAACAAGGACCTATTGTATAGCATATAAGTAAGTCTTAGTTGCTCAGTCATGTCTGACTCTTTGTGGCCCCATGGACTGTGGCCCACCAGGCTCCTCTGTCCATGGGATTCTCCAGGCAAGAATACTGGAGAAGCCATTCCCTTCTCCAGGGGATCTTCCTGACCCAGGTAACGAACCCAGGTCTCCCACATTGCAGGCAGACTATCGTCTGAGCCATCAGGGCCATAGCTGTAAAGCATAGGGAACTATATTTAATATCTTGAAATAACCTACAATGGAAAAGAATCTAACAAAGAATACACACAGACATACACTAATATATATATAGACACACTAATATATATATATATATATATCTATATCTGTATCACTTTGCTGTACACATGAAACTTACACAACACTGTAAATCAACTATATTTCAATAAAATTTTTTAAAAGACTGTTAGCTAGCTGTCTATGAAAATCCATTCTCCCTTTCTTCCATCATGTTAGAAGAGCTAGGCGTTTGGCTGCCCAGCCTCTGCACTGGGAATTATCCACCAGATGAAACTCCTGCTAATGGAATGTGAATAGAGGAGTGTGTGCCACTCCTGGCCCAGTGCGCACCTCTCAAACACTCATTTCTCGTGGGCTGAGCCGACGAGGATCAGAAGAAAGAAGTTACGTTGAGCATGGCTTGTCATGAAAGCCTCCTCTCCCACTAATGTGGGACACCCGCCAGGGACTGATACATGAGGAAACAAACCTTCATTTTTAAGGCACATTATTGTTGGGTTTCTTTTAACAGCAGCTGAATCTTTTACTATAGCTAATACATTCAGATACTCTGTTAACCACAGCCCAAATATCTTATCTGATACTTGCCATTATTTCCCACAAAAATAATGAAGTGACTGTCCAGAGCTCCTGGAGAAGCACATGGATTCTGAGGTGATGATCATTTAACAGAACCTGCCCTGATGAATCAGATCATACCCAAGAGCTCCAAGTGACCAGGTGTTTGCTCTAAGTACGGGAAATAATTAAGGCCAAGGAACGGCTTCCTCACTTAGCAGTGATTGATGCTATATATAATTTTTTTTAAGACCTTACAAATACTCAAAACATATGTTTTTCCTAAAGAGCTAGTTGTACTTTATAGATCTGAAATCAAATGAATCCTCAGGACATCCTGGGAGGTATAATAAAGGTTGGGTAACATTATTAATTTTATAGATGACAATGAAGTGATTGCTTTTAACATTTGTGATTCACCAGTTCTAAAGAATCTTTTCTAGACTTTTCGCCACATGCAATTATTTTATGAGCCTTTCGGTCCCTAAAGGCAAAAAACAAACACATTAAAAAAAAAAAACTGTAAAGCAGTCTGATCACAGGCTAACTGAAAATGAAATCCTTGTGGTGGGAAGTCCCTGATCCAGAGCTTTGAAATAGCATCGTAACAAGCCTTTCTAACCCAAAGCCGAAGCTCCAAGAACCCAAAACAAATGACTCCTCGTGATGCTGGCACTCTCTTGCCAGGCTTTGACACCAACTCCTCAGGCCTGAAATAGACGTGAAACAAACCAGAGCATAAAAGAAATCCGGGAAGATAGGTAAGTTCAGGAAGTTCAAGATCTGCGAAGGAAATGCAGGGAGAATCTTATGTGGCTTGTGGTAGGACACTATGGCCAAGAAATGCTAGGTTACTACTGCATATGATCGTCAAGCCCCAAGCACGGAACTTGGATCTCTACATCCTACAAACTGACAAGCTGCTCATGGGCTAAGACCAAAAGTGACGGTCAAAAAGGTCCTTCTTCCACTCTCCATTACAGCGGGGACACAGAACTGAGCTGGATCCCTGAGAATGTGCCCCTGATCCAGAGACTCCAGTTTCAAATCTAGGCTCTGCCACTGAGTTGCTGGGTGAGTGAGGGATAGTCGCTCAGTCGTGTCTGACTCGTTGCAACCCCATGGACTGTAGCCCACCAGGCTCCTCTGTCCATGGAATTCTCCAAGCAAGAATACTGGAGTGGGTAGCCTCTTCCTTCCCCACGGAGTTGCTGGGTGATGCTGTGCAAACCCCTTAACCTATCTAACCCTTGATTTTCTCATCTATAGAATGGGATCATAATAGTACCTCCTTTCTAGCGATGCCATGATAATTAAGGAAGTTAATCCACATCAGGCTCTTTGATAAGTATACGGCTAGAGCTCAATAACTGGAAGCCCATTTTTATAAATTGCTGTCTTACTGTCGCTAGAGCCCACACATTTGTGGTTGAGAAAAAGAAAGTAGAAATGCAGATTTATTCCAGCTTAACAGTGACTGCCTAGGAATTCAATGAGGAAACTGAAAGAGAAAGGAAGATAGGCTTTTAATGTTCTCTCAGTGGAGCAGGGTATGACCTTGTACAAAAATCCTTCAAACAGTCTCTTAGAAATTATGCTGATGATTTCTTTGGAAGGACAAAAAAAAAAACAACATAAAATATCTGAGACCAGAGGTTGCTTTGCAGAGTTCAGACAGGCACCAGTAAAGGTCATATATCATCTTGCATCTTTCTCAAGGCCAGAGGAACTAATCAACAACTCAGAACCTGAGCTCTCTCGAATACTCAGAACCGCTACATCACCAGAATAAAACCCAGTGAAACCAAGGACTTATAAAATGTCGGTAACTTGCCTGATGCCTAGTCTTCCACAGCCAGCTGGTGTTACACACACACTGCATGAAAGGTGACCTAAGGCAGTTTCTCATTTCATACAGTTCCCTTGCACACAAAAAAACCTGGAAAAGACCTCAAAAATCATCAACCTTGGGGCTTCCCGGTGGCTCAGTGGTAAAGAATCTGTCTGCCAATGCAAGAGGTACGGGTTCAATCCCTGGTCCAGGAAGATCCCACATGCCTCTGAGCAATTAAGCCTGTTTGCCACAACTATTGAGCCCGAGCTGTAAAGCACGGGAGCCATGACTACGGAGCCCATATGCTGCAACTACTGAAACCCGTGCGCCCCAGAGCCTGTCCTCCACGACGAGAAGCCACCATGATAATAAGCCTGCACGCTGCAATGAAGTGTAGCCCCTGCTTGCCCCAATTAGAGGAAAGCCTGTGCAGCAATGAAGACCCAGTGCAGCCAAAAATAAATAAATAAATAAAATTATCAGTTCAGTTCAGTTCAGTTGCTCAGTCGTGTCCGCCTCTTTGCAACCCCATGGACTGCAGCATGCCAGGCCTCCCTGTCCATCACCCACTCCTGGAGTTTACTCAAACTCGTGTCCATCTCATCCTCTGTTAATTTTAAGCACTTTGAAGGCTACCCTGGTGGCTCAGATGGTAAAGAATCCGCCTGCAATGTGGGAGAACTAGATTCCATCCCTAAGTTGGGAAGATCCCCTGGAGAAGGGAAGGGCGACCCACCTCAGTATTCTTGCCTGGAAAATTCCACAGACAGAGGAGTGTGGTGGCCTACAGTCCATGGGGTTGCAAAGAGTCAGACTCAGCTGAGTGGCTAACACTTTCACATTCAGAAGGCTACAGGGTATACTTAAGGGGCATGATCGCAGAATTCAGTGCAAAATTAGGAAAATCACCAACAAGGGTGGCTCCATAGTGAACAATGACATTTAGTGTTTAGAGGAGTAACACATCCGTCCAACCGTCCAATCCATACACAATCCGTACAGCCTAGAGGCATCTGCTAGGAGACCGGTCTGCTTCCCAACCCTCAGAAAGTAATGACTGGCGTGCAACTGGAACTCTAAACTGCTCAAGAGGGACTTCCCTGGTAGCCCAGTGAACTGCACTTCTAGCGTAAGGGACGCAGGCTTGATCCCTGGTCAGGGAACTAGGGTTCCACATGCTGGGCGGCCAGAACAAGCAAACAAACAAAATTCAAATTACCTAACTTGCACAGTATGCTGGGCCCAACGGCTGGTCGTGCCCCTCGGTGGCTCTCTGAAGGCGCCAATGTCCGTCACCACACCAAGGATGCTTTGGCTTGGGTCCTGGGTTATTTTTTCAGGTCAGTGCTCTCCCAGCTGCCCCCTTCCCAGCTCAGATGCCAGCTCCCTTCTGTGGTCCATCTCTACTTCCCTGTGAAGATGGGTCAGACGTATCCTGCATGCTATCCATTTCCTGACAGTGAGAGGGAGGAGCACAGTGGAGGAGGGGAATCACCCCCTATGACACTCACACCATCCCTCCCAAGTGCCTCCTTTTGGTTTTGTTAAAATCAAACACAAATGGGACCAGACTTGAAAATGCCCTGAGCAAAATCAGTTTAGTTATACAAGCAGAACTTAATTTGGTGTGTTTTGCAAGACAAGCAAGGCTAACATGACCTGAGTCACTTCTTGCTTCTGCCTCTGGGAAAGTCAAAAGTGAAACTTCAGTCGTTCTCTGAAACTGATAATGAGATCATCACTAACCAGTTCCCTTTCGTTTAAGAAAATTCTAATATTGTAAACAACCACTGTGAAGAATAAACAGCCAATACTATATAAGTTGGGCTTCCCAGGTGGCATGGTGGTAAAGAATCCAACTGCCAATGCAGAAGATGCAGAGGACTCAGGTTCGATCCCTGGGTCAGGAAGATTCCCTGGAGGAGGAAATGCAACCCACTCCAGTATTTTTGTCTGGGAAATCCCATGGACAGGGGAACCTGGCAAGCTACAATCCCTCTGGGTCCCAAAGAGTCAGACACGACTGAGCACACACATCACACTGTGTAAGCTGCTTTATAACAATCTACCTCTGAACCTTGTTCCATGTTTTGGTTTGAGGGCTCCTGTCTTGCAAACTCTTTATTTTTGGTATGTGCACAATAAACTTAAACTAATATGACTATTTCAGTGATTCACTGGTTTTACTTCTGCTTTTTTCCTAAACTTTTGACAGTTCACAGCATCAGAAGTAGAATCCAGAGAAAATCCCCAATGACGCCAAGGTCGATGAGCAACAGGTGCCAGGACCCAGAGCCCACCGTGTCTGCTCCCTTCTCATGGCCCTGGAGTTTGAGGGGTAGGCCTGTCGGATCTGAGCTCTCCTCTCCTTGCGTTCTGAGTTCTCCGACGTGACTGTGCACAATGGCTTTCTGTTTCTGTATGTGTAAGCTTCTTAAGAAGTCTGACTCGGAGGGGAGAAACGTGTGATTCCCCGGGGGTTTAGGCAGCAGCAGGATTACTGGGCTCCGCATAGATTATTTGTTTCAGGAAACCTAAAGGTAGAAATAAGTTCCACCTGATCTGAATCTCCTTCTCCCTTTAAAGACTCCCTCTTTTGTATGTATGCCCACTATGGATCAGGATCTTGTGCCTTTCCGGAAAAATGAGTGAACTTTTAGATGATTTAAAATGATAGTGGCCACTGTGGAGAAGTTTCAGTTTAGATAAGGCCACCTTAAGAGACACTCTTGCAAAGAGAAAATCCCAAACTTCTCAGGGACAATGGAATGCATTCTTTGACTAAAAGACAAGATGACTCCAAAAGTATCCTCTCTAAAAGAATCCTTACAGGATGCCCCAGAAACCTTTTGTAAAAGAAGACTTTATCCATCTAAGCAGGTTATCTTAACTTAGTCCACCTGCCAGAAACACAATTTGGATCCAGTTTTTCTTTTGAGTTTTGTATCTGAGACACGGCTAAAAATTTTAAATGAAGGCTAAAAGATCTGTATTCATGTCTGTCTGTGTTTATGTGTGTATATTATGTGTGCGTGTATATTATTTTTGTGTGATATTTTAAAAAGAGTTATATTTAGTTGAGTTAAAGAAAAGTAACATTTATATAAATTAAATTTTCCTAAACTTCTCAGAATATAAAATCTAACCCAAATGTTTTTCAAGCTAACATGATATGAGATGCTGCAGCTGCTGCTGCTGCTTCTAAGTTGCTTCAGTCGTGTCCGACTCTGTGCAACCCCATAGACAGCAGCCCACCAGGCTCCCCCATCCCTGGGATTCTCCAGGCAAGAACACTGGAGTGGGTTGCCATTTCCTTCTCCAATGCATGAAAGTGAAAAGGGAAAGTGAAGTAGCTCAGTCGTGTCCAACTCTTAGCAACCCCATGGACTGCAGCCCACCAGGCTCCTCCGTCCTTGGGATTTTCCAGGCAAGAGTACTGGAGTGGGGTGCCATTGCCTTCCTGTGGTCATGTATGGTTGTGAGAGTTGGACTGTGAAGAAGGCTGAGCGCTGAAGAATTGATGCTTTTGAACTGTGGTGTTGGAGAAGACTCTTGAGAGTCCCTTGGACTGCAAGGAGATCCAACAAGTCCATTCTGAAGGAGATCAGCCCTGGGATTTCTTTCGAAGGAATGATGCTAAAGCTGAAACTCCAGTACTTTGGCCACCTCATGCAAAGAGTTGACTCATTGGAAAAGACTCTGATGCTGGGAGGGATTGGGGGCAGGAGGAGAAGGGGACAACAGAGGATGAGATGGCTGGATGGCATCACTGACTCGATGGACGTGAGTCTGGGTGAACTCCGGGAGTGGGTGATGGACAGGGAGGCCTGGCGTGCTGCAATTCATGGGGTTGCAAAAAGTCGGACACAACTGAGCCACTGAACTGAACTGAAGATAATCTTTGATAAATGGAAGCTAGTTTAACTCCTAGAAGAAAACATAGGCGGAGCACTCTTTGACATAAATCACAGCAATATTTTTTTTTGGATCCACCTCCTAAAGTAAAGGAAATAAAAGAAAAAAAAAAAAGACCTAATAAAACTTCAAAGCCTTTGCATAGTAATGTGAGCTATTGACAAAAGAAAAGGTAACCTACTGAATGGGAAAAATATTTGCAAGTGATATGACTGCAAGGGGATTAATATCCAACATGTATAAACAGTTCATACAACTCTACATAAAAAAGCAAACAATCTGATTACAAAATGGGCATAGAACTGAGTAGACATTTTTCCAAAGGAGAAATGCAGATGACCAACAGACACATGAAAGGATGCCCAACATCACTAATTAACAGGGAAATGCAAAACCATAATGAGATACCACCTCACACCTGTCAAAACGACCATCGTCAAAAAGAACACAAGTAACAGATGTCGGTGACGATGTAGAGAAAAGGGAACCCGGTGGACTTACTGATGGGAACGTACATTATTGCAACCACTGTGGAAAACAGTATGGCGATTTCTCAAGAAACTGAAAATAGAGCTACCATACAACACAGCAATTCCACTCCTGGGCTATATATCAGAAAACACCAAAGACACTAGTTCAAAGACAACATGCGCCCCAATGTTCATAGCAACATGATTTACAATAGCTAAGATATGGAAGCAAGCAGAGTGTCTGCCCCTCAACAGATGAACAGATAAAGAAGATGTGGTGTACACATACAATGGAATACTACTCACCTATAAAAAATGAAATATTACCAACTGTAGCAACATGGATGGACTTAGAGGACATTATGCTAAGTGAAATAAGTCAGAGAAAGGCAAATGCTGTATTATATCAGTTATAAGTGTAATCTAAAAAATACAACAAAAACAGTTGTATTGAACTGTTACAGTGAATATAACAAAAAAAAGGAGTCTCAGAGATAGAACAAATTAGCAGTTACCAGTGCATGGGGGAGGGGCAACATCAGGGTGAAGAAGTGGGAAGTCCAAACAATTAGGTGTAAGAGAGGCTACAAGAACGGATGGTACAACTTGGGGAATGCAGTCAACATTTTGTAATAACTGTAAATGGAAAGCAAGTTTTAAAAATTGTATAAAACTAAAAAAAATTTTTAATAAAAGAATACTTTGGAAAAAATGTAGTTTATCGGTTCAATAAAAACATGTCTTCAGAGTTGTTGACATTAAATGTAATAAAAACATACAATTTTTCGTACCTGGGTTTGCTCTGTCACATAAGCTCATGCTAGCTCTCTGTTACAAAATTTGTCAATAAGAAAAATAACTTAAGAGGATGTTTAGTTGTTTGATGTCTAACAACTAAGAATGATTGTTAAAAACAAGTAATTTAAATAAACAAGATAAAAGTTTATACTAAGTTAAACTAAATAATAGATATTCATTAAATATCTAGATTATTTCCAAATAAGATAATATACTGAGACATTGATCATTAAACATGTTCATCTACTTTTGGCTTTTTAATTTTTATTTTACAGACAGACAAAAGATAATTGGGTCTATTAATAAATGTCTTTTACCACAGTAAAAGTTATACTATAAAAAACATATCTTTAAAAAGTACAAGTTTTCATAATTATACATTTATAAATTTGCTAAACTACTGGAGGTGGTGCTCAGATGCTCAGTCATGTCTGACTCTTCGTGACCCCAAGGACTGTAGCCCGCCAGGGTCCTCTGTTCATGGGATTACTGGAGCAGGTTGCCATTTCCTCCTCCAGGGATCTACCCAAATCATTCCCAAATCGGGGATCAAACTGGTGTCTCTTACTGTCCCCCCTATTCTAAAGGAGATCGGTCCTGGGTGTTCTTTGGAAGGAATGATGCTAAAGCTGAAACTCCAGTACTTTGGCCACCTCATGTGAAGAGTTAACTCATTGGAAAAGACCCTGATGCTGGGAGGGATTGGGGGCAGGAAGAGAAGGGGACGACAGAGGATGAGATGGCTGGATGGATCACCGACTCGATGGACGTGAGTTTGAGTGAACTCCAGGAGTTGGTGATGGACAGGGAGGCCTTGGCATGCTGCAATTCATGGGGTCACAAAGAGTGGGACACAACTGAGCGACTGAACTGACTGACTGTCTCCTGCATTGTCAGGCATGTTCTTTACCTCTGAGCCACCTGGGAAGCTAATCCACCACAGGATGCTAATATGTGATAGACAATTGATAAGTACCTCTTTCCTAGCCTTCACTGGAAGGCAAAAGCTACTAAAGGTTAAATTTTATAATTAATATGTAGGACAAAACTATAAGAAACAATGAATGAAGGGAAACAACTTTCCATACAAAATAGGGGAAGAAAATGGGATGTATTTTTATATGCAGAGTATGCAAGGAATATAAACTGTGTTTTTGTTAAGGAAAAAGAGGGTAAAGGTGTCTAAAATAAAGTAACTACTTGTTCCAGAGTAAGAAAGGAAAAGAATAAGACAAAACCTAAATGAATATAGAAAGTCACAGGTTTGTGGAAAGGAATTTTATGTTGTGAAGTGAAAGCTGGCTGAAATTGAATGGACTTATTATAAAGGTTTTAAAAATAATCTTTAGTAAGTAGTGTCCTATGTAAAACTAAAACTTAACATGCTTTCATCTGCTAAAAGGACAAAATTGTATTAGACCATTGGTCTGCTCCTAATAAGCTCTGCAAGGTCTTTCTTATCCTTAAAGTAACCTGCCTAGAAAACAAGGACTCTGTGTTTTATCAAAATACTTTCTGGGGCTTCACATTGTCTTCATCACATTTTTGATTAAGAAAACTGAGTTCTCTCTATTAAAAGAGCTAAGGTTTTTTACAACTATATAACTTCCTTGATTATTCTTTGAAATCCTTTGTCACTCTGGTTGAATAGGTAACTAGGTATTGTTTACAATGACCTGTAATCCTATTTGTTCAAGTGTTTTAAGCCTTTTGACATTTTGGACAAACTTCCCCAAATCAAATTCTGAATTGTCTTTTTGACCTTAAACTAACTTTGGGATTTTCCAGAGAGGGCCCATGGAAGATCCCAAGAGATACTCTCTCTCTCCTTATAAAAGAAAAATGTTAGTTTGTTTAGGCTTATTTGATATGTTAAGTTGCATGGGAAACATGGTAAAATAAAAAGTAATGTTTTTTTAGATTACATCTTAGATTACATTTACATGGCTATATAAGTGCTCCAAAAATTACACAAAATTCCTAAAAATCTGATATGTCCTGGTACAATGTTCTTAGTCATAATTCCAGTTATTATAATACTGTATATCATAAAAATAACAATTTGTTTCTCAATTGTATCATTCAGGTGAACTTTCTCTCACGAGATCCTGAACGATGGTATTTTTAAATCTTTTTATACTCCATTCTTTTCTGAAAGCATTTACAATCAACTACATTCAGCAAAAGGAATCTGCAAACAGATTCATGGAAAAGACGCTGGCAAGAACTTTAGAATACAGGTTTCTGATAACTTTAAGATCATAATACCGAACTGGGCAAGAATTTCTGAAGTTTAATGGAAAACTGATAGAATCATAAAGCTTCAAGCCCAAGATGAAGCAAAATAAAAATTAATTACAGGAGACTGAATGAACCGATGAAGATTGAGGCTCGATCCCGCCTTTGCGTATGCCGAGCCTCCTTCCGGGAGCCGGCAGAAGATGATTATAATTTTTATGACTTCATTTAAAACACTGTTGGTTCCTTAATGTTTTGCTTTTTTTTTTATTTTATTTTTAAACTTTACATAATTGTATTAGTTTTGCCAAATATCAAAATGAATCCGCCACAGGTATACATGTGTTCCCCATCCTGAACCCTCCTCCCTCCTCCCTCCCCATACCATCCCTCTGGGTCGTCCCAGTGCACCAGCCCCAAGCATCCAGTATCGTGCATCGAACCTGGACTGGCAACTCGTTTCATACATGATATTTTACATGTTTCAATGCCATTCTCCCAAATCTTCCCACCCTCTCCCTCTCCCATAGACTCCATAAGACTGTTCTATACATCAGTGTCTCTTTTGCTGTCTCGTACACAGGGTTATTGTTACCATCTTTCTAAATTCCATATATATGCGTTAGTATACTGTATTGGTGTTTTTCTTTCTGGCTTACTTCACTCTGTATAATAGGCTCCAGTTTCATCCATCTCATTAGAACTGATTCAAATGTATTCTTTTTAATGGCTGAGTAATACTCCATTGTGTATATGTACCACTGCTTTCTTATCCATTCATCTGCTGATGGACATCTAGGTTGCTTCCATGTCCTGGCTATTATAAACAGTGCTGTGATGAACATTGGGGTACACGTGTCTCTTTCCCTTCTGGTTTCCTCAGTGTGTATGCCCAGCAGTGGGATTGCTGGATCATAAGGCAGTTCTATTTCCAGTTTTTTAAGGAATCTCCACACTGTTCTCCATAGTGGCTGTACTAGTTTGCATTCCCACCAACAGTGTAAGAGGGTTCCCTTTTCTCCACACCCTCTCCAGCATTTATTATTTGTAGACTTTTGGATCACAGCCATTCTGACTGGTGTGAAATGGTACCTCATAGTGGTTTTGATTTGCATTTCTCTGATGATGAGTGATGTTGAGCATCTTTTCATGTGTTTGTTAGCCATCTGTATGTCTTCTTTGGAGAAATGTCTATTTAGTTCTTTGGCCCATTTTTTGATTGGATCATTTATTTTTCTGGAGTTGAGCTGTAGGAGTTGCTTGTATATTCTCAAGATTAGTTGTTTGTCAGTTGCTTCATTTGCTATTATTTTCTCCCATTCTGAAGGCTGTCTTTTTACCTTGCTAATAGTTTCCTTTGATGTGCAGAAGCTTTTAAGGTTAATTAGGTCCCATTTGTTTATTTTTGCTTTTATTTCCAATATTCTGGGAGGTGGGTCATAGAGGATCCTGCTGTGATGTATGTCAGAGAGTGTTTTGCCTATGTTCTCCTCTAGGAGTTTTATAGTTTCTGGTCTTACGTTGAGATCTTTAATCCATTTTGAGTTTATTTTTGTGTATGGTGTTAGAAAGTGTTCTAGTTTCATTCTTTCACAAGTGGTTGACCAGATTTCCTAGCACCACTTGTTAAAGAGATTGTCTTTAATCCATTGTATATTCTTGCCTCCTTTGTCAAAGATAAGGTGTCCATATGTGAGTGGATTTATCTCTGGGCTTTCTATTTTGTTCCATTGATCTATATTTCTGTCTTTGTGCCAGTACCATACTGTCTTGATAACTGTGGCTTTGTAGTAGAGCCTGAAGTCAGGTAGGTTGATTCCTCCAGTTCCATTCTTCTTTCTCAAGATCGCTTTGGCTAGTCGAGGTTTTTGTATTTCCATACAAATTGTGAAATTATTTGTTCTAGCTCTGTGAAGAATACTGTTGGTAGCTTGATAGGGATTGCATTGAATCTATAAATTGCTTTGGGTAGTATACTCATTTTCACTATATTGATTCTTCCAATCCATGAACATGGTATATTTCTCCATCTATTAGTGTCCTCTTTGATTTCTTTCACCAGTGTTTTATAGTTTTCTATATATAGGTCTTTAGTTTCTTTAGGTAGATATATTCCTAAGTATTTTATTCTTTCCGTTGCAATGGAATTGAATGGAATTTCCGTTGAATGGGATTGTTTCCTTAATTTCTCTTTCTGTTTTCTCATTATTAGTGTATAGGAATGCAAGGGATTTCTGTGTGTTGATTTTATATCCTGCAACTTTACTATAGTCATTGATTAGTTCTAGTAATTTTCTGGTGGAGTCTTTAGGGTTTTCTATGTAGAGGATCATGTCATCTGCAAATACTTAGAGTTTTACTTCTTCTTTTCCAATTTGGATTCCTTTTATTTCTTTTTCTGCTCTGATTGCTGTGGCCAAAACTTCCAAACCTATGTTAAATAGTAATGGTGAAAGTGGGCACCCTTGTCTTGTTCCTGACTTTAGAGGAAATGCTTTCAATTTTTCACCATTGAGGATAATGTTTGCTGTGGGTTTGTCATATATAGCTTTTATTATGTTGAGGTATGTTCCTTCTATTCCTGCTTTCTGGAGAGTTTTTATCATAAATGGATGTTGAATTTTGTCAAAGGCTTTCTCTGCATCTACTGAGATAATCATATGGTTTTTATTTTTCAATTTGTTAATGTGGTGTATTACATTGATTGATTTGCGGATATTGAAGAATCCTTGCATCCCTGGGATAAAGCCCACTTGGTCATGGTGTATGATCTTTTTAATGTGTTGTTGGATTCTGATTTCTAGAATTTTGTTAAGGATTTTTGCATCTATGTTCATCAGTGATATTGGCCTGTAGTTTTCTTTTTTTGTGGGATCTTTGTCAGGTTTTGGTATTAGGGTGATGGTGGCCTCATAGAATGAGTTTGGAAGTTTACCATCCTCTGCAATTTTCTGGAAGAGTTTGAGCAGGATAGGTGTTAGCTCTTCTCTAAATTTTTGGTAGAATTCAGCTGTGAAGCCATCTGGACCTGGGCTTTTGTTTGCTGGAAGATTTTTGATTACACTTTCAATTTCCATGCTTGTGATGGGTCTGTTAAGATTTTCTATTTCTTTCTGGTCGAGTTTTGGAAACTTGTACTTTTCTAAAAATTTGTCCATTTCTTCCACGTTGTCCATTTTATTGGCATATAATTGTTGGTAGTAGTCTCTTATGATCCTTTGTATTTCTGTGTTGTCTGTTGTGATCTCTCCATTTTCGTTTCTAATTTTATTGATTTGATTTTTCTCCCTTTGTTTCTTGATGAGTCTGGCTAATGGTTTGTCAATTTTATTTATCCTTTCAAAGAACCAGCTTTTGGTTTTGTTGATTTTTGCTATGGTCTCTTTTGTTTCTTTTGCATTTATTTCTGCTCTAATTTTTAAGATTTCTTTCCTTCTACTAACCCTGGGGTTCTTCATTTCTTCCTTTTCTAATTGCTTTAGGTGTAGAGTTAGGTTATTTATTTGACTTTTTTCTTGTTTCTTGAGGTGTGCCTGTATTGCTATGAACTTTCCCCTTAGGACTGCTTTTACCGTGTCCCACAGGTTTTGGGTTGTTGTGTTTTCATTTTCATTCGTTTCTATGCAAATTTTGATTTCTTTTTTGATTTCTTCTGTGATTTGTTGGTTATTCAGCAGCGTGTTGTTCAGCCTCCATATGTTGGGATTTTTAATAGTTTTTCTCCTGTAATTGAGATCTAATCTTACTGCATTGTGGTCAGAAAAGATGCTTGGGATGATTTCTATTTTTTTGAATTTACCAAGGCTAGCTTTATGGCCCAGGATGTGATCTATCCTGGAGAAGGTTCCATGTGCGCTTGAGAAAAAGGTGAAATTTATTGTTTTGGGATGAAATGTCCTATAGATATCAATTAGGTCTAACTGGTCTATTGTATCGTTTAAAGTTTGTGTTTCCTTGTTAATTTTCTGTTTAGTTGATCTATCCATAGGTGTGAGTGGGGTATTAAAGTCTCCCACTATTATTGTGTTATTGTTAATTTCTCCTTTCATACTTGTTAGTGTTTGTCTTACATATCTTTAATGTTTTATTTTCCAGATTTAAAGGACCCTTTTTCTCCTCTCTTAAAAAAGCTATTTATACTCATACCTGTTTGATAAAGCATACTTCTGTAAACACGAGTTAAAACATTTTTTTCTCTCTATCTAATCCTTCCAGAATTCAGAAACCTTTATTAAATATATTTTTTTTCATGACAATATGTGTTTATATAAGTCCAATAAGAATCTTTTCTTCTTGTAGCAGGACACAATTAGACAAGTTCTTAGCTTGGTTTCTTATCTTAAAGAAACTTTAAAAATTTAATCTGAGATTCCTTATTACCAGACAGTGTAAAAGAACTAAGGTTGACTTTAATCAATAAAACTTAGGCTGAAATGTTATATTTGAGAATATGCATAGGATTACTATTGTTACTACATTGATATGAATATTAAGGCTAGACCTTTTGTTTTAACAAATTAGTTTCACTGTCAATATCTTTGGCAAAAATGGGTAACTATAAAAATTGTGTCTCAATAGAAAACTGTAGCATACCCATTCTCAGATTCTGGTCCAGTTTGTTGTCTTGGGGCTGTGTTATTGACTTTAAACTTCAGAGACATTAGCACAGTAAATTTCACATGGACAACCTTCAGGCCTGTTGCTGTGTGGGCCACTCAAGCATGTTTAACAGAACAGCTGACGACTTCATCAAAGATAGTCAAACTGCTTGATGTATGATGCAGGGAACCCAAGTCAGTACTCTGTAACAACCTGGAGGGATGGGGTGGGGAGGGAAGTGGGAGGGGGGTTCAGGAGGGAGGGGACAAATGTATGTCTGTGGGCTGATTCATGTTGATGTATGGCAGAGGCCATCACAATATTGTAATTATCCATCAATTAACATATATATATAGTCAAACTGCAAACCAGGGAAATCCATCCAACTGAGACTGCCACCCTCATTCCATCTGCTAAAGATGCTTTGAACTCAAACCTAGAAATATTCTCAACTAGCTGTTCTCCAAATTTCAAAACTGAATGTATAATTTGCTGAAACTATTACCCTTGGTTTTCTTTCTGTTTCCATAGAAACATTTCTTATTAAATTACCTGACAGTTCACATTACACAGATGCGCAATTTAGGTGAAGACTCACCTGTAACACTCCCTCCTGAAACAAAACACCCTCACATTCATCCTGTTCTACGTAGTCAAGAGAATATGTGATTGCTCATACATTATGTTGGGCTATGTCAATCACTCAAAAAAGGTAGACTGACTTAGAAAGGTAAAGTCTGAATCTGATTATAACCCATTCGAGTTGTTTCATTGGTGAAATCTTGGCCTCTGAAAATCTCTGCTCTGGGGAATTTTTCAATCCTTGGCTACTGACCTCAGTATTGTCATTATATTAACCTTTCTAGTGTGTTGTATCCTCTTAAGGGTTTAAAAAACTTTTCGGCAGCCACACACACATCAGTGATATCCATCAGAATTAGACAACTTGAGGAACACAACGATCTGACCTCCCAGGTCTGTGATGTTGATGCAACTGTTGGTAATAGCAAATACAGGATCCTCAATCTTGATGACTATTGGATTCAGTGAATATGTGAATCAAAGATTCAGTGACTCTTCAGCCTGGCTACACCAAGAGTGGTAATTAAAAGTCACCAATTTGCTCATACTCTGTGCTATACTCCAGTAGTCTTGCCTAGAAAACCCCATGGATGGAGGAGCCTGGTAGGCTTCAGTCCATGGGGTCGCTACCAGTCGGACGCAACTGAGCGACTTCACTTTCACTTTTCACTTTCACGCAATGGAAAAGGAAATGGCAACCCACTCCAGTGTTCTTGCCTGGAGAATCCCAGGGATGGCAGAGCCTGATGGGGTCGCACAGAGTTGGATACGACTGAAGCGACTTAGCAGCAGCTGTGCTATACAAGTTGCTCACATTCTATGGCATACAAGTTGCTAGACAAGTTGCTCAGACTCTGAGCTTGCTGAGAGAAAGAACAAAGGAGGTAATTGTTAAAATCAAACACAAACGGAAACCAGACTTGAAAATTCCTTGAGCGGACAAAACCCGTTTAGTTATAAAAGCAAAGATTAATTTACCTCATTTTGCAAGATGAGTGATGCTAACTTGATCTGGGTCACTTCTTGCTTATGCCTCTGGAAACCATAAGTAAAACTAAAACTGTTTCCCTAAACTGATATGAGATCATCATGAACCAATTTCTTTCATTTAAGGAAATTCTAATATTGTTATGAAACACTGTGAAGAATAAACAATCACTGCCTCCACATTGTATAAGCTGCTTTATATTAATAACAATATACCTCGGAGCCTCATTCCAAGTCTTGGTTTGTGTGCTCGTGTCTTGCAAACTATATTTTTGTGGTGTGTGCACAATAAACATACTAATGATTGCTTCAGTGATTCATTGGTTTTACTTCTGTTTTTTTCCCGCCTGAACTTTGGACAGTTCCCTTTACCATACGTAGACCAAGTCTCTTCCCAACCGTGGTTTGACTGCTCAGTTTCTGGACAAGTACTGTTCTGTCTTTTAGGATGTTCCACTGGCCTGTGTTACTTTTCCTTTTGCTATGGTATCTGCAAAATTCTCCTTGGAAGGTTCTGCAGCACTTGGCCCTCTTAGAAAAAACAGATTGAAAAAATAGTTTTCTTTTAGAAAGAACTCATCAGCAAATAGACAATCTATTCTCTCTTTATATAACTAATTTCTAGCATATTATTCACATTTTCAAGTCAGTAATATGTCCCTTAATATCTTGAATTGTTCCTTGCCTGGTGTAAATTAAGGACAGATTCTTTAACTGAGCAACTTGAACCATTAGAATTCTCAGTATGTCTCAGTATGTCAAAGTTTCTTTGATTCTAAAAGTGATTAGTTTTCTGGGGACAAACAGCTTGACAGAAAAAAATAGCAATTTGCCAAAGTAGTCTTTTTGGATAGAAATATCCTCACTTCTCTTATTCTAAATCTATATTTACCAAGTCACATTTTGGCTTAGAATATGGTATTCTGAACGGAGTTACAAGAAAGAATTTTCCTAAGCAAACAATTAATGCTACTTTCACCCCATTGTCCATACATTTCTATTCTGATTTAGAAACGTTTCCACAGTTTGAGCACTTTCTGGTGAATGATGAAGGAAACCTGCAAAGCTGAGAGCTTATACCTTGGTCTGACGGCCCTATCTTATCCATCTTTGCTGTTCGCCTTCTCACATGCACTGAGGGAAGGGCCACGTCGTGCATTTTGTGCTCCTCATATCACTGGATTTGTAGATTATATGCACATGAAAAATAGAAGGTGAAGTCCCCAATAATGCTGCGTCCTAATTAGTTAATTGGTGGCACTTAAACATATGTTTTCCCAGGCTCCCCACCTCCATATGTCTAAGTGTGAAGTTTTTTTACTTAATATATTGTGGGCAGCTTTATACATCAGTAGACACAGATGTCCTCCTGATCTTGTTTCCCCAAACCTGCAGTCTCCACTCATTAATGGTGGCTCCATCCTTTCTGATTCTCAGGCAAAATCCTCAGGGTCTCCTTCAAAGGCTCAATTTCTCACCCACCCTACACTCTGTGAAGAAAGCTGAGCACCGAAGAATTGATGCTTTTGAACTGTGGTGTTGGAGAAGACTCTTGAGAGTCCCTTGGACTGCAAGGAGATCCAACCAGTCCATTCTAAAGGAGTTCAGTCCTGGGGGTTCTTTGGAAGGAATGATGCTAAAGCTGAAACTCCAGTACTTTGGCCACCTCATGCGAAAAGTTGACTCATTGGAAAAGACTCTGATGCTGGGAGGGATTGGGGGCAGGAGGAGAAGGGGACGACAGAGGATGAGATGGCTGGATGGCATCACCGACTCGATAGACGTGAGTTTGAGTGAACTCCAGGAGTTAGTGATGGACAGGGAAGCCTGGCATGCTGCAATTCATGGGGTCACAAACAGTCGGACACGACTGAGCGACTGAACTGAACTGAACTCCACTCAGTGTGCCAGGAAATCCTGATCTGAAACCTAGCCACTTCTTTCTACAGTGGTCTGGTCATTTTAAAACATAGATCAGATCACTGTTTAGCTCAACTCCTGCTCAGGCTAAACACGAGCCCCTACCTCTGAATGCTCACTCTGCTCCGACTTTGTCCATGTCTTTCTCCTGGCTCCAGACATGCCACCCTCCAGGTGAACCATGGATACCTTTAGCATTTCCTGCGCTACCCCCCAGAAATGGACATGATTGCCCTCTTACCCCCATAAATCTTCACCCAAATGGGACCTCCTTGGGGAGAACGTGAAAGTGAAAAAGTACACGTGTTAGTCACTCAGTCCTGTCTGATTCTTTCTGAGAGTAGCCTGGATTGTAGCCCACCAGGCTCCTCTGTCCATGGGATTCTCCAGGGAAGAATACTGGAGTGGGCTGCTATTTTGTCCTCCAGGGGATCTTCCCGACCCAGGGATTGAACCTTGGTCTCCTGTATTGCTGGCGGATTTTTTACCGCCTCCCTGAAAACCCATTTTAAATTACCCTCACGCCTCACCTCCAGAATTCCCTGAATCATCTTGCTTTATTTTTCTCAACAGAACCCAGAGTGATAATTTATCTATTTTATTAATAGACTTTCTTCTTTGGCTAAATATAAGCTCCATGAGGGTAGGTTTTTTTTCTTTTTGGCCTGGGTGTTTTTTAAAATAGTAGCATAGTTGATTTACAACCTTGTGTTAATTTCTGCAGTACAGCAAAGTGACTCAGATATATGTATGTTCTATGTACATATATGTTCTACATATGTATGATATATATATGTATATATTCTTTTTAAGATATTCTTTTCCATTATGGTTTATTCCAGGACATTGAGTATAGTTTCCTGTGTTGTACAATAAGACCTTTTACCCATTCATTCCATATGTCATAGTTTGTATCTACTAACCCCAAACATGAGGGTAGGAATTTTTATATTTTATTTCTGGCTCCATCCCCAGTGTCAAGAACAAGGCCTGGCCCATGGTGGGATGAATACCTGGTAAAGAGTGAATGAAAGGCAGTCCGCTAGGAAATGGGAAATACAAAAATTTAAAAAGGCAAAAAGCAGAAGCCTTGGCCCAAGAAATGTAAGTGTGAAAACAAATAACTACACTCTAAGGAATAACCTGATCATTGCTACACACAAGTTGAAAACAAAGATCTATACCCATACTACAGTAAAAGTGCTTCATGCTGACCATAGCGATCAAGACCATGGTGGAGAGGGAGGCATTTGAGCTGGGTCTTGATGGGGCAAGATGCTGGAAGGAAAAGGAAGGTTATCAAGCAAGATAAACTGTCTAAAAAGGACAGAAAATATTTGTGGAGAAGAACATGTGAGGCAGTGGGGCTGAGAACAGAGAGGTGGGAAGTGGGGTCCGGGAGGGTCTGCAGCCAGGCTGTGTGGGCTGGAAGGCACACTTGGGAGGGGACTACATTCTTGGGTAATGGGGAGGCACTGGCGGGTCCTCTATTAGCAATAATATGGTAAGTGAAAGCATTAGTCGCTCAATCGTGTCAGTCTTTGAGACTCCATGGACTGTAGCCCACCAGGCTCCTCTGTCCATGGGATTCTCCAGGCAAGAATACTGGATTGGGTAGCCATTCTACTCTCTAAGGGATCTTTCCGACAGTGGTTTAGGAGGATGACGTGTGCTATTTGTCCATAGTATTCTCCAGAAACATATGCTTGATAACCTTCCTTTTCCTTCCAGCATCTTGCAGTTCTATGCCCCATCAAGACCCAGCTCAAATGCCTCCCTCTCCACCACGGTCTTGATCGCTATGGTCAGCATGAAGCACTTTTACTGTAGTATGGGTATAGATCTTTGTTTTCAACTTGTGTGTAGCAGTGATCAGGTTATTCCTTAGAGTGTAGTTATTTGTTTTCACACTTACATGGGAAAAAGGCTAGAAGGCTGTAGGAAGGGCTGCTATTCCCATTTCTAATCACACTTCTCTGCCTTGGGAGTTGTCTGGTTAAGAATGGTGAGCTAGGGACTTCCCTGGCGGTCCAGTGGTTAAGACTTCACCTTCCAATGCCAGGGGTGCAGACTGGGTCCCTGGTTGGGGAGCTGAGATCCCATATGCCTTGGGGTCAAAAACTCCAAACATAAAACAGAAGTAATATTGTAACTTTTCCAGTGGTCATGTATGGATGTGAGAGTTGGACTATAAAGAAAGCTGAGCACCGAAGAATTGATGCTTTTGAACTGTGGTGTTGGAGAACTGCAAGGAGATCCAACCAGTCCATCCTAAAGGAGATCAGTCCTGGGTGTTCATTGGAAGGACTAATGTTGAAGCTGATACTCCAATACTTGGCCACCTCATGCGAAGAGCTGACTCATTTGACAAGACCCTGATGCTGGAGAAGATTGAGGGCAGGAGGAGAAGGGGACGACAGAGGATGAGATAGTTGGATGGCATCACTGACTCAATGGACATGAGTTTGGGTAGGCTCCGGGAGTTGGTGATGGACAGGGAGGCCTGACGTGCTGCAGTTCATGGGGTCATAGAGTCGGACAGAACTGAAAACTGAACTGAACTGAACTGAATATTGTAACAAATTCAATAAAGATTAAAAAAAAAAAAAAAAAGAATTGTGAGGCATACCCTGTCCTTGTTACCAAAGTCCATAACTGACCAAATGAAACAATGTGGAGAAATCAAACCATTGAATATTCTTGAAATAGTTCTGATATAATGGAAGTAAGCGCCAACAAAACACCCCAGAATATATTCTGAAAGTTAGTGGGGGTCATAGCACATAAACTTTTACTTCCTGTTGCATTAAATGATGGATTTACAAAGATAAAGAGGTGCCTCTAGGTTTATTTGGGGTGCAAAGAAAATCTGGCATCTTGGTGCATGAAATCAAAATGTGTACTGTCCTGAGAGGCATCAGACAGCCAACTGTAGGGTCCTGAGCATTCTCTATGATGGTGATAGAGTGGCAGGAAGGACTTCCCTGGTGGTCCATGTAAGAAATAAAAAACTTAAAGTGGTTCATTTCCAAGAATAGCTAGCTCTGAGTGACAGCGTGCTGATGTAATAGCCGATAGCCATAAGGCTCACAAACTGGAAAGTCCGGGCAAACAAAGGGAGGGAGGGGTGCCTAGGATTTTGGTGCGAGTTCATTCTATTGGCGAATTCAAAACGTAAGAAGGAGAATAGGTGCGCAGGGAAGGGGAAACAGGATGTCAGGAGGGGGAAGCCCATAAAGAGGGAGGGAACAAATTTATGCAATGTCTGGCAAGATTGTTCTCCGCATAGAATTCAGCCATTGAGGAACTAGGGGAGGGACCTGTGTGCTAGGGATAAGATGCTCTGTGGAACCACTCTGGGTGTGCCTGCCCATCAGACACCTGACCTTGTTAACACCGTCATTAAAGCCTCGCTCTTCGCTGCACCTCATGTCTCCAAGTCCATTCTTTGAGTTTGGGCTGGTGAGCATGTTTCTCACATCCAGAAGCTAAGACTCCAAGCTCCCAATGCAGGGGCCTGTGTTCAATCCCTGGTCAGGGAACTAGATCCCACATGCAGCAACTAAAGACCCTGCACGCCGTAATGAAAATCGAAGATCCTGCATACTACAGCTAAGACTGGTGCAGCCAAACAAATAAAAAAATTTTTTTAAAGAGAGGAAAGAGTGGGTAGGGTCAAAATAGCCTACTTTATTAAAACACAACACCTAAAAACATGACCATAATTCAAAACTGGGTCGCAGAAACTAAGATTATCTCAGATGTACTATTTTGTTCTTTGATCTTTTTTGAACAAAAACAAAATCTGTTTTTTTCTTTCTACAAACACATTCATTGTATATTTAGGCAGATATTATCCATTTCTAAAAAGAGTGAAGTATATCTTGGGAGCCCTGCTTTTTATCCTCTGACTGTGAAAGAATAACCCATTTCTTTTAAATTGCAAACAAGTTACTTGCAGCTTTCTCTAGTTTCTTCAGAAAAATATACAAGTGATTGTCTCCTTTACTCTTTCTTATTTATATACCAACCTAAAAAAAGGAGGGTTTTTTTTAATTTTAAAGGAGATTTTGCTTTCATTTGCTCAACAAGTATTTACCAAGTGCCTATATTTATGAAGAAGGCAAGGATTCTGTTATCAAGGAGTCTAGAGGAGGAGTGGGACAGCATCAGATAATTACACATGCAAATGTCATAGCTTTCATAATACAAACAAGCTCTACAAGCCCAGAGTCAGGCATGCCTAATCCCCCTGAGGAAGCTAGGGAGAGATGAGTAGAGAAGGTGACATTTAAGATGGTCTGGAAGGAATTCACCAGGCAGACAAAGCTGAAAGGGGCTGGGCAGAGGAACAAAGCCATGGAAACAGGATTAGAAAATGAACTTGTTTTACCATCAAAGAGGATTTCGGTATGGCTGTGGTACTGGGGGAGCCAAAAGCTCTTGCACTTGTCTCTCCAAGAGAGACACGAATCAGTTCAGTTCAGTCATTCAGTCGTGTCCGACTCTTTGCAACCCTATGGACTGCAGCATGGCAGTCTTCCCTGTCCATCACCAACTCCTAGAGCTTGTGCTGGAGACACAGATATATTGAACCAAAGCAGTAGCAGCTGGGACATTGTGAAACACATGAATTCAAGACACTTTTTAGTAAAATTTTTGGCTGTGTTGGGTCTTCATTGTTGTGCGCAGGTTTTCTCTAGTTGCAGTGCGAGGGCTTCTCATGGAGCATGGGCTCCAGAACATAGGCTGAGTAGCCCCACAGCATGTGAGATCTTCCCAGACCAGGGATTGAACCTATGTCCCCTGCATTAGCAGGCAAATTCTTAACCACTGAACCACCAGGGAAGTCCGAGAATATTTTGAAGGTGGAAGGTGAAAGCATAAAGAATGCTTGAGGCATTTCATTCTTGGAAACAGCTGAGATAGGGTCTGCAAAATACACCTTTCAATGACTAGGAACCCTTTATTCTACTGAAAGAATTTTTGTAATTGGAATCAAATCAATTTGGGCTTAGAAAAAACATGATTTTTTTTTAAAGAAGAAAAAAATGATTTCTTTGAAAGGACCCATAGATTTTGTTTTAAAGGAGAAGTATATAAATGAAAATACATTCTGGGGATCCAATTAGTACTGAGTTAGCTTGAAACTCAACATTCAGAAAACTAAGATCATGTCATCCGGTTCCATTACTTCAAGACAAATAGACGGGGAAACAGTGGAAATAGTGACAGACTTTATCACTGCAGATGGTGACTGCAGCCATGAAATTAAAAGAAGCATGCTCCTTGGAAGAAAGGCTGTGACCAAACTAGACAGCATATTAAAAAGCAGAGACATTACTTTGCCAACAAAGGTCCATCTAGTCAAAGCTATGGTTTTTCCAGTAGTCATGTATGGATGTGAGAGTTGGACTATAAAGAAAGCTGAATGCTGAAGGACTGATGCTCTTGAACTGTGGTGTAGGAGAAGACTCTTGAGAGTCCCTTGGACTGCAAGGAGATCCAACCGGTCAATCCTAAAGGAAATCAGTCCTGAATATTCACTGGAAGGACTGATGCTAAAGCTGAAAACTCCAATACTTTGGCCACCTGATGCAAAGAACTGATTCACTGGAAAAGACCCTGATGCTGGGAAAGATTGAAGGCAAGAGAAGGGGACGACAGAGGATGAGATGGTTGGATGGCATCACCAACTTGATGGACATGAATTTGAGCAAGCTCTGGAAGTTGGTGATGGACAGGGAAGCCTGGCGTGCTGCAGTCCATGGGGTCGCAGAGAGTTGGACACAACTGAGCAATTGAATTGAATTGAACTGAATTGATATTGAAACTAAGTAATAAAGCCAGAAGGAACTGTATTACTTCAAATTCCACTGCAGTGATTTTTCTCCAGTTAAAATGGTCACAAGCCAGGAAATCTAATTAAAGATGGTGAGGGGCGGGTGGTGGTGGTGGAGGGAGCGGATGAGACTGCAGATTTGCAGGACATAAAGATTTATGAAAACTCAATGATAATCAAGTAAAGAAAGAGGTTAGGATAGCTCTTTAATTAAAGGATAACATTTTGTTTGTTGTTTTTAATTGTTTAACAAAGATAAAGAAATATGCAGGTCTTTCTCTCAGGCAGAAAAAGGCTTAACAGCTTCTAATTATGGTTGTAAATTGAAACCCACGGCTGTGGGCGGACATCAGTCTATTTCTCCATGGCTCCACAGAACAAGTCTCTACACCCTGCTTCAGGGAAGACCTACGATTGCTTTATTTTTGTTTAATTTTTAGTTTTTTTATTTCTTAATTGGAGTATAGTTGCTTTACAATATTATGTTAGTTTCTGCTGTACACCAAAGTGAATCAGCCACACATATACATATGTATCATCTTCCTTGGATTTCCTTCCCATTCAGGTTGCCACAGAGCATTGCCCTTCAATAGCTTTAACCTCATCTCCTTCCTTTCTGCTAGCACCTGAGGGTGGGTCAAGTGACCAACTCTGGGGGGTGTGCACATGGACACCTAAGTCATGAACAGGCTGGGAGGCTGGGGCTCTAGCCATATTAACTGCTGAGCTTTGGGCTCTCAAACCATCCTTGCCCAAGGCTTTGTAGAGCAGGTAGTAGAGAAAAGTTGCAAAGTCCATGACTTAGGCAAAGCAAAGAGAAGATTTACAGGAAAGCAGAGGGATGAATTTTGGGATTGAGCTGAAGAGACAAAGGCAACAACATTTGAATTCAAAGGAAAGATAAAAATAACAAGAGCAAATTTCTTCTGGTAACAACAATCTTGTCTGCTGAGATCAAAGGTATCACTGAATCTTTGGAGGCAGCCTGCCTGGAAAGTATTTCTTAGAAAAACAATAGCAGTATCAGTAATAACAGCACCAACAATAACAATGAGATACTGGCAGCAGTTAACATACTTATGTGCCTAATATTCTGCCAACTAAGTACTCGACATGCATTCCCTTATTAAGTCCTCACAACAGCTCTGTGAGGTAGAGACCATTATTAGTGTCAATTTACAAATGAGAATACAAAGGCTTACAAAAGTATAATATCTTGCTTCAAGTCACAGGGCTATTAAGTGGGGAGTCCAAGCTCTCACCCACTATATTCTACTAAACTCTATTATCCGTTATTACACTCACTAGTATTAAAAAACCTCACTAAACTATAACGCATAAAGGATATTCTAATGAGTTAAATTTAGATGGCTTTAACTTTTACTGATAATCTTTCTAAAATCTGTTCTTCCTCAGTAAAGATAATGTCCTCAGCATAATTATGCCTTTCACTGGTGATTGAGGATCTTGTGTTGAGAATCATGATTTGTCTCCCCTGGGATGTCTTCATCTTCCCCTATGTAATTCTTATCCATCTTTCTGGGACCAGTTCCACTGCCAGCCAATCTAAGCAGAGTTTTCCTTGACAACCCAGCTCACAGTGTGGTTTTTCTTGCGAAATATTGCCTATATTGCAGAGCTTTCAGTTCAGAGAGTAAATCTCAGGTATTTCAGAATCAAGCAGAGTACATCATGTGAAAGGCTGGGCAGGATGAATCACAAGCTGGAATCAAGAGTGCTGGGAGGAATATCAATAACCTCAGATTTGCAGATGACACCACACTAATGGCAGAAAGTGAAGAGGAACTAAAGAGCCTCTTGATGAAAGTGAAAGAGGAGAGTGGAAAAGTTGGCTTAAAACTCAACATTCAGAAAACGAAGATCATAGCGTCTGGTCCCATCACTTCAAGGCAAATAGATAGGGAAATAATGGAAACAGCAACAGACTTTATTTTTCCTGGGCTCCAAAATCACTGTGGACAGTGACTGCAGCCATGAAATTAAGAGACGCTTGCTCCTTGGAAGAAAAGCTATGACCAACCTAGACAGCATATTAAAAAGCATAGACATCACCTTGCCAACAAAGGTCTGTATAGTCAAAGCTATGGTTTTTCCCGTAGTCATGTATGGATGTGAGAGTTGGACCATAAAGAAGGCTGAGCACTGAAGAATTGATGCTTTCAAACTGTGGTGTTGTAGAAGACTCTTGAGAGTCCTTGGACAGTAACAATATCAAACCAGTGAACCCTAAAGGAAATTGGTCCTGAATATTCATTGGAAGGACTGATGCTGAAGCTGAAGCTCCAGTACTTGGGCCTCCTGATGCAAAGAGCTGACTCACTCTTTCAGAAAAGACTCTGATGCTGAGAAAAATACAGGGCAGGAGGAGAAGGAGGTGACAGAGGATGAGATGGTTGGATGGCATCACCGACTCGATGGACATGAGTTTGAGCAAGCTCTGGGAGATGGTGAAAGACAGGGAAGCCTGGCATGCTGCAGTCCACGGGGTCAGCAAAGAGTCAGACACGATTTAGCAACTGAACAATAGCAACAATTTCAGAATCAGACTCATGGATATTGTGATGACTTTGTAAGGTGTCAGCTTGCTAGCCTAAACTAAGTTTTCCCAAATTTCTTCCTGGTCTGTTCTTGGTGAGAATGGGGCACAAGGCAAATTTTCACGTGAGATTTGGAGGCAAAAGTGAAGCAGCAACCATTTAAAAAAAGTTTCTTTTGGAGTTCTTTTAGAAGCACAGAGGCATTTTATTTTCACTCTCGAAGGTCAGGGCAGGTGTTTTGTTTTTTTATTTTTGGCCCCGCTGCGTGGCATACAGGATCTTAGTTCCATGCTAGAAGGTGAACCCATGTCCCTTGTACTACGGGTGGGAACTCTGAACCACTGGACCACCAGGGCAGTCCCTGAGGCAGGCGCTCTTGTAGCTCCCACTTGGGGTTGTTTATCTGCTGGCCTTCTCTTCAGTGAGGGGCACCCACTGGCCAAAGCTTCCCCCCTTTCCCGGATTCTCCTTTAGTGCCTCCGACTGCTGGGTTGGGAGTGTGTTTAGCTCCATGGCAGCGGCACTTGCTACACATGTGGGACATCCATATCATCAAGGTTTGAGGCAGAACTGTCCTGTTCCAGTCTGTCCTTGGGTTCAAGTTCATGCTCATGAGTTCCACCGTGCACTTGTGGGGTCTGGTTTTCCTTCACTTTCCCCACACACTCACTCCCTTTACAGCTCTCTCTCCCTTCCCAAATGTTGGCCCAAATGGACTCAAGTTCCAGCATGCAAGTGAAGACAGGAGCTTTGCACAGTTAGTTTAATTAGCTTATACTCGTATGAGCTCAAATCCCTGTAACAATTATCCAAACACGCATACACACACACACCTCTATATCTCTATTTGTGGTTCTGCTCTCTTTGAACTCCACCTGATAGATATGAACGGGTTGAACCCTTGAATCCAATGAGAACATTGCTTTTAAACAGTAAGATCTCACTGTAATGATTTATTCATACCCAGAAGCCAGGTTCAAGGCAAGGAGGGAAGAAAAAGAATGGGTAAGAAGGGAGGGACAGGATGTCATGCAGGGCAGAATGAATAAAAGTAATTTGTGATCAAGTAACATGTCTACCTCATACCAGGCACCATGCCTAGCGCTCGAAATATGAAGATCAATAATAAGCCTGGACCTTATAATCTGCTGGAGAGGAAGGATTCTTAAAAAGCTAACTAAAATAGAATAAGTGCTATATAATTGGCATGGATAAAGTACTACGGGAAAACAGAGGAAGAAGTCATTAATTTTGTCTAAGAGGACTGGGGAGGGCTCTGCAGATGAGGTAACACTGATGCTGGGCCATGAAGGATGAATAGGGAATTCACTAGGTCAGGGATTTTCAAACCTTAGCAGGCCTCAGAATCTCCTGGAGAGCTTATTTTTAAAAAAATATATTTAATTTACTTATTAATTGGCTGCGTTGGGTCTTGGATGCAGCATGCGGGATCTTTAGTTGCGGCATGTGGGATCTAGTTCCCTGACCAGGAATTGAACCCAGGCCTCCTGCATTGGGAACACAGAGTCTTAGCCACTGGACCACCAGGGAAGTCCCTGGAGACCTTATCCAAACACAAAACATAGATTTTTGGACCTCACCTCTGAGTGTCTGATTCAGTAGGCCTGGTGTGGGGCCTGAGAATCTGTATTTCTAACAAGCTCCCAGGTGACGCTGGCCGGGAGACTAGATGCTGAAAACCACGGCTCTAGTGTGGAAAAGTGGGTTGGGTGGTGAGCATCCCCAACACAGCTGGGGCAAAGCAGGAGAGGCATAAAAATTCATTGACAATTTTTTCCTTCCCAAGACCCTCCTTCTTTGGTCTCCCATTTCTCTTACTATTTCTACTTTCTTTGCCCTCTCGGCCCATTATCTTGGACAAGTCAAGCTTTACGGTGTCTCTGAGGGATGAAAGCAGACTTGTTAAGAAGGCAGGAGATGATACAGGCCTGGCGTTCAGGAAAGCAGGCAGTCTGGACATACTGATTTGGGAGTTAAGCCTCCTGGTGATGGGGGAACCATGAAAGTGCAGGGGAGAGATCACTTAAGGAGAGTGTGGATGAGGGCAGGGGATGAGCGAGCAGGGAGGGAGCGGGAAGAGGGCAGAGCAGAGGGAGAGCTCAGCAGGGCCAAAGACAGAAGACCCCGGCACATCAGGAGGCAAGGACAAAGGGGATACTGCAGAGGCGAGCGAGTGTGAGTTATCAGCCAGACAGGAGGACAAGGGAGAGTTTGTTGCAGAAGCCAGGGAAAGGGTTTTTGTTGTTGTTGTTTTATTGGAGTATAATTGCTTTACAATGTTGTGTTAGTTTCTGGTGTACAAAGTGAATCAGACAAGAATAGCTGAAGGAAAATCAAAATGCCCAAAGAAACGAAAAAGTAAGATAATATGGACAAGCTGCATTTAAGAGGCCTTCGGGACATTCAGAAAAGAAATACACAGCTCAGAACTGAGGGCGACGTTAAAGACAAGAGGTTTGGGAGTCAGTTCCACAGAGGTTCAAGTCAAGATTCAAAGTTCAAGCCAAGGCAGCCATTGCAGTAATTCAGACAGCGTAGGATGAGAAGAATCGACAGAAAATTAACTTGTCTATCAAAAAGAAATGAAATTTTTAATTTGAGGATTAAAATCCAGGAACAGCATCTCAGAAAGCTCCCATAACTGTTCCACCCCTTACAAGTCACATAACAAACACAGTTATGGAAGTTTTCTGAGACAGAAGGCTGAACATTAATGACATATTGACAGTTTGCACAATCCAGATCTAAGCATCATTGTGGTCTCTTACAAGTTCAAGAAGGAATGTTATTTTTAAGGAGTTGTCTTGTTGATGCTGGGAAAAGGTTCCTGTTTATGGCTGAATGGGTATTTCTGCCAATGGGGGAGCTTTGCTCCTTGTATAATGCAGATATACAAGGTATGGTAGGGGAAAGAGAAGAGGCCAAAAGGCGGACAAAATGTTTCATGTTTAAATTTTTCTTGTCGTGCTATAAAATATGAATTTTATTTTATGGAAAAAAAGGTTGCAGAACACTCATGTTTAGAGGCAAGGGAGGAAGGGAAGGTTGCTTAGTGGATAAAGAATCTGCCTTCAATGCAGGAGATGCATGAGACATGAGTTCGATCCATGGGTGGGGAAAATCCCCTGGAGGAGGGCATGGAAACCCAGCCCAGTATTCTTGCCTGGAGAATTCCATGGACAGAGGTGCTTGGCAGGTTACAGTCCACAGTTGAAAAGAGTCAGACACGACTGAAGCAACTGAGCACGCACACAGAGAAAGAGAGGCTGAGAAAACAGTCACGGAGGCTGAGCAAAAGGAAGAAAGAATATATTGTTAGAAAAGATGGGCAAACAACATCAAACGTTTTGAGAGCTCAGCAAAGACAAGAAACAAGATGAGATTATTGGATCTGACAGTTCAGAAATCATTGATGACACTGGCATGAATGGTATTCAGAGTATGGCTCAGAAGCTAGAGTACAATTGGGTTGAGAAAGGAGTGGGGTGGGGAGTACTGTTTCAAGAGGTTTGGCTCTAAGTAGACAGATGGAGCAATAGTTCCAAGAAAAGCCAGAATCAAAGATCTTTTGGGATGGGAACTATGGCAAGATCAGCACAATGGATTATATAAGCTGAGAATAAGAAGCCAGTGGAGAACATAAAAGAGGAGTATAATTAAGACAGTGAGATAACATGCTTGCTTCTTAAGTCAGAAAAATTTTAATAAAAAATGACAAGAATTAGTGCTGGTGATAATGCATACTGGCATAATCTTTATAAATTTCTCAAATATTGTATGTAGGAAGATGCAGGTCAAGTTATACTCAGGAATAAATGGGTGACCTTAAATATTTTCATTATAAGAACAAACCGGAGAAAGAATAAAAGAAGCAGTCTCTTCATGAATTTAGGGGGAAAAAGACAAATATAAGGAAACTAAGAGGGAGAATTATAATAAAGCTAAGAGCAACAATCAATGCATTATAAAAAAAGAGCAAATTAGCACAAAGGAAAATCCAAGAGCTGGTTCTTAAACCACCATTACTTCCCCCACAGAAAATTAAATAAATCAAATATCTTAAGAATAAAAATATGCAAAATACTGCTAGAAAATGTCTACAATATGTATTTACATTGACTGGTGTTATAAGAGTATCACTTCCCACCAGGCTCTACATCCTGTACCAGCAGTTCAGGCTCTGTCCTCCAACACACCCTGAAAGGAATTCAGGGCAGAGATCAGCTCATTCTGTGTTCTGAGGGAAACTGGCAGAACAGGCCTTCGGAGAGTTGGATATTTTCAGAAGAAAATTTTATGAACCCAAATTCTTTCACCTTCTCACACGTAGAAAAGCACTAGAACCATTAATGGTGACATCTGCTCCTTGTGACTACCAGGAAGCCTCCGCCAAAATGTGTGCTTGACTGCACATACCCCCTTTGCCAAAGTCATATATATACTGACCTCACGCCACCCCCACCTCTCCAGAGCAGGTCCTTGGACCTATTAAAGAGGCTGTCAGCCCCAAATAAAACTGAAGTCATAGCTCTCGTTGTGCGTCTTTTTTCCCCCTCTACACTGTGTATATATATGTGTCTATAGTTTTATACACACACACCATATACAAAACAAATAGTAGTTACTTGTTGGGAGGAATGAGAATTAGGCAGATAGAGGACATAGATGAGAGGGCTTCCCAGGTGGCACTAGTGGTAAGGAACCCGCCTGCCAGTGCAGGAGATGTAGGAGATCCGGGTTCGATCCCTGGGTCAGAAAGATCCCCTGGAGAAGGAAATGGCAACCAACTCCAGTATTCTTGTCTGGAGAATTTTATGGACAGAGGACCCTGGCAGGTTCCAGTCCATAGAGTCGCACAGAGTAGGACATGACTGAAGTGACTTAGCATGCATGCATAAACGTTTAGGAAAGATATACTTCACTATATAACTTCATAATTTTTGATACTTGAATCATAGGACTTCAAAAATAATTTAAAAGAAAATTCTAGAAGATAGAGAAGAAAATACTGTAAGCAATTGAATACTAATACATTTGAAAATCTCAATGAAATGGACTATATTCTGGAAATACATGAATTTCTAAAACTGAATCTAAATGTAGGCAATCCAAATGGATCAAATTTAGAAAGAAATTGACACTGGATAGAAATTTAAACTTTTGTTGAATAAATGCATTTCTTTAGCTTTACTAATGTGTCACTTCTGTAGGAAAAAAGTTGTGCTCAGTGGAAACCTGTATCATCTAGAGGACAGCCTTCCAGGTTATCTGATTCTATGAAAGCTATTTTATAATTGTAAATTATAGGTAATTAAGAGTAACACAAAACCATTCCTATCAACAGACATGCATATTCTGTTGTGTCTGGAAGAAGCCCAACTGATTCCCTTCTTACCTGTGAAAAAACACTTCACGTTTTCATTTGTACATTTATTCATTCATTTCAATACTGAATATTCATTCAATATTCAATACATTCATTTCAATATTCAGTATTGATCTGTAAATGTGTCCATTTGAAAAAGTTTACTTTGAACTGGTTATAACATCTGCCTGGCTCCCTCACTGACTACTGAGTATGAGTGACTGAAATCGCTCAGTCGTGTCCGACTCTTTGTGACCCCATGGACTGTAGCCCACCAGGCTCCTCTGTCCATGGAATTTTCCAGACAAGAATACTGGAGTGAGTTGCCATTTCCTTCTCCAGGGGATCTTCCTGACCCAGGGATCAAACCCATGTCTCCTGCATTGCAGGCAGATGCTTTACCATCTGAGCCACCATGGAAGCCCCCTTTATAACAAGGCAGGAATATAATAAAATAACACATGTTCATTTTTCTATCTGTGTGAGTCAAAATTTTCCTTTTTTCTGAATATTATCCCTTTAACAGTTGCAAAATTTTAAGAAAAAGCGAATTCTAAAGCTGAATATATTATATCAGAACATGAAAAATATGAGAAGTTACTCAAAGTTTTTTGAAAATTGGGTATTTTTGATACCAAAAACATTATCTCCAAGAAAAACTATAGACCAATTTAATTTCTGAATAAAAACAAAAGACATCAACTCTCAGTTTTGAATTGATGAAATTTTATAATTCCTTACCAAAAATTATAAATTCTTCATTTTTCCACATATCCACAGTTTATGCCCTTATACAAGAAAAAAAGGAAAAAAAGAAAAGACAATAATCATTTCTGTCCCTGGATCTTGTGTGTGAGTCTCCTGAGTGGATCAGAAAGATCTCTTTGGCTCCATCTTCCCAATCCACAGATTGACCATTAGGGAACCACCCCAAAACATGCCAGTAATCTTCTCAATGATAATCTTCTCAAATGACCGCAGTTTAAGAAGTATTTAGCTAAATTTATAAAAACAAACAAAGGAGACTCCAAGTCCAAAGCACACTCAGTTTCTCAATGAATCAGGAAACCACAGAAATGTTTTCTGATCAATTAGATGGCACAGTGGTAAAGAATCCACTTGCCAATGCTGGAGACGCAGATTTGATCCTTGGATCGGGAAGATCCCTTGGAGAAGGCCAGGGCAACCCACTCCAGTATTCTTGCCTGGGAAACTCCATGGACAGAGGAGACTGGCAGGCTACAGTCCACGGGGTTGCAAACAGTTGGACACAACTGAGCATACACACAAACACACACAAAGAATGTGAATCAGGAAAAAGGTTTATCAACACAGGTTTTAGCATCAACAAATCTGGTTTGTGCTAGAAGATGTTACCACCTAGAACTTTCCCTTTGAATTTGGCTCCATATTCAAAACTGAAGTTGGTACCTTGCTCCAATCTCCCTTTTTTTTTTTTAACCCCCATCCCTTTTATTTTTTACTGAAATCTGCTTTTACACCTTGGTCTTGACAACTGTAGTTGTGCCAGGCAATGAAAATTCTCACTGTTGGAGAGATTGCTTTTGTAAGGAATAAAATTCAGAGTGCAAGAAAAGAATAAGCTACAATTAGATATGAATTGGAGAAGGCAATGGCACCCCACTCCAGTACTCTTGCCTGGAAAATCCCATGGGCGGAGGAGCCTGGTGGGCTGCAGTCCATGGGGTTGCAAAGAGTCGGACACGACTGAGTGACTTCACTTTCACTTTTCACTTTCATGCACTGGAGAAGGAAATGGCAACCCACTCCAGCGTTCTTGCCTGGAGAATCCCAGGGACAGGGGAGCCTGGTGGGCTGCTGTCTATGGGGTTGCACAGAGTCGGACACGACTGAAGTGACATAGCAGCAGCAGATATGAATTATTTCAGAAGAGTGGGGATGCCTTAGGAATTATATTAACATACTTTTTCTTTTTTTAAAAAAAGAAAATAATATTATCACTTAAATAGACACTAAAAAGGCACTATGTGAGATTTGAGGGGACCAGTATATGCCACCCCCAAATCTACCCCTTTGATATAGAACTATTGTGAAGGTTTTGGAGTTCCTGAAATCCTTCATCTGCCTAAGGGATTTCCCAAAGAACTCGATTGTCCTAAATCCTCTCAGAAGCAACTGTAATCTTCTTTATGCACAGTAGATTCAACCAGAGTCATTTGCTTTTCCCTAAGTTCCCCTTCCCCCCTCCCCTTGGAAGTTAGGTATATATTCCAAATTCTTCTTTTTTTAAATTGAGGTGTAACTGACATACAACAAAATGCTTTTGTTCAGTTGCTAAGTTGTATCTGATTCCCACGCACTGCAGCATGCCAGGATCCCCTGTCCTTTACTATCTTCTGCAGTTTGCTCAGATTCATGTCCATTGAGTGACGCTATCTAACCATCTCATCCTCTGCCAGCCCCCTTCTCCTTTTGCCTTCAATCTTTCCCAGCATCAGGGTCTTTTCCAATGAGTCGGCTCATCACATCAAGCGGCCAAAGGACTGAGCTTCAGCTTCAGCATCAGTCCTTCCAATGAATACTCAGGGTTGATTTCCTTCAGGATTAACTGATTGAATCTCCTTGCCATCCAAGGGACCCTCAACAGTCTTCTCCAGCACCACCATTCAAAAGTATAAATTCTCTTCTTTATGGTCCAGCTCTCACATTTGTACAGCTCTCACATTTGTACAGCCTCACATTTGTACATGACTACTGGAAAACCATAGCTTTGACCATGCAGACCTTTGTTAGCAAAGTGATGTCTCTGCTTCTTAATATGGTATCTAGGTTTGTCACAGCTTTTCTTCCAAGAAGCAAGTGTCTTAATTTCATGGCTGCAGTCACCATCTACAGTGATTTTTGAGCCCCCCAAAATAAAATCTGTCACCGTTTCCATTGTTTCCCCATCTACTTGCCATGAAGTGATGGGAAAGGGTGCCATGATCTTCGTTTTTTGAATGTTGTGTTTCAAGCCAGCTTTTTCACTCTCCTTTTTCACATTCAAGAGGCTCATTAGTTCTTCTTGGCTTTCTGCCATAAGGGTGGTGTCATCTGCATATCTGAGGTTATTGATATTTCTCCTGGCAATCTTAATTTCAGCTTGTGCTTCATCCAGCCTGGCATTTCACATGATGTACTCTGCATATAAGTTAAATAAGCAGGGTGACAATATACAACCTTCCCAATTTGGAACCAGTCCATTGTTCCATGTCCGTTTCTAACTGTTGCTTCTTGACCCGCATACAGGTTTCTCAGGAGACTGCTAAGGTGGTCCGGTATTCCTTATCTCTAAGAATTTTCCACAGTTTGTTGTAATCCACAGAGTCAATGAAGCAGAAGTTTTTCTGGAACTCCCTTGCTTTGTCCATGATCCAACAAATGTTGGCAATTTGATCTCAGGATCCTCTGCCTCTTTGAAATCCAGCTTGTACATCTGGAAGCTCTTAGTTCACGTACTGCTAGCCTGAAGGATTTTGAGCATAACCTTACTAGCATGTGAAATGAGCATAACTGTATGGTAGTTTGAATGTTCTTTGGCATTGCCTTTCTTTGGGATTGGAATGAAAACTGACCTTTTCCAGTCCCATGGCCACTGCTGAGTTTTCCAAACTTCCTGACATATTGAGTACAGCACTTTAATAGCATCATCTTTTAGGATTTGAAATAGCTCAGCTGGAATTTCATCACCTCTACTAGCTTTGTTCATATTAATGCTTTCTTGCGCTTCCCTGGTGGCTCAGACAGTAAAGAATCTGGGTGCCAATGCAGAAGACACAGGTTCAATCCCTGTGGTGAGATGATCCCCTGGAAAAGGGGATGGTTACCCATGAGCAACTAAGCAGAGCAGCACGAATGTTTCCTAAGGCCACTTGACTTCACACTCCAGGATGTCTGGCTCATTGGTCCCTAGATCCTAACCACCCTTGTGAGTTATTCATCTCTGCTCACTCCCATGTGTAAGCAGGATGCACATGCTAATAAGCTCGTTGGTTTTCTCTTGTTCATTTGCCTATTGTCAGTCCCATTTATCAGGCCTCAGCTGGAACCTAGCAGGATAGAAGGAAAAAGAATTTTTCCTTCCCACAGATTCTACACCCATTTCTTCATTTTTTTAAAAGGCAGCTTTAAGAAGAGTAGGAATAGAAGGCTATTTCCTTATCATGATTTTGTAAAGGTCCATAGAACAAGCAACCTGGTGGCTCAGATGGTAAAGAGTCTGCCTGCAGTGCAGGAGACCCAGGGGTCGACCCAGGTTCGATCCCTGGGTCAGGAAGATCCCCTGGAGAAGGAAATGGCAACCCACTCCAGTATTCTTGCCTGAGAATCCCATGGACAGAGGAGCCTGGCAGGCTAAACCCCATGGGGTCGAAAAGAGTTGGACACGACTGAGCGGCTAACACACAGAAGAGCAATGGCCAAAACCATTCTTAACCATGAAACCATAGTAGAGACATTTCCTATAAAATCAGGAATAAATTAAGGGTGAATCCTATGAGTGTTCAGCTTCCCTTGTAGCTCAGTTGGTAAGAATCTGTCTGCAACAGGAGATCTGGGTTCAATTTCTGGGTCAGGAATATCCCCTGGCGAAAGAAATGGCAAGCCACTCCAGTTGGACATGACTTTGTGACTAAACCACCACCTATGAGTGTTCATTTAGCATTGTTTTAGAAACTCTAGACAATGCAGTGACACGTAAACTAGATATAATAGTTTATGCTAAATTTAACGTAAAGAAGGAAGAGAAAAATCAAGTGTTCCCAGGTGCTGGGCTGGTTTACCAATCTCACTCTCCCCTTGTCCTTACAAAAGATTTAACTGAAAAACTATTAGGCTTAACAAGAGGACTCAGCAAGGTGGCTGGATAAAAAACAGACATCTAAGAAATCAACAGCTTTCCTGTGTACTAGCAATAACAATTACAAGATATAATAGGAAAAAAAAAAACCCACTCACAATGAGCAAGATGTAACATACGGAGCGAAAACCTGACTAAAAGATAAAAAGAAGACCCAAATAAAGGGAGAGACAGTAAAAAGTTGTCAGTTTCATGAAAATTACTCCCAGCAGTGTATCTTTAACTGGGGTCTAGGGATACTGGTTTACAATCCCTCAGATGCTTATTAAAATTCAGATTCCTGGGCTCAGCCCAGACTTAAAAGAAAAACAAGAGGGGTAGGTTTTCAAGAAAATTATCTTCTTACCCAGCCCCAAGTGATTCTAATACACATTAAAGTTTACCAACCACAGTTTTATGCAGGTTTTATAAAACTTCAAAGAAGATTCCAACTTCATCTGGAATGAGAGACAAGAAGGGGATGCCCTGACATGTTACAGTGTATTACAAACTTTAAAAATACACATAAAAACATCAAAAACTTTAATAATAAAAATAATGTGGCCTTTTGCAAGAAACAACAAACAAATCAACTGAATAGAGCAGTCCCAAGAGAAATTCCTGCATTAAGTTACAGAAGTATAACTGTTTCTGTGTGTTAAATGATTACATCACCAGAAAACTGCTGCATCTTTTTTTTTCCCCACCCACTTTGAAGGTTTTGTTTGGAATGATCTGATGCTACATCCAGAAGATGTGACTTGGTTGGGGAGGCCACAGGTACCTGGGTTGTAAGGAAGAATTATATGACTTAAAACGGGTTTTTGGCGATGATTAGTGCGAACTGCTGTTATACCAGTTCTGATGATCAGTGCGAACTGCTGTTATACCAGTTCGCACCAGTTTTTGCTGGTGCGAACTGGTATAACACCACAAGGAAGTGTTTGAAAGTGAAAGAGACGGATTATATTCACGGGTTCTAGAAGGGGTAGGCATGGCAGAGGACTACAAGGGAGAAGGGGCTGGCAGTCAGTAAGTGGGTTCAGTCAAGCCGGGTAGGGAGCAGAGAGGGGGGAAGAAAGAGGAGACCTTTGGCAGATGACTTTACTGGGGGCTAGGGGAGTGTGCACAAGCAAAAGACATGAGGGGTATCATTGGTGCTTTTGAATGTCACTAGGCCAAAAGCAGGGGAGAGGGTTTCCCTGGTGGTTCAGTGGTTAAGAATCTGCCTGGCAATGCAGAGGACACGGGTTCAATCCCTGCTCCGGGAAGATTCCACATACCGAGGAACAGGTAAGCCCACACACCACAACTACTGAAGCCCATGCACCCAGAGCCCGTGCTCTGCAACAGGAGATGCCACCGCGATGAGAAGCCTGCACACCACAACTGGGGACCAGTCCTGCTCGCCGCAGCTAGAGAAAACATGCTTGCAGCAATGAAGAATGCAGCACAGCCAAAAATAAAGAAAATTTTAAAAAGAAACAAAATGAAATCAGAAGAAAACAGGAAGAAACTTGTGGTAGGCACCAGCCTATTTCTAACCTGGCCACCCAGCCGGGGGTGCACATAACCTGTTTGTGGGGATGTTGAGGCAGTAGGAAAATGTTAACTTTTACAAATTTATAATAGTATACAATCGGTCTTGTGACGCTGCAACACCACTGACAATACCAGGCAGGCTTGATGACATTTGTCACCTGGGCTGCGCAGATGTTAAAGTGAGTGGGACAGCTTGATTGGCCGTGGAAGGCTAACTCTGCTATAGGTGACGATATATGATGAGAGTGCGGAACCCAGTCCCACAACCAGGCATGTCACTTTGTTGGCAATAGCCAAGAAGAGAACAGGACAACATCTCTGATTCTAAAGAAATCTTTTAGAAGATGCTGGTATGAGAGAGCTTTACCTCTCGGCCCATGCCTTGTAGTCTGGCCTGTATCTGAGTTAATAATGCCATACAGCAGGAGGTACTATGTGTGATGAGAAAACAGCTATTTGAGTTGCTGCAGGCATTTTATAGCATATTTTATATACTGATAGTAGGCATTTAGGGCTTCCTAGGTGGCTCAACAGTAAAGAATCCACCTGTAAATGCAGGGAGATGCGGGTTTGATCCCTGGGTCAGGAAGATCCCCTGGAGAAGAAAATGGCAACCCATTGGCCTCCTGCAGTGCAGGCAGATTCTTTACCGTTTGAGCCACCAAGGAAGCCCCAGATAACTAGTGGGAAGCTGTGATATAATTCAGGGAGCCCAGCCTAGCACTCAGCCCAGCACTCTGTGATGACCTAGACGGGTGGAATGTGGGGAAGGTGTGAGAGAGGCTCAAGAGGGAGGGGATATATATATATAATATATATATAGTTACAACCGATTCTCATTGTTGTACAGCAGAAACCAATACAACATTGTAAAGCAATTATCCTGCAGTAAAAAATAAAGAACCATTTAGAGTTGAGGCCCCAGAAAAGTTGTAACCTTGGCCCCAACCATCTTATCGGTAAAAGGTGCTTGCTACCCTGCTCTCTATCTTCTGCTCTCCCCAACCACCCCACTATGGAGGGCTGCCCTTCCCCTGGCTCACTGCCGCCCTTCCCCTCCCCCTCAAACACCCCCATTTCTGGGATCTGTAAGTAATACATCTTGTAACTTTACTTTCATTGTGTGAGTGTACTGAAACTGAACCATCAAACAAAAAAACCCAGGCTTTTACTTTCCCAACATGGCAGCTCAGATGCTGAGGTATGGGTGGCCTGTGCCTTCTTGTATTTGCATGTTTCTTTTAAAAGTATTTGTTTATTTCTGTTTATTTATTTCGCTGCGCTGGGTCTTAGCTGCAGCATGTGGGGTCTTTTAGTTTCGGCATGTGGGATCTAGTTGCCTGACCGGAAATTGAACCTGGACCCCTGCACTGGGAGCATGGAGTCTTAACCGATGAACCACTAGGGAAGTCCCTGATCTGCATGTTCTTAATTTAAGACAATAGGTGGGAAGAAAGGCAGAAACCCTTCCCTGGCTAGTAAGTAGTCAAGAGCCAGTCTGTCATCTATCACCATGTGGGTTAGGGACTCACGGGCTTGTTGCCTAAGGTAGAGTATTTTGTCCAGCCTCTGAGCGATCTGAAAAGGCCACAGAAAGGTGCGGGGTGGCAGTCAGGACTTGGCTTTGTTTGAGAACGGCCCCTATACTGGTGCCAAGGCTGGATGCTCTTGAGACGATGACAAACCTTATCAGGATAGGAATCAATATCGTCCTTGGGTTGACAGAAGCCAGAAGCACCCGGTGGGTAAAGAACTTGGAAACCCTAGTGTAACCATTGCACCCTGGGGTATGGTTTCCTTAGGAAAAATGTTGGTGGGGGAGCCAACCAGGAAAAATATATAAGGTGCTGTGCCTTTGAGTCCGGGTCACAATCATACCCGAAGGTGCCACTATTTAGAGCACAATGTACTGTGTTTAACCCATGGGGAGGGGAAAGAAGGTCACGATTGGAGAAAGAAGGCAAGAGACTGGTTGCAAGCTGGGTGCGGGGAGGGTATAAGAAAAGGCATTAGGGAGTGGGTGGTCCTTTCCCCAGGAAGTCAAAGGGCTGGCTGACATGAGACAAGTGCCTCTTGGAGAAAGCAACAATCTATATCAATTTTTTTTTTTTTTGGCTGCACAGCACAGCATGTGGAACTTCCCTGATCAGAGATTGAACACGAGCCCCCTGCAGTGAAAGCATGGAGTCTTAACACCGGACCACTAGGGAAATCCAAAGATTCTCATTTTGGCTGTGCCACTTGGTTTGTGGGATCTTATTTCCCAGACCAGGGAACAAACCCAAAACCTCTGCATTCAAAGTGCAGAGTCTTTCTTAATCGCTGGACCACTAGGGAAGGCTCTCTGTTTATATTAGTAACCTCGATCTCGTCCTTTAGCCATGGGGGCACAGGGTGTACATTTTAATAGAGAGCAAGGAGTATACTAGAATCGAGGGCTAAGCGGACAACAGGTCAGGAAGGAAAGAAAAATGTCCCATGTCCACTTTGTGCCACAGGAGAGGTGGTCCGTGGGTGCCCCTGGGGTGGAGGTTTTAGTGTAAGAAGTGAAGACATCTCAGACACCGAGGGTGAAGTTGTCTCCAATGCTGTGGTCTTGGGTTGGGGTGATGTCATCTCCAACCATGAGATTCTGGGCCAGGACAATGTGGTCTGGAATGTGGGACTCGGGGGGCTCTTTCCAAGTGGGTACCCATTTGAGCTGCTGAGAACTTCCAGACTGTAAACCAATGGAAATGCCTAGGCCAGTAGTAATAAGACCAACAGTCAACAGAGTGGTGTGTGGCTGTTTTAGTTTTGGTGAAAGTTTTGGTTCAAATGAGTCCTATATCAGGTGAGCAGGGGCCTGGCCTGTGGAATAAGCTGTGGTTAATGACTCCTAGGAAAGTATGTGCCCTTGATCTGGCCTCCAGCCTGAAGTGGTGAGAGGTAGATTGAACATTTTTTTTTTTTAAACTTTACATAATTGTATTAGTTTTGAACATTTATAAGAATAAGTTAAGGCTTGGGGCAACATAGAGAACTTGAGAGTTTACTATTGGTTGTACTAGAATTTGAAAAGGGGTTGTTTGAGAGACCAAAAGCTGAGTACTCAGTCGTGTCAACTCTTTGTGACCCCATGGGCTGTAGGCCATCAGGGTCCTCTGTCCTTTGAATTTTCCAGGCAAGATTACTAGAGTGGGTTGCCATTTCCTAACCCAGGGAGCAAACTCGCGTCTCTTGTGTCTCCTGCATTGGCAGGCAGATTCTTTACCACTAATACCGCCTGGGAAGCCCATTTGAGAGACCAAATGTCTCTCAATTAAACTGTTATTTGAAATCTGTCAGGGACATAAACGTTCTATGGGAGACTTCCCTGATGGTCCGGTAGTAAGGAATCTTCCTTGCAATACAGGGGACTTGAGTTCGATCCCTGGTCAGGGAACTAGGATCCCTCGTGCGGCAGGGCAACTAGGCTGGCAAGTTGCGACTACTGAGCCTGTGCTCACAAGCAGAGTCTGTGTATCGTACTGAAAAGATCCCATTCAATGCAATGAAGATCCCATATGCCACGACTAAGATCTGACAGCCAAAAAAAGGACGTATTGGCTAGTTTTCCAAGTGTCCCATGTTGCGAATTCTGAAATGTGAGAATGTGCATCTTGGTTACTGCCAGTCACGTCTGTAACTCTGAAGGCAAGGAGTGTCCTGGCAAAGCCTTGTACTGTGGCCTTAGCAAACGCAGTGTGTGCATGTGCTACATCATTTCAGTCGCATCAGACTCTTTGCTTCCATATGGACTGTAGCCCACCAGGCTGCTCTGTCAATGGGATTCTCCATTCTCCAGGTGAGAATACTGGAGTGGGTTGCATGCCCTCCTTCAGGGGATCTTCCCAACCCAGGGATCGAACCCGTGTCTCTTATGTCTCTTGCATTGGCAGGTGGGTTCTTTACCACTAGTGCCACCTGGGAAGCCTCTTAGTATATGCAGAGACCTGTGTAACTGTGGTTTATATTCTGGGTATTAGTGAGGCAAGAGATTTCTAAACTATTTTACCCTGAAGGGGATACTTTTTAGGCTATAGCCCAACAGTTTGTAATAAATATGAGGTGGAGCCATTGTTGGGTTGGGTTTCCAGACAGCGAGATGACCCCTGGAGTGTGGCTGAGTATGCTTGGGGCCCCTCCTTTATTGGGGACAGTCTGTCTCAGGACAATCTGGAAAGGAGTAGCATCCCACTGAGCTCCATCCTGTCTGAAGCGAGAAGTGACATCTGTCCAGTACGTGAACCCCACTGCTCTTCCCTCAGTTAATCCAGACGCCTTCCAGGTACCCAAGTGGTCTAGGGATGACCTCCTCCAGTACCCTGGCATCTGGCAATGGACAGAGGCCTAGGGAAACCACCCCCTCCTGTAGGTGGAATACACCAAAGGGCCCAAGTGGGGCTCCATCTTGTCTTAAGGAGGCCTTGGGAGCCGTGCTAAGCTTGTGGCATGCTTAGGATCCAAAGCAGAAGCACTCACAGTGGCTCAGATGGTAAAGAATCTGCCTGCAATACGGGTGACCCAGGTTTGATTCCTGGGTTGGGACAATCCCCTGGAGAAGAAAATGGCTACCCACTCCAATATTCTTGCCCAGAGAATCCCATGGACAGAGGAGCCTGGTGGGCTACAGTCCATGGGGTCGCAAAGAGTCGGACATGACTGAGCAACTAACACACACATACAAAGCAGAAGGGACAGCTGGGTATAGAGGGTCACAGGCTCGAGGTCTGTGAGAGCCTCAGTTTTTAGGAAAGCTCAGTAAGTAGCCATCACTTGTTGTTTTAATGGTGTATAGCATGAGACCAAGGGGCAGTGTCTTGCATCAGAAGCCCCGGGGCAACCAATGGCCATTATATTAATAAGTGGTCTGGAGACTTTTGAGAGGCATGAAAAGAGGCTGCCAAAGCCTCTACAGTGAAGGAATTTTTGAAGACCCCAGTAGGAGTGCCTGTAGATTTCAACTTGTAAGTAAAATTCATAAATGAGAAGTATGTTGTCATCAGAATCCAAAGAAGACGAGATGATGTTTAGCTATTATCATACACTATAATGCATGTCCTATGCATGTCCTTGGAGGAGGCTGTAACTTCTTATTTTTCCTCTGCTTAGTTCTATTGGTTTAATCAGTAAGTACTCTTGGACTCGGATGATGTTTGCTGCCTCTGGTTTTTGCTGGGTTTGTAAGGTTTGCAGCTCCTTCCTCCCTCCCTCCCTCGTTTCCTCCCTTCCTTCCTTTACCCTTGGGCTTGCAGCCACCAAAAGTGGCAGTCTGTCTACCCAACACTTTATTTGTTTAGCTTCCTGCTAGCACTGGTCTTTAGTCGTGATAAAGGGGAAGGGAGAAGAGGAAGGACCGGCTTAATTCCAGGCAGAAGCCGCTCTCTGGGACTGCCTTCCCCTCCTGCTCCCAACCAACCACAGGATAATCAGCCCATTTTTTTGTTCCCTCTTTTTTTTTTTTTTTGCTGTTTTGTTAAAATCTTTTTGAGTGTTTTGTATCTCCCAGCAGCTATTTTTTTTTCCCCCTCTATCTTTGGACAAATTCCTGGTGGTCTCCAGTGATTGCAGCTGTGAGGAAGGGGGTGGGAGATGTCCTCTCTTGGGGTGGGGGTCCCCATCTACCTCCCTCTAGAGGGGTTGGGGTCTATAAGCAGGAGATCTGGAGCAGCCCCAACAACTTTGTTTTGTGCAATTTAATTCTAAGGAGACTACTAGCATGTCAATAGCACTTAAGTGGACCCAGAGATCTCAGGCAAACTGAGGAACAGCCTCAAGTATTTTGGGGGGGCAGGATTAAAGTGCTCCTACCCTCCCCCTACACACCCCACAGCCTTTTTTTTTTTTCCCACTTGGGCCACCTGTCTGCATAAACGGGATCCCTGATACTCTATGGGCTTGGGGGCTGAAAGAAGAATACTGCAGACGGGATTGCCAACCCCAGCAGGGCGGATCCTTACAGGATCTCATGGCTGACACTCTGTGGGGGGGTCTCCTGACACCGAATGAGAAGGGAGGGGTACTCCCGGTGTCACTCAAAGCCACAAGGGCAGTGTGGACGGGGTCATGGGCCAATACCACGGGACACAGTGACCCCTCGGCTGTGGGCGCTGACACAGCCCTTGGCGCCACTTCACAGTGCTTAACCAAGATACAGGTGGTAGAAGGAAATGGCAGCCCACTCCAGTATCCTTGCCTGGAAAATCTCATGGAGGAGACTGGCAGACTACAGTCCATGGGGTCGCAAAGAGTCAAACATGACTGAGCACAGCACAGCCCTTCCCTAATTAGTCTGAGCTCCGTCTAGTCAAAGCTATGGTTTTTCCAGTAGTCATATATGGATGTGAGAGTTGGACAATAAAGGAGGCTAAGCGCAGAATTGATGCTTTCCAACTGTGGTATTGGAGAGGACTCTTGAGAGTCCCTTACACAGCAAGGAGATCAAACCAGTCAATCTTAAAGGAAATCAACCCTGACTATTCATTGGAAGGACTGATGCTGAAGCTCAAGCTCCAACACTTTGGCCACCTGATGCAAAAAGCTTACTCTTTGGAAAAGACCCTATTTCTGGAAAGATTGAGGGCAAGAGAAGAGCGGGCAACAGAGGACGAGATGGTTGGAAGGCATCACTGACTCAATAGACACAAGTTTGAGCAAACTCAGGGAGACAGTGAAGGAAGGGGAAGCCTGGCTTGCTGTAGTTCATGGGGTCACAAAGAGTCAGACACGACAGCAACTGAACAACCACCACCAGGATACAGGGAAAATGATAGGCTAGCTGCCCAGCGGCTCTGCTTACCTGCAGCCCCACGATGACCAGCTTCTCCTGTGAGGCTCGCGACTGGGAAACGAGATCCTGGGACGTTCTACTGGGCTCAGGGCATGGTCTGCACTTTAGCATGGGGATTCTTGGAGTCTAGGTGGTGCCTGAATGCCAAGACACAGAGCCTTCCAAATGCCTGAGCCCAGGTGCCACAGCCCATTCATCAGCCAGAGCGGTCCCGGGGCATCTCCGTGGGGCTTTCCATCCCTGGCTTAGATCATCCCATCCTCTACGCCAATTGTGTTGCAAGGAGTCATAACATTACTTAAACTGTTGTTGGGGTGTTTTTTGTTTATGGAGGATCGGTCTGACAAGGACATGGAATACCATCACGGGGAGGGGTATGAAAGTGAAAGAGCTTGGTCAGATGAAGGAGTCCTAGAAGAGGCAGATGCGGCGGGACACGGAGGGGACCACATGGGACGAGCGCCCAGGTAGCGGCTCAACCAGGCAGGTAGCAGCCGAGACAATGAGGCCCTGAGGGCAGTGCCTTCAGAGGGGCTTGGGGAAAGTGCACATGCCAAAGCCGCCAGGGGATTTCACTGGTGTGTTTGAAGGTCATGAGGTCACAGTCAGGGGAGGGTCAGAGGGGCACTTGTGGCACCACCAGCCTATCACATTGACTTGGTCATCCAGGCAGGGTGCCCACAGCCTGTCTGTGGGATGTTGAGGCACCAGGAAAACATGAAATTTTTAACATTTACAATACAGTACACCTCAGATAGGGAAAGGAGTCTGTCAAAGCTGTGTATTGTCACCCTGCTTATTTAACTTATATGCAGAGTACATCATAAGAAACGCTGGGCTGGAGGAAGCACAAGCTGGAATCAAAATTGCAGGGATAAATATCAATAACTCAGATATGCAGATGACACCACACTTATGGCAGAAAGTGAAGAAGAACTAAAGAGCCTCTTGATGAAAGTGAAAGGAGAGTGAAAATGTTGGCTTAAAACTCAACATTCAGAAAACTAAGATCATGGCATCTGGTCCCATCACTTCATGGCAAATAGATGGGAAAAAAATGGAAACAGTGAGAGACTTTATTTTCTTGGGCTCCAAAATCACTGCAGATGGTGACTGCAGCCATGAAAGTAAAAGATACTTACTCCTTGGAAGAAAAGCTATGACCAACCTAGACAGCATATTAAAAAGCAGAGACATTACTTTGCCAACAAAGGTCCATCTAGTCAAAACTATGGTTTTTCCAGTAGTCATGTATGGATGTGAGAGTTGGACTACAAAGAAAGCTGAGAGCCCAAGAATTGATGCTTTTGAACTGTAGTGTTGGAGAAGACTCTTGAGAGTCCCTTGGACTGCAAGGAGATCCAACCAGTCCATCCTAAAGGAGATCAGTCCTGAATATTCATTGGAAGGACTGATGCTGAAGCTGAAGTTCCGATACTTTGGCCACCTCATGCGAAGAACTAACTCATTGGAAAAGACCCTGATGCTGGGAAAGATTGAAGGTGGGAGGAGAAGGGGATGACAGAGGATGAGATGGTTGGATGGTATCACTGACTCGATGGACACTAATTTGAGCAAGCTCTGGGAGCTGGTGATGGACAGGGAGGCCTGCCATGGTACAGTCTATGGGGTTGGTCGCAAAGAGTCAGACATGACTGAGCGACTGAACTGACTGACAAACTGGGGAAATATTTACAAGCAGTGCAACCAAAGGATAATATTCTTCATGTATAATGACTGTATAAATAAGAAAACAGCAAATGCATTAAAATAAAAATGGGCAAAGACATTACAAAAGATTTTACAGAGGTATTTCTCTGGTGGTCCAGTGGTTAAGATTCTGTGCTTCCAGTGCAAGGGACACAGATTTGATCTCTGGTTGGGGAACTAAGATTCCACATGCCACTTGGCCAAAAAAAAATTTTTTTTTACAGAAAAAGAAATTTCCATGTTAAGTACACAGAATCTTGTCAAATTTATGAACAATTCATGAAATGAACTTTAAAAAATCAGTTTCCATTTGTACCCAATCCAAAAAAGGTGGGTTTTTTTCCAATGGTAATACTTAATTTGAGCAAAGCTGTAGGTAAATGAGTACTCTACAATGCTGATGAACCAAGCCATCTTACGCATTTTGGAAAACAATTTGGTAATAAGTATCAAGAGATACTTTGATACTTTTTTTTGGCCTTTGTATTTCTACTCAAAAAAGGTGTAGTGCGTTAAATATTGTCCCTCTCAAGTAAGATAAGCCCAAGTCCTACCCCTAGTTACCTATGAATGTAAAAACAGGCCCTGTGCAGGTATAATTAACAAAGCATCTTAAAAACAAATCATCTTGAATACATACTGATGGCCAACAGGCAAATGTAAAATTGTCCAACACTGCCAATGATAGGGAAATGCAAATCAAAATACACAGTGAGGTTTCACCTTATGCCCATCAGAAGGGCCATTATCAAAAAGATAAGAAATAACAAATGTTGGAGTGTCGGAGAAAAAAGAATCCATGTACCTTGTTGATGGGAAGGTAACTGATGCAGTCAGTATTGAAAACAACTATGGATATTTCTCAAAAAATTGACAATAAAGCTACCATATGATCCAAAAATTAAAAAAAGAAAGAAATCATCATAGATTTAAAACATGGCTTAAATTCAGTGACTGATGTTCTTATAAGAAAATGAGGGAACACAGAGACATACATAGAGAAGGCCACGTGAAGACAGGTAGAGACTGGAGTGATGATACCACAAGGAACGCCAGGAGCTGCCAAAAACTGGAAGAAGCCAGGAATGAGTCTCCCTCTAGAGCCTTCAAAGGGAGCATGGCCCTGCCAACACCTTGGTTTTGAATTTCTGATCTCTAGAACTATGAGAAAATAAACTTCTGCTGGATTAAGCTACTGTGCATGCATGCTAAGTCCAACTCTTTGCAACCCTATGGGGTGTAGCTCATCAGCCTCCTCTGTCCATGGGATTCTCCAAGCAAGAATACTGAAGTGAAAATAATAATAATAATAATAAAACAATACTGAAGTGGGTTGCGTGCCCTCCTCCAGGGGATTTTCCCAATCAAGGGATCCAATGCATGTCTGTTACATCAAACCTGTACTGGCAAGCAGGTTCTTTACCACTAGCGTCACCTGAAAAGCCCTAGTTAAGCTACTAGGTTTGTGTAATTTGTAGTGGTAGCCTTTGGAAATGAACACACTACAGAAACAATCAGCAGTAAGAACAAATGTTTACACATAAAGATGCTCATCTTTGCATGATTTAAGCTTTTGTTGTTCAGTCGCTAGGTTGTGTTTAACTCTTTGTGACCCCATGGACTGTAGCCCAACAGGCTTCTTTGTCCTTCACTATCTCCCACAGTTTGTAGCAGTCCAAAATTAGCAGAAACTTAAAGCAATGAAAAAAACAGGAAGATAAAGGAAATTATGATAAACCGTAATATATTGTGCAGCCATTGAAATACGTTTTGAAGAACTTCTAATGCCATAGGAAAATGCTATTGTATTTAAGTGTCAAATTCAGGATACAAAAGCATATGTACAATGTCATTCCCCAAGTACAACTGTATATAATACACATATTTATTTTTTGAATAACAGTGATGAACAACATGAGTAAAAAGTTCTAAATAGAAAATAGCACATAAAGTCAACAATAAAGTAAAAGAAAAGCAAATCATGGCCTAGGAGGGTTTATCTCAGGAAATAAATAGTTATTATTATGAAGATAATGCAGTACACTATTGAGTCAAATAAGATTAACCCTATAAGGATGTTCAAAAGGCTGACCAAATTCAGTGCTCATCCCTTTCAAAATATCTAGGAAAACTAAGGTTAGAAGGATTTTATAATGGGTATCTCTCATAAGCCAACAGCCAATATTATTTTTTTGGCATGAAAAGGGAGCTTTCCTACTAAAACTAGGATGAATCGATGATGATGTTAAAAAAGAGACAACAGTCCCCAAATGGAGTCTCTTGTACTAAGCCCACATCACCAAACCAAGAATTAATACCAAAGCTAGCTGCTATTTCAGCCTCTCCCACGACATAACCTTTAACCAGTCTGTCTGGAATTACTTGGTTAGCACCTCCACAGTAATCTGCTTGACAGACCCCTGTCTTCTCCCCAAAGAAGGGGACATTGCCTGAAACAGTCCACCCTGTGCTGGAATAAATTTTGTGTCCTGCCTCCTTCTGCCTATAAAGTCTTCCATTTTGGTACAGCTTCTTGGAACTCCTTTCTATCTCCTAAATGGGATGATGCCCAATTCAAGAATCATTAAATAAAGCCAGTAAGGTCTTTAAATTTTACTCAGTTGAATTGTTTTTTTGAAAAAAACAACTATCAACACTGCTTGGGCAGGTTTTACCAATTCATCAAAAAAGAAACAGAAATAAGGGGCTTCAATATAAGAAATGCAGAAATGGAATTATCTGCAACAATAAGGCCAGAGAATTGATTAAAATACTATTTGAATTAATGAGCATTCATATAAAGGGCTGGATAAAAGATGAAAATTCAAACCATTTTTTATTATACAGTAAAGAAAGAAACATAATAGGTTTACAATAGCCACAAAACCCATAAACTATCTAGAACTATCTGTGATGAGAAATGTACATGAAAAAAACTCACAAAATTCTGAGACAGAAAAGCTTGAATAAACGCTTCTGGAGAGTTAATTAGAATGCTGTGAAGAAAGTCACTCTCACCAAATTAATTTAGAGATATCAAAGAATTCAATAGAAAAAAATGCAAGGGGATTAATTTGGAATTTGACAGTGTTTTTAATGTTCATCCGAAATAATTGCTGAAATACACAACTATATATAAAAACCGTGTCTAAGTCCCCTTTTGCAATCTACTTAATAAGCCTAAAGAAAGTTAGTTTTATTTCAAGATTCACAAAATAATCATTCAACATCTCTACCTGTTCTTTTAGTGTCAAATTAATAGAGAAGATATTACCATTCATTACTCAGGAGGTTTCAAAACTGAAGGATATTTTCTTTAAAGAGTTTTTTTTCCCCTTGTGCATTACATCTTTTAAACTTTATTCCCTTTTATCCTGGCTAATTTCCTCTAGGGAAATGCCAACCTCTGCAAAGCTTTGTGGTCATTTTGAAGTACCCAACAAAACATTTTTATTTACATATTAAACTTTATTTTTATACTGGCATAAAGACAGGCTGGTATAATAAAAGACTGGGCTATATTTGAATCACAGCTCTGCCTCTTTTACAGTTTGCTTCAATTTATTTGGTTTTGAAAAGTAGATTAATATATCCAACTCAAATATTTGTCAGGAGGATATATTAATAGGAACATAACTATGACCTAGCACAGACCTTGGCACTAGAAAATTAGTAAGTGTGATTAACTATGTTTATATACTTTCTAAGCTTGGCCTTCTATCTCTGTATTTACCCAGTTTTCGAATGTAACTATTTACCCTTATTTAATCCAATCTCATTATCGTTAGACCACCATTGTTCACATACGTTTCCAGTGCTAGGCTGTGATCTCTTAGCAGAAGGCCATGTTTTACTCACAGAGCTCCGTCAAGACCAATGCTGTCTGCATTTCAGATGCCCATTGATTGAAAGAAAAGAAAAATGAGAGAGGGAGAAAGGACAGAAGATGAAGTTGGTTTTCACAATGTATGTAGCATGTTTGCACTCCAGCAATAAAATTTTATTTCATTATGGTGGTGCATGGTGCTCAGTCACTCAGTCGTGTCCAACTCTTTGTGACCCCATGGACTGTAGCCTACTAGGTTCCTCTGTCCATGGCATTTCCCAGGCGAGAACACTGGAGCGGGTTGCCATTTCCTTCTCCAGTGGATCTTCCCAACACATTATATCTTAAGTTTAATAAAAGTCTAATATTTTAGCAGATCTACTAAATTAGTATGGAAAGGCAAATGGACACATACAGATCAGACTAAATCATTGAAGGGCCCCAAATAAACCACAAACCAATCTGTCCATAACAATTATTGAACTTCCACTATGTATTTAAGTGATTTCAGGGTTCTGGCTCTTTTATTCTATCACCTATCTGTGGTTTAATAGTGAAGAAATGTTGATGTACTGAGACAGCCAAAGTCTCATGTATTATAAAAGTCAAGAACTAGAGACTTATGAGTCCCCTAATAGCAATAGTAGTCCTGCCTTGCTCTACAATATTATTTTGTTTTACTGCATATAGCCTGGACTCCAGGGCTTTATTTATGAGCAGTGGGGTGGAATTACAGCTGCCAAGAGGAGAAGGTTACATTTTTTCAAAACTTATACTACATATAAAACAGGTATAATTTTCCTGAATGCCTAACTGGTAAACTTACAATAATTTTAATATTATCAAGTTAACGTCTGAGTCATTATGAGAAGATACTAATTTTCAAAATGGTACCTAAGAAAGCTCTAAATTACATATAATCAAATACAAAAATACAGGAGATGCCAATCAATGTTCAGGAAGAGACAGGGTTTAGGAAAAAGGTGGGCAGAGGGCCTTAAAGCTACAGGCACATGTCAGGTCTTCCCTGGTGGTCCAGTGGTTAGGACTTCTCACTTCCACTGCAGGGGGCATGAGTTCGATCCCTAGTCAGGGAACTAAGATCCCGAGTGACAAGTGGTATGGCCAAAATAAAAAATAAAAACAAAATAAAAAATTTAAAAGCTATTTAAGTGTAAATAGAAGGGACAGGGAGGGCATTTCAGTGTGGGGACCTTGAAAACAAAAGAACACAAGCGAAAGTGAAAGAAAGTGTTAATTGCTCAGTTGTGTCTGACTCCTTGCGGCCTCATGGACTGTAGCCCGCCAGGCTCCTCTGTCCATGGGATTCTCCAGGCAAGAATACTGGAGTGGGTTGCCATTCCCTTCTCCAGGGGATATTCCCAACCCAGGGATGGAACCCAGGTCTCCTACATTGCAGACAGATTCTTTACTGTCTGAGCCACCAGGAAAAAGATTAGACCCCAATGAGTGGGAAGTAAAATTCTACATTAGAGAGGAACTGGAAGTAAAACATGGATAGATAAAATGGGCTCAGATTATGCATGGCCTTGAAAGGCAACACCGGGAGCTTGGATTTGATCCTGCAATAAGATACTATCTCAAGAGAGTTCTTGGACTGGGAAGACCTGGCAAGAATGAAATAGTGGGGGGATGAGGCAGATAGCACTGTGTGAAGGAGACTCTAATGGCCCAGAGGCAGAGAAACCAAAGTGGAAGCTACTGCAGTGTTTGCACATAAGAAATCAGTATTATTTAACAGCATCTTAAAAATCTCTATTGCCTAGGAATTGACCAGTTATTTCTACATAGCCCTTCCCTGGTGGCTCAGACGGTAAAGAATCCATCTGCAATGTGGGGGACCTGGGTTCAATCACTGGGTTGGGGAGATCCCTTGGAGTAGGAAATGGCAACCCACTCTAGTACTCTTGCCTGGAAAATCCCATGGACGGAGGAGCCTGGGAGGCTGCAGTCCACGGGGTTGCAAAGAGTCGGACACGACTGAGCGACTCCACTTTCACTTTCTTTCACTTCCTTTCACTTTCATATAGCACTTAGGTGTTCAGGCACATTGACTACAACCCTAGGAAGTAGGTAGCATCATCCACTTTCACAGATGCCCAGAGGAGAGTTACTGCTACTTCCTGGGGCCAGAACCAGGACTAAGGGACTGTGTTCTTAACACTACACTCTACTGCTGCTCATCCTACTCGCTCTTTCAAACAACCTATGAAATAAGTGAGACGAATCTGATTTGTGTGAAAAATATTTATAGAGTTCTTACTCACCAGGCCTCATACCACACACTGAGTTTCCAATGATGGATGAACCATACCACCCCTACTTGAAGAAGCTTACAGTCCAGTAAGCAAAACTGACAGATAATCCACATTTTCCTGATGAACAACAGAAACTCTAAGCTTCCATAAATTAAATATCTTATCCAAGCACACAGCCAGCTAGAGCGTGGTCAGGCCAGGGCTTAAATGCTGAAATCACATCTCTGAGTCTATTACTCCAGGTAATGATGTTACTTCCTTTGCTGGCCTACTAGGCAAAAACAAAAGAAAACAAAACAACAATATCATAACCAAGCCAATCTAGTCTAACTCAACTTTTATAAAAAGAGCCTGATCTTGGTAAGAAGGAAACATTAAACCAAGCTATTGTGATTCTGATGCAAACAGCACAGACCACCTATGCCAATTTACAAATTGTTTCAACAGCTGGAAAACCTATCATTTCAACCATTAATTGTCCTATCATCAAACATTTTGGCTAAAAATATTTCAGATACTTCGGGTGAATCGCTTACATTGGGCCACTTTTCTCAAGGAAAATCAAGGTAAATTCTTGTGGTCTGTGAAGCTAAAGATGACCCCAAAAGATTCAGCTGCACAGTAATTATAACTTTTTCATTTTTCCTTCTGCTCTTTTAATGCTCCCTAAAGGAGGCCTAGAACCTTTCTTTCGTATGTAAGAGAATTGTCCCAAACGACCTAACTACACCAGCCTGCAAAATCTTTTTCACAAAACTTGGCCCATTACAGCTTTCAGAGTGAACATTACACAGTAAGACTTTAAGCCTCTCTTGGCCCAGGAGTAACTGGCAACAGCAAGTACAGCAAGGATTCATCAGCTGCTTTTACACACAGGATGTTTAAACACTGCACTCAAGCCATGCCAGTAGTAGATCTCTTAAAACTTCTTTGTTTTTTCTCAAAAGGGTCCTGACTGGGATCAATCATACATGCGGTGTAGGCAGCTAGTCACAATCATATGACTTGGAGGGTGTTAATAATGGCTTCCCAGGCCCCTAAATAACCCCCCTCCCAGCCTCTCAAAGTAGCCAAATTTAAGGAAGAGAAGTTTGATCACGGGGAGCTACTAGGGTTATTAAGGTGGTTAACAGGTATTTGTCCTTGGGATACTGGAGAAGACTCCTGAAAGTCCCTTGGACAGCAAGAAGATCAAATCAGTCAATCTTAAGGGAAATCATCTCTGAATACTTGTTGGAAGGACTGATGCTGAAGTCCAGTATTTTGGTCATCTGATGCAAACAGCCAAATCACTGGAAAAGTTCATGATGCTGGGAAAGATTGAGGGCAGAAGAAGAAGAGGGCATCAGAGGAAGAGATGGCTGGATGACATCACTGATGCAATTGACATGAACTTGGGCAAACCTCGGGAGATGGTGAGGGACAGGGAGGCCTGGTGTGTTGCAGTCCATGGGGTCACAAAGAGTCGGACATGACTGGGCGACTAAAAAACAATAGGTATTTACCAAATGTGTGTTATGAGCCCAAGACAACAGGAGACCAATATCAGTAAGACATAAATGCAGTGCATTTCAATAATTTTAACATCTCTTTTTGTTGTTGTTTGTTTAGTCGCTAAGTCGTGTCTGACTCTTTTCCGAATCCATGGACTGTAACCCAGCGGCCTCCTCTGTTCATGGGATTTCCCAGGCAAGAATACTGGAGTGGGTTGCCGCTTTCTTCTCCAGGGGATCTTCCCGACTCAGGGATTGAACCCACAACTCCTACGTCTTCTGCACTGTTCACGAAGGGTATAGTAGCATGAAGGGCCTTGAGGGAGTCTTCCATCTACTCTTCCAGCCTCATTTCTATTTTTTTTTTTTAGGTTTTGACTTTTTTTTTTTTTTTTTAAACTTTACATAATTGTATTAGTTTTGCCAAACATCAAAATGAATCCGCCACAGGTATACATGTGTTCCCCACCCTGAACCCTCCTCCCTCCTCCCTCCCCACACCATCCCCCTGGGCCGTCCCAGTGCACTAGCCCCAAGCATCCAGTATCATGCATCGAACCTGGACCGGCAACTCGTTTCATACATGATATTTTACATGTTTCAATGTCATTCTCCCAAATCTTCCCACCCTCTCCCTCTCCCATAGACTCCATAAGACTGTTCTATACATCAGTGTCTCTTTTGCTGTCTCGTACACAGGGTTATTGTTACCATCTTTCTAAATTCCATATATATGCGTTAGTATACTGTATTGGTGTTTTTCTTTCTGGCTTACTTCACTCTGTATAATAGGCTCCAGTTTCATCCACCTCATTAGAACTGATTCAAATGTATTTTTTTTAATGGCTGAGTAATACTCCATTGTGTATATGTACCATAGCTTTCTTATCCATTCATCTGCTGATGGACATCTAGGTTGCTTCCATGTCCTGGCTATTATAAACAGTCCAGCCTCATTTCTAAGCAGCCAGGGAGCCAGCCCCTCTGAACAACCAATGGCTCCCCAGGCTGCCCAGCATTGTTGCCCAGGCTCTGTGCTAAGGGCTGCAGATACAAAGATGTAGGCACAGTCCCCAGCCCCAGGCGGCCCACAGGCAATCAGGAAACAAGTGCAGTGACATGGGAACAGGGATTAGGGAGCCCTGAAGGGAGGAAGCTGACTCTGCACTGAGGGCAAGGGGAGGGCAGGTGAGGAGGAAATGGCCCTGAGCTATGTCTCCAGAGATGCAGGGGGTTCCCATGCAGCTGTGGAGGCCCATGCAGGTCATCCCACCACTGTGGGCACAGGAAGCAGAGTTCTGTGGTGCTCAGAGCAGAATGGGTCAGGCTGCGAGTGGTGAGTGAGACGCTGGAGGAGGGCAGCACCTGGCAAGGCGGGGACGGCTACAGTGAGCTGATGCGGCTCCACTGAAGGTTCCTTCAGCATTTACGACAGGGAAGTGTGCTCACTGCAAAGACTTTAAAAGGTGCACATCAGGAAAAAGAAGATGAAAAGGGTTCCAAATCCCATAGTCTAGAACTGAAAAACCAATCCTTTCAAACATTAAATACCCTGTCATCAATCATTTTGGCTAAACATTTCAGATACTTTGGGGGAATCATTTACACTGGGTCACTGTAAGGAGGGCCTGTTAACATTTTGATGTACAATCTTTTATACATATATGTATGTATTAATATGTTTATATATTATATATTTACCTATGCTGTGCTGTGCTTAGTCGCTCAGTCATATCCGACTCTTTGTGACCCCATCGACTGTAGCCCTCCAGGCTCCTCTGTCCATGGGATTTTCCAGGCAAGAATACTGGAGTGGGTTGCCATGCCTTCCTCCAGGGGATCTTCCCAACCCAGGGATTGAAGCCAGGTCTCCTGCATTGCAGACGGATTCTTTCCAGTCTGAGCCACCAGGGAAGCCCAAGAATACTGGAGTGGGTAGCCTATCCCTTTTCCAGGGAAACTTCCTGACCCAGGAATCAAACCGGGGTCTCCTGCACAGCAGGTGGATTCTTTACCAGCTGAGCTACCTGGGAAGCCCAAATTTACCTATACTAACAAATACTTTTTTCTTTAAAAATGAAATCATTTAAAGTGTGGTGGACAGTTATGTAAAGTTTAAAAATAAAATAAAATTAAAAAAAAAAAAATAAAGTGTGGTGGACTTCCCTGGTGGCTCAGACAGTAAAAGATCTGCCTGCAATTCAGGAGACCTGGGTTTGATCCCTGGGTCAACAAGATCCCCTGGAGAAGGGAATGGCTACCCACTCCAGTATTCTTGCCTGGAGAATCCCATGGACAGAGGAGCCTGGTAGGCTGCAGTCCATGAGGTTGCAAAGAGCTGGACACAACTGGGTGACTAACACACACACACATATACATACAATGAAATATTATTTAGCCTTAAAAAGAAAAAACGTTCTGGGACTTTCCTAGTGGTCTAGTGGTTGAGACTTCACCTTCCAATGCAGGGGGTGCAGGTTCTATCCCAGGTTAGGGAGCTAAGATTCCACAGGCTTCCATGGACAAAAGAACAAAACATAAAACCGAAGCAATACTATAACAAATTCAATAAAGACTTTAAAAAAAAATGGTCCAAGTCAAAAAAATCTTAAAAAAGAAAAAAAGGAAAATTCTGACATGCTACAAGATGGATAAACCATCACGACATTGTGCTAAGTGAAATAAGCCAATCAGAAAAAGACAAATGCTGTACAACTCCACGTCTATGAGTACCTACAGTAGTCAAATTCATAGAGGCATAAGTAGATGGTGGTGACAGTCGCCTGGGGGAGGAGGGGGAGAAAGTCAGCAGTTGTTTAATGGGTAGAGTTTCAGTTTTGTGAGATGGTAAGATTTTGGAGATTGGCTATACCTATGTGAATATACTTAACACTCCTGAACTGTATACTTAAAAATAATTAAGATGGTAAATTTAATGTGTTTTTTTTAACCACACAAAAGAAAAATAAATAAAATGTGAAAAAGAAATTCACTCATTAAGCTATTTTAATACTTTTTTCACTCATTTTTTGTGATCACCTTTCCACATGATTATTTGAAATACCGATAGCAGTGTATATCGCTATCAATATTTCAGATAACTCTACAGTATTCTAACGCTGTTCAGTCGCTCAGTCGTGTCCGGCTCTTTGCAACCCCATGGACTGCAGCATGCTTCACCCCATGGCTTCCCTGTCCTTCACCATCTCCTGGAGCTTGCTCAAACTCATGTCCATTGAATCAGTGATGCCATCCAACCATCTGGTCCTCTGTCATTTCCTTCTCCTCCTGCTTTTAATTCTAGTGTAGAGATCTACCTTAATTTACTTAACCCAGGAGAATTACTTAAGATGGATGAAACCTGCAAAGTCTTGGTTGATAGGAAGGAACCGTGACAGCTGATGGGAAGGAGCCAGTAAAGCGTTAAGAAAGATGCAAGACCACAGAAGAGAGAGGAATGTTAATAGAGCAAAAGTTCCAAAGAAACCATGAGGGACTCCCCTGGTGGTCCAGTGGTTAAGACTCCACACTCCCAGTGCAAGGGGGCACAGGTTTGTCCCAGGTCAAGGAACTAGATCCTGCAAGCCTCAACTAGGAGCCTGTGTGCCACACCTAAGACCTGGCACAGCCAAATAAATTTTTTTTAAAAGACTATGCTTATTAAAAAAACAAAACAAAAGTGAAACAACAACTACCAAAAAAAAAAAAAAAAAAAAACCCACAAAGATAGCATGAAGAGATGGCATTCAGGGTTCAAGTATTGCTGCTAAGTCACTTCAGTCGTGTCCAACTCTGTGCGACCCCATAGACGGCAGCCCACCAGGCCCCGCTGTCCCTGGGATTCTCCAGGTAAGAACACTGGAGTGGGTTGCCACTTTCTTCTCCAATGCATCAAAGTGAAAAGTGAAAGTGAAGTGTCTGAGTCATGTCCAACTCTTAGCGACCCCATGGACTGCAGCCTACCAGGCTCCTCCGTCCATGGGATTTTCCAGGCAAGAGTACTGGAGTGGGGTGCCATTGTTGGGCCAACCTTAAACATGGGTCAAAATGGACCACATCTCCTGAGCAAAGGAAATGAAGATGAGTACGAATATATATATTTGGGTTCGATTCCTGGGTTGGGAAGATCCCCTGGAGAAGGAAATGGCAACCCACTCCAGTATTCCTGCCTAGAGAATCCCATGGACAGAAGAGCCTGGCAGGCTACTGTCCATGGGGTCGCAAGAGCCAGACATGACTTAGCGACTAAACCACCACCACGAATATATTTGCACGTGTAGAGAAAAGTCTGGGTAACTGAAGAAGTCAAGAGATGACATCTTAATGAAGATAAAGAGGTAGAGAAGTAGGGCGCGAAAGAGTTGGAAGGATACACAGCTACGTTCAGAAATAAGACACTGAGGTTAAAATTCCTGAAGGTGAAAAACTACCAGCTGGACAAGGATCTGGGTGGAGGGTTGGGAGTGAGTAGCTGAGGTTCTCAGAGAACTCACTGAGCAGGTCTAGTGATTTTTAAGCCAGATTCACAACTAGATCACCTGGGATGGTGCTGTCCCCAAGGGTTATGACCAGTCAGGAAAGGGAGGTATGGGAAGACCAGGTATTCAGTTTTTCAGGCAACAAACGAAAGTGCCTGGAAGCTGGATGGAGAGTAGCGGTGAGAAACAGTAAAAGGTGATTGACCACATTTAGCCTCAAAGTTGAGGATAACAAGCCTTTTCATTCAGTGACCCCTGGAAGAGGGTGACAGAGCAATCAGCCAAAAGGTTGAGAACTTTACTCACCCTGGGGCAAAGAGGAAAAGTGGAAGAGAGGGAAATCAACAGAGGACCGGAAGAGATGATGCTAAGAGACAGTGAAAATACAAGACATGACGCATGGTGGGGGGAAGGTGGGTTTGAGAGGTTGTGTTGGCACAAGTTACGGTGCTGCAGAAGGACACAGGGTTATGGACACAGGTAGATGTCCAGGCTTGAGCAAAGGAGGGAAAATGACTATGGAATCCAGTCTCAGAAAAGTGGTAAGAACTGTTACTAACGGACTTCCCTGATGGTCCAGTGGTTAAGACGCTGTGGAGCAGGAGGCCTGGGTTCAAGCCCTGGTCTGAGAACTAGATCCCACATGCCGAAACTAAAGATCTCTAATGCCACAGCTAAGGCCCGGTGCAGCCAAATATATACATGTATATATATATGTATATATATATATACACATTGGAGAAGGAAATGGCAACCCACTCCAGTACACTTGTCTGGAAAATCCCATGGACGGAGGAGCCTGGTAGGCTACACAGTCCATGGGATTGCAAAGAGTCAGATACGACTGAGCAATAGGTTCTACATATATAGAGAGAGAGATATAGATAGAGATAGAGAGAGAGAGAGCGAGAGAGAGCAAGCTGCTACTAAGTTCATAGAGAAATGTGATGTGACTTCTGTCTGGTTCTAAGAGCACAGTCTCCAGAATCTCCAAGTTCCTCGCCATGTTTTATTTTTTCTCTCTAGCACATCAGCTGTATACTATACCATTTCCTTGTTTATTTCTGGCTAGCTTGCTCCATTAGCATATAAAGCTCCCCGAGGGCAGGAATGCTATCTGCTTTGTTCACTGCATTTTCACCAGCACTTAGGTCATATCTGCACAAGTAATGCCTCCATAGGTCACACTTGTTGAGTGAATGCATGAATGAGTGAACAAATAAATGATAAAGGCCAGTTAGGATAAGGATATCCCGTGAGGTTTGCTAAAACAGCAGGTAGGGTCTCTGCCAGGAGGAAGCCATCTTATGGTATTTAGTCCTAAAGGGACAGAAAATGTTGGCCAAACTCCGCTCCCAAACTCTATCTTCTCTTTTTTTCCCATCTCCTCCTGTTCTCATGACTACTTCTGATCCTCCAAGACTCAGCTTGGTGTCACCTCCTCCGGGAAGCCCTCCCTGATGTCTCCTCTTGGGTGCTCTCAAGGCAACCTATAATTCTTCTATTACTGTGCTTACCCTCCTGTATGATAACTGTTTACCTGTTGGTCTCCCCCATTAGACTGAGCAAGGATAGCAAATCTCATATACTCAGTAGGAACTCCATACACGAGGGCCAAATATACAAATGGAAAGTACTGGACATGTGAGTTGGTCAATAAAAGCCTGTACTTTTCCTCCTTTGAAGTTCAACTCGGCCACACACAAATTCATACTTTGACACCACTGAAAAAGAGGGCCCTTGTTGCCAGGGCATCCAGGTGTGAAAACAGCTCAACTCCCAACACTAAAAGTAAGCTGGAGCCTTTCTGTTTAAGGTAAGATGGAGTTCCACTGTCTTTCATGCATCTGCTCCCCTCTCTATCTGATTCTGGGCATCCCTGTGATACTATGGGTTGCCTTGCTCATCTGTGATGCTTCCCAAGTGAAAGAGTATGGTAGAAGACCCAGTGAGCCTTGTAGAAATGTCTGCTTTAACGATCTGGGGTGCAGCCTGCATTTTTACAGATTTTCAGATGATTCTATTGCACAGCCAGAGTTGAGAACCATTAACCTCTGGTTCTTTGCCATTTTCCCCTGGCTTGTGGCGCTGTCCAAGGTAGTAGTTCACCAAGCGCTTATTCACCCCAATGTCTGCCCAAACCAGCCATGGGCAAGGGTCAATGGTCTTTTGACTAACCCAAGGGAAGGGTGCTGCACCTTAGGACTTAACATAAGCCAAATTTATACAGTTAGCTGTGCTGGAGAAGGCCACCGTTGGGTGTTCAAACTAAAACTAGGCTGTCCAATAACCACACGTGACTACTTAAATTTAAATTAATACAAATTTGAAATTGCTCTAATTAAAAGTTCCGCTCCTCGGCTGCACATTCAAGTGCTCAATAGCTAGTGGCTGCTGTACTGGATTGTTCAGAAACAGAACATTTCCATTAATGTAGAAAGTTCTGTTGGAAAATGCTGATACGAAAATATTCCTTTCTTCAGAAAATGACCTATGTGGTTATATTCATCTTCTGCTAATCACGGGCAAAATGAGCCACACAATATGCACAGTGTGAACACACTGAATCTCTGGTCATTCCTTTTCAGATGCGTGACAGTGGCCCTTTACCTCTTTTCTTTTCTTTTTTCGGCCACACTATGTGGCCTGTAGGAACTTAGTTCCTGGACTAGGGATGAAGCCCATGGCCGCTGCAGTGGAAGTATGGAGGACTAATCACTAGACCACCAGGGAAGTCCACCCCTTTCCGAGAATAAGAACAAAGAAAGGAGTTCTATGCTCTCTTGAACAAAAGTTTTTCTGGACAGTTCCACCTATGTATTAGGGCAGCAATGGCTTTCCAACTTTTTTGACTGCAACTGATAGTAAAAAATACATATTTTACATCATAATCTTGTATACAGATATATACATATATAACAGAAATTAAAAGTTTTACAAATCAATATTTATCCTTACTACATATTTTTCACTTGGATACTTTATTATTCTATTATTTTCTATTTTCTGTTTTATTAAAAAAAATAAACCTACTTAACTGTTCTCATAGCTCTGGTGGCCAGTAGTTTGAAAAACTACTACCTTAAAACATAAGTGGTCCACACAAAACTGGGACTTGAATTTCACACTGCAGAGTTAATAGCCAGCTGGATAATAATAGCTAACATTTACTGGGCACTTACTATATACCAGGCACTGTGTTAAATGTTCTATATTTATTGCTTTGTTCAATTCTCATAATAACTCCATAGAACAGTTGTCCAAGAACTATGAAAGAATTGAGATTTACTTGCAGAGGTTAGCAGAAGACACAAGACTCCCAGGGTGGAGACAAAGGACTTTAGCATCCATAGCAATAGCAGTAGCCAAAGCACCAGCATTTCCTTGCACTAATTCCCCAGCTCCAATTCCTAGGGCATTCAAAGAGGGCCATAACACCTGCATAAGCAGTTAGCAGCTTTACTGGAGAGGACTCTGAGCTGCAAGAACTCAAATCCATTATATTGAATATTAGCAAGCCTGCTCTGCACTTCTGAGGAAAACAGTATCTCAATCAGCCAAGACTGTTTGCTACATAAACATCCTTGTAAAGACAATCTAGACTGAAAGGGGAGTCAGTGCCTCACTTTGTAAGTCCTGTCAAAATGCATGGGACGCAAGAACTGTCTCCCAACAGCAGGTACTGTACTTATCCCCACTTTGTACACGAGGAAACAATGATTTTAAAAGGATTAAGTAGCTTATTTAAGGTTACACAGGTCAACTTGACATCTAAGTGTATGATGATAACACCTTCTTTCACAGCCATTGACAGTGAAACAGGAAGAGAGAAGGGATGTCATTCATTTAGTCATGCAGCTATGAAATTTGCCCCTACAGAAAGTAATTCACTATATATAATTTGTAATAAGCTATTTTTTTTTCATCTTTTCTTCCAGAATCCCATAGGAAGAATATCAAATGAACAAGTCTTGGAGTATCAAATGAAAGGGCCAAAGAGCAGAGATTTTCAGCTTTATGGGCCAGATGGATTCTGTTTCAGTTGCTCCTTAACTCTGTAGAGGGAGTGCAGAAGTAGTCACAGGTAATTCATAACCAATGGGTGTGGCTATTTTCAAAATAGTGCAATTGGCTAACTCCTGTTCTCAGACAGCTCAGTGGGATACAAAAAAAATTTGCATAGTAATTTCTACACACAATGATTTAATTGGAAAAAGATGGTAAATAAGCAACAAGCAAGCAAACCTAGAGTCATATGGAAAGGAAGCGAGCCTGGCTTCTATGTTGGAGTCCTCTTAAGTCAGCCTGGATAAACAGTATGTCAAGAACTAACGTAAAATATTCATAGATTAAAAGTAGAATAGAGTCTATACAAGGGCCTCCCTGGTGGCTCAGTGGTAAAAAACCCGCCTGCCAATGCAGGAGACATAAAAGATGCGGGTTCCATCCCTGTGTCGGGAAGATCCTCTGGAGAAGGGCTTGGCAATCCACTCCAGTATTCTTGCCTGGAGAATCCCAAGGACAGAGAAGCCTGGCAGGCTACAGTCCATAGGGTCACAAAGAATCAGAATCGCTGAGCAACTGAGCACGCACACATGCAAAATCTACACATCATCTTTCTTGTGGTCATGCCAAGACTCTAAGAAATAAATTATGTGACTTCAAAAGGCTTTTTCTAGCTCTTAGATGCTCAAGAGGGGAGCAGTTATCATCCAGAACAATCCTCTTTAATTTTCCATGTGATGACATCAGTTAAAAAACCTATGTTATGAATAAGGGGGAAGTAACAGTGAAAAAAAAAAAGGTACTCTGGGCCAGGGACCATTCCACGGATTTCACAAATAATGCCCAATAACTAATAAAGAATACCATTTCTGAATTGCCAAAATTTATGGCTCAGTGAGTGAACACTCATGTGGCCTGATCTTAAAAAAAAAAAGAACCACACACACACACACAACGGGCCACTATTTAATCACAGTGGTATTTTTTTCCCCAAATCAGTTTACTGGAAAATTTTGTCTTTATTTTTACATGCATACATATACAATCAAAATTTTGTTGGTTCTTCTTTTTCTAATTCTCTTAGATGATAGACTAGGTTGTTATATTTTTCTTATTCATACAATCAAAATTTTGGCATACAAGTGGTCCACTTTTCATAGAATCAATTTTTATGTCACATATAAGCTCAAATTAAAATGGAAAAACACCAATCAAAATGTCACAGAAAAGATAATAAGCTTTCTCAAGAACAATTCTATTAGCTACAAAAATTATAGGGAGATAAATATGATTCTTGTAAACATTGTGCTGTCATTGACAAGACCAGCAAATTTTTCAAAATGACATAATTTTAAAGTCTAGCCTATGTGGGAACATAATACCACAAAGAAGAAAAACTGTCATCCATAAGTTAGTATTTCTGTTATAACAGTTGGTATAATTTAGATACTATTGTTTCTATGTAAATATACTTTTTATTTTATTTTATTTTATTTTTAAACTTTACATAATTGTATTAGTAATTTTAGTGAAAAGTAGAACTTACAAATTCCAGGAGATAGATTGCCATTGAAATTCCACAACAATTACATTTCATAATTCTAAGTATAATTCACAAACAAAACACTCCAAGTTCAGTATAAAAAAAAATCATATTTCTATTTGGCTTGCTTTACCATGGTATCAACACCTCTTAATTAACACCTTTCACTCATGAATCGATAGAATGAAAAATCATTTGAAGACTATTTTATTAACCAGCCCAGTTTAAAAAAATACAATACTCATTTTAGCTATGTATCAGTTCAGTTCAGTTCAGTCGCTCAGTCGTGTCCAACTCTTTATGACCCCATGAATCGCAGCATGCCAGTCAGTTTTAATTTATGTTTCAAAACTTCCAGTTATTACCATTTAAAATATCTCTTTGGCAGCTAAGTCATCATAAGTGTAAAAAAACCAGGAAGACATCTACTTTGCTAATACATGAAATGCTTGATGAATACTAAGGCTATGCTATTTTTGGAGACATTTATGTTTACATTTAGTTGAAAGCCATTATAATTCATTATAATTACTTCAGAGTTAAATAACACCATTTAAACTACAGGCTAATTTCCGCTACTGCCATAGTTAATCACAATTACTTCTTAAGCTTTGTCTACATTAGCCTAAAAATATTACATGACTTTCAATGTCTTGTCAAAGACACTTCATCTCATTCCTTTGCATTCCAAAGATAGAGCCTGTATCACTGTCCTCAGAGATGGACAGTTCTGAAGCCCTGAACAAAATCTGCATATCTTATGGGTTTTTAGGATGTTAGACACAGCCTCTGTAGTTTTTAAAGAAGAAAAGTAACCATGATGACAAGCTGTTGCCTTTTCTATTGGACCTGACAAAGTCTATGAACAAGTGATTGCTCATATTTAGTTTGACCTTTAAGAAAAACTGAACTCTGCTTCTAAAGCAAAATTAGTTTTACTTTTCAGATTGTTCTGGAGCCAAGGAAGGGTACAAGGAGATTCCTAGCCTCAGTTTTAGGACATATCCTTTTATATGAAATTCTTAAAGCAACATTGTTCTCCTTTTATTATATTGAAAACTAGGTCATGAAGCACTTACAGGCAGAAAGTGATTTTGAAAAAGAAATAATTTAGAATCAAGTAAAAAAAGTGGGGGGTGTATGGGACGGACATATTTAGACCTGTTGTGACTATTTGCTACAAAGCAGTGTGTAGAAGTAAGGAAGTGATCAGGAGGGACAGAAGACTGAGTTCTCAGCTTCTGGGACATCTGGGTTTCTTTGGGCCCCAGACTGCCTGTCCTTTAAAGAGCATTCAACTTTAGAGGCCACAGGCCGGCAGCAGTGAGGTCTCCTCCAGCCAAAATGTACAACGACTCCCCTCTCACTCATCAGGCCTCGTCTTACACAGAAAACAACTGCCGTCAGCTCGTTTCCTCACTTGTGCAATGCTGTACAATGTTGGAGTCTCACAGGTCTGCAAGACGTGCATCTATGTATCCCTACTGCATTGCAACATGAGAGCCAAAACAGTTGGATCATGGAAAAAGCAAGAGAGTTCCAGAAAAACATCTATTTCTGCTTTATTGACTATGCCAAAGCCTTTGACTGTGTGGATCACAATAAACTGGAAAATTCTGAAAGAGATGGGAATACCAGACCACCTGGTCTGCCTCTTGAGAAATTTGTATGCAGGTCAGGAAGCAACAGTTAGAACTGGACGTGGAACAACAGACTGGTTCCAAATAGGAAAAGGAGTACATCAAGGCTGTATATTGTCACCCTGCTTATTTAACTTATGTGCAGAGTACATCATGAGAAACGCTGGACTGGAAGAAACACAAGCTGGAATCAAGATTGCCGGGAGAAATACCAATAACCTCAGATATGCAGATGACACCACCCTTATGGCAGAAAGTGAAGAGGAACTCAAAAGCCTCTTGATGAAAGTGAAAGAGGAGAGTGAAAAGTTGGCTTAAAGCTCAACATTCAGAAAACGAAGATCATGGCATCCGGTCCCATCACTTCATGGGAAATAGGTGGGGAAACAGTGGAAACAGTGTCAGACTTTATGTTTTGGGGCTCCAAAATCACTGCAGATGGTGACTGCAGCCATGAAATTAAAATACGCTTACTCCTTGGAAGGAAAGTTATGACCAACCTAGACAGCATATTCAAAAGCAGAGACATTACTTTGCCAACAAAGGTCCGTCTAGTCAAGGCTATGGTTTTTCCTGTGGTCATGTATGGATGTGAGAGCTGGACTGTGAAGAAGGCTGAGCGCCGAAGAATTGATGCTTTTGAACTGTGGTGTTGGAGAAGACCTTTGAGAGTCCCTTGGAGGGCAAGGAGATCCAACCAGTCCATTCTGAAGGAGATCAGCCCTGGGATTTCTTTGGAAGGAATGATGCTAAAGCTGAAACTCCAGTACTTTAGCCACCTCATGCGAAGAGTTGACTCTTTGGAAAAGACTCTGATGCTGGGAGGGATTGGGGGCAGGAGGAGAAGGGGACGACAGAGGATGAGATGGCTGGATGGCATCACCGACTCGACGGACGTGAGTCTGGGTGAACTCCGGGAGTTGGTGATGGACAGGGAGGCCTGGCATGCTGTGATTCATGGGGTCGCAAAGAGTCGGACACAACTGAGTGACTGAACTGAACTGAACTGAAGGCTTCCCTGGTGGTCCAGTGGTTAAGAGTCCATCTTGCAATGCAGGGACAGGGCTTTGATCCCTGATGGTGGAAGATTCCATATGACAAGCAGCAACGAAGCCTGGGCATCACAACTACTGAGACCACTCTTAAGCCCGTGGTCCGCAACACAAGAAGCTACTGCAATGAGAACACCACGCACCATAACCAAGAGTAGGTCCTGGTAGCCACAACGGGAGAAAGCCCGCTGGCAGTAACGAAGACCCAGTGCAGCCAAAAATAAATAAATGAATGAACAATGAGTAGGTTTAAATAGTGCTTACTGCACAGAGAGTCAGAATTGGAACCCAGAGGCCTTGATTCTGTAGTGCTTTTGACCACCGCTCTCCATTGTCTCATGGCCTTGCACTTATATACATGAGGGAACCAAACACTTTATCAAACCCTAGTAACTCCCACTAAGAGGGCTGCACAGTGATAATTCCTATTCTAATATATATCCCATCCCATTCCCTGGTGGCTGAGTGGTTTAGAATCTGCCTTCCAACACAGGGGATGTGAGTTTGATTCCTGGTCAGAGAACTAAGATCCACATACCATGGAGCAACTAAGCCCGAGCGCAGCAACTACTGAGGCTGTGTCCTCTAGAGCCTTTGAGCCACAAGGGAAGATCCTGTATCCCGAAACTAAGACCTGACGGGAAGTGAAGTGAATTGAAAGTCACTCAGTCATGTCTGACTCTTTGCAACCTCATGGACTATACAGTCCATGGAATTCTCCAGGCCAGAATACTGTCTTGGATAGCCATTCCCTTCTCCAGGAGATCTTCTGAAACCAGAGATCGAACCCAGGTCTGCCAAATTGCAGACGGATTTTTTACCAGCTGAGCCACCAGGGAAGCCCAAGGCCTGACCAAATAAATAAATAAATATATATATATATATATTTTAAATGCTGATACAAACCTGTTAAATCAATTTTCTGACTCAGAACATGTGGCTTGAAAAATACTATGGTAAGTGCTGTATGAAAAATTTTTTTGAAAAACCTCAACAATAAAAAAGTTAAATAAGTATATGCATCTCATCTTAGAAACTTAACATGAGGTAGTGCATTGAAAATCTCCAAAAAGAGGGTGGATTATATGGAACAGTTCCTAAATTCACTCGAGCATCTCTATCCTCTCGTGGAATGGACACTAATTTGGGAAATCTTATCCTATAGTGTTAAGACCTTAAGGGTGGGGACAAATTGGGGGTTAATTTACTTTATATTTTGTGCTTTCTTAGTCACACAGTCTCTTCTGACTCTGTGACCCCCTGGACTGTAGCCTGCCAGGCTCCTCTGCCCATGGGATTTTCCAGGCAAGAATACTGGAGTGGGTTGCCATGCTCTCCTCCAGGAGATCTTCCCAATCCAGGAATCAAACCCGCGTCTCCTGCATGGCAGATGGATTCGCCATCTCTATGCATGAACATTTGTGTCACATTTTAAAATAACTGATTGAAGGAGAGTCCCTTCCAGAGAAGGGGAGCGCCCAGGACCCCGAGCTCTGGGCTGGGGAGAGGTATTCCAGGTACCCAGGCTGAGTGAGGCAGCGACTTTCTGCCTCTCTAAATCCCCCTCCCCTTGGACTTACCTGACAGTGCAGTGGATGGGAGTTCATCTGACACTGCAGGAGATGGGGGTTCGAGGATTCCATGTGCTTAAAAGCAATTAGGCCCGTGGGCCACAACTACCAAGCATCAGTACAGCAGCTACTGAGGCCCACGTGCCTAGAGTTCATGCTCCCCAACAAGAGAAGCCCACACACCACAAGAGTAGCCCTCTACTCGCCACAACTAGAGAAAAGTCAGCGCAAAGCACCGAAGACACAGCGCAGCCAAAAATAAAGCAATAAATAAAATTATTTAACCCTCACCTTGAAACACTGAAAAGTATAGAAACTGACTTTAAGAATGAATGATTCCATAATGGGTAAACAAGCAAATAATAAAACAAGTTTAAGAACTCAGACACATGGGGCCAAGCATCTAAACACATCTGAGTGCTGCTTATTTTTGTGGCCAGCAGACATATGGAAATTAAAAAAGAAAAACTACTTTTAGAATAGAGTTGAACTTCAGCATGACACACTTTCTTCAGGGTAACTGTGAGTATTTTTTCATAACAACAGGATTAGAGTCAAATCTTAAGTCCCGGTTCTATTAAGGTTGATCTCTACTTTCTTCTAATTAAGGGTAATTGCCATTAAGTACTATCTCTGCAGGAAATAGGAGGGGGGCAGAATTTAAAGCTGCAGGGTCCAGTAGGTAGCCACAAGCCCCGTGTGGCTATTTAAATTAATTTAAATGAAATAAACTTCAACATTCAGTTCTTCAATTATACTAGACACATTTCAAGGATTCAACAGCAACATGGGGCTCTTGGCTACCATGTTGGGCAGACTATAGAACATTTCCATCATTGTGGGAAGTTTTATTGGACAGCACTGATCTAGAGAAAGGCCATTCGCAGATGTTAAAAAGAAAATTATTCATTTCTCCCTTCATAACGAGTTCCGAGTGCTACCTAATGGAGCTGGCATGACTTAAAATACTGTGAGGTTGATTGTGAAGGCTACTGCCAAAGATTTCATTATTATTTCAAAGTATCATTTCAATTGGCCAAATATCTCTTTGCATTAAGGTTTGCCATTTCCACAAGTTATCTTTCAAAATTCATACATGCCAGGAAATGATATTTGGTGATAATAATAACTTGTTAAAGTTCTACTAATTTATGAGCTAGTGCTAAGAGCAAATTATGAAGGAAAAAAATAAAACCATAAAGATACATGGCACCATTAGCTCTCAGAATAAAAGTTTATAGTTAAAACAAGTAGGGATGCCCTTAGGATAAAGAAAATATTTATTACACACATGGGTGTGTTTCTAGCCTTTTCATGAATTTAGACTCAGATTCTGTAACATTTGGTTTTTGCATCACATGTTGAGAACTTTAGCTCATATATCATTTGAGCTTCACAGCACCTAATCAGCACTCTAGTGTGGATTCTGAATGTTGTAGATTCTTCTCCTGAAGGGGAAAACAGAGGTCATGCATTATCTTGTCAGTGTCTGTCTTGCTTAGTCAGTTACTGAACTGATCCCAAGCGGCCAGATTACGCTGAAACCAAATGGCTAGGATTGCAGGGGCCAGCTAGCTTTTCATCCTTCATGTCTCCAGGCTGCCCTGCTAATCTGGCTACTGTACTGCACAGGTACGCCTAGGTCACAGGGAAAACAAAGCAGAAAGACACACAGGAGTGTCAAGTCAAGTGCCATCACTCTTGATGATCACAAGCAGATAAAATGAGTACGAGAAATCCCTGCAAGGTCATCATAAGCATGACCATGGTAGTTCTAGAACAAAGCCTAAACGTAAGGCATTACTGTGTTCATGCAAAAAAAAAAAAAAATGACTCCACAGAGTAACCTATCTCCCCCACAAAGCAACTGGTGAAAGGCATTTGATGAGAAATACATAAGTTAAACAACTGCTATAAAGACACTTTAAAGTCAATTTAAATAATCCAAACAAATTGCCTTCAGCAAAATGGCAGGTTATAATAAACATGCGTTTCCCAAATACTTTAATATGTTTATTCAATGTCATAACATCTACCAACTGTCATTATTGTTAGCAAAACTTCTTTATCCTTTTATTTACCATGTCTAGTTTATGAACTTGCAACCTGGGGAGCTTGCAAAATATTTATTAAATACTGTATAAATAAAAACCACCATTCAAATTCTTATGCTTATGCCTCGAAGATTAAACTCACATTTCTAGCTCATTAAGAGACGGTAGCTATAGTTAATCTTTGAAACATGGTGTTTCTGGGACACACAGAAGAGAAAGTTTGGGATTTAATGCATGAGAGCTGAAATTGTAAAATTCTTTGATCTGCAAATATCATATTTTTTATGATTAAAAAACTAACAATTTTTCCTTGAAAACTTTAAGTAGGTCAACTTATTAACTGTTGCCATGGAGTTTATACATTCACATTTGCCTATCCTTTTGATGAACTGCAGCCCAGGATGGAGTTACAGCCCTGGATTATTAAAAAATCTGCCTTTGATTCAAGCACAGAAACGGAGAAGCAGAAATTAATATTACCGTTTAGGCTGTGTTACTGTAACTGATCCAAGAACTTAAAAAAAAAAACATATTATTAGTATATTTGGTTGCCTAACAGGACCTCTCCTGGTCTCCCACAGGAAGTGGGAACCGGTTCACTCAAGGAGAAGGGTTTCCATCCCAACTGGGCTGTGTTCTCACATTTGTAGTCACAATCCTGGCTCGACCGGGAAAGACAGTCTGGTTGGGAAAAAAAAAACCTGACCACAAAAAAAAAAAAAAAATCGGGTAAGTGTCGGGAATATAATAAAGTGCTGTGGAGGTAGGGGTGGACGGAGGAGAGGGATGAGTAGAGAAAGGGAATATGGATTTAGATTGGGAAAATAACCCTCTGGTTCTCCGTTGGATTCGTTTAAGGAGGAGAGAATCGTTCCACAACGGCTCTCTCCATAATCCACAGCTAATCACTCTTTTATTGCAGCGAATGATCAGACAGCCTCGGTCGTCACCCACTCACCGGCGTCTCGCCGGAGAAACCGAAAATCCCATTTCTTTCTCAGGGCGCACCCGGGGAAGGACGGCGAGGCTGTTGGTTTTCGAGTGGAGGGCTGCGCACAGGGCAAGGCAACTTAGAGCCCCTGCCCGGCTCCCCGCGCCAGCCTGCCGCGGCGAACGGGAAAGTGAAGAACGGCGCGCGGCGCGGAGACCTGGGAGGCCGAACTTGGGGTCCCTTCCCACCCGCGTGCCCCCGACCACCACCGAAGGCCTGGGCACCCGATGGGGCGGAGGGCGGGGACACCTGTCAAAGGAACCGGACCCGAGCCGCAGCCGGCGGGCGGCGCCGGGCCCGGCGGACGGCACTGCGGCGGCGGCGGCGGGGACCGGGAGCGCCGGCGGCCACCGCGCCTCGCTCGGGGTGTGCGCCCGCGGGGTATCGGGGGGCGGCCTCGCGCCCAAGGCACTCCGGGGAGGGGGCTTAGCCGAGCAGGGCCCCGCGGCCGGGAGGACCCCGCCGCCCGAGCCCCTCTGCGGCGCCCGCCGCTCCCGGGGTCTCCGCCTCGGGGCTGGGTGCGGAGCCGAGCACGATGAGCCCGGGCTGCCCGGCGGCCCCGCGCGGAGGAGGGGGCGCCGCGCCTACCTGCTCCCGGTGCGGCGGGGCCGCGGTCGCCTGGCGGGGCCGTGACCTGCGGCGGCGGCAGCAGCAGTCGCGGCGAGGAGGGCGCTTCCTTCAGGAAGGGGTGGGATCTGCCCGCCCGCCCGCCGCGCCGCACCGCGGCCCGCCCCCGACTTATTCTGGGGTCCCGGCTGCCAGGCCACCGGGAGAGACTCCCCTCACCTCACCTCCCGCTCTCCCCACCCCGAGGTCTCAGACCCCCACCACCCCTGGGGGCCCCGCGTAGTTACCCGGGGCTGGAGCCGAGCGGCGCCGGTGGGACCGCTTCTTTCGCCTTTGTGGACGCGAACGCCTGGCGCTCGCCGCTCACCCAACAAAAGGAAGGACGGAATCTGGGATCCTCCGCCTGGCGGTTATTTATTCCTGACCTGTTGTAATATTCTGGCCGGCTCCCTTCGGTTCACACACCTAGGGCTTTTGCACAGAGCAGCTAAAATTCATTTTCGTGCCCATCGGCTGAATGCAGTTCGCCGCCGCTCGGCGCTCTCCCGCGGTTTTCTTTCATCGGGAAGAACCAACACAGGGCCAACTTCTGACCCTGGCGATGAGCGGCACTCCAAGGGCGCCCTCCCAGCGACAGCTGGCTGTCTTCCTCCCAGAGTCTCGTCTCTTTGAAAACTGTCTTCATCTGTATTTGAATAGCTGTCCCCACCCGGGATCGCAGCCTATCAGGGCACCATGTCAGTGACCTCTGGCAGCGGCGTGATCAACTATTTTTATCACACGCTCACGGGTTAACTTCTCTTCCAAAGGCATCCTTCCGGTGCTCCCACAAGAGAACCCCCTTTATTAACCTGCCGTAGGCTGACCTCCGTTCTTTTGCGGGGGGGAGGGAGGTCTCCCCAGGCGCTCCCTACCACACCTGCCTCTTCGCTGCTGCCTCTCAAAGCACATAGTTCAGATCCTCCAATTCAACCTTCCAGAACTGTTCCTTCCCCCATGATATACTATTACCCCACAATACACTACTATCCGTGTATTGATTTGTTTTTGCTGGTTTCTCCTGGCTACTAAACTGTGAGCTTCTTGAGGCCAGGAACCTGGCCTCTTCTCTTTCCCTTCCCTTAAAGTTAAAACAGCCAAACCAAAAACTTGAAATCCTCTGCTGCATTTTGTAAGGCTGAGTCTGCCCATTTTTCTGAGGAGAATGATTGTAGCTTTCATCAGCTCCTCGGTGATCTCTCTCCAGAGTTCAGAATTGCTTGAGGCCAGTTCCTGAATGAACCCCAGCTCTGAAGGGAGGACCTTCCCTAAATTTCATCTCTCCTAATGCCAATCATTTCTCTCTGGGATAACTGAAGGAACCCTCTAGTTACACTTGATTCCTGTCCCTTCTTTGAAAACTTCTGAATCTGTCCAAACAGTTAGTGGTCCCTTTCAACATTGTCTGCACATTTGAATCACCATTGGGAACTGTAAAAAACAGAAACACCTTGATCTGCCTCAGACCCCCCTAAGTCTGAACCTGGGGTGGAGAATGTTGAGCAGAGAAGAGCAAATTCAGCAAGGTTATGTTTTTTAAAAAAGAGCCAAAGGCGATTCTGACATGCCCACGACTAAGTTATTGCCCTTCTTTGAAGGGTTCCCTATTTGTAAAATGTCCTGACTTTTCTTTGTCTTTATGGAAGGATTGAGAACTCTTGCACTACGTTAAAGTTATTTGAACATTTTCATTTTCACTTAAAGCCAGGCCCACTTGTGCTTAAGAAACAAACTTGAATTTGTGGCGTCAGGCTCAGCGCCATTTGTCATTAGCACTAAATCATGGCCAGTTTCACCTCTAAAACATCCATCCAAATGTTAACTCAAAGAGTGGAATAAATTACCTTCCAGACTGGGATATTGACAGCTGAAATATTATGTTAAGATGCTGGCTATGAAGGAGAATTGGTTGTTATAAGCAGATTCCATTAATGTCACGAGAGTTCTAGTGAAGCTTCAAGAGGACCAAAGACAAACAAAATAGAAGTTTATCCATGCTTTGATCTTTCTTTTATTGGTCTTGGCATCTCACCTGTGAAAAATTCATCCACAATGTACTCAATATAATCTAGATATATTAAATCATCTATGGGTATACGAGTAAAAATCTATCCTGGAGCTGGTCCTCTTTTTTTAAAATGTATTTAAAGATCCATCCTTGGGACTTCCCTGGTGATCCAGTGGTTAAGAATCTGCCTTCCAATGCAGAGGATGGGAGTTTGATCCCTAGTTGGGGAACCAAGATCCCACGTTGCCTCATGGCAATTAAGCTCATGCTCCACACAAGAGAAGCCCACATGCCACAACAAAGACCCAGTGCAGCTAGGAAAAAAAAAAATCCAGGCTGTATTCCTTTTTTTTTTTTTTTTAAGTTTCTTTAGTTGTTAATTAATAAATTTTGGTTTTATTTATGTATTTTTGATTGTACTGGGTCTTTGTTGCTACGAGCGTGCTTTTTCTATTTGCAGTGAGTGGGAGCTACTCTGTTGCCTCACACAGGCTTCTCATTGTGCTGGCTTCTATTGCAGAGCACAGGCTCTAGGCTCATGGACTTCAGTAGTTGCAGTCTGAGGGCTCAGTAGTTACGGCACACAGGCTTTAGGTGCCCGCAGCATGTGGAATCTTCCCAGACCAGGGATCGAACCCATGCCCCCTGCATTGGTAGGCAGATTCATATCCACTGTACCACCAGGGTAGTCCCATCCTGTATTCTAACACAATCTGTTGACAACAGAGCAAACAGGGCTTAAGACCCAGGAATTAGAGGCCAGCTTAAACTTGGTGAGTAAGATGGTGATTGGTACTCAGGGACAGGATCGTATCCCAGGGCTACCACATGGCACTGTGATTCTGACCCCATGGTGCTCAACCAGTCCACGGAACTGACTCACAGCACAGGCATCCTGCATCTGAGTAGGGGTGGTGGTTTTGCATACAAGAGAACTTGTTATCTAACTGAAACCACTACAGAACATTTAGGGGGAAAAAAAATTCTATATTCTCATTTCCTTTCTCTCACCAGCCAATTTATTGTTGTTTAAGATTCAGATCATTTTCTTTATTCAGTTGGCAAAACAGACTTAAGAAGCACAACTCATAAATAACACTCCCAGGATTCTGGGAATCCTGCTGCTGGTTCAATTGCAGTGAATCTCGTTATAATAATAATCTCTGTATAACTAAATCATTGCCAAGCCTTATCCGGCTGCTCATCAGTCAGGTCATCTTTGTTGAAAAACAACCATACAAAGTTCATTGAAATGGTATTTGATCTTTACCAACATCTACTTTGGCCACCTGATAGGAAGACTCGACTCGTTGGAAAAGACCCTGATGCTGGGAAAGATTGAGGGCAAGAGGAGAACGGGGCGACAGAGGATGAGATGGTTGGATGGCATCGTTGACTCAATGGATATGAGTTTGGGCAAACTCCAGGAGCTAGTGAAGGACAGGGAAGCTGCAGTCCATGGGTCACAAAGAGTCGGACACAACAGAAACAACCTATTAAAGAAAATTTCATGGGGTAATTGGAAAGCCAATGAGAAAACATTGGGTGACAGAATGTTAAATGCGAGCTATTATTTCCACTTGGACAGTGGCCCCAAATAATAGTTGCCAACCACTCTCATATTCCAGACAAGGTGCAGAACCACCAAGTAGGGCTTAGAAGCAGTGTTCCCTTAACCTCTCACTCACCTTGAAGGTATACAAGGGTTGAGGTGGCAGCTGCTGAGGAAGGGTTTCTGTGGAAGGAGTTGTTAAGTGTCCCAAGCGGCCCTCCTGTGCAGCTGCTAGCGGGAAGGCGAAGAGGGCTCTTCTCTCACCTTGAGTCTGATGAGAGGGACTGAGAGCTTGAGGTGTGATGCCTGCAATTTGGGGAACGCCATGGACCATTGTCTGGCTCATGCCTGAGAAATCTAAAGGGCCAGCGTTGGCAAAAAGTGGCCTGAACACAGGGTAGGGACTCTGGTAGGGGAAGTAATTTACACCCACGGAAGACAAGTCTAAGATAGTGAGACAGACAGTGTGGGCTTGACTTTGATCAAGAGGACTGCTTGGAAGGGCAAAGAGACCTTAGCAGAAAGAAGCCAGGGGTTTGCCTCCGGAAGTCCACAGCCCAGGCAAAAGAATCTCAGGCAACCAATCAGAAGCAAAATGAACTTGCCCGTGCCAAGGATATGAGTGGTCAGAGGCTGCCCAGTGGGATGGTGGTGGTGAGGGTGTTTCTGACAAACTCAGGAAAGCATGGATGAGAGACAGTGTCACCTCCGCGGCCAGAGGAAGCTCTGCCCATCTGGAGCCAGCTTTCTGCCTCCTTAGCTCTCTCTCTTCCCCACTTTCCTCCTGGAGGAGGCAGACAGCCTCCCTCAGGTACAGCAAGGGGAGAAACCAGGCTTGAGATAGAGCCTACCATTACTCCCCTTGGCCACAAAAGGGTGGGGTTTTTATCATTACTCTATACCAGACATATTAATTACTGATATAAGACTATTTTTTAAAACAACATATGCAATCTGTTTTAGCAGCTAATGACTTTTTAAAAAATATATGTATTCATTTGGCTGTATTGGATCTTAGTTGTAGCACACAGGATCCTTGTTGAACTCTAGTTGTGCCACATGGATTCCAGAACTTAGTTCTCCGACCAGGGATAGAACCTGCATTCCCTGCATTGAAAGGCAAATTCTTAACCACTGGACCACCAGGGAAGTCCTGGTATAAGCCTATTTTTGAGTATAAGTAATGAGAGCCCTTTTGTTTTGTGTGTTTTTTAAATTGAAGTATGGTTGTTTTCCCTGATAGCTCAGTTGGTAAAGAATCCGCCTGCAATACAGGAGACCCCGGTTTGATTCCTGGGTCAGGAAGGTCTGCTGGAGAAGGGAATGGCTACCCACTCCAGTATTCTTGGGCTTTCCCTGTGGCTCAGCTGATAAAGAATCCGCCTGCAATGTGGGAGACCTGGGTTTGATCCCTGGGTTGGGAAGACCCCTGGAGAAGGGAACGGCTACCCACTCCAGTATTCAGGTCTGGAGAATTCCATGGACTGTATAGTCCATGGGAGTCACAAAGAGTTGGACACGACTGAGCGACTTTCACTCTCACTCACAGTTGATTTACAGTGTTTCAGGTGTACAGCAAAATAAATCAGTTATACATATTTATGAATATTTTCCAGATTCTTTTCCATTGTAGGTTGTTATAAGTTAATGAATATGGTTCCCTGTGCTATACAGTAATCCTTGTTGGTTATCTATGTTATATCTAGCACTGTGTATATGTCAATCCCAAACTCCTAGTTTATCCCTCTCCTCCCCCTTTACCCTTTGATGACCATGAGATTGTTCTCTATGTTTGTGAGTCTCTTTGTGTTTTATAAGTAAGTCTTTTAATATCATTTTTTAAAGGTTCTACATATGAGTGATATCATATGATTATTTGTCTTTTTCAGAGGCTTTTTTTTCCTTAAATTTATTTTTTAATTGAGAGTGACCCCAAAGTCACCAGACCTACACATTAATTTATACAAGGGGCAGGAAAACAACCAGCCCCACAGAGCAGATTTGAGCAGGCATGATAGAAGGGCATTGAGCTGTTTTCTGATTATACCATGAGTCCTGCTGGGTCAATATATCAGCTATATATTCAAATATAATGTGTTCCCTATTATGCCTTAAAACCTCTGGGAATGTCTCAAGTGGCCATCTTATCTAAATTACAAATAACTGATATGTGTCAAGAAATTCCCTTCATGTGTAATAAATTATAGTTAAGCTTTCCAACAAGAAAGAATTAAGGATACTGGATTAAAAGATCCAAATGGATCTAAATGTTGGTTTAACCTTTGCTGTGATTTCCTCTTTGAGAGACCTGGGGTTCGATAAAAGGTCTCTTTTAGTCAGGAAAGTCTAGGTTTTGAAAAGGCTATGGCCACATACAGCATGCCCTAGATCAGGGACCAAGTAACTCTTCGGGAGATTTTCTTAGTGTTCCTGTGGTTAAGAAAACCCCCCTCTCCCCCAGTGCAGGGGACACAAGGTCAATCCCTGGTTGGGGAACTGAAATCCCACATGCTGTGGGGGAACTAAGATTTGGGCACCACAACTAGAGAGAAACCTGTGCACTGCAACTAAGACCCAATGCAGCAAAATAAATATTTTTTTAAAAATTAATTCTTTGGGTTCTGTTCCACCAGTCCAGCAGCCCTCAGGCCAGCATATCTTGTGCTAGAGGACTGCAATGCTTTGGAGTAGGGAGGGAGAAACATTTCTGAAATGCAGACCAGTAAAGGGAGATCAACGTGTGGCTGAGGTTGCCATGATTACCTTGGTGATGGTTTCCATACCATGTGCTTGGCAGCTGTGATCTGGGAATCCCCGAGCACTTTCCTGTATTCTCTTGAGTGCGAGGTATTATCATCTTGCTCTCCTCCTCCAGTGGGAAAACAGAGTTGCAAAAAGGTCTGTGTCTGGTGTTCAGAGGAAGAACCTCAAATAAACACCAGATTTTGCGTCCTGAAATTCACCCCATTTCCCCCATTTGAACTATGAGACTGTCCTTCACTATGAGAGAATCGGCCAAAAGAGTGTGAACAATTTTTATTTCAATTCATCCTCTCTCTTTAGACCTTTTGCCAACACACACTGTGTTTGTGAAAGGCATCCATTATTTATTTGATTTAAAAAAAGAGCCAAAAAACCCTTCCTCAGTCACAGAGCTAAAGATTAATCATATGACGGTATGATATTCTTTTTGTCACGAGTGACTGTTTTTAATCACTTGTATTCAGTCTTTTAAATTTCCAACTAGGAGATGTTGCTTCAGCCCCCATGTTCTGTTGTCTGCCTCGGCTGCTGCCCCAGCCTCTACCCTGAGACCTCGCTTTGACCAGTAACTAAAGAGTTAACACGGATGGAGGAGAGGGCCTCCATGTGGTGTCTGAACAGTTGGAGTCCACCCTGCCCTCATCATTAAGTATTTAAAATTTCACCCTTGGGATGGAGGCTCAACTTCTCTCCACCTAAAAACATCTTTTTATTTTCTATGATTCTTCTCCTCATCGTTTTCTCTTAAAAAGGAAATTCCTCACTTTATTTCCAAGCCTAGCTCTACCACTGGTTATTCTTTATTCTACTTCCAAGACTTTCTTAAGGGAATCTAACCTCTCCCTCTCAAATGGCTCGTTCTCTTCATCTATCAATGTGGACATATTTTACATTAAATATGCACAGTTTTCTAAACATTTATTTTCTGTTAATTGAAACATGGAACAACAGACTGGTTCCAAATAGGAAAAGGAGTACGTCAAGGCTGTATATCGTCACCCCGCTTATTTAATTTCTATTCAGAGTACATCATGAGAAATGCTGGGCTGGAAGAAGCACAAGCTGGAATCAAGATTGCCGGGAGAAATATCAATAACCTCAGATATGCAGATGACACCACCCTTGTGGCAGAAAGTGAAGAGGAACTCAAGAGCCTCTTGATGAAAGTGAAAGAGGAGAATGAAAAAGTTGGCTTAAAGCTCAACATTCAGGAAACTAAGATCATGGCATGTCCCATCACTTCATGGGAAATAGATGGGGAAACAGTGGAAACTTTTTTGGGGGGAGCTCCAAAACAGTGCAGATGGTGACTGCAGCCATGAAATTAAAAGACACTCCTTGGAAGGAAAGTTATGACCAACCGAGATAGCATATTCAAAAGCAGAGACATTACTTTGCCAACAAAGGTCCGTCTAGTTAAGGCTATGGTTTTTCCAGTAGTCATGTATGGATGTGAGAGTTGGACTGTGAAGAAGGCTGAGCGCTGAAGAATTGATGGTTTTGAACTGTGGTGTTGGAGAAGACTCTTGAGAGTCCCTTGGACGGCAAGGAGATCCAACCAGTCCATTCTGAAGGAGATCAGCCCTGGGATTTCTTTGGAAGGAATGATGCTAAAGCTGAAAACCCAGTACTTTGGCCACCTCATGCGAAGAGTTGACTCATTGGAAAAGACTCTGATGCTGGGAGGGATTGGAGGCAGGAAGAGAAGGGGACGACAGAGGATGAGATGGCTGGATGGCATCACTGACTCGATAGACGTGAGTTTGAGTGAACTTCAGGAGTTGGTGATGGACAGGGAGGCCTGGCGTGCTGCGATTCACGGGGTCGCAAAGAGTCGGACACAACTGAGCGACTGAACTGAACTGAACTGAAGAATAGTTGCTTTACAATATTGTGTTGGTTTCTGCCATACATCAACATGAATCAGCCATAGATACATGTATGTCCCCTCCCTCTTGGACCTCCCTCTACAATTTTCATTTTTAAAAAAGATCCAAAAATAAGTAATAATAAAGCTGAAAAAAATGTAAAAACCACTCAGTGTTCCTATTAATATTCATAAATAACCTATATGAGAAAAGAAACCGAAAAAGAATAGAATATATGGTCCTCCCAGGTGGTTCACTGATAAAGAATCCGCTTGCAATGGAGGAACATGGGTTCAATCCCTGGATCGGGAAGATCCCCTGGAGGAGGAACTGGCAACCCACTCCAGTATTCTTCCAGAGATAATCATATGGACAGAAGAGTCTCGGGGGGCCTATAGTTCATAGGGTTGCAAAGAGTCAGACACAACTGAAGCGACTGAGCGTGCAAGCGCATACATACAACGGAACCACCTTGCTGCACACCCAAAATCAATACAGCATTGTAAATCAACCACATTCCAATCTAAAATAGAAATTAAATTTAAATTTAAATATGTAAAAATTATTCTCAGCTTGCACCCAGCCACTATTTTAATAGCAATTACATTGAACCTATAGATCAGTTGAGGGGATATTGCCATCGTAGCAATATTTCTTAATTAATCATCTATTTTATACATAGTATCAGTTGTGTATATATGTCAATCCCAATCTCCCCAGTCATCCATCCCCCTTTTCCTGTTGGTGTCCATATGTTTGATCTCTATGTCTGTATCTCTGTTTCTTCTTGGCAAATAAGAGCTAAATTATTTTTCTAGATCCCACATATACGTAGTAATATACAATATTTGCTTTTCTCTTTCTGACTTACTTTATTCTGTATAATAGTCTCTAGGTCTATCCATGTCGCTACAAACTGGGTCATTTGTAGAGAGGTGGAGAGGGGACTTTCTTGTGGAACTAAACCCTTAACATGTGAGATCTAACACTACCTTCAGGTATCTATCAGTTCAGTTCAGTTCAGTCACTCAGTCGTGTCCGACTTTTTGCAACCCCATGAATCGCAGCACGCCAGGCTTCCCTGTCCATCACCAACTCTCGGAATTTACCCAAACTCATGTCCTTTGAGTCAGTGATGCCATCCAACCATCTCATCCTCCGCCATCCCCTTCTCCTCCTGCCTTCAATCTTTCCCAACTTCAGGGTCTTTTCAAATGAGTCAGCTCTTCACATCAGGTAGCCAAAATGTTGGAGTTTCAGCCTCAACATCAGTCCTTCCAATGAACACCCAGGACTGATTTCCTTTAGCATGGACTGATTGGATCTCCTTGCAGTCCAAGTGACTCTCAAGAGTCTTCTCCAACACCGCAGTTTAAAAACATCAATTCTTCAGTGCTCAGCTTTCTTTATAGTCCAACTCTCACATCCATACATGACTGTTGGAAAAACCATAGCCTTGACTAGATGGACCTTTGTTGACAAAGTAATGTCTCTGCTTTTTAATATGCTGTCTAGGTTGGTCATAACTTTCCTTCCAAGGAGTAAGAATAGAGTTAATAAGACTGGTGTCAGAGGACTATTTAATGTATGGAAAACCCACATGTCTGGTATCAAAAGTGAAATAGTGCTGAAGAGTATTGAGAGTACAGGGGACATTCCAAGGGGGGAAAGGGTGTGGATGAATTGGGAGATTGGGACTGACATATATATACATGCTTGATACTATGTATAAAATAGATGATAATTAAGAACCTACTGTATAGCAGAGGGAATTTTACTCAATACTCTGTGGTGACCTAAATGGGAAGGAAATCCAAAATGAGAGGGGATATATGTATACATATAACTGATTCACTCTACTATAAGCAGAAACTAATACAACATTGTAAAGAAACTAAACTAATAAAAATTAATTAAAAAAAAGAGAGCCCTCCCTCCCCACTTCAGATGCCCACTTCAAGTCCAGGTTATTATCAGTGCTTCTGACCAATAAACTATAGATTGGAGATTCCAGTGACCCCCGCCTCAGGTTCAGTTAATTTGCTAGAGCTGCTCATTGAACTCAGGAGAAGAGTTTACTTACTAGATTATTGGTTATAATGAAAAAGTGAAAGTGTTAGTTGTGTCCGATTCTTTGTAACCCCATGGACTCACAGGCTCTTCTGTCCATAGGATTCTCCAGGCAAAAATACTGCAGTGGGTAGCCATTCCTTTCTCCAAGAGATCTTCCCAACCCAGGGAATGAACCCAGGTCTTCCACATTGCAGGGTATTCTTCACCATCTGAGCCAACAATTGTTGTTGTTCAGTCCCTCAGTCATGTCCGACTCTTCGCAACCCCATAGACTGCAGCTGGCCAGGCCTCCTTGTCCTTCACTATGTCTCAGAGTTTGCTCAAGCTCATGTCCATTGAGTTGATGATGCCATCCAACCATCTCATCCTCTGTCATCCCTTTCTCGTCCTGCCCTCAATCTTTCCCAGCATCAGGATCTTTTCCAATGATTCAGCTCTACGAATCAAGTAGCCAAGGTGTTGGAGCTTGAGCTTCAGCATCAGTCCTTCCAATGAATATTCAGGGTTGATTTCCTTTAGGATTGACTGGTTTGATCTCCTTGCTGTCCAAGGGACTCTCAAAAGTCTTCTCTAGCACTGCAGTTCAAAAGCATCAATTTTTTTGTGTTCAGCCTTTTTTATGGTTCAACTCTCACATCATACATGACTGCTGGAAAAACCATAGCTTTGACTAGATGGACCTTGGTTGGCAAAGTGGTGTCTCTACTTCTTAATACGCTGTCTGGGTTTATCATAACTTTTCTTCCAAGGAACAAGCATCTTTTAATTTCATGGCTGCTGTCACTGTCTGCAGTGATTTTGGAGCCCAAGAAAATAAAGTCTGTCACTGTTTCCATTGTTTCCCCATCTATTTGCCATGAAGTGATGGGACCAGGTGCCATGATCTTCGTTTTTTTGATTGTTGAGTTTTAAGCCAGATTTTTCACTCTCCTCTTTCACTTTCATCAAGAGGCTCTTTAGTTCCTCTTCACTTTCTGCCATTAGGGTGGTATCATCTACATAGAGTGAGTGAGTGAAGTCGCTCAGTCGTGTCCGACTGTTTGCGATCCCGTGGACTGTAGCCTACCAGGCTTCTCCGTCCGTGGGATTCTCCAGGCAAGAATACTGGAGTGGGTTACCATTTCCTTCTCCATCATCTACATAGCTGAGGTTATTGATATTTCTCCTCACAATCTTGATTCCAACTTGTGCTTTACCAGCCTGGCATTTCATATGATGTACTCTGCATATAAGTTAAATAAGCAGGATAACAATGTGCAGCCTTGACATAATCCTTTCCCAATTTTGAACCAGTCTGTGAGCCACTAGGGACGGATATAATTAAGGAATAGCCGTAGGGAAGAGACAAACAGAGTAAGATGTATGGGAAGGAAAACGGAGCTTCTGAACACTGTTCTTTAAGCTTCATTACATAGACGTGATTGATTATATCACTGGCCATTGGTGGCTGATTGAATTTTCTTCTTCCAATTTTTTTCTAATGCTTTTACTGTTTTGTTTCTTACTGTTGGCTTTCTGATACACTTGGAATTTCTTACTTATATTGCAATGTCCAGGGATCTAACTTGATCTCTTTCCAGTTCAATTGATAATTATGTCAATACTTTTCATTAAATAAGCTGCCATCAAATTGCAGCATTTGTCATGGGACTAATTTTAAAACCAATTTGGATTTATTTCTGCATTCTTTGTGCCAGCATCATTCTATTTTTGATCATTTTAATAAAGTAAAGCAAATTCTCCTTTGCTGTCTTCTTTTGCATAAATTCTGTCCTTGTAATTAGACATTTATTTTGTCATATTGTAGTGAACATTGTTGGTTGCCTTCTCAGCTTTCCATACATCACTCTCCTACTGCGACGCAGCCATGAAGTTTGGATGGATTGATCCACTCTTGGCCATGAGGGTGGCCTCAGTTGTTCTAGGGCATAAGTTTAATCATGTTTCTCTGGCTCTGAATCATGAATTCATTCATGGAAGAATGAGAACTGTATTTGTCTAATCAGAGTGAAACTTTGGACTTTTCACTAAATGCTGGGAGAAATAGCAACTAGCCTTAGTAGCAGCAGTCTTGCAACCATAAAGATAAACTAGTCTGAGAATGATGCCAGCACATGGAGGAGGACAAGGCCAAGATAATCATAAAGAAATAAAACTGCGGTCTAATGAAAGTGTGCCTGTAGTCTGCCCTACCTCTGGAATTTTCAGCCGTATAAACCACTGAATTCCCTTTTTTTTATGTTCATGAGAATCAGCTTTTCTGTTACTCTCAATGAAAAGCCCCCTAACTAATACACATATGGGCTTTACAAGAATTTTCTTTTTAAAAACTGAAATGATCTTTTATTGTCCCCAAACCCTTCAATCTTCCCCATGGACACAAGACTAGATTCCATCTGTTTAGCATGGGCTTTCAGCCTCACTGCAATCTGATTCTATCCCACTTCCCAGGCTTCTTTCCCATTATTGTTGTCTGTCCCCCAAACCCCTACCACCTAAATCTAGAATTTATTACCCAATCCCCATCACTCTATTGGCACTCTTGTTGGCTCAGCCTCCTATTAAAGGTGTATCCACATTTTGACATACAGTCTCCAAACATGTATTGAGTGTCTAGTCCTATGGGGATGGCCTGTGTGAGGTGTTGGAGACACAGGCCTGAGTGAGACATGAATGCTGCCTTGTGGAGGGGGGTCGGACTCACAGATGGTTTTCACACAATGCGCTGAAGGCTCTTGTAGATACCTTCAGTAGACCTCATGTATGGTAGTGATGAATAAGTATTTGTTAAACAAAATGGGATTTAAGGCCATGTTAACTAACACAAACATGGATTCTAGATCCCTAAAATTAGATGTATGTATGTCAAGATAAAATTCTGCAAAGAAAAGCCAAGTAAACATAGGAAATGAATAGGACCCTTTAACAGAGTATGGTCATTTACAACTCTTTTCATGTGATGTCTTTGTCTGGTTTTGATGTTAGGATAATCTGGCCTCAAGAAAGGCAAGTTGAATATGACAGAAACCAGTACAATACTGTGAAGCAATCACCTTCCAATTAAAAATAAATAAATTTTTTAAAAATTAAAAAAAAGAACCATTGACCTAAAATATTTTCCCAGGAGATAGTTCTCATCATCTGATATGATCACACACCCTTAAACACATTTAATAGCACATTTCAATAACACCAAACTGAATCTTGTGACACCATGGTGAACTCTCAGCGCTAAAGTAGTTGTGAAATGTAATAAAAGAATCAAATTTAAAAAAAAAAAAAGGAGAATTGAGCAAAGATTTTTTTGAGAGCTTTATACTATTCCATAATTTGCCATCACAACTTCCCCCTCTTCCTTTCGGGACTGTGGAAGGCCCCAGACTGTTGAAGATTGCAGTAAGATGAGTAGAACCAATTGATACACAGGAGAAAGTATGCCTCAGACACATGCATTCAGAGTAGAGTGTGGACCAGTGGAAGGGGGGGCCTCTGCTTTGTTCACCTTACTAACCTCAGGCACCCCATACACCCCAGTGCTTCAGCACAGCTCCTGATATATAAAGCAGGCACCCAGGTATTGCTCTCCAAATTGCAAAAACACTTCTATCTTCCCCCTCAAAAACCTGGGCCTGTCTCTTGCTAACAAAGCCCTATTTTATCTCCAGGCTATTTGTTTCCTTCTCCAACATTTTTTTCTTATTTTATTTTAATTATTTATTTAGCTGCACAGGGTCTTAGTTGCAGCATGCAGGATCTTTGATCTCCATTGCAGCATGTGGGATCTTTAGTTGCAGCAGTGGGAGCTAGTTTCCTGACCAGGGATCAAACCTGGACCCCCTGCATTGGGAGCACGGTCTTAGCCATTGGACCACCAGTAAAGTCCCACCAAGGGAAGTCTTCCCACCAGGGAAGTCCCCTCCAACATCTTTTCTTGCCCTTCTCTCCTTGAAGGCTGCCTGTACATTCATTTCAACCACAATGACCAGTGGAAGAAGCTGTACAGGTCCAGACTGCACAGAATCTGACCCATCCTGGATTCCAGACTCACCAGGGCCCATCTCCTAGGATGAAGTTACTACCAAAACTTTGACTGTACCTTTCTGGAGAACAGGTTCCTGAGAACCAGACCATGCTGTCTCAGGCCGCAGCTACCACAATGTGAATCTGTCAGGTTTTTATATGCAGCTCAGCTCTGCAAATACACACCTAATTATCTCCTTCACCTTTTGCTCCTTTATATGTAATAACTGATCCTGGTGGCTTAGACGGTAGAGAATCCACCTGCAATGCAGGAAACCCCACTTGGAACCTGGGTCGAGAAGTTCCCCTGGAGAAGGGATAGGCTACCCACTCCAGTATTCTTGGGCTTTCCCTGGTGGCTCAGATGGTAAAGAATCTGCCTGCAATGCGGGAGACCTGGATTCAATCCCTGGGTTGGGAAGATCCCCTGGAGAAGGGAACAGCTACCCACACCAGTATTCTTACCTGGAGAATCCCCGTGGACAGAGGAGCCCGGCGGCTACAGTACATGTAGTTGCAGAGTCAGACAGGACTGAGCGACTAAGCATGGCACACGTGCTAACTGAAAGTTAGGTATCCAATGTGGCCCTCTGGCAGTCTTGGCTGCTGGCTTCCTCAGGTCCTGTTTCCGCAGCACCAGTCTTCCAGGTTCCCCTCAGAGAGTTCAGAACCTTGGAGAGGCAGGCTGGCCCGATCATTGCCCCAGGAGTGCTGGCTGGACCTCTCCTTGGCTGCCCATTGTTGTCAACAGTTTCTGTCACTATAGATACAGTACTTGGAAGTAACAGAACTGTCCTTGTTCTAATATCTTCTACAAATTCTTCCCCTTGGCTCTCCTGCTACTTTTAAGTCAATGAGACTAAGTTTAAGTTCAGTTCTCCATGAGTACAACTTAGCAAAAGGCCATTTTGCATTATGAACAGGTATGGGAGTTCTCATCCCCAGTGGCTCGGACAGTAAAGAGTCTGCCTGCACTGCGGGAGACCTGAGTTTGCTCCCTGGGCTGCCATGATCCCCTGGAGAAGGGCATGGCAACCCCCTCCAGTATTCTTGCCTGGAGAATTCCATGGACAGAAGAGTCTGGCGGGCTGCAGTCCATGGGGTCGCAAAGAGTCAGACACAACTGAGTGACTAATACTTTCACTTTCAGGCTCCCAGTACCTGGTAAGACTCCCGACTGGAGTCAAGCCAGTTTGATTAAACTCCACCCAACAGCCTCTTAGTTAGACTAAGTTAGTCTAAGATGGTTCTCGGGCCATCAGCTATTTGTGTCAACTTGAGTCAGCCAAATTCTCTGGGCCTCAGCTGTAAAATTAAAGTCTTATAGACTATGATTGTATTTATTTTTATTAGTTTCATTACATTTTTGTTTTTGTTGTGCAGTCGCTAAGCTGTGTCCAACTCTTTGTGACCCCATGGACTGCAGCACACCAGGTTTCCCTGTCCGTCACTATCTCCTGGAGTTTGTTCAAACTCAATTCCATCGAGTCGGTGATGCCATCTAACCGTCTCATCCTCTATCGTCTCCTTCTCTTCCTGCCCTCAATCTTTCCCAGCAACAGGGTCTTTTCCAATGAGTCGGCATTTCATATCAGGTGGCCAAAGTATTGGAGCTTCAGCTTCAGCATCAGTTCTTCCAGTGAATATTCAGGGTTGATTCCTTTAGGATTGACTGGTTTGATCTCCTTGCTGTCCAATAAAACATTTTTATTGAAGTATAGTTGATTTTCTATATTGTGTTAATTTCTGCTGTACAGCAAAGTGACTCAGAGATATAGATATATATATTCTTTTCCATTATGCCTTTTCACAGGATATTGAATATCGTTCCCTGTGCTATACAGTAGGACTTTGTTTTTCTATCCATCCTATATATAATGGTTTGTATCTGTTAATCCCAGACTCCCAGTTCTTCCCTCCCACCTCCCATCCTTTCAGCAACCACAAGTCTGCTCTCTATTATTTAGATTGAAAGTGAGGTCACTCAGTCGTGTCCGACTCTTGTGACCCCATGGACTGTAGCCTACCAGGCTTCTCAGTCCATGGGATTTTCCAGGCAAGAGTACTGGAGTGGGTAGCCATTTCCTTCTCCAGGGGATCTTTCTGACCCAGGGATCGAACCCAGGTCTCCCGCATTGTAGGCAGACACTTTACCCTCTGAGCCACCAGGGAAGCATTATTTAGATTAGTGTCACCCATTTGGTATGGAGCAGAGGTAAGTCACTGTGGGATCCCTTGTCCTTTGCCATTAATAGATTTACACACATGAAACTTGATTAGAAATAACATCAAGAGCAACTTGGGTGATTAATTAAAGCTTCTAATACTAAAAGGGGAGGGAGCATCATGGTTGCCAGATGACTATCAGACATCCTTTTTGGCAGAGGGGTGGGACCGGCTTGGGTCTTTTTTTAGCTGCAGTTGGAGGAGCCATTCTGTGGCTTTCTTCCTTATCTTTGAATCCTGTGGAGCTCCACCCAAACCATCCTCTTGGGAGTGTAGAGACACTCCTACTTCCTCCCTAATCCCAAAGTTTTCAGACTAGAGCAATGGAACTAATTTCTTGTTCTATAAGAGCAGGCCTGGGATTTCCCTGGTCCAGTGGTTAAGAATCCACCTTCCAATGCAGGGGACTCAGGTTCGATCCCCAGTCCAGGAACTAAAATCCCATGTGCTATTGGGCTACTGAGCTCACATGCCTCAACTAGAGGTCTCCTGGGCGTAACTACAGAGCCCATGTGCTCTGGAGCCCAGGCACCACAATGAAAGATCCTGTGCGCTGCAAGTAAGAGCCGTCACAGCCAAAAATAAATAAATAGATATTAAAAAGAAAGAAAAAGAGCAGCTCTAACAATCGTCTTATCATATGTGTATATATGTGTCTGCTTACTGTTTGAAAGTATTAATTAATGCAGCCTTCCCCATGGTATGGAATTCTTCCCCATTTGCCGCTGAGAGCCTGTCCCTGCCCTGGGTAGAGACAGGTGTCAACGACTTCTGAAACAGCAAACCAAGATTGCAAATACTTAGTCATTAAGTCTACCTGTAAAACAGAGATTCAAATGCCTCTTTGTGCAGCAAGTTCCCTATCACTACTGTGGGCCTGGGGGCTTCGCTGGTGGCTCAGACAGTAAAGAATCTGGGAGACTCAGGTTCGATCCCTGGGTCGGGAAGGTCCCCTGGAGGAGGGCATGGCTACCCACTCCAGTATTCTTGCCTGGAGAATTCCACAGAGAGAGGAGCCTGGCAGGCTATGTTGATGGGGGTCACAAAGACTTGAACACAGCTGAGTGACTAACACTTTCACTTTATTTTCACAGTGAAAATAAAGGCTCCCTGAAAAAGAGGAGGAGGGGCAAGGATAATGAGGACAGAAGATTGTAAGTCTAAGAAACGTCAATCCTCTTCCAGGGGAAGCCTCACTGCACACCAGCGCCAGTGGGTCTCCAAGTCAGCGCCCGGTCGTCTTCCCTGAGCTCCTCCAGTTGTCAGTGATCAGCACACACCCACCCATCTTTCAGCCAATGATGCTTGCCTCTTCCCTGACCTCCTCATGCGGACAACTCCCTCCCTGTTCAACAGCCCTGGACCCTTGTTGGCCACCCGGAAGCAGTACTTAGAGGTGAAGTGGGTCTCTGGATACGTCAAGGAGGGATGGTGGATTGCGAGGGCACTCAGCGGCCCCTGACCCAGGTGAGAAAATCTGGAACAGTTTGAAATCCTCCACTGAGGCAGCATAATGGTGGAGCACGTGGTTCTTATTACACACACACAGTTCATTGGACTTTTCTCTATTTTCTTTGCCACCATCCTCATTCAATCTATCATCATTGTTTACAACTGGTCTCCCTAAGGCTACTGTTGTCTCCCTTCAACCCACAAAGCAGCTGGAGTGATTAAAACATTATCACAGACAGAGAAAACAAACTTATGGTTACCAAAAGGGAAAGGGTGGAGCGGGGGTGGAGAGGCGTGGAGAGCGGTAAATGAGGAATTTGGGATATGCACTACTATGTATAAAACTTCCCAGGTGGTGCTAGTGGTAAAGGATCTGCCTGCAAATGCAGGAGACGCAAGAGACACGGGTTTGATTCCTGAAGTCAGGAAGATCCCCTGGAGAAGGAAATGGCACCCCCCTCCAGTATTCATGACTGGAGTCAAGAATCCCATGGACAGAGGAGCCTGGCAGGCTACAGTCCATGGGGTCACAAAGAGTCGGACACAACCGAGCAACTGACCACAGCACATGTCCAAAACAGATAACCAGCAAGGAGCTACTGTATAGCACAGGGAACTCTATTCAGTATCTTTTAAAAACCTATGATGGAAAAGAATCTGAAATGCTGAATCACTTTGCTGTACACCTAATTATAAATCAACTATATTTTAATTTTTAAAAAGTTTACAAAAACACCACATTATACCAATCATTTCTGTCTTCAATGGCTTCTCACTGCACTAAGACTAAAGCTCAAGAAACTTCCACTGTCTACAAGGCACCATGCGGTCTGGGCCCTGGCCTCCTCTTCAGCCTCACCTAAGCCCCATCCCCCTTGCTTATCTTGTCCTAGCCATATTGGGTCTATGAACCAGTTTAGAAAAAACTAAATTCTTTCCTTCCCCAGGACCTGGCACTAAGTGTTCTTACTAGCTGGAAAGTTCTTCTCACTCATTCTCACTGGTCAGATCTCAGCTCAGTTGTTCCTTCTTGCTCTAAGATACTTGTTTCTTCTAGTCTCTATCTCCTCACTCTGTTTATTTCCTTCATAGCATTATCACAATCTAAAATCTTATGCATGTATTGATATTTATTATACATTTCTTTCTTCAGAACCCAAGCTCAGCAAGTTCAGGAGCAATCTATCTTGTTTTATCCAAGTGTCTAGCTCACTGCCTGGCACATATCAAATAGTCAATAAATATTTGTTGAATAAAAGATGTGCTAAAACAACACATTCACATGCATTTGCACACATAATATCACTCATACTGTGCTTAGCTTTGCAGGTGGCTCAGCGGTAAAGAACCCACTTGCCAATGCAGGAGACATGGGCTCAATCCTCGGTCATGAAGATCCCCTAAAAAAGGAAATAGCAATCCACTCCAGTATTCTTGGGAAATCCCATGGACAGAGGAGCCTAGTGGGTTACTGTCCAAAGAGTTGCAGAAGAGTTAGACACGACTTAGTGACTAAACAACAACATCAAATACAGTGCTTATTATACCCCAGGCATTGTTCTAAGAATGTTCTACCTGTTAACTCATTCAGTTCTCACATAACTCACACAGTGAGTTAGGTAAAGCTGGGATTGAAGCCTAGCAGACTTTCTCCAGAGTCTGTGCTTTTAACCCATATGCTGTAAAACCTTGGAACAAAGAATAACATATTTAGCACATTTTTAGTTTTCTCGTGTGGAGACACTCTTAGCCGCCCACTCAATATCCACCACAACCTCCTGCACCCTTGACTCTTGCCAACAGAACCCCACTTTAGTCCAGCAAGGCAGTGTGGCCAGCCCCAGCACTAAGCCAGTCTTGGTAACTCCACTCCATTCGCTCTGTACTCATATACTCAGCCTCTTTTTGCATATGGGGGTGGCATGTGACCTGGTTCTGCCCAGTGAGAGATCAGGAGGAGTCGACTGGGGGACATCCTCTTATAAAAGAGACTGGTGCGAGCTAAGAACTTACAGACACCATTTTTCTTCTTGCCGAATATATGGATTTGTTTCCAGAGCTGCGGCTCCCGTTTTGGGGCCATGAAACAATGAGCATGAGGATCAGAGGCCAATGAGATCAGGACAGCAGACTTAAAGCACAGCAAGAGCATGAGTCTGATGACGTCGTGGAGCTGCTGGATGAAGCTGAGAATCACCTACTTCAGACATCCAGTTATAAGAGATAATTAAATATCCGTAGGCAGCTGTTTTGCTTTTTTTTTTAAATAAAGAGCTGTATTAAGGTATAATTTAATTTCGGCACCATACAATTCACCCATGTTAAGCATAATATTCTAGTTACAGAGTTGTGCAACCACTACGGCAATCCAGCTTTAGAACATTCCCATCACCCCCAGAAGATTCCTCGTGCCTGTCTACAGCCAATCTTCATTCTTACCCACAGTTCTGGGCAGTCACTAGTTTGTTTTTTGGTCTCTATAGATTTGCCTTTCCTGGACGTTTCATAAAATGACATATGGATGTACAGATGGTACAGAAACCCACACCCAGATGACAGTAAAGTGAAGGAAAAAGGATGGACACCAATATGGTGTAATAGAAAGAGCCCACAATATCCAGACGCCTCGTTCTGGCTCCGGCCCCTGTCCTAATCAAATATGTGCCTTGCGTAAGTTTTAAAATAATCTCTGAGCTGCTTTTCCTCATCCATGAAATGAAGGGATTCCAGTGAGTGGTTTTTGAACTCTCTTCCAAATCTTAGTTTCTAAACTATTTTCTTGAGGAATGTAGTTGAATTATTTCAGATAAAGCTGTATCATTCAATAAACACTGACAACTCCACTCTTGTATGAATGAGTTAATCATGGTCAGGTGGATAATTCTGTAGCTGGGAGAACTGAAGGTGCTATGAAATATCTATCAAGAAAGAGATCTGTGTTGGGCAGGAATGTAATTGTACGCAGGAGAGAATGAGTGAATTGTTACAAAAGGATCATGTTGGATTGGACCACTTGTTGGAGAGAAGGGTGAAGGATGCTTAGAACATGTTCTGTTCATGGTACATTTGAATGCCTAGATATGAACGTTTCTATTGTAAAAGGGACATTGTGAATTAGAGTGTTGCCTCTTAATTATAGATAAATAGGATCATGTTTATCTTTAAAAAAGTCTGTTTGTTACTGTTTTTAAAGAAGTGGCGGTAAGATGGTGGTTGTAGATAAAAAGCCTTCTGGGGTCATGGGACTCTTCTGTATCATGATTGTAATAATGGTTACACGAATCTACACATGCATCAAAATTCATGGAAATATACACACTGAAAAAAGGCAATTGTGCTGCGTGTTCATTTAAAGAGTAAAATTCAAAAGAGCCTTTACCTTTTAGAGATACATAGTGAAGTATACAGTATCCAGTATTTGCTTGAAAATAATGTGGGAGGGAGGCGAGCGGTAAGCTACAGATAAAGGCAGATTGGCTGTGAGTTGATAATTTTTGAAACTAGGTGTACTGTACTCTCCAGGGGTTCAGTATGCTCTCTTCTCCCTTTCTGTGTCTGTTCAAAGATTTTCATCATAAAAAGTAAAAATAAAAAGCATCGGTGAGCAAGAATAAATTTTCTTCCTGCTTGCATGTTTAAAATAAGCTTATTTTGATTTCCTGACTGATGACTCTCTCTAAGTAAAGATGTAGTCTATACAGGTAAAGTAGTGTCAAAAATATATCATCTCTTTATATAATCTATGCTCATTTCATGATGTGAGAATGGATATTTTTATGTATATGATCCAGCTGGGCTGAATACATTTTAAAAATTACCTTTATATTAAATCAGAATTAATAACTACCATTTATTGAGACTCTTGAGAGTCTCTTGGACAGCAAGGAGATCAAACCCGGCAATACTAAAGGAAATCAACCCTGAATATTCATTGGAAGGACTGATGCTGAAGCTGAAGCTCCAATGCTTTGGCCACCTGATGCGAAGAGCTGACTCATTGAAAATGACTCTGATGCTGGGAAAGATTGAAGGCAGGTGGAGAAGGGGATGACAGAGGAGGAGATAGTTGGATGGTATACTGACTCCACGGACATGAGTTTGAGCAAATTCTGGGAGATCGTGAAGGACAGGAAAGCCTGGTGTGCTGTGGTCCATGGGGCCACAAAGAGTTGGTCACAACTTAACAACTGAACAACAACAATTTATTGAGCACCTGAACATCCCAGGTGGCACAGTGGTAAAGAATCCACCTGCCAATGCAGGAGCCATAAGAGATGTGAGTTTGATTCCTGAGTTGGGAAGATCCCCTGGAGAAGGAAATGGCAACCCATTCCAGTATTCTAGCCTGGGAAATCCCATGGGCAGAAGAGCCTGGAGAGCTACAGTCCATGGGGTTGTAAAGAGTTGGACATGACTGAGTGACTGAGCACACTTGCATGCAAGCATTGAGTACCTGTCTATTATAGTCATCAAAATAATCTTCAAATAAAACACCTTGAATTTTTACTCCTCCCCCAGAAGATACTGTTCCCACTTCATGAAGGAGAGAGCCAAAGTCTAGCAGGACTTGGTTGCATGTCTCGCAAGTGAAGTTGGGATGCAAATCCACATCTACTTCTAGAGAATGTGCTGACTTCCTGGGCAGTCAGATTTCCCGACTGGATGCTGTTCCAAGCAGGATGATTTGTACAGGTTCTGTATGTCCATCCTCCACTTCTGCCTGCTTCTGATCTAGCATCTCACATCTGGGACTTTCTTCAGAGAGTTTCAGACTCCCAAGGGTTTGCTCTGCTGAAGCCCAGAGAGCCAACAGTGTGCAGAGTTTATTACATCCCCATAAACTGGCCCAAAGGCAGTGATTCTATACACTGGAGTACAAAAGTTCACCTTCCTTGCTTTGACGGAGACAAACTCCAAGGAATAATGAACATATCTGAGCTCCCCTGGGGATCAGGTGTGAGCAGAAGCATGGTCTGAAATCAGGTCCTTGCTCGGCATCTGCCACATCCCTGGCCCACTTCCCCCACTCCGTCACTGGCTTCTTCTGAAAGGGTTTCCCTAGCAAATCACTTGTTCATGAACTGTTGTGTCAAGAGCTGTTTCTTGTGAACCCAACCAAGGATAACTTGTTTTTCCTATTTAGATGCAGAGTTTTTTGCTAATAATTTCACCTAGGAAACATTTATGAGACTATGATGTGTTTTCATAAGTTAAGTTCATAAAGTTAAGTTCTTTTGTTAGAGAAAAAGATAGTAAAACTATTTTTTATGTTTTTTAAAAAATTTATTTATTTATTTAGCTGTTCTGGGTCTTAGTTGCTGCATGTGGGATCTAATTTCCTGACAAGGGATAGAACCCAAACCCCCTCCCTGCATTGGGAGTGGAGTCGTAGCCACTGGACACCCAAGGAAGTTGCCATATATATTTCTGTATGCAGTTCCCGCAGTGACTGGAAATAGACACGTCAAAGATAAAATATATTACCTGCTGTGAAGATCATGTGCATTCCTGTGTGCTGAGTCACTTCAGTCATGCCAGACTCTATTCCACCCCATGGACTGTAGCCCGCCAGACTCCTCTGTCCCTGGGATTCTCCAGGCAAGAATACTGGAGTGGGTTGCCATGTTCTCCTCCAGAGGTTCTTCCCAACCAAGGGATCAAACCCGTGTCTCTGATGTCTCCTGCATTGGCAAGGGTGTTCTTAACCACTTGTGCCATCTGTGAAGTCCTATGAAGACTGTTTTGACCCATAATGAGAGGCTAAAAATATGTGCTTTTTGTCGCTGCAGCATCCACACAAGTGATCTAGCAGCACAGCCGAGTCAGAATGGGCCTCTGGACGATCATCCAAATACCATCTGCCGAACCAGCAGAGCTTTCGCCCCTAAAGTTGGGGTGAGGGTTGGGAAGAGGGCCTGTTAGTGTGGGTTGAAAAGAAAAGACAGAACGGTTTGAGTAGACTCAAAACTCCATCCTTGGGACTTCCCTAGGGGTCCGCTAGCTATGACACTATACTCCCAATGCTGAGGGCCCAGGTTCAATCCCTGGTCAGGGCACTAGATCCCACACGCGACAGCTAAGAGTTTGCATGCCTCAACTAAAGAATCCACGTGCCACAACTAATACCCAGTGCAGCCAAATATATGAGTGAATATTTAAAACAAAACCAAAAACCTCATCCTCAAGACCTCCAAGCACGACAAGCACAATGCTTTCCAGTAAGCTCCTTGTTGGAAAGCAGGAACTGCGTTTATGGAGAATAGAGCTCAACTGAGTCCCATCTCTAGTGAGAAGGGGCTTTCCGTTGGTAAAAGAGTCTCCTGCTGTGATGTGGTGCAGGAGCACACTGTGGCGATTAATAAGAATGTGATTCTGCATCTCAATTGTGTGACTCCATAGAGTGGCTCCTTCACACCTTTGAGGTTCTGTTTCTTATTCTGTACAATGAGACAATAATAATAAAGACCTCATGTTGCTGTTGAGGGAATTGTATTAGGTCCATAAGCCCCCAGAACGTGATGAGAGCTTAGTAAGTGATTCTTACATTGGCAGAGCTGCACATGTTCTTCTTTGAATGTCTTTATCGAAGACATTGTGGTTGGAGAGACTGCAATGTACGCCCATGTATGCTGGGGGCAGGGACCATCGGCATCCTTTTAGAAAGAAATGCAGCAAATCAAGCACCTCCCAGACAAACTCCACCTGGGCTTCCACAGCAGTTTGTTCTTATCTATGTTACAGTGTTTGACTGTGGTATATTCTGATTTTTCTGTTAATGTGTCTCTCCATTACCAGGAAGAGAGGTTTTGGAGGGGTAGGCATCGTTTGCATCGCTGTGTCCCCAACATTTAGCAGCTGAAGCAGTAGGTGCTCAGTAAATATTTGTTGTTCAATGAAAACAGAGCCTGATCCCAGTAACTGGGGTGTGGGTAGAATTATTCTGACTCAAACCAAAGAAGAAAAGAATTTATACAAAGATGTCCAATGTAAGAAAGGAAGGAAGGAAGAAAAAGAGAGAAAGAAAGGAAGGAAAAAATGAAGGAAGGAAAGAAGAAAAAAGGAAAGAAAGAAAAAGAAAATATGTGATTCCATGATAGGAATTTTTAAGCAATTTAAAGCATATCAATTCTGATATTATAATATATATATATATCCATTAAAACTCAGAAAGTCTCTGTAACAACATGGAAAAAATAATTATGATGAATTACGGGGTTTTTTTTTCTTTTTTTTTTTTTAGGGGCCATGTAGCATGAGGTGAAGGGGATGACAGAGGGCAAGATGGTTGGATGGCATCACCAACTCAGTGGACATCAGTTTAAGCAAGCTCCAGGAGATGGTGAAGGACAAGGAAGCCTGGTGTGCGGCAGTCCATGGGGTCACAAAGAGTCAGACATGACTGAATGACTGAATGAGCAAATGTGGCTCATGGGATCTTAGTTCCCCAACCAGGGATCGAACCCAGGCCATCTGCAGTGGAGGCAAGGAGTCTTAACCACTGGACTGCCAAGTAAGTCCCTAATTATGATGAATTGTTCAGTAAAAAGAAAAACATGCTTTTATCTTAATGATGACATTAACTCTGTAAAAGTTACATAAATGCATACAGACAAGGACTGGCAGGGAAATATGTAGACATATGAAAACAGGCTATTTTATGGTCATGATGACATCATGGGTGAATTTTTAAATTTTTTAGTTTTTCATTAGTCTTGCTATAATATTTGTGTGTGTGTGTGTGAAGTAAAATAATGTTCTTAAATAAAGAGAGTAGCTAATCTTTCACTGCAGAACTCTCAGTTTTCCCAGAACAGTGGCTTCTTCAGGTCTTTTTCAGCCCAGGAGTCTGGGATTTTCCAGCTCCTAGCTCTGCACTCTGAGACTCCCAGGACAGCTTCAGAAGCAATTGTTCGTACATATTGTCTGTGCTGTCAAAACCCTGTGGAAAAAGAGAGTTACAATAAGGCAGAATCAATACAAGTGGTGAAAGGGATGACCCCCACCTCTGAAGTACTCTCTAAATATTTACTAAATATTTGCTAATATGCCCATCACTCCCCTAAGTGCTGGGGATACAAAGGATGAACAGAGAACAGGATGAAGTTCTTGTCTCAAAGGAGATCAAAGCCCAACAGGAAAGGGAGGCAGCAAATAAACAGCTACAGTGTAATGCGGTAATCGCTATGGCAGAGCGTGGACTAGGTGTGTGGGAAGTTTCCTTAGGGGAAAGCATAAGAATGGCTTCAGACTAGCTGAAATCAAGGAGGGCTCATGTAAGGATGCGGAGAAGGCAATGGCACCCCACTCTAGTACTCTTGCCTGGAAAATCCCATGGACAGAGGAGCCTGGTAGGCTGCAGTCCATGGGGTTGCTAGAGTCGGACACGACTGAGCAACTTCACTTTCACTTTTCACTTTCACGCATTGGAGAAGGAAATGGCAACCCATTCCAGTGTTCTTGCCTGGAAAATCCCAGGGACGGCGGAGCCTGGTGGGCTGCTATCTATGGGGTTGCACAGAGTCGGACACAACTGAAGCGACTTAGCAGCAGCAGCAGCAGCAGCAGCATGTAAAGATGTAGAGAAATGTCATAGAACCCAAGAAGGAAGTGTATCCTGGATCCTTAGGATTCAGGAAGCCCATTTTCTAGATCTGAAATACCTTAGGAACCAGAGCAGCTTGCAGTCTCGCCATTTCTTTCTCTTTCTCCATCTCTATCTCTTTCATTTCTTTGAGGATAATGGGGTCTTATGTCTCCACTTCCCTTGGTGCATCTATTCCTTTCTCTGGACTCACCTCATTACTTGGTTTTCACAAGGTTCACCATGGATGATGCACATGTCTGACTCTTTGCGACCTCATGGACTGTAGCCTGCCAGTTTCTTCTGGTCCATGGGGATTCTCCAGGCCAGAATACTGGAGTGGGTTTCCATGCCCTCCTCCAGGGGATCTTTCCAACCCAGGGATCAAACCCAGGTCTCCCACATTGCAGGAGGATTCTCTACCATCTGAGCCACCAGGGAACCCCGAAAATACTGGAGTGGGTAGCCTATTCCTTCTCCAGGGGATCTTCCTGATCCCTGAACTGGGGTCTTGAACTGGGGTCTCCTGCATTGCAGGTGAATTCTTTACCAGCTGAGCTACCAGGGAAACCCCTATGGCTTCCTTCAAATGGTACCAAGCTCTAGACTTTGTGTGACCTTCAGATCTAACACTTACAGGTAACAAGAGTCATTAGACTCCAATTTCAAATTCCTAAGAAAAAGAACGTAGTACGTGAATGTTGAATCGGGGCCAAATACAGTTGAGGGCAGGGTCACGTAGCCTACTGTCTACTCAGGAAGGACCATGGTCCTGCCTCACTAGAAAGGGGCATCTGGAAGCAAACTGACCAATGCATGTCCTTTGTTGGAAAGCAAGAGACCTAAGATTTAGACTAGGGATGCTGTCGTCAAGAAGGTGTTTTTGAATTAAATTTTGGGGTGACAGTGAGGGGTTAAACTAGAGTAGGATGTAGATTTCAAATATAATTAGGAGGAAGAATCAATAAATGTGATTGGATGACAGAAGGAGGGTTGAAAGGTGAATCTCAGTCTGTCTCATCATTGCTTTAGCTCATCCTATCATCTATTAAGGAAACTTTTCAACTTCACTGTCCTTGGGAATACCAGAATTTTTTGTATAGACAAAACCAGGGAACTTCCACCTACCTCAGCAATAATACATTGTATTAACCACCAACTTCAACAGGAGAAGGACATGGCAACCCCCTCCAGTATTTTTGCCTGGGAAATCCCATGGACGGAGGAGCCTGGCAGGCTGCAGTCCATGGGGTCGCAAAGAGTTGGACGTGACTGATTGAGCACACAAGCACGTCAACTGCAATAAAAGCAGTTACAGGAAACGGCCTGATTCCTCAGAAGAACTGGAGAATTCCACCTATTGTCCAAGCTTTTTGCTGTATTCCAAATCCACACGCATGTGCATACACACACTAACATATATTCCAAACACTTTCATGAAATGATGCAGAGCATCTTTGTCTGGCTATATTTGTTTTATTTGTTTTGCATAACGTATGGAATAAATTCACCATGCTATTTGTTGGAGAGAATCACAGCCAGCATGTGTGGTATGTTATACTCTGTATATATGTAAATACAGCCCATTTATAAACACAATGATTACGTGCATATGCATGTTTAAAATTAGATTTTTTTAAACAGAGGATCCATCAGTTTACAAACTGTTATTTTGCACGTTGGTCCTTTCCATTTCCACTATTGTCAGCCTAATTCAAGACATTCAGCTCATCCTAAGTTATTGCAGCAGCCCTAACGGACCATTCTATCCATGACCAGCAGATTCAGCATCTTAAAGCATCACTTGCATGATAACACTCCTTGTTCACAGACCTTCCATGCTTCCCTGTTATGTACTAAAGTCCAAAGTCTATGTCCTAGCATGAAACACCAAGGGAATTTAGTACTTGCCAACTGCTCAAGCTTCTCTGCTTCTCTCCCATGCATCAGCTAAATTGAACTACTTTACTATGAGATTCCTAAATACACATGAATCTTTTCGATCAGGATATAATTCTGCTTTGGCCTGGAGTGATTACTTTTCTTTCCTCTTCTCCAATGATCATGCTAATTCTATTTCTTCCACTGCATCTTTGCTAATAAACTCAGTAAGAAGTGATTGTAGGGATTTCCCTGATGGTCCAGTGGTTAAGAATTCACCTTCCAAGGGCTTCCCTGGTGGTCCAGGGGTTGGGAGTCCACCTGCCAATGCAGGAGACACCGGTTCCATCCCTGATCAGGGAAGATCCCATTTGCTGCAGGGCAGCTAGGCCCATGTACTACAACTACTGAAGCCCTCGCCCCTAGAGCCTGTGTTCTGTAGCAAGAGAGGCCCCTACGTGATGCAGCTAGAGGAAGCCCACAGGCAACAACAAGGACCCAGTGCAGCCAAAATAATAATATCAATAATAATACTAAAATAAATTAACTTTAAAAAAGAACCCACCTTCCAAACCAGGGACTCAGGTTTGAAACCTGATAGGGAAACCAAGATCCTATGTGCCAGGGCGGGGGGTTTGGGGGGATGTGGGGGAGTGTGGGGGTGGGGTGGGGTGACGGTGGTTGGAGCCCTAAGCCCACGTGCAACAACCAGAGAGAAGCCCCCTCCTCGCAGCAAAGACCTGATGCAGCCTAAATAACTAAATAATTGTTTTAAAAAGAAGTGATCGTGCTGTCTTCTGCATCTCCAAAATATTTCACATGGATGTTTTTCCCTACCACGGTTATATCTCATCTCTCCTTCTAGAAGGTACTACCTGTGTTCTTTCTCCATCTTTGCACGCACTGTGATTTACACCTATCTCCTCCACGCGCCCCCCCACGCCTGGCACCTCGCCTGCCTAACCCTCACCTATATCAGTCAGTTGCTTCAAACAACGGAACCCAAGCTTGGCTTTCCTTAAGGAATTTGTTGGCAGGGACTCATGAAATAACAGGAAGCTAGAGGACCAAGATTGGAATGCAGACATGCGCAGGGAACCAAGGAGGACCAAGGCCCAAAAGTGCAGCTGTTTGGCTGCAGGATTCTGCCATCGCGGCTGCTGGGCACTGTTGCCATTAGCCAGGACAGTTGGTACCATCGCCCACACTGGCTACAGATGAGTTCTATCCAGTTTGCTCCTCTGCCACCAGATTCAATATTGTGGGCAGGGAGTCTAGCAGGCTGAACCCAGGGCTTGTGCTCCTGCCTCGGCTTCCAAGAAGGAAAGAAGTCTAAATGGAGCCTCTTAACCTGGAGGAGACAAAGCTCTAGAGACCCAAAAGTGCACACACAATAAAGATTTTCTCTCAAATAAGAGAGCTAGGCAAGGTTATACCCCACAAAACACAAAGGTCAACCACAACTTCTATTTCCCCTTCAATCCATGACTTTGAAGTCACCCCCCTCTGTATAAACTTCTCTCTCCTCCTTCCAGGAGAGGCTAGGGACTCCCTCTCAGCTTGCAGAACATCCTGGAATTTCTCTATTACAGTGCCACATTGCACTTAATATAGTTTTTTTTTTTTCTATTTGAAAATTCGTTTCTTGAAAAAGTAAAAGTATAAAGCAAAAACAAAAGCTCACTCATCGTCTCATTTTTAACATTTTGGATTGAGTATTTTGATTTTTTCTTCTATTATACACATATTTTACTTATCATTTACAGAGTTTGGATCACACTTGCCACATGACATATTTGTGTTCATCTCTCACCTCTAGCGGACTGTGAAGTCCATGAAGGCAGAGATGGTGGTGTTTCCTAGTAGCACCTAGATGGTGTTTGGCACCTGCTTGGCTAATGCTTGTTAAATAAACTGAAAAGTTGCTCAAGGACAGAAGCCATGACCTGTAAAACTTTATAATCACTATAAGACCTATTATACTATCATAGTAAATATTTTAACTTAATAGTTTTGAATTAAATCATTTTTCATACATCAATCTTAAATTTTGAAATATATATATATATACAAGTCAATATATATATATTGAAGTCCCCAAATTTCTTTCTCCATCCTCCTGGTAGGACCGGACAACTGTGAAGTTCTACTTAAATAGCCATTTGTTCTGACATTCTCTAGCTGATCTTTCCCATGGTCCGTGTAGGGCATTAAAGACGGCAGCAGGGACTTCCCTGGAGGTCCAGTGATTAAGACTCTGTGCTCCTAATGTAGGGGGCCCAGGTTTGATTCCTGGTCAGGGAACGAGATCCCACATGAAACAGCTCCTGTACTGCAACTAAGAGCTGGTATTGCCACACACACACACACACACACACACACACAAAAGGCAGGAAACTTACAGTCACTTTTGACACTGAAAAGTAGGAGCTATTTCTCTGCTGCTCTGTATGCTGGGCCAGCCTTGTGGCTGTTTTGACCAAAAGAATATAGCGGAAGTGACGCTGTCCCAGTTTCCTCTTGGAACCCAGCCTCCATATTGTGAGGGAGCCTGAGCTTGGACACTTGCCAAGGTCCCTCTGGAAGAGAACTGGGGCTCCTGGTGGCCAGCCCAGGCTGAGTGCTCCATGACAGTTAGCTATGGGAGGATGCTGGCTTGAGAGTAACCCTCCTCCCAGTCAAGCCGTCCCAGCAGATGCTACATGGAGCAAGGATGAACTGTCCCAGCTTTAATTCTGCTGCTGTCGTTCAGTCACTCAGTTGTGTCCGGCTCTTTGCGACTCCGTGGACTGCAGCACAGGTGAAGGCAGGCTTCCCTGTCCTTCACCATCTCCCGGAGTTTGCTCAAACTCATGTCCACTGAGTCGGTGATGCCATTCAACCATCTCATCCTCTGTCGTCCCCTTCTCCTCCCACCTTCAGTCTTTCCCAGGATCAGAGTCTTTTCCAATCAGTCAGCTCTTTGATTTAGGGGGCCAAGTATTGGAGCTTTAGCTTCAGCATCAGTCCTTCCAATGAATATTCAAGGTTAATTTTCTTTAGGATTGACTGGTTTGATCCACTTGCCATCCAGGTGACTCCGAAGAGTCTTCTCTAGCACCACAGTTAAAAAGCATCAATTCTTTGGCGCTCAACCTTCTTTATGGTCCAACTCTCACATCCATACATGACTACTGGAAAAACCATAGCTTTGACTATGCTTAATCCTGACTTGATATCAAAATGGTGAGCAAATAAATGGTTCATGTTTTAAGCCACTAACTTCTGGAATAGTTTGTGACACAGCAACGTATAACTGATACAACCCCCAGAGTTGACCCTGCTTCTCTCCTAGAGATAGAAGGGAGATCACTTGCCTCTGGGGCAACAGCAAGAAATTTGCTATTCCCATTTCTAATTCTTTCCTGAGTTGTATCAGGGAAATCAGAAGTTGAAGTGGCACTTTTAAGTGTCTCATTTTTTAAAAAACAATATTATTTATTTGGCTGTGTTGGGTCTTAGTTTCTGCATGTGGAATCTTTAGTTGTGTCATGCGAGCTCTTAGTGTGGTATGTGGGGTCTAGTCTCCTGACCGGGGATTGAACCCTGGGAGCCCAGCACTGCGAGTGTGGAGTCTTAGCCACTGGACCACCAGGAAAGTCCTTAAGTGTCTCATTGTGAAGAATTATTCAACAGCTGACCAGTGCTTCAAGAGAAACCTAGGGCCCTCAGCTTTGCCTCCCCCAGAGTCATCTTGCTAAACCTCCAAGGCATTGCTCAAGAAAGCCAGAGTGGCCTTGATGACCCCTTCTTGTTTAGAAGTCCTCATTATGGCTTCTAGGAGCCCAACTAGCAGTCCTCCAAATCATCTCTGTTTTTTCCTCCAAAAGATTAATCAGATCTCTGTGAAATTAGGATTCCACTTAGCCCTGGTAGATAGGCCCAGCCCCCTCTGATGTCCACACCTTAGTTACATTTGCATAACATCCAAAGTGCCTTACTAATCCCAAGCAAGCTACTCAAATTCTCAGTAGCTCATTGTAGAGACTCAGTATCTTTCTTTCCCTTGGTTTTTGTGATCCCCTATTTCAATTTCTTTTGCCTGATGCTTTGGCTGTCTGTGTTGGATGTCACTCCAGCATGTTAAATCCAGAGCTCTCTTCTGCTTCAGCAGCCCCCATGGTGTAATTTCCTCTTTTAATTCTGAAGGGCTGAGGTAGGGTATCAGGGCATCCTGGGGTTGGGGAGAATCCCAGGGGAATGATTTCGATCACTCCTCTGCTTTCAGGTGGGATTAGATGCACAAATCAGCACATAAAAATAACAGGACGTATATATCTCACTACAAGATATCTGAGACTCTCTTGTAATCCACAATCTTTTACCCTAATCTAAAGCCTCCAGGATTGGGACTGAATCACTTATTAAAAAATGGACTGGGTCCTCTGCAAACTTGGGTCTCTACCAACACTAGGAGAGGCACACATTCATCTGAAATAGGGGAGGGAGGGCTTCCCTGGTGGTCCAGTGGTTGAAAACCCGCCTGCCTATGCAGGGGACATGGGTTCCATCCCCAGTCCAGGAAGATTCCACATGCCATGGGGCAAGTAAGCCCGTGGACACAACTACTGAGGCCTGTGTGCCTAGAGCCCACACTCTGCAACAAAAGAAGTCACCGCAATGAGAAGCCCAAGCACTGCAACTGGAGAGTAGAACCCACTCACAGCAGCTAGAGCAAGCCCATACACAGCAACAAAGATCCAGCACAGCCAAAAATAAATAAATAACTTTTTAAAAGAGTAAACTAGGGGAGGGGTGGTGTTAAGGGTCTTGCTTAAACTAGTTCCACTAAGAATCCTTTTAGGTAAAGCAATCAGTCATACAAATGGGGACATTTTTAAGAGTAAAAGGATTTCTTTTGATAATTATGTCATGGCAACAGTTACAAACTGGGACTGTCCCAGTCAAACTCAGATGTATGGTCACCCTGTGTTTGGGAGGTCCTAAGAACATGTGGGATGGGAGGAGGAGTGAGGCAGGACAGACGTAAGAAGGAAAAAGTGTTCTAACGCCCATCTTCTGTGTCCTTTGGAGTTTTTAGGCCCATGGTTCTTGCATTAAAATTGTCCAAGGAGCTTTAAAAAAAAGTCAAACCCCAGACTCCAGCCTAGACCAATTGAGCCAGAAACTGCTTATGAAGACCAGGCACAAACATGCCTTGAACATTCCCAGGTGATTTTAATGCACAGGCAAGCTTGAGAACCCTGCTGGGGACCTTTGAGGAGAGCTTCAATTCATACCTGTAAAGTTTGACATAATGTTTAGGTTATGCTGTGTTGCAAAGAACAGAAGACCCCAGTAATCAATAAGGAGGTTTGCTCATTTAAATAAAAGTCTACGGTAGGTTGGTTAAGTCAATGGCTCAATGACATCATCAAAGTCTTACGTTCTTGAAACTTTGTGCATTTTGTCACTTAGTAATGTCTGGGAACAACAAGGGCAGATTGGGGAAACGTGTTCACTGGGACACATATTCTTTGTGTCCCAGTGAACAGCAAGGTCTTGACTTAGCAGGCACCCAGGGATTGTTGATTGAATAAATGTTAGTTCTTCCCATTAAAAAAAAAAATCTTATAACCTTCTGCCTTTTCCCTCTGTCATCCTAATCTGTGGGTTTATTTCTGGGGTAGTTACCTGAACAGTCATGAGATGGCTTCCACAGTCCTAGACATTAAACTCAGCCGTGGAGTCCTGAAGGACTGTTTCATCCCTGTGTCTTTCTAAGATCTAAAAGACTTCCTAGAAGCTCCCCAGCAGACTCGTCCCCTGTTGCATTAGCTGACCTGGGTCATTTGCCCAAAAACAATCACTGGCAAAGAGAATAAAGTCACCATGATTGGCTCGGATAGTTCAGGGCTTTTACCACTGAACTGGGGGAGAGTCTTCCAGGGAGGGACACGGCAAAGCAGAGTTCTGTGGCAAGTAAGGAAGAGTGTACAGGAGCTAATAGTTTCTGCAGCAGCTAACTGTGCCCCAAGTTAGAACAACTGCAGCAAACCCGGTCATGTGGGCTCATGGATAGGAACAACCACCATCCTTGGGTGGTTTTGTGCATCACATTGAGATAGTGTAAGTTGAAGGGCTGTGCATTATGTACTATTCTAAAATCATGTATTTTTATTTTTTATTATTTTTAAATTGAAGTATAGCTGATTTACCATGTTGTGTTAGTTTTGGGTGTACAGCAAAGGGACTCAGTTATACATACATAATTATATATATTATATGTTCTTTTTCAATTCCCTTATAGGTTATTATAGAATACTGAATATAGTTCCCTGTGCTATGCAGTGGGTCCTTGTTGCTTACTTAATTTTTATCTGGTAGTGTGTATCTGTTAATCCCAGACTCCTAACTTATCCCTCTCCCCTCCTTTCCCTTTTGGTAACCACAAATTTGTTTTCTATGCCTGTGCGTCTATTTCTGTTTTGTAACGAAGTTCATTTGCATCGTTTTTTTTAGATTCTACATATAAGTGATATGATTTTTTTCTAGAATTTCATTTTACAGAAGGAAAAATGAAAGTGTTAGTCGTTCTGTCGTGTCTGACTCTTTGTGACTCTATGGACCGTAGCCCACCAGGCTCCTCTGTCCACGGCATTTCCCAGGCAAGAACACCGGAGTGGATTGCCGTTCCCTTCGCGAGGGGATCCTCCCAACTCAGGAATCGAACTTGGGTCTCCTGCACTGTAGGCAGGTTTTTTACCTCTTTACTGTTGGAGCCAGAAGGAAAATGAAGGCACAGAAAAATGGGGTGCTCTCATCAAGCTTACCCATGCAGTCGAAGCCATCTGAAGTGCTGGCTGGCCTGCTCCACAGGTAATGGTTCTGCCGGCACTTGCCACCATCCGGTTTCCTGTGGCTCAGCCAGGGAGTCTTTCAGGAAAGGGGTTAGAAGGAAAGTGAAGTCGCTCAGTTGTGTCCGACTCTTTGTAACTCTGTGGACTGTAGCCTACCAGGCTCCTCTGTCCAAGGGATTTTCCAGGCAAGAGTACTGGAGTGTGTTGCCATTTCCTTCTCCAGGGTATCTTCCCGATGCAGGTATCGAACCCGGGTCTCCCATGTTTCAGGCAGACACTTTACCATCTGAGCCACCAGTGATGTGGGTAAGAAGGAGGTATGATGTAAATATAGAGCAGAAATTGAGTGGACTCTTGCTGGAGGAATACTATTTATGATGTGTGGGGGAGAATGGAGGAAATACTTGCAATGGTCAGGAAACGAAGAAACACTTAAATGGGGGTGAAATATTATAAAAAACCCAAATGGAGACCCAGAGAAGATGCACGATGCGGAAAGAAGCCCTGGCAAGAGACATTGGAGAAATCGAATGCTGTTGTTTAATGTCTGTCAGGCTTGCACAGCGTTCAGTGCTCGTGGTGCTACAAGATGTTGGTTTTTTTTGTTTTTTCTGATTCCTAGAAGTTGATCTGTCAAAACACAGATGTTGCATTAGGCTGCTTTGTCATTAGTAGGGCAGCCCAGGTGGCACTCTGGTAAAGAAACTGCCTGCCAATGCAGGAGACGTAAGAGACAGGGGTTCAGTCCCTGGGTGGGGAAGATCCCCTGGAGGAGGGCATGGCAACCCACTCTAGTGTTCTTGCCTGGAGAATCCTATGGACAGAGGAGCCTGGCGGGCTACAGTCTATGGGGTCACAAAGAGTCAGACACGACTGAAGCGACTTAGCACGCAGGCAGGCACACATGGTCCCTTGTCTTAAAGACTTCACTTGGAGAGTCTTTGCAGAGGAGAGGAGATTGAGGTGTGCGTGAAGTTGAGATTCTATTTTTCTCAGATCATTTTAGAAATAATTAACTTAGTTATTTGAAAATGTGTGTATTGCTTCTCTTCCCCCGACTCCATGCCTTCTTAAAAAACTTCGCTCCAGCCTAAGTAGTTTCTTCATGTCCTTGGTGTGGGTGTAATAACATGTTTGAGAATTTTGAAATGCAGACCATGAAACAAAATATTCTGTGGTTAAGCCACAGTGCCGGAGGGGTAGTGTCATTGAGAACATTGCTGACCAAATAACCTTATACACCGGTATTTACTTTCTGGTGGTATCTTGTTCTGCCACCTCTAGATGCTAATTTATATTTGGAATAGTAAACCAGGACCAACAATACAGAGGAAATAGCCAAAGTTAAGGAACTTAATGCATTCTTGGTTAATGTGTCCTAATAAGCAGGGCGACTCTTGAGTAAAATTACAAAGATGATCATGTCCTTTTGGGGGCTATCTAGCTTCTCTTCTGCATGTCTCTGTTCCCCGCTGCCTTTCATTCCTACTGATGGAATAATAAGTGTTCTCCAACACTAGCCTCCCAGAATCCTGTGGGATGAATTCTTCCCACTGGTCTCCACCACCCTGCTAGCCCTCACTCTAGTTCATAGATTATCACAAGCACCGCCAGCTCTCTCCTTGCAACTCTCAGTCTATTCCAGCTCAGCATGGTTAATCCACACTGGGTGTTAGGATGGGGTGGTTGGGTAAATCAATTTACTTCAAGGCATAAATGACCAAAGATATTTGCCATTTATTTATTTATAGTATTTATGTGGCTGCTCTGGGTCTTAGTCATAGCACGTGGGATCTTTAGTTGAGACTTGTTGGATCTAGTCCCTGACCAGGAATTGAACTTGGACCCCCTACATTAGGAGTGCAGAGTCGTAGCCACTGGACCACCAGGGAAGTCCTGATATTTACCTTTTCAATGAGATGCTTTTAACCCAAATGGATCTGTAATTGGTAAAACTCTAGGCAGTGACAAAGAGCAATGAAAGTGAAGACTTTGCAAACAGTGACAAAGGAGGGGTGAAGGAAGTCTGGGGACATGTTTGCTGTCACCCACTTAGGCCACAACAAACAAGCTACTTAACTAATCAGCAAGAGGGTCACACCTCCTCAGCTAGGAAAGAAGTAGAAGGGGAAACAGGAGATGTTCTTATAAAGCCATGGGATGCTTCCCCCTTTGCCTTGGGTGTTCCCTACTCTTTTTATGTCACTGGTCATGATTGTCTCTGGCCTACGTCCTTAGTCAATCCAGCTGGGCTTATAATTGTACAAACTGTGATAAAAGAAACATATCCCAGGATACCTTTCCTTAAAAACAGTTCTTCTAAGATATCAGACTTTGGACCAGTATGTTCACAAGGATCTATAAGCAGAATTTTCAAGGAAGCAAACCCAGAAAAGCTTGATAAAAAGAGACAATGATAATGCTATATGTATGGGCTCTCATTCTTTGGTCCCTGGGGATTCCCTCATACAAAGACTCCAAAAGAAATGTACAGATTCTTTAGTTAAGCCTGATGAACTTCTTGTGTCAAATGTCAAAAGCAGTTAAGGAATCACAACCCTGAACAGAACAGTGAACTAGCAGGCTTTGCTACGGACCATCCCTCTCATAATAGTGAGCTGGCCAAAAAGTTCACTTGGGCTTTTCCATAAGATTTCAAAGAAAAACCCAAACGAAAATTTTGGCCAACCCAATATATGCACATAAACACTCCATTTCTTAGTTTTCCCACAAAAATAAAACTTTGTGCTTGATTGTCTGCAATAGCAAAAGGTTGGGGAAAAAAATCAAATGTCTATTAAAAAAGGAAGTTGTGAAATAAACAATAGAATGTCTACACGATGAGGTATTAGGCAGCTATCAAAAAGGACGAGGAGGCTATTTTCCGGCACAGGAATAACTCCCGTAGAGATTGAACATACAAAGGTGTTACCCGCTGTGTAAGAAGGAGTCGTACAGTGACATACTTCTTCATATTGTTGAATTTGCATAAATAAATCAGAATTAGACGGTTACTCAGACTTCCATTGTGGCTCAGTTGATAAAGAATCTGCATGCAATGCAGGAGACCCAGGCTCAGTCCCCGGGTGGGGATGATCCCCTGGAGAAGGAAATGGCAGTCCACTCTAGTATTTTTGCCTGAAAAATCCTATGGACAGAGGAGCCTGGTGGCCTATAGCCCATGGTGTTTCAAGAGCTGGACATGACTCAGCAACTAAACCACTGATGCTTACTTGTACAGAGAAAATGGGAGGGGAATCGAAATAATGGGAACTGGGGTGACAGGCAGACTCTTCACCATTTTCTATTGTTGGGATTTTTGAGCCATGAAAGTGGATTACCTGTTCCAAAGCTTCTGTGATTAGAATCTGAATTATTTCCAAACTGGTTTGTTGAGAGCATTTGTTATAATATTCTCCAGAGAAGTAGGTTGAACTTGGACAATATTCTCCATTGGATGGAGGAGGAAACAGAGCCTCCAGGTGATCTGGCTAAGATCCCTCCTCTGTCATTGTTTGATCTTGAGCCAACCGCTTAGCTTTTCTAACCGATCTGTGACCTTGGAATAACAATAGAATTGAAATGGTGACCTAATTAAAATGAAAACTTCTGCACAACAAAGGAAACTATAAGCAAGGTGAAAAGACAGCCTACGGAATGGGAGAAAATAATAGCAAATGAAGCAACTGACAAACAACTAATTTCAAAAATATACAAGCAACTCCTACAGCTCAATTCCAGAAAAATAAACGACCCAATAAAAAAATGGGCCAAAGAACTAAATAGACATTTCTCCAAAGAAGACATACAGATGGCTAACAAACACATGAAAAGATGCTCAACATCACTCATCATCAGAGAAATGCAAATCAAAACCACAATGAGGTACGATTTCACGCCAGTCAGTAGTCAAAAGACTACAAGCAATAAATGCTGGAGAGGATGTGGAGAAAAGGAAACACTCTTACACTGTTGGTGGGAATGCAAACTAGTACAGCCACTATGGAGAACAGTGTGGAGATTCCTTAAAAAACTGGAAATAGAACTGCCTTATGACCCAGCAATCCCACTGCTGGGCATACTAACCAAGGAAACAAGAATTGAAAGAGACACGTGTACCCCAATGTTCATCGCAGCACTGTTTATAATAGCCAGGACATGGAAGCAACCTAGATGCCCATCAGCAGACGAATGGATAAGAAAGCTGTGGTACATATACACAATGAACTATTACTCAGCCATTAAAAAGAATACATTTGAATCAGTTCTAATGAGGTGGATGAAACTGGAGCCTATTATACAGAGTGAAGTAAGTCAGAAAGAAAAACACCAATACAGTATACTAATGCATATATATGGAATTTAGAAAGATGGTAATGATAACCCTGTATGCGAGACAGCAAAAGAGACACAGATGTATAGAACAGTCTTTTGGACTCTGTGGGAGAGGGAGAGGGTGGGATGATTTGGGAGAATGGCATTGAAACATGTATAATACCATATACGAAATGAATCGCCAGTCCAGGTTCGATGCAGGATACAGGAAGCTTGGGGCTGGTGCACTGGGATGACCCAGAGGAATGGTATGGGGAGGAGGTGGGAGGGGGGTTCAGGAGGGGGAACATGTGTACACCCGTGTGGATTCATGTTCATGTATGGCAAAACCAATACAATATTTTAAAGTTATCAGCCTCCAATTAAAATAAATAAATTTAAATTAAAAAAAAAAGGAAATGGTGAGTGTGGAGTGGCAGACAAGGCCTCAGTGAAAGTTAGCTGCTGTTCTATGGCTGGTCAGTGTCTGAGATCCTTGAACTCATGTCTCCTGATTCCTAGTCCAGTGTGCACTTCACCAGAAGCTCTGTAGGAAAGTGGCTGCTCTTTTTCTCTTTTAAGATTTTAAAAAACATGGACCTTTTAAAAGTCTTTATTGAATTTGTCACAATATTGCTTCTGTTTTGATTTTTTTGGCCCTGAGGAACGTTGGATCTTAGCTTCCTGACCAGGCATAGAATCCACATCCCCTACATTGGAAGGCCAAGTCCCAACCACTGGACCACTGGGGAAGTCCCCGTGGCTGTTCTTTACTGTTCAAATATTTCAAGATTTCTTGGAAGGAAGGTATCTCCTAAGAGGTAAGAATCATTTGGTATTAATAAAGGAATGCCTCTGAAAAGGATAGATTTTTCCATCCTAAAAGTTGTTCTGTTTTCTGGTTGTTGTAACGCTTTAAGCATTGATGGATGAATTAATATGTCTGAGGTTTGATTAAAAACATTGTAGGGCTAGAGGAAGTAGGTGGGGAGCGTAGATGAAACTAATTGGTTGTAAGTTAAAAACCGTTGAAGCTAGATGATGTGTACATGGAGGTTTATGTACTATTTTGCCTACTTTTAGATATGTTTAACATTTTCCATAATAAAAGGTAAATATATATACATATACACACACATATATAGTGGCAGAATAAAGATGGCTACAAATTCTCTGATACTCCCTCTTTTTGAGCGGTGGGGTCTATGTCTCTTCCCCTTAAGCTGGTGGCTGTTTTGATCAACAGAATACAGTAGAAGGGACCCTCCCTGTTAGTTTACTGACTGTGGCTTTAAGACTGGCAGCTTCTAGCCACTGTCTCTTGGGACACAAGCCTGGCTCCTGGAATTGCCATGTACGAAGTCTGACTTTCCTGCTGAGAGACCACAAGGAGCGGTCTTGAGACCACATGGAGAGGGGAAGGGGCTCAGCTTTCCAACTGGTGCCACTGAGGAGCCCAGCTCCTTGGGAATGAAGCTATCTTTGTCTCCACCAGCCCAGCCCTGGGACCAACTGGATACCGCTGAGTGACTTAGTTCTTGCCCCTCATAAAATGCACCTTTTTGCATTCTCATAAAGCAGGAGAATTGCCCAGTCAAACATGCTCAGTCAAAAGTCCTGCCTCACAGAGAGTGAGCGTAGTGGGATGACTGATGTTTTAAGCACCAAAATTTATGGTTGTTTGTTACACAGCTGTAGAGGGATAACATACACATGAACATATCTACTTTTTTATATTATTATTTTTTATTCAAGTATAGCTGATTTGTTGTTGTTGTTGAGCTACTAACTCGTGTCTGACTCTTTATGACCCTATGGACTGTAGCCCACCAGGCTCCTCTATCCATAGGATTTTCCAGGCAAGAATACTGGAGCAGGTTGCCAGTACCTTCTCCAGGGGATCTTCCCAACCCAGGAATCGAACCCACATTTCCTGCATTGGCAGGGAGATTCTTCACCACTGAGCCACCAAGGAAGCCTCAATATCGTTCTATTTATTGCTATGCAGCAAAGTGATTCAGTTATTCTTTTTTTAATGTTCTTTTCTCAGACATACTTACTTTAAAAACTAAGTGCGAGACATTTAAACATCTGGCTACCTAAAATGTTGCATCACGATCAAACTAAGGTATAAAATTATAAAGAGCTTGGTTCTCAGAGTGACAAATTTATTTAAGTATTTGAAATTCAGGACAGTATTATAAAAGCAGACTGGGTCTTTTCAGTAAGTAAATTGTAATGAAAGGTTGTGAAAGACTTTCAGAGTCTGAGAAGTTCTACTAGTCTTCATTTGGTACCAGTTTTGCTGACAAAAGAACAAAAAACTTTCAAAAGTTCTTAGGAAAAAAGAACACAAACAGCTTACAGATGGATGCAGCCATATCTCAATTAAATGTGACTTAGTGGTCACTTTTCATAGTTTCCAGTGTCATCCTTTCGTTTGGTAATATGCATGTTTCACCAAGTAGATAAATTAATCATAGTCTTTTGAGCATCCATTGATTTTTAAATCCAGTTTATTCATCATCTGCTTGTGCAAATTGCACTTAGGTTGACTTAAGTGGTAATTTCAATTGACGGAGACAGCTCCAATTCATTTAGAATCATACGTGACACAGAAACAACAAAACCAAAAAAGACAGAACTTCCTGTGTCCCGATGCTTTCTATAGAACCTTTTCCAGCTCTTGGATTGGGCAGATCAAACCCCAGCCCTTCAGGGAGACCCCTCTCGCTTACCCTATCGCAGAACAGCGTCCCAGGTTACTAACTGACCCCTGGCTCTCTTTTACTTTGTGGTCACTCTGAGGGCATTATATGTCTTTCTCCGTCATGTACAAGACCCTTTGGACCTAAAACATTGAGTGGCATCTAGTAGATATGTAATAAATATTTGTTTAAGTGAATGTTTTTATCCCAACTGATTTATGGTGAGAAACCACCCAAATGTATCGACATATGGGAACAATTACATAAGTTACATTGGGGTTGGCCAAAAAGTTCGTTCAGGTTTTTACTGTAAGCTGTTAAACCGGAACAAAGTTTTTGGCCAACCCAATAGTATAGCCATGTGTTAGAATAATGTGCGAATTATGATGTGGTGCTAAGTTCCGAAGCAGTACACCGTGGGAGGACTTCAAAATTATGCCAGGTCTGCAGGAGGAGACCACTGGCCTCCTGACATGCAGTTTCTCTTCTCTGGGAAGAATGATTAATAGTCATTAGCTTGCTCTGAAAGCAGGCAGTTAGGCACCTGCTGCCTGAGGGAAGGACAAAGTATTTTCTGTGGCTGAGCCAAATTCTCTGTCGGGTGCTTCTTCGTGCAAATCATTCTCAGGAGGAAGTGCTCTTGTTTGCATGAGGAGCCCAAGACCTTCTGAGGGGAAGTGACCGTCCCTGAAACTCAAAGTTAAACGAGTCTGTTGGGTCAGGCTGGAAGGGCCCTAAGGCTTGCAGTTGGCATAGGCAGAGGGTCTTTTGAGAAAATTACCTTGAGGGTAGAAAGAGATAGGACGGGTAGCCTATTGTGTCCTGAGCTGGCATGTGTCAGTGACCATTCTAGGCCCATGAATGTGAAAGTAAGGGAGTGTGCCAGGGCACAGGGTCTTGGAGGCAGGCCCATGCCAAGGATGTGGTTCTGAGAATGCTGACCTCACCAAATGGTCCATCTAGTGGCCAACTTCTCAGCCATGCCTGACACTGCAAGGTGGTTAAATACAGGCTGTAGTCTCTGGGACCCTAGGGAGATTCACTCTTACTATCTCCCCTGGGCCCTGGATGACATCAGACTCACCCCCACCTGACCCCAGTAAGCAGGAAGACACCCCTGGAGTGACAAGTGTGCAAGGAAGCCAGACTGGACTTCCTGTGAACCTTGGTAAGAAATTCAAGTACTTCTCTTTGGGAAACCAGGGGATGGAGGGATTGTGTTCCATCTATGAAGTCAGATATCTTCATTACAGGTTCTACTGGGTTAAAGGGTAGACCCCCCTCCCAACATTCGTGTCCACCTGAGACTGTGACTTTAAAGTCAGAATGGGACTTTATTTGGAAATAGGGTATTTGCAAAAGTAATTAGTTAGGATGAGGTCATATTGGACTATGTTGGAGCCTAAATCCAGTGACTGGTGTTCTTATAAGAAGGCCATGTGAACATACAAAGAAGCAGACATGCAAGGAAGAAGGCCATGTGAAGACAGAGGCAGGGTCTGGTACTTTGTTCCAACAATCCTAGGAAATTAATACACATGTATTTATAGAATGATCTTAATTTTGAAAAGAATGATAGATAAGTACCTGTATGTGTATTCACAGGGGAAGGCATACAAAAAAAGTGGGATCTTACACAAAGAACCTGTAGCAAAATGTTAGCTGTGGTTATTTTTAGTGGTATGAAAATGATCAACTTTTATTTCCTTCTTTTTTCTCCTTCAATTTTTCTATAACCAGCAGTTATTGCTTTAATAATCAGAACTAAATTAACTGCTCCTCTAATGGATGCTTCTGGCACATTAACACCCAAATCTGTAAATCGGATTGCTTTAAATCCCACTTTTAAAAGTACTTAGAGGGACTTCCCTGGTTGTTCAGTGGCTAAGGCTCTGTGCTCCCAATGCAGGAACCTGGGGGTCACTCTCTGGTCAGGGGACTAGATCCTACATGCCACAACAAAGATTGAAGACCCACATGCCAAGACCTGGTGCACCCAAATAAGTAAATAAATAAATATTAAAAATAAAAAGTACTTATACTGGCTTAATCAGTATTGCCCTCCAAATGTATTTGTCTTTCTAAACACAGCTATGGTTTGCTTTTGTTTAGCTTTTTATTTCTTTGTTTTATTTTCTGTCAAAAGATAATCCTCTTCAAGTTACAAAACTCCACAGGCCTGTGAAGTTTATTTCTCAATTCTTCCTTCTAACCATGTTGATGTTTAAAATTAGCTGGTGTTTCTAGTCTTGTAAGGAATAAATGAAAGAACCTCAATAATGATAATGATCAGCCTTACTCTGTGCTGGGCATTATTCTGTATGTTTACACATTGACCTGGGCTAGAACCCTCTTCATCTCCAAAATGTCCAGTGTGGATAATCAATGATGCGATTACCCTATGAAGTCCTATTGTGTGTGCGGGTGTATGTGTGGGCGCGCGAGCACTCAGTCGCTTGTTGTGTCTGACTCTTTGCAACCCTATGGATTGTAGCCCGTCAGGCTCCTCTGTCCATGGGATTCTCCAGGCACGAATATGGGAGTGGATTGCCATGCTCTCCTCCTAGGGGATCATCCCAAACCAGGGATCGACCCTGAGTCTCTTGCCTTTCAGGCAGTTTCTTTACCACTGAACCACCAGGGAAGCCCCATGAAGTCCTATTACTATCCCCCATTTTACAAATGAGGAAACCAAGGCACAGAGCAATTCAAGAATCTGCCCAAGTTCACACAAGGAAGTGAGGGACAGAGCTGAGATCTGAACCCAAACTCCAGAATCCATGCTCTTCTAAATACTAAACAATACATTTGCACTACATCTGGTAGAAGAATATGGAAGAGTACAGACACTATAAGTGAAGTACAACTTTTTGCTAAATAATTAGGTGCTTTAGATGTTATTTTTTTAGAATTTGTCTTGATGTGGACCATTCTTTTTTTTTTAAGTCTTTATTGAATTTGTTACAATATTGCTTCTGTTTCATGTTTTGGTTTTTTGGCCATGAGGCATGTGGGATTTTACCTCCCTAACCAGGGATCAGACCTGCACCCCTGCATTGGAAGACGAAGTCTTAAACCCTGAACTGCCAGGAAAGTACCTTTTAGGTGTTATTTAAAATCTGTTTTATATCCTACAAATAAGCGCGATCCAGAGTAAAACAGATGTAATATGTTCCCTTAAAGTCCTGGAAAAATGAGTCTGAAATTGTTTTTACATAAGAGCACAGCCGTTAGGCAAGGACATGGTTAGAAAATCAAAAGGCTGCAGAGACCAGCTGACCCCAGGGCACCGGGCAAAGGATCCCTGACTTAAAACTTTTCAAGGCCTCTGTGCCCTCAGGGTCAAGTTTAACAGTCCTTTCCCAGACTCCAAGACTGTTCACCTTTCCAGTCTTACAGGTTTTCTTTCTGCTTCTGGGACATTCTTTTCTGCTACTTCCAAGTTTTTCTCTACACAAGCTCTTCCCTCTGCCTGAAGAGCCCTCCCTTCTTCGCCATGTTTGCCAAGAAAGTTCAAGGTTAAACTCCACTTTTCAGAGAGGTATTTCTTGACCCTGGTCCCCACCCCTCCACTCCACTCTACCACCCCTGCTCTGGACCCTCTGTGAGTTTTGGTCCCTCAGTTACACACACCAAGGGCTTGCTTTGCTCATGTTCGTAACACTCATGGCTCCAGTCCAACCTCTGTCTTCTCCATTCTGCTGGAGGGCCCTTATTCAGCTTGCTTAATGCCACATCCCCAGCATCAACACACAAGGAGTCATCTGGAAATATTTGTAAACTGAATTCCTGACAATCACACAGACTAAAAGAAACAGAAGACTCCCCTCCACACACACATTAAGCTTTGGGCTTGAAAAGTTTACCACTAACGAAAGCAATCGACAAGCCATCATGAGTGCGTGTGTGCTAAGTTGCTTCAGTTGTGTCCGACTTTTTGTGACCCTATGGACTATAGCCCTCCAGGCTCCTCTGTCCATGGGATTCTCTAGGCAAGATTATTGGAGTAGGTTGCCATGCCCTACTCAGGGGGATCTTCCTGACCCAAGGATCCATCCAGTGTCTCTTATGTTTCCTGCACTGGCGTGTGTGTTAGTTGCTCAGTCGTATCCTACCCTTTGCGACCCCATGGACTGCAGCCCTCCAAGGCTTCTCTGTCCATGGGATTTTCCAGGTTTTTTACCACTAGCACCACCTGGGAAGCTCACATCAATCATAAGACTGCAAAATTAACAGAATGGGGTTAAGGCCATGGCTGAGGTTGTCCTATTTATTTACCCCTAAAGCTGATGGTTAAATTCATCAAATAGGATTTTGAGAAGATGTCTTGCCTGTATTAAATTAACTATTCTATATTCTAAATTGCACATAAGAATTTACATTTCTCAGATCTTATCTTGTACTGAAAGATCCAGCTTCCATCTGATACTAAGATATGCTCCACATTAGGAAGATAAATAAGCAGACCTGGAACTAACAAATGATTAGATGTCATAAGGGGCTAATTTTTTTTTCCTGCTGGAGAAATCAGTCATGACATATATAAATATCAACTATAGGTATTTATAGCAGGAAACCGAAAGTGTTAGTCACTCAGTTCAGTTTAGTTCAATTCAGTCGCTCAGTCATGTCCGACTCTTTGCGACCCCATGAACTGCAGCACGCCAGGCCTCCCTGTCCATCACCAACTCCCGGAGTCCATCCAAACCCATGTCCATTGAGTCAGCGATGCCATCCAACCATCTCATCCTCTGCTGTCCCCTTCTCCTCCTGCCCTCGATCTTCCCCAGCATCAGGGTCTTTTCAAATGAGTCAGTCCTTTGCATCAGGTGACCAAAGTATTGGAGTTTCAGCTTCAACATCAGTCCTTCCAGTGAACACCCAGGACTGATCTCGTTTAGGATGGACTGGTTGGATCTCCTTGCAGTCCAAGGGACTCTAAAGAGTCTTCTCCAACACCACAGTTCAAAAGCATCAATTCTTCTGAGCTCAGCTTTCTTTATAGTCCAACTTTCACATCCATACGTGACCACAGGAAAAACCATAGCCTTGACTAGACAGATCTTTGTTGGCAAAGTAATGTCTCTGCTTTTTAATATGCTGTCTAGGTTGATCATGACTTTCCTTCCAAGGAGTAAGCGTCTTTTAATTTCATGGCTGCAATCACCATTTGCACTGTTTTGGAGCCCCCAAAAATAAAGTCAGCCACTATTTCCACGGTTTCCCCATCTATTTGCCATGAAGTGATGGGACCATTTGCCATGGTCTTAGTTTTCTGAATGTTGAGCTTTAAGCCAACTTTTTCACTCTCCTCTTTCACTTTCATCAAGAGGCTCTTGAGTTCTTCTTCACTTTCTGCCATAAGGATGGTGTCATCTGCATATCTGACGTTATTGATATGTCTGCCGGCAATCTTGATTCCAGCTCGTGCTTCATCCAGCCCAGTGTTTCTCATGATGTACTCTGCATAGAAGTTAAATAAGCAGAGTGACAATATACAGTCTTGATGTACTCCTATTCCTATTTGGAACCAATCTGTTGTTCCATGTCCAGTTCTAACTGTTGCTTCCTGACGCTCAGTCATATCCAACTCTTTGCAATCCCATGGACTATAGCCCACCAGGCTCCTCTGTCCGTGAAATTCTCCAGGCAAGAATACTGGAGTGGGTAGTCATTCCTTTCTCCAGGAGATCCTCTTGATCCAGGCAGAGATCGAACCCAGGTCTTCTGCATTGCAGGCAGATTCATTACCATCTGAGTCACCAGGGAGAGGTAACCAAAAAGGAAGACAACTGATTTTTTATGATAGTTATGAATTATTTTGTTAGTTTATATAACTCAGAGATCAGCTGCCTGGGTACACCCCAGATATTCCAGAATTGTGGGAGGTACTCTGTTAGATAATATTTAAATAAAAATTTTCAACTACATAGGGTATCAGATGGTGATGAGTTGCCAAATTCTATGGAGGAAGTTAAGTAGGAGAGAGGACTAGGGAGTGAGGGGACAGAGCAGTATTAAGCATCCTGGATAAAGCCTCCCCAAGAAGGTGGCTTTTGAGAAAAGACTTGAAGTTGGTGCGGGAAGGGTGGAGGTAGGACAGAGAGGGTGCAACCTTTCCAGCAAGTTCAAAGGCCCCCATGTCTGGTGAATTCAGGAACCCAGAGGCTTATCTGCTTGGAGCAGAGCCAGCAAAGTGGAGAGAAGCAGAAGGTGGAGACTGAGCAGCTTGGGGTAGGAAATAAATGGTATGTAAGGTCTTGGCTTTTAACCTGATGAAGTGGGAAGACACTGGAGGGTGTGGCAAGAGGTGTCATATAATCTGACAGCTTGTTGAGTAGAGATTGAAGGGTCAAGTGTGAAAACTCAGTGAATAATCTGGAGGCTTCTAAAGAAAAGCAGACCAGAGAAAATGGTGACCTGGATCAGGGAGCTGGTAGTGGGTGATGAAAAGAGGTCAGCTTATAAATATATTTTGAAGATGGAACCACTTGTCTGATTACTTCCTTTTCAGTGTTGATACAACAGCCACATTTTCTTCCAGAAAACTTATGCCAATTAGTACTTCCTATGGGCAATTTATAACTTCAGATATGCAGATGACACCATCCTTATGGCAAAAAGTGAAGAAGAACTCAAGAGCCTCTTGATGAAAGTGAAAGAGGAGAGTGAAAAGGTTGGCTTAAAGCTCAACATTCAGAAAACTAAGATCGTGGCAAATGGTCCCATCACTTCATGGCAAATAGATGGGGAAACCGTGGAAACAGTGTCAGAGTTTATTTTTCTGGGCTCCAAAATCACTGCAGATGGTGATTGCAGCCATGAAATTAAAAGACTCTTACTCCTTGGAAGGAAAGTTATGATCAACCTAGACAGCATATTAAAAAGCAGAGACATTACTTTGCCAACAAAGATCCATCTAGTCAAGGCTATGGTTTTTCCAGTGGTCATGTATGGATGTGAAAGTTGGACTATAAAGAAAGCTGAGCTCAGAAGAATTGATGCTTTTGAACTGTGGTGTTGGAGAAGACTCTTTAGAGTCCCTTGGACTGCAAGGAGATCCAACCAGTCCATCCTAAACGAGATCAGTCCTGGGTGTTCACTGGAAGGACTGATGTTGAAGCTGAAACTCCAATACTTTGGTCACCTGATGCAAAGGACTGACTCATTTGAAAAGACCCTGATGCTGGGGAAGATCGAGGGCAGGAGGAGAAGGGGACAGCAGAGGATGAGATGGTTGGATGGCATCGCTGACTCAATGGACATGGGTTTGGGTAAACTCTGGGAGTTGGTGATGAACAGGGAGGCCTGGCATGCTGCGGTTCATGGGGTCACAAAGAATCGGACACGACTGAGCAACTGAACTGAACTGAGCTGAACTGATGGGCAATTTAACGGGATTCCTTCGTAGCTCAGTTGGTGAAGAATCTACCGACCATACAGGAAACTCAGGTTTGATTCCTGGGTCAGGAGATACCCGACATTCTTGCCAGGGAAACCCCATGGACAGAGGAACTGGCGAGCTTTAGTCTACGGGATCACAAGAGTTGGACACGGCTTAGCAACTAAACCACTTTCTCTATACCTTCACCAACAGTGAATTAATGTATTGCTTAAAATTTTAGAAGTGAAAGTTAATTCACATTATTTCTTTTTGGAGGGAGTCAGTTATTTCATGAAATGACCAAACTACAAGAAATGCCTTGGAGTTGAGGACCCCTCCCTTAGTAGGCAAGAACTGTGAGCTGTATACCATCAGCCTATTGGGATGACTAAACTGCTGAGCTGACCTGTGTTGCGTGCAGACCCATCTCTGCTCTCGCAAACCACATTAGAAAAGTGACAAGGTCAAATCGCACAACCATAAGTGGCTTACCATCTGGACGTTCTACTTTGCCCTCCCACAATGAAAGGACTCTAGCTTCTTGTTGATTTGCTGTTGCTGTTGACACTGAAGAATAGTTCTTTGTTTTACTTAGGATGAAATGATTCAAAGCACTTTTCTAAGGCTCAGTCTTTAAAGACTTGTTGAATTTCCCACATGACAGTCCAACCTGGTGACCAGCAGAGCCTGCGCCTAGCAACTGTCCTTCAGCCCTTGATTTCTGGGTTTGCACTCATCCACTCTGGGGTGCGCACATTGCCATTTCATTTCTCACTTTGTTCTGCTGCGATAATTGCACGTTTGGGAAAAGGCAGCTAAAATATCACCGAGAAAATAAGAGAAGAAAAAGGTGACTTGTTGGAGTGCTTCCGTTAATTTAAGTCTTTATTCTGGTTTGCTTTCTGTCTGGCTTCCTATTTTAGGTATTTACTCCTCAGGGCTGGAGTAATTGCATTTCTGGGCTTTCTTCTTCAGAGTTGGCTTAGTAAGATTTTTCCAACACCTCAAAGGTTTTGTTTTGTTCCAATATATTCGGTTCCTTTGGACTGTTTGTCCTGAATGTCTTTCATCACTTCTCTGTCCCCTCCACCCCTTTGCAGATTTTCTATTGTTCGCACACTGGTTTCTTCTTGCACCTGGAATTGTTTGCTGAGACATCTCCATCTGCAAGCAAACTGAAAAGAGGTTGTTTCAGTAGGAGTGTCGCTGCTCTTTCTCAGTGTGTGCTTGCATTTCTGTGACAGTTTGGGCGATGAACTAATTTCCCAGTGTTTGGCAGTACACCAGGATTGTTGATGCATCCATCACACCCCTCCCCGCCCCCTCCAAACACACACACACCAGGAGAAAGGGTTCTGATTAAATCTCCCTCAAAGTCCCTCCCATTTGTCACTCACTTCCGCCTGGCTCTCCTGCTGCCCTTTGGTGGGAATTTTGGTTTTACATGAGAAAGAATTATTTTCTAGGTTAGATTTTTCCAAGGTAGCAATTTAACTGTGGTGGTTATCCTTTTTAAGAAGGGATGTCTTATTTTGGAACTGAGAAAGAAGCAGGGGGAATTCCACGAAAAATAACAGTGAAAGAAGAGAAGGTTGAAAATACACTGCCACCTAAATTTCCATTTAAACTGAGAAATAGTTTGCAGGATACCATCAAAACGCAAGGCCTCCTTAGACGTGGGAGTCTGATCACCAATTAGTCTTCCTCGTTGCTTGGTTGGAGTTTATCTTTGAACGCCGGGTTCTATGGAAGCAGTTGTCAAGGAAACCTGGACTGCAAGGCACTTCCTGAGTTCTTTCCATGGGTCCCGCCTCTGAGAGCTCGGGTGTGCCGTGGGGGCTTCTGTCTGCAGCTTATTATAGTTTTATCTCGATTAATACGAACAATCACTTGGTGACTCAGGACAATTTCTTTTTGCATCTCTTGATGAGGCATTGAAAACAATGAAACTGTCATTCTGTTCACCAGCTGGATTTTAACGGATGTTCCACCCAACAGTTAGTCACTAAGACTGTGTACAACACACCATCCTCGAAGACCTTCATATGTGGATTTAGGATGGTGTCCTAATAAAAAGATGAGTCATGAAGACTACCCAGATTTTTAATTCTGTGAAGATGAAAATTGTGATCTAAACATTATTCATAGTCTCCATTTCCCTACTGATAGGGATATAAGACTCATGGATTAAGAGAATCTTCATCTGTTCAGTGTGATGCTTGAAATGTTTCTTTCAGCACAGCTTTTAGATTTTCCTTGCTTAAGCCCTTGTGCCGTAATGTGAGGGTTTTTAAATAGATAATTTTTTGTTTGTTTGGTTTAGGGAAAATCCATAATACTCTATTATTTGGCTCTATTCAGAACTTAGCTATTCCCTAAAGTCATCTTCTAAATGAAATGAGGAACTTGGAAAAATGATTTTGTTTCCAATATAGTAAGAAATCAGCAGATCATCTTTCCTAGCTGAGTCCATTGGGCTGCTATCATAAAATAACTTACAAACAACAGGAATTTATTTCTTATATTTCTGGAGGCTAGAGGTCTGAGATCAGGCTACCCACAGGGTTGGGTGATGAGCTATCTCCCTGTGTCTTCACATGTGGAAGGGACAAAGGAACCCATTCAAGAGGGCTCCACTCTCATGACTTAAGCACCTTCTAAAGGCCTCATCTCTTAATACTATATTAGTATTATAGTAATATAGTATACTATATGTGCTCAGTTGCTCAGTCATGTCTGACTCCTTGCAACCCCATGGACTCAGCCCTCTAGGATCCTCAACCTGGAGGAGCCCCAGCCCTCCAGGCTCCTCTGTCCATGGGATTTTTCAGGCAACAATACTGGACTGCTTGCCATTTTCTCCTCCAGGGCATCTTCCCAACTCAGGGATCAAACCCACGCTTCCTGAATTGCAGGCAAATTATCATCTGAGCCACCCGGGAAGCCCCATATAATATATATATATATATATATATATATATACTATATATATTAGAATACATATACTATATGTAATATAGTATACTATGTGTGTGTATATAGTAGTATAGTATACTATAATATGAGCTTCTCTGAGGCTCAGAGGTAGAGAATCTGCCTTCCAATGTAGGAGATGTCGGTTTGATCCCTGATTCGGAAAGATCCCTTGAAGAAGGAAATGGCAACCCACTTCAGTATTTTTGCCTGCGTAATCCATAGGGTTGCAAAGAGTCAGACATGTCTTGGTGACTAAAAAGAACCCAAATATTATAAATAGTCATATAGTATATCATCTTTGGGGGTCAAGATTTCAAAATATGAATTTTGGAGGTGGAGCAGAAATATTCAGACCATAGCACTAGCTCAGCAGCTTTGTACTGTTCATAACACCTGTGATCTAGTAAGTTCGGGTCAAAATTAGATGGCTAATGTTCATTCATTCCCTCATTCATTCATTCATCTAGCCATCCAACATTTACTTTGAGGAAGCCTCTGTAACTAACAGTGTAACTTCAGTGAAAGGCCATGTGGTATAGCAGATTGATGACTCATCTGAGCTAAGGCTGTGTGTAGATGTACTACAGCCAGGTCTCATATACAGTAATAAGGGGCCTGGGTTTTTTTCTTGTAGCAAATGAAAGCCATTGCAAGATTGCAATCAGAGGGATAATGAGTGGCTGACGGCAACATGGAGGATAAATCAGGGTGGAAGAGTGGCGGCAGGTGAGAGTCGAGGAGTGTGTTGAGTGGCCCAGGCAAGCCTGATCTGATTTTGGGACACCCGGGGTGCAGATGGGAGAAAACGAGCTCTAGAGGTGTTTATGAGGAAGAATTGTAAAGAGCTGATCGATTATCCCAGAGGCACTAGGTGGGGTGACTTTGACTCCCAAACAGGAGAGGACGGATGTCAGAGGAAGGAAGATAAAATTGTGGGTTTGGGAGGTGCTGAGTGCGGGCTGCCTGAAGGGAAGCTCGAGAAAGCTCTGCAAAAGCTGAGCCGGGAGTTCAGGACACCTGAAGTACATCCTACTGCCAACAAAACATCCTCACTTTTGTTTTTGGGTCTCTTTGTTATTCTCACTTTCCCAAGCCCACTGTGACAATCTGTTAACAGCTCTTTTCCTGGCCTCAGCTCTGGTCTCTGCTCCATGAAATTCTCTCTTCATCCTGCCCCCAGAGGGATCCAAATGAAATGCTAATCCACCATTTCCTGATTAATTCCTTAAATGACATTTTCATGTCATTTCCTGATTAACGCTTTTCAGTGGCTCACTCCTCCCCACTGTGGGATGAAGCTTGAGCTCTTGGGCATAGCTCTCAAGCCCTCTCTGTGTGGCCCTTGCTGACATGATAAAGGATGTCCAACCTCACACATTTTGCTTCAGCCCTACCAGCCCCTGGCAGTTCCCTGACCTCTCCCTGTGCCGTTTTATGCTCCTGCTATCATCTTTTGCTGGTAGGGTTGAAGAAGCGGGAGCAAATGGACTAATGAATGAGGCAAGAACCTGGAAGACATAGAAAACAAGTGATCAGAGACACAGGAAGACAGGCAGGAGAGCTCTGCTGGGATTTCAGGAGAGGTGTAGAAATTGTAGGGGATGTAGATGAAAGCGGGGGCGACCCAAGGGACCGGAAGTTGAGTGCAGGGGACTTACTGGATCTGGGCTGCTTCTGCCAAACACAGGGTCCCTCTAGCGGGCAATCTTGGCTCCGGGACTTTCCAGTGACCTGATGGAGATTTTCTCAGGACTGTGCTGCAGTCAGGACCTGCCTTCCCTGCCTCCTTTCACAGGCGTCACACCGCACCGTGGCTCAAAACCTCTCCTTGATGACTCCCACTCCTTTTATCTTTACAGGCATTCCCCTCAGTAAATCTCTGGTACATCTAACTCCATCTTTGTGTCTGGCTCGTCAAGGGTCCAGAATGATGTAACAGTTTGTAAGTTACACAAATGCAGGGGCAGGGGATAAAAGGATCAAGGGAGGGACCTCGCTGGTGGTCCACTGGTTAAGGCTTCACCTTCCAATGCAGGGGGTGCTGATTGCCAGCTAAGATCTCACATGCTTTGTGGCCAAAAATTCAATACATAAAACAGAAGCAATAGTATAACAAATTCAATGAAGACTTTAAAAATGGTCCACATGAAAAAAAAATCTTAAAATAAATGGACCAAGGGACTTGATTTGATGTGGTGGAAGAATAGATGTGAGAGCATGGGGGTTGCCAGGGTAGATGGTAAGTATCAGAGAGGAGGGTGTGTGTGTATGTGCTCTCCATCTCTAAGTCATGTCCAACTCTTTTTGACCCCATGGATGGTACCCCACAAGGCTCCTCTGTCCATAGGATTTCCCAGGCAAGAATAAGTGAATGGGTTGCCATTTCCTCCTCCAGGGGATCTTCCTGAACCAGGGACTGAACCCCCATCTCCTGGGTCTCCGGCATTGGCAGGCAGACTCTTTACCATGGAACCATGTGGGAAGCCCAGAGAGGAGGATATGAAAACTTAGTTGATCAGGAGGTGAGGCGTAACAAAGTACCAAGAATGGTCATGAAGAATAGGGTGGGTGAAGCAGAGTAGAAGCGAAGGTCAATGATATTGGACAAAAACTATAAGGCAAGAATATTAGTTTTCACTGATTTCACTCCGAACAGCTAAAAGACCGCCCTTCTCAGCTTTCTCTGCAGTTGGCACAGCAAAAAATATATGTAAGTAGAAGTCCTCAGAAGGGAGGGGGACCTGTGAAAAATTGAAGTGAGCAGCCATCCGGAAGGTGCGCCCATTTGCCGTTTTGTTTCTCTCTTTTCTTCTTTTAGCCTTTAGGTCAGTTTGAACCTTGAAGCCACTTGAAGGATAGAAACCAAGGCTAAGAACAGAAAGACTGAGTCCCCAGTAACATGGATTCACCCTTCTCACCCTATTCCACCTAATTTCTAGACTTGTTTTATATGAACGAACTCCATATTATTTAAGCCACTTACTTGGGGATTTTAGGTACAGCTAAACTTATGCTTCCCAGATGGTGCTAGTGGTAAAGAACTTGCTTACCAATGCAGGAGACATAAAAGACTCAGGTTCGATCCCTGGGTTGGGAAGATTCCCTGAAGAAGGGCATGGCAACCCACTCCAGTATTCTTGCCTGGAGAAACCCACTCCAGTATTCTTGACTGGAGCCTAGCAGCCTTCAGTCCATGGGGTTGCAAAGAGTTGTACATGACTGAAGTGACTTAGCATGCACACAAACTTATACAGAGATGCTGTTAACACAGACATAACAATAGGAACTTCTGCTGAACATGGTGTAGGAGAGAAAGAAAGTACGTAAACAAGATGGCAAAGCACTTTGTGTATAAGGGGCGTGACTTGGAGGTCACAGACGAGAGGAGCAAGAGGGCGGTGGCAGTTACGAGAATGTGTGAATGTTGGGGGAATCAAGCGAGCAGAGTTTTCGTACGAGAGTGGAGAAGTAATGGGTTGGAAACATCAGTGGAAGGCAGCTGGTGGGAGAATGTTTATGTCCCCTGCCTGGCCCCAGTGATTGTGGGGTGAAGCAGAGGAATAGCTTCTAGGCTAGAAGGCTGAAGTGGAAGAGTTTGTTTCCAGTGGGAGTTTTGGAAAATAATTGAAATGGACAGGGGAGCTCTATCAAGTGAAGGGAAGAGTCAGAGGAAATAAATCAGAAAATGAGATTGAGGTAAAGAGAGAGGAGAGGATGGGGGGAAGCATGGAGGGCAAAGTGTCCGAGGATTAGAAAAAATAGAAGCACAGAGAGAAAGGCTTGCAGTGTTTCAGCCACTGATCGAGGCTTAGTGGTTGAGGGCAGCACGGCCCCATGAGCTAGAACTGGAGCCTGAAAAGGTTCTGCATTTTTGCTGCTATTCAGGGACACATTTGTGCATGGTAGCAAGGATGAGTCTAGTCACAAATGTTGATTCTGACTCCAGTATCATATAGGTGGCTTGCTGCGTGCTAAGTTGCTTCGATCATGTCTGACTCTTCGTGACCCCATGGACTGTAGCCTGCCAGCCTCCTCTGTCCATGGGATGCTCCAGGCAAGAATACTGGAGTGGGTTGCCATGCCCTCCTCCAGGGGATCTTCCCGACCCAGAGATGGAACCCACGTCTCTGATGTCTCCTGCGTTGGCAGGAAGGTTCTTTACCACTAGCACCACCTGGTAAGCCCATACATGTGGAATCTCAATCCAAAAATGGAATCAAGATTCTCGGTGAAGCCAGGATTGGAAAGTCGCCTGAAGTTGAGGTATCTGAGAATTAGGGTTTTTACCAGGCTCTTTGGAGAGAGGTACAGTTTCTCCCTTACTTGCTGTTTCCTTAGGCACCCCTGTAGTCAAAAGAAAATCAAGGAAAAATCACAAATCTAAGGATTTGGGGGTGGAGGCCACAAGCGGAGAACTACTTGGCTCCATGTATTACATGAAAGAACCAATGTCTGATGTGATTAGCATTTCTGAAGTTCAAGAGTATTGCAGCCATATTTCCTCTTTCCTTGTCTCTTTTCCTCTCCTAAAAATGAGGCATGAACAATAGGACTGAATTTTCTGAACCCTAAAGACAATAAAAGCTCTGAACATAAGTGTATTTTTGTTAATAAGCCAGAATTCTTGAAATTAGACCCCCCCCCCAACCCCCGCTTTACATGTAGGCTCTCTAGGACATACTCACTTTCTGGAAAAATATTTATTTATTTTTGGCTCTTCTGAGCACAGGCTTTCTTTAGTTGTGGAGAGTGGGATCTACTCTCTAGTTGCAGTCATGGGTTTCTCATGATGGTGGCTTCTCTTCCTGCAGAGCATGGGCTTTAGGTACACAGGCTTCAATAACTGCAGCACATGGGCTCACTATTTGTGGCATATTGGCTTAGTTGCCCCATGGCATGTGGGATCTTCCAGACCAGGGATCGAACTGGTGTCCTATGCATTGCAGGCAGATTTTTTTCATAAATTTATTTATTTTTTAATTAAAGGATAATTGCCTCACAGAATGTTGTTGTTTTCTGTCAAACCTCATGAATCAGCCATAGGCATATATACGTCCCCTCCCTCTGCAAAGCAGATCTTAACCGCTGGACCACCAGGGAAGCTCCCGTATTCACGTTCTATAACTAAGTTAATTCTGTTTTTAGGATTTCGTGACACTCACCCCATCTTGAGAGAATTAGGAAATATGTGGAATGTTGCAAAGATAGGGCTAGGGGTGACTAAGCCAGATATTGCTCCAAAGTGCCTTAGTCATCACAGGTCCTAACCCAAGCCATGCACAATCTCCTCTCTGCAGAGAACACCCACTTCTCAACCTCCTCTCTTTATAGCACCTATCAGGCCCAGGATGTCCGAACAGTCCAGCTCCCAAGACGTAACATGTTTGGATTCCAGGGAAAATGAATAGACTTTGGAGGTTTCTGTTTTTGGCTTTCTGTCTTCAATGACTTTGGATGCTTTCTTCCAACTGGTTACGATTGTGAATGAACGCGAATGTGAAAGTCACTCAGTCGTGTCGGACTCTGCAACCCCATGGACTATATAGTCCATGGAGTTCTCCAGGCCAGAATACTGGAGTAGGTGAAAGTGAAGCCGCTCAGTTGTGTCCGACTCTGCAACCCCAGGATTGTAGCTTACCAGGCTCCTCTGACATGATATTCTCCAGGCAAGAATACTAGAGTGGGTTGCCATATTCCTTCTCCAGGAGATCTTCCCAATCCAGGGATTGAACCTGGGTCTCCCGCATTGTAGGCAGATGCTTTACTGTCTGAGCTACCAGGGAAGTTCAGGGAAGTTCCCTTCTCCAGGGGACCTTCCGAACCCAGGTCTCCCACACTGCAGGCAGATTCTTTACCAGCTGAGACACAAGAGAAGGTTAAGATTAAATGTGCTTTTCTAAGGTTCTGTTGAGAAAAACCAGAAACCTGCATTTCCTATTCCTGTCACTGCTGGTTCCCACATTCCAGGAGATTCTCCCTGTCTCTCCACCTTCTTGTCTTGGGATGCTATTCCCAGGCCTGGAGGAGCCAGGATGGAAGCACAGCGGTGGATGATGAGGAGACGTGGTGGGGAAGCTGGGATGTGATGGAAACTGGGGCCTCACAGTGTCATTTCCCTTTGTCCACTGTCATGGGCAGGGCAGTCCTCAAAGCTCTCAGGGGCTTCTCCCCACCCCCAAGTCAGTTTGCGAACCCAGGGGAAACGCATTCAGTGAATACTAAAGGATGTCCATCCAGGGCCTGTGAGGGAAGAGGGGGTACAATCAAATAGGGTCATCTGAAGAGAGTGTTAAAACGATGGCTCAGCTGGATTCTCCAGGAAACAGATGCTAGGGTGGAGTTAGGGTGTAACTGACTTATTGGGGGTAATGTATGTGGAAGATGAAGGCGAAGGAAACAGGAATGAACAGGGAAACTCTGTGCTCTTTGATGCTGATCTGATCCCTTTGAAAGAACACAGAGGAGGAAGCAGGACTGGGCAGGGAAGCCTCAGAGCACCATTCAGATCTGACAGAGTCTTAACTGATTCAGCAGGGACGGTGAGCAAAGACTGCCAGTTAGTGGAGTCCCTCTTGTTGGGCAGAAACGGCCAGGCTTACCCACGATGCTCAGTCACTGTCTGGGGCTGTTTAGAAAGATGGAAACAACGGCAACAATTCTGATCTCGAAGTCCGAGGGCCACTGGTTAGTTGCAGCCTTGCAGCTCAATGGCTAATTCTTTTTTTTTTTTTTTTGGCTGCACTGGGTCTTAGTTGCAGCACGCGGGATCTTTGATCTTCATTTCAGAATGCAGGATCTAGTTTCCCGACCAGGGATGGAACCTGGAACCCTGGCACTGAAAGTGTGGAATCTTAGCCACTCAACCGCCAGGGAAGTCCTGGCAAATTCTTTCTTGAAAAAAGATTTGAGAGACACACCTCTATGGCTGTCATCCGGGCTACTCAAAAAAGCATGGGGCATGGGGTTGTTAAGCCACTGGAAGCAACAGTCAGAGCTAGTGAGACAGGGGCACCACTAGCCCCCTTAGCTCCAAGGACAGAGAGACTGACCATGGCCGTCAGCTCAAGGATGCAGCAAGGATGGAGGGAATTGGGGCACCAATGCCTGGACCTCACTCACCGCCCCCCATCCTGCTGGTGCTCGCATTCTCCAGTCCCAGCCAGCTCGCTGATATCACGTGTGCCCCTCAGCCTCCTCAAGAAGAGAGTGGGGTGGAGGGGCCAGGTGCACCTAGCATCCAAGGGCAACTTCCGAGGAGCAACTACAGAGGGAGAGGTAACCCAGCCTTGGAGAGGGCAGGAGTCAGGACGTGCTGTTGCCTTGCTGCGCTTCTCCCCACCTGTGTGCTCCCGTGATCGCTGGCCAGGCTCTAGACCACGGCTCTCCAACCCTCAGCAGCTGCAGTTCCCAAAGCAAGGTCCTCAGTGGCAGATGACCGAGTAATTCCTTGGGTGGTTGGATGGCATCATTGACTCAATGGACAGGAATTTGAGCAAACTCTGGGAGATGGTGAAGGACGGGGAAGCCTGGTGTGCTGCAGTCCATGGGGTCACAAAGAGTCGGACATGACTGATCAACTGAACAACAATTCTTTGGAAGTGGAGGAAGGAAGGGAGGGAGAGAGATAGAGACAGAGATAAGAGAGAGAGAGAGAGATGGGGAGAGAGAGAAGGAGGAGCAGGATAAAGAGGATGGTGATGATCATGGTGTTGGGGAGGAGGAGGAAGAAGGGGAGGAAGACAGAGAGAGAGACTGAGAGCCGCCCTCTCACACACACCACACATGTTCTATCAGGAATTTCCTGTATGAGGCATTGAGGGAACCAGAATCTGAAGTCAGTGACACGCCCTAGACTACTTATAAACCTGTGTGTGGTCCAGACTCCCCAAATCAGTCCATCTTTCAGAGGTCTGGCGCTTCTAGGACCCTGTGGCCATCAGCACATGCGTCCCCTTAGGTCTTATCAACTCCTACAGAGGGCTCCTCTCCATTATCAGCTCACTCTTTCCAGCTGCCTGTAGGCATTTATTTTGTGATGTTATTTCACAGACATTCACAGCCACAGGAAACATTAGTTCTGCTTCCGAGGAGTGGACAATGCTAGGCAAATTACTTTTGGCAGTGAGCAGTTAAGATAATTTTTTAATGATACAAACAGGCCTCAGCCAATGGTGTTTGACACAGGCCTGCTGGAGTTGAACCGGAGTGGACAGATGGTTTCTCTCCTAACTTAGTTTGATTGAGTGAGACATTTGATTTGAGCTTCTATTAAAGGGAAATAATGTATTTAATTGTTTGATGATGCTTGGCCTATTTTCAGTGAAAGCATGTAACTCTTTTTGTCTATAATTCCAAGCACCTTCCCCCACCCCCATTTAATCATCAAGGGTCAAATCCTTAAGTGAAGGCTCAGGACTTACTAAGTTACTTTTTTCCTACACATTTAGAAAAGTAATTGTGAAAGATATCCAAGCCATGTGACAGTATTGGGATCATGGGGTAGGAGATGGGGAAGATTCCTTCCTTTCCATAAGAATTTGTTTCCTTCTTGAGTCAGAAATAATTGGTGCAGGCAGTGTGGAGAACAATGTGGAGGTTCCTTTAAAAACTAAAAACAGAACTATCATATGACCCAGCAATCCCACTCCTGGACATATACTGGGAGAAAACCATAATTCCAAAAGATATACACAGCCCAGTGTTCATTGCAGCACTATTTACAGCACTCTTGCCTGGAAAATCCCATGGACGGAGGAGCCTGGTGGGCTGCAGTCCATGGGGTCGCTAGGAGTCGGACACGACTCAGCGACTTCACTTTCAGTTTTCACTTTCATGCATTGGAGAAGGAAATGGCAACCCACTCCAGTGTTCTTGCCTGGAGAATCCCAGGGACGGGGGAGCCTGGTGGGCTGCCGTCTCTGGGGTCGCACAGAGTCAGACACGACTGAAGCGACTTAGCAGCAGCAGCAGCAGGACATGGAAGCAACCTAAATATCCACTGACAAAGGGATGGATAAAGAAGATGTGGCATATATATATATGGAATGGCATATATATATATATATATATATGTGCATATATACACACACACTGGAATATTATCTTCAGCCATCAAAAGGAATGAAATCGTACAATTTGCAGAGATGTGGATGGACCTAGAGGCTGTCATACAGAGTGAAGTAAGTCCAAAAGAGAAAAGCAAATATCTTATGTTAACGGATATGTATAGACTCTAGAAAAAGTGGTACAAGAAAGTGAAAGAAAGAAAAGAAAGTGAAGTTGCTCAGTTGTGTCCGACTCTTTGAGAGCCCATGGATTCCTCAGGCTCCTCAGTCCATGGAATTTTCCAGGCAAGAGTACTGGAGTGGGTTGCCATTTCCTTCTCCAGGGGTTCTCCCGACCCAGGGATTGAACCCGGGTCTCCCACAATGCAGGCAGACACTTTACTGTCTGAGCCACTAAGGAAGCCCTCTAAATTCCATATATATGCATTAATATACTGTATTGGTGTTGAATCTATTTGCAAAGCAGAGGGATTGGGATGTAGAGGACAGACTTACAGACACCAAGAGGGGAAGGAGGGTGGGATGAATTGGGTTTGGGGTTGGCATATACTACTATGAATTGTCTTCTAATTGATTTTGAGAACTGGACTATTTCCTGCCATATTGGTGAACAAGGATGTCACAGTCACCAGCAATTGCAGCTACCACAGATGGCGAGCTGGTGCGCCCCGGGGGAAACTCAGGAAGGAAAGAATATCTGCCGTCTAGCAGCCATCAGACTACAGCCACTCCCCACGGTGAGCCCTGAGGAAGCTCAGGATGTGAAAACAGGATACTGCCTACCTCCCCCAGCATAGCTGAGGGGAACAAAGGAATGACTTCAGTGAGCCCGGGCTCCTGCAACTTCCCATATAGAAAAGTGCTAAATTGCTTAAGTTGAGCTATCTGGTTTTCTTTCCTTAATAATAATCTTTTGCTTTCAGACTCGGATAATCTTCGAGTACTAGTACTCGAAGAAATTTCTATGTAACCTAGCTCATTCCCTCACCTCTTTTCTCTCAGGGTTACTTGAGATGCCATCTCCCAGGCTTGAAGTGCTAAAAATTCCCACTGAAGAAAACGTAACTTTCTTGCCTGGGAAATCCCACAGACAGAGGAGCCTGGTGAGCTGCACTCTTTGGGGTTGCAAACAGTCAGATACAACTTAGTGACTAAATAGCAACAGGAAGTGACCTAAATGCCCACTGACAGAGAAATGGATAAAGAAGATGTGGTTCTGCTAAGTCACTTCAGTCATGTCCAGCTCTGCGATGCTATGGACTGTAGCCTGACAGGCTTCTCTGTCCATCGGATTCTCCAGGCAGGAATACTGGAGAGAATTGCCATTAATAGAATATTACTCAATAAAAAGAATGAAATAATGCCATTTGCAGCAACATGGATGGACCTAGAGACTGTCCCACTGAGTGAAGTAAGTCAAACAGAGAAGGAGAAACATCCTATGACGTCCTTTGTATGTGGAATCTAAAAAGAAATGATACAAATGAACTTACTTACAAAACAGAAAGCGACTCACAGACTTAAAGAATGAATTTATGGTTGCTGGGGTGGAGCGAAGGATGGAGGGGAAAGGAAAGTTCGGGATTGACATGTATACACTGCTGTATTTAAAACGGATAAACAAGAAGGACCTACTGTATAGCACAGGCAACTCTGCCCAATGTTACGGCAGCCTGGATGGGAGGGGCGTTTGGGGGAGCATGGATGCATGTATATGTGTCGGCAGCCTGGATGGGAGGGGCGTTTGGGGGAGCATGGATGCATGTATATGTGTCGGCAGCCTGGATGGGAGGGGCGTTTGGGGGAGCATGGATGCATGTATATGTGTGGCTGAGACCCTTCCCCGTACTCGAAACTATCACAACATTGTCAACTGGCTATACCCCAATACAAAATAAAAAGTTTGAAAAGCAAAAAATAAAATATAAACTCTCAACTTGGAGGTTGTGAATATTTTTTTAAGTCCACAATTTACATTTGTAGGTTGGATCGCTGCATCCCATCTGTATTCACAGTGACAGCTGAACCAGCAATGTTGAGGCCTTGGTACCTGGTAAACTCTCTGCTGGGAGTTTAGGATACTGGTGTGCACACCACAAACTTGGGATTGCCTGCCTGGGGTTTCACCTTTAACAAGGTAAAGAATGGAATGAGTTACAAACCTAAGACAGCAATACTAAATAGTTTCTTTCTGCATTGCATTGCATGGCATGGCATTGCATCCATCCATTCATTCATCCAGTCATTCAGTAACATTTATGGAACTCCTCCCACCTCAGGCCCTGTTCTGCCTTCTGGGAAAACACTGGTGATTAAGTCTGGCATGATCTGCATGGCTCTTAAACAGGAGATGTGAATTCTTTGCCTATTATTTTATAGCCGCAGCTGTAATACATTCAGAAAACTGAGCCAAATGTGGTCAGAATTATGTGGAATTTGGGGAAATACGTTTCTTTCTAATGAAGTCCCCCCCCCTTTTTCTGTCCGTTGTTTTTTGAAAGGTGGTGTGCTAAGCAAAATTTCAGTAATCTGAGGTGTCATTTGCAGACTGGTTTGCTAACATTTAGGGCTTCCCAGGTGAAGCCAGTGGTAAAGAACTGGTCTGCCAATGCAGGAGACACAAGACACACGGGTTCCATCCCAGGGTCAGGAAGATCCATCCCCTGGAGAAGGGAACAGCAACCCACTTTAGTATTCTTGCCTATAGAATCCCGTGGGCAGAGGAGCCTGGTGGGTCACAGTCCACAGACTTGCAAAGAGTTGGACACAACTAAAGCGACTTAACATGTAGCATGCACATCGCTAAGGTTCTATGGTACCACTTGTGGTCTGTCATACCTGATGCTCTTCCCTTTGACTTTCTTTCTAATGCAAAAGAAATTTTAGAAATGCACTACCATCATTGGCCTAGAACTTGTAATAAAGGATATTCTTTTCAAGTAGAAATAACCCTTCAGTACTATATACCCACAAGCCAGGAACATTCTCCTATTTAGAGCTGAAAAGACAAGCGAAATGGGAGTAGCAAAAAAATGGATACATATGCATACTTTCAAAGAGTAATTATATTTTTACACCTCCTCAAGCTGTCCTATTTTCTCTCTCTCTCTCTGATGTGGCAGTGTTCAAGTTAAAGCAAATGGGAAAACAACAGACTAACTGTTACAACAGAAGACATTGTAAAAATCAGATTAACCAAGACAAGTTGGTTGGAAGGTTTAAAGGATCTCTGAGCAGCCCGATTCTAACACGGAGTGGGGAGCTTTGGCAGCCAAATCCCCATGGCATACGATGGGTGGTGACCTTATTCTGAAGCATGTTATTGTTTCCAAGTGTTATAAAGCTGCAGTTTCCTGGACACAGCAATGCTCATTTTAAGGGCATCTCTTCGATGGGAACTTCAAACAATTCGAAGAGAAACAAAGACAAAAAACCCTGAGATGGTGCATAAATATCTAGCCATCGCAGCGATGCCTCATGAATATCTCCACCAGCTGTTCACATGGGCTTGGAAAGAGGGTCGGTTTTCTGAGTGATGCTGTCTTTGAGACTTGTCCCTTCTTTCCTTTTTTAGGGATACACAACTAGGATGGCTTCTGGCCACATCTTTTGCTTGGGTAAAGCTGAACCGAGTACTTCCTAAGCTTGCTTGCAATCGATTCCTGTAGTTTCTGGCCTAAGAATGGATGCAGCAATCATTGTTCTATTAATAGCTCTTACATATTATGGATGGAGAAGCAGCGATTTTGCATATTTTTCCTCAGGCGTTTGTCTCCCAGCTGACAATGCAGCCATCCCTGTGTTGTATAAATGTAGGCCAAGGAGTCAAGTAATGTTTAAACAAAACCACATGAAAATGGCATGTCCATTTCAGTGCCTTTAAGTGGATTCAGGCCCCTGGCTTCAAAATGAGCAAGCAGGTGATGGAAAAGGCTCCAAAGTATCCTTGTTTAAAAATCTCCCACATCAAGGCAAAAGCAAGGACTTCACTTTTTAAAAATATATTTGTTTATTTGACTGCACTGGGTCTTAGCTGTGGCACGTGGGATCTAGTTTCAGTATGTGGGATCCAGCTCCCCAAGCAGGGATCAAACCCAGACCCCCTGCACTGGGAATGTGGATTCCTAGCCACTGAACCACCAGGGAAGTCCCAAGGTCTTCACTTTTAGAATAGTGCTTTGAAACCATCCAGGCCAAAGTATACATTGGGCTACCCTGGTGGCTTAGACAGTAAAGAATCTGCCTGCAATGCGGGAGAGCCGTGTTTGATTTCCTGAATCGGGAAGACCCTTTGGAGAAGGAAATGGCAACCCACTCCAGTATTCTTGCTTGGAGAATCCCACGGACAGAGGAGCCTGGTGGGCTATAGTCCAAGGCATTCCAAAGAGTCAGACAGGACTGAGCAACTAAAACTAAAGACAAAGTATCCACTTGGAGATCATTTTTCCCATCTCACTTCAGTTGAATATATTGTAACAAGGTGACTCTCAGAATTCTGATCCTGTGTGTTACAAATGGCTCCCTCTAGCAGGAGGTGAAGAGAACAGTGCAAACAGCTGAGCTCGTGGCTTGGCACACCTGGAACAAACACTCTATGACGTCAGGAGCGCTTAAGTGCCTTTTAGTCCACAGAAGGGATTTGAGGGAGCCCCTCTGGCTCTCAAGGAGCTGTGTGTGCGTTCAATGGACGGTTCCTCCGGGGCCAGGAAGGAGCTGAAGTGGGTCTTCCCATCCTCCCCGTCAGGTGTGAGAAGCCTGCTTACTGGAACCAGGACGTCATCACCCACATTGCTCATTCACTCTTGCTTTGAGACCCTGGATATCCCAGTGAGCAGCCCAGGTCATCTCCCACCAGTGATCACAAGGACCACACCGTGGGCCTGGTGTGGGCACCCACCCTCACGTCGTCACACTGAGAAGGCTGGGACGTGGGGCCCCGTGCTGCAGTGGTGCCATGCTTGCTCCTGGACACACCTCTCCTCGAGCAACAAAATACGAAGAAACTGTATAGGACTAAAAATAACTGCATGCATGCATAGTTGGGGCAATTTTGGCAAAGAGACCAAAAAACCTAACTGCTACCTTTGAGGAGCTTGGAGCAAAAACAGAGTGTCAGGAGCAAAAGCAAGTTATGGCACATGCCCCCTGCACGCTGCATCACCCGAGGGGTAGGCAAACCACCTAAGCCACTCCTCCGCCAGACCCCTGGGCACATCCCTACCTTCACCCCATATAAGGAACAAGCTAGCCCCTCCTAGCGGGGAACGAGCAAGTCAGGGAACCTGTTGTTTGTTCTCCCAATCTTCCACTGCCCCCCCCCTCCGCCACACACACACACACACACTCATACTGCAGCAGGGCCCCCAGTAAAGCCTTGCCTGAATTTCTTATCTGGCCTCTAGTCAATTTCCATTGATTAGGGAAGGTGAAGAACCCTGGTCCCAGGAGAGGAGTGCTGTCCACACGCAGCTCCTCTCTTTCCACAGGCTGTGAGCACAGGCTTAAGTGAAATATGGTGTTAAAAACACAACTACACCCCATCCAGTGGGAACCGGTGGGTTTGGCCATGGCCCACACGGTGGGGGGGTGGGGACGGAGGGGTGGTGCCCAGCAGTTGGCGCTTCTATTAGAAAAGCAACTTGGGAGATTTCTTTCAGTGAGGGGAAGGGAGGAAAGGGGGGTGGAGAGGGGATGCCCGAGGTAGTGCACCCGAGTTGCAGGGATCTGGACAGATGGTCGCAGGCAGTCTCTTTCCGCCCGTAACTGTGGTTCAGGAAGGGCCCTTCCTGGTCCGACTGGCCCTGTGAGGAAGGGCACGTTGTGGGGCCAAAGCCTGCACAGGCCAGCCGGCTCTGGTGCTGTCCACCGCTCTTTTCATTTTGAATCCCGTGAGGAGGCAGGAGGCAGCTGGCTGATCCTCCACGTGGGGAGTCAGAGGTGGTGTGGTGGGGGTGGGGGATGGAAGTGGGGGTGAGAGGTGGAGGGTGGGGGAAGGGGGAGGAGAAGAAAAAGGCTGCGGTCCTGGAGCCCACAGGAAGCTGCTCACTGGCTTTGTGTCTCATGGGCATTCCTGAGCGAGCACGTGCCTTCCTCCTGTGATGGTGCAAACTTAGAACCAGGAACATTCAGGGGGCGGTGGAGAGTCGGGGATGGGGAGGTGGCCGCCACAGCTCCCCAGGGAGAGCAAGAGGATTTCCCCCCAACCCGCAACATCGAGGAAGGGTAAAGACAGGTCTGTGGGGCTCATACTCTGACCTAAAAATGGGGAAATTTTAAAAAGGATTATAAAGTTTCTTTCTTCCTTCCCTGTTTTTCACATGAGCAGCCACAGAGAACACAACTGGCTTTCAGTCTCCTTTGTAATTGGGGACAGGATTGAAATGGATAAATGAACCTCCCAGGTAATCCCCAAGCTCATTCTTTTCCATTAGCGTCAACCTCTCCCCTGCACAAATCTATCCCAGCTCCTGATGAGGAGAAAAATGAGCTACAGAAGCATAAAGGACATTGCAAGCCAGACCTGTCCTCTGATGGGAGTGTGAAGGCTCAGGAAGGAATGCAGAGGTGCAGAGGGAACCGCTTAGGGCTGGAGAGAGCCAGCCTGTGGGGCCTTCTGTCTGCAGAGAGGACAGACTCACAGAACTGGACAGGATAACCCATGGATAACCCAATCCCCCAATCCAGTTGGTTCCTATACAGTGGAGGGAGCAGGGTGGACACGGAAGTGCTGAGAGGTTAGAATTGCAGGGAAAGAAAAACTTTTCTTTTACCCTCTTACTGTCAGGGCAGAGTTAGGTTGACATAAGACGGATTGCAGTGCTGGAGAAGACTCTTGAGAGTCCCTTGGACAGCAAGGAGGTCACACCAGTCAATCCTAAAGGAAATCGACCCTGAATGTTCATTGGAAGGACTGACGCGGAAGCTGAAGCTCCAGTACTTTAGCCATGTGATGCAAAGGGCCAACTCATTGGAAAAGACCCTGATCCTGGGAAAGATTGAGGGCAAGAGGAGATGGGGCGACAGAGGATGAGATATTTGGATGGCATCTTCATGGACATGAACCGATGGACATGAATTTGAGCAAACTCTGGGAGATCGTGGAGAAAGATTCTGGTGTGCAGCAGTTGGTGTGTGTGTGCTCCGTCGTGTTTGACCACCAGGTTACTCTGTCCAAGGGATTTTCCAGGCAAGAATACTGGAATGGGTTGCCATTTCTTTCTCTAGGGGATATTCCTAACCCAGGAATCGAAGCTGTGTCTCTTGTGTCTCCTGCATCGGCAGGCAGATTCTTTACCAACTATGCCACCTGGCCATGCCATGTGCGGCAATCCTTGGGGTTGCACAGAGTCAGACACGACTTGAGCAACTGAACAAAAACAAAGATGGATTCGCAGGAGAAAAGTATACAGCTTTTTATTGTTACATGGACTCGGGAGCTTTCACAGAAAAAATGAAGACCCCCCCCTCCACAGTCTAAATGGATAAATAACAAGGTCCGACTGTATAGCACAGGGAGCTATATCCAATCACCTGGGATAGACATGATGGAAAAGATATTTAAAAAAGAACATATATGTGTGTGGCTGTCACTATACTGTACAATGGAGATCCGCACATTGAAAATCAACTATACTTCCATAAATAAATTTAAAACAAGACCCCCAAAATGGTTGGGTCTAAGTGGTCATATACCAGGTTGAACTAATTTCCCTGGTGGCTCAGATGGTAAAGAAGTCGCCTGTAATGCAGGAGACCTGAGTTCGATCCCTGGGTTGTGAAGATACCTTGGAGGAGGGCATGGCAACCCACTCCAGTATTCTTGCCTGGAAAATCCCCATGGACAGAGGAGCCTGGGCGGGCTACGGTCCATGGGGTTACAAAGAGTCAGACACAACTGAGCAACTCAGCACAGCACTAGGTTGAACAGGGAGTAGTAACTGTGAAAAGGTAACTAAAATATATGGGGCTGCTCAAGGAAGATAAGGGCTATTTGAACAAGGTTTGTCTGTACTGATTTCTCTTGGCACCTTCTCCCTGTCTGTGGAGATAAGAACATTTCTTTCCTCTTGGTACAGAGAGGGCGTCTTGCACACTGGAGTTTTGTCTTCTGCTTTTAGGAAGGAAAAAGGAAGTCAGGGCGCCTTCTTGCATTTGCTGTTTTTAAAGTATCTCTAACTCAAAATAATCTTATGTCAAACTAGCTTGTTTGGGCATATTCTAGTAGCTTTTACCATCCAGCTGCTGCTGCAGCTAAGTCGCTTCAGTCGTGTCTGACTCTGTGCGACCCCATAGACGGCAGCCCATCAGGCTCCCCCGTCCCTGTGATTCTCCAGGCAAGAACACTGGAGTGGGTTGCCGTTTCCTTCTCCAATGCATGAAAGTGAAAACTGAAAGTGAAGTCGCTCAGTCGTGTCCGACTCCTTGCGACCCCATGGACTGCAGCCCACCAGGCCCCTCCATCCATGAGATTCTCCAGGCAAGAGTACTGGAGTGGGGTGCCATTGCCTTCTCCATAGTTAGTAGCAAAACAAGAACTGGAAGTTGGTCCTCCTCACTTCTGGTCTGTGGTTATTTGCACATCTCAGTTTCCTCCTCACTACCCAGGGTGACTGTTTCCTTGGTGGTCTAGGAAGCACCAGGCCCTATTCTTGAGGCCTCTGGGTTTTCTCTGATACATAGTATCACTCTTATTTTGTGGATGAGGGCTCAGGTTCAGAGCGGCTCTGTGGATTAGTGAATGGCAACTTCATGTTTGTGTGTGCTAAGTTGCTTCAGTCTTGCCCTACTCTTCCTGACAGAGTTAATAACACTGTATCCAACCAGTCCATCCTAAAGGAAATCAGTCCTGAATATTCATTGGAAGGACTGATACTGAAGCTGAAACTCCAATACTTTGGCCACCTGATGGAAAGAGCTGACTCATTTGAAAAGACCCTGATGCTGGGAAAGATTGAAGGCGGGAGGAGAAAGGGATGATGGAGGATGAGATGGTTGGATGGCATCACCGACTCAACGGACATGGGTTTGGGTAAACTCCGGGAGTAGGTGATGGACAGGGAGGCCTGGCATGCTGGAGTCCATGGGGGTCACAAAGAGTCGGACACGACTGAGCAACTGAACTGACTGATTGTATATTTGAAAGTTTGGGAGATCTTTAAAATTCTCATCACAAGAAATAAATTATTTAACTATGTGTGGTAATGGTTGTTAACTAGACTTACTATGGTGGTCATTCTGCAGTACATAAAAATATCAAATCACAGTGTTCTACACCTGAAACTAATATAATGTTATATGTCAGTTTCATTTCAGTTGGGGGAAAAAAGTGAATTCAAGCTCAGGTTTCTGAAAGTGAAAGTCTTAGTCTCTCAGTTGTGTCTGACTCTTTGCAACTCCATGGCTTGTAGTCTGCTGGGCTCCTCTTTCCATGGAATTCTCCAGCAAGAATACAGGAGTGGGTTGTCATTTCCTTCTCCAGGGGATCTTCCCGACCCAAGGATCGAACCTGGGTCTCCTGCATTACAGGCAGATTCTTTACCCTCTAAGCCACTAGGGAATCCCACTTTCTGGTCTCTGAGTCCAGTGTTATTTCTACTACTCTACTAAGCTGGAGTCTTTGGCAGTACTCTTTTATTATTTTTCATGGGTTATACTTATTTTTACTGCTTCACTATATGTTGGGAATAAATGAGACACATACACTTTTTTATTTTTACTGAGAACATTCTTTCCTTTTGGCCTCAGCAGTTCTTGGTGGGGGACAGGGGAGGGGAGAAGGGGAGGGTGGGATGAATTGGGAGAGTCGAACTGACAGATATACACTGTTGCTGCTGCTGCTGCTAAGTCGCTTCAGTCGTGTCCGACTCTGTGTGACCCCATAGATGGCAGCCCACCAGGCTCCTCTGTCCCTGGGATTCTTCAGGCAAGAACACTGGAGTGGGTTGCCAATTCCTTCTCTAATATATATACTACCATGTGTAAAGTAGATAGCTAGTGGGAAGCTTCTGTATAGCATGGGGAACTCAGCTTGGTGCTCTATGATGACCAGAAGGGTGGGATGGGGGTAGGTGGGAGGGAGATTTAAGAGGGAGGGGCTATATGTACACATATAACTGATTTACTTCATAGTACAGCAGAAACTAATGCAATGTTGTAAAGCAATTATCCTCTAATAAAAAAAAAATAAAATGTGTAATTTGGGGTTGATTAAAAAAGAAAAAAAAAAATTGCAGTCCTTATTTCATTCCTGGGTAAAGATGTGGCACCCAGGACTTCCCCAGGGGTCCAGCAGGTAAGACTTCTCGATTCCAATACAGGGGCTCCGGTTCAATCCCTGGTTGGGGAACTAAGAAAGATCCCACATTCCATGAAGCACAACCAAAATAGATTAAAAAAAAAAAAACCCAAAAACGTGGCGCTCAAGTTCGGAGGAGTGTAAATCCAGAGCTTCTGGATTTACTTGGATTAGCTGTGAAACAGCCTCCTTTCGTGAGAAGATTACAAAGATTCCAAGTGTAATCTTTCCTATTAATAGACAAGCAAATAAGTTTAGTACTTTGAGGGGTCAAAAGTTCACAGAAATACAGCCAATCAGGGTCATTTTAGTTCAGGTAGATATAGATTCGTCTTGGACTATATCTACACTCTACCAACACTGCATTCAAGGTCTTAGCAACATATCCTTAGGGTACGAAGCAGCTGAACAATGCCTCGTTAGAGTCCTTAGGAATGAAATCCAGTCTGGCCCCCACCGAGGGCTGGCCTCCCACTCAACTGCATGCAGCCTAGGACGTTGACAGCTGATGGCCAGGGCACTGCTTTGGGGCAAAAGATGGGCAGAGAGTGAGGGGCATGGCATGGGGCAGAGCTGAGATGCAGGGCTGAAGTGAGAGTTGAGTCCATCTGCCCACCTCGGCAGGGCTGTGGGGAGGAAGGGATGCTTCATGATGTTTTGACGACATGTAGGAGTTGGGTTCCCACGTGTCAGCTCGAAGCAGTACAAGCAGAGGTCCCCAAACTCTGGGATCTAATGCCTGATGACCTGAGGTAGAGCTGATGCAATAAAGTGCACAATAATTGTAATGCATTTGAATCATTCCGAAACCACCCCCCCAAAACACACACCCCCCAAGTCTGTGAAAAAACTGTCTTTCACAAAACCAGTCCCTGGTGCCAAAGGTTGGGGACTGCTGCTCTACAGTCCAAATAAAACCTGCTGATTTTCCCTCTGGTTATGCGTAAGACTGATGGGATAGGAGAGGTCCCGTCTTAGGGGCTGTTGTTAGCCCAGAGCCCGAATCAAATGTGCATTATGTGGTCATCACAAAGCATAAAGCACCCTTGAGGGACATTCAAACTGGGTTTAAGTATCAGGTCAGGAACACCAACGAATTCATAATCATTTATTGTGAATCACTCATAGTTTACACATTATTAATGGCAAAAATAACACCGTTAAACACCTGCTGGATGAAGAACTTTATTATGACAATTCCCTACCAGCGTCACTTCTTTTCAAAAATGTAAATTTAAATCCTACATCTTCCCTATCTTTGCAGCACTATCTTCGAAGTGCTCTGATGCCAAACTATAAGGCTCTCTTTTGCTCTAACATCTAACACAAAGGGCACGCTGTCCCATTAATTCGACATGCTCTTTACAAGGCAACTTAACACACAAATTTTTTTAAAATCCAGAGGCTACATAATGATCACTTTATGTCTTGCTGCAAAATCAATGAAGGCCGCATGCAGGTGAAACATTTGTAGACACTGAGTTCTAGATAACTGTTGGTTATTCAGATCTGATGACCTGGTGTGGAAAATTAATATGCTTATTTAGCAGGAGTAGGTAAAGTACATGCACCAGTGGCTAGGATCAATTAGAATATAAATTAGGTGTCTAAACATTTAAATGAGAGCTTCCTTTGAGCTTCGTTTGATGTCTGGCACTTCTGAGTTCTACACCTTAAAATGACAATAGCAAAGAGAATAAAATCAAACACTTCAAACAGGCACTGATTATAGGGTCAGCTGGACGGACAGCTCAGGACACAAAACTTAGCTGAGCAGTGAACAGACCCCTTGAAGCAAAGAAAGCGGAACATTAACAAGCTGGAAACGGGGCAAAAAAATAAGAGAGCCATTTCCTGTATTCTCATTTTTTAACATTTTCAATTTTCTTACTTTAAAACAAGAACACACACACAATAATTACAAAGCAGAAACGTTCTTTCCTTACTACTTAGACCCTCTCTTTTGTCTTCCACCCTGCCTCTCTGCTCCTTCAGATAGTCTGTTTAAAAATAAGGTTGGGTTTAAAACAGAAAACAAAGGCTCTCCTGAATCACACTGAAAGAATATGAAATTCCTTCATCCTGTCAGGGTTAACATCACGTACAAGTACAAGCACATGACGATGTATGTTTGAATGACATGTTGTAGCTATAGCGATTAAATCACATGTCCGCGTTCTAGTGTTAAAGCATAGTTACACTGACTTTTAAAAAATTCTTTTCATTGATAGTTTATATCTTGACATTATTTTGAGACCAACGAAAAAAATCCCCAAACTGCGTGGATTCTGTTCTCTCCCCAGCTTGCGCCCCCTCCCACGATCCAATGAACAAGAGAAGTTCATTGCAGTAGTAACAAAGGCCAGGAACGGAGGCGTGTTGACAGCGGGTGCAGGTGGAGGATCCAGAGTCAGGCGCTTCCGTCTCCAGTCCGGGCTTTCCGGGCTTCGATCATCTGCTTGGTTGCCCGTTTGCGGTCAGTGGCTAGCCCCAGCCAACACATGAAGTCAATGAACCAGGTGGTTGGGTTGAAATTTAAGCCAAATTCACTCGCAGAGTAGTCAAAGGGAAAGGTGTGATGGTAGTTATGGAAACCTTCACCTGGAAGACAAAGTAGGCTTGAAATAACACTATCGGCACCTCTCTGCAGAGGTTTTAAACGCCACGAGATTGCAAGACCCTGTGTTAGTCTCCATGGGGTACAAAAAACTTACAGAAGGTCCCCTATATACAAACCTGCAAAGATGTGTGGTATGCCATCTGTTGTACTGTGCATGCATTTCAAGGTACTGGACTGTAAGATTAGAGATGCTTTATTTTTTGTTTGCTTTTTATGTATGTATTATCTATGTGAAAAGTATTAGAGACCTATTACAGTTCAGTATTATATAGCCAATTGTGTTAGATGCCTACCTAGGCTAACTTTGTTGGACTTCTGAACAAACCAGACTTCCAAACTTGCTCTCAGAATAGAACGTGTTTGTATGTAGGGGACTTACTGTACTTGCCGTCTGCCCTTAGGCAGCATTCACTGAATTGGCTAGACAAACGATAGGAACAGAAAAATAACAATAAAGTTATCAGCATAAAGTCTCAAGATGAATTTTCCCTGTGAACTGGTGACATGCTCCCATGACTTTAGAGCTGTACTTCGGAAGCTAAACGCCGAATGGCTGATAACAGATCATCATTTTGATGTATGTTCATGAAAGAAAAATAGCCTCTGTCGACTGAAGGGATTAAAGGAAGACTTCTTGGGAAAGCTCGGAAGAGATAAATGATAATCGTTCCCATAAGTAAGTGAATTAAGGAGTTGGATCTTTAAATATCCAAAATCTGCCTATATATTATTCTTCCCTTCGCAGTGAGTGACTTTTCCTCCCTTACTGCCCCTCCCCTGGGGTGTTTTCAGGGAGGAGTCTCACACATTTTTTCATTTTTCTCTAACAGCTGTATTGAGATGTAATTCACCACACAATTCACCCATTTAAAGTATCCAAGTTAATGGCTCTCAGTATATTCGCAGAGTTGTGCAGGCATCCCCACAAGGATCTTTACAACGTTTTCACTACGTAAAAAGAAACCCCACTCCCCAAGGATGGATGGATGTTGAGCCCCATCCATCCCCCCATCCTTCCAGTCCTACTTTCTTCCTCTGTGATGGTTAATTTTGCATGTTAACCTGACTGGCCAAGGGGTGCGCAGATTAACCCTTATTTCTAGGTGTCTGTGAAGGTGTTTCTGGATGAGATTAGCATTTGAAGCAGTGGAGTCAGTAAAGTAGACGGTCCTCCATGTGAGTTGGCATCAGCTGGTCCCTTAAGAAGTCCCTGGAGAAGGAAATGGCAATCCACTCCAGTATTATTGCCTGGAAAATCCCATGGCAGAGGAGCTTGGTAGGCTATAGTCCATGGTGTAGCAAAAAGTCGGACACGACTGAGCGAATTCACTTTTTTTCAGTCCCTTAAGGGCCTGGAGGAGGAATTGCCCCCTGTTTTCCAGACACACTGATTGAATGTCTATTTCATCTTCTCCTACCCTCAGACTGGGATCTGCATCATCAGCTCCCCTAGTTCTCAGGCCTTTGTACTCAGATTTAATTATACCACTGGCTTTCCAGGGTCTCCCGCATGCAGATGGCAGATGGTGGGACTCAGCCTCCGTAATCTCACCAGCCAGTTCCTCATCATAAATCTCTCCTCCTTCCCCTGCCCTGTTCCCGTAAATACACACAGAAACAGAATACGTCTATCTACCTTTATATAGATTTAGAAATCCTACTGTTTCTATATGGATATACATTGGGTTGGCCAAAAAGTTCAGTCAGGTTTCCGTATGATCTTACAGAATATACCCAATATATAGGTAGAGAGAGACTTATTATAAGCAATATTTTATATATATATATATATAATTGCATATATATATATTCCAGTATCCTTGCCTGAGAAATTCCACAGACAGAGGAGCTAAGAGTTGGAGACAATTTAGCAACTAAACTACCGTGTGTGTGTGTGTGTGTGTGTGTGTATATATATATATATATATATATATATATATATATATATATATATATATATATATAAATCTCTGACTCTTTGTGACCCCAGGACCATAGCCCGCCAGGCTCCTCTGTCCATGGGATTTCCCAGGCAAGGATACTGGAGTGGTTTGCCATTTTCTTCTCATACACACACACACACACACACACACACACACACATACTGTCACAAAGAGTCGGACTTGACTGAGCAACTTTCACGTTCACTTTTCTGGAGAACCTTTACTAATACAGTCTCCAGAGATTGGCTTATTCTGAACATTTTATGTAAATGAAATCAAATAATATGCAGTCTTTTGCGACTAGCTTCTTTCACTCAGTATACTGTTTTCAAGGTTGTAGCACGTATCAGTACTTCATCTGTTTTTATTGCTGAAGAGTATTCCATGGTATGGGATATATATACCACATTGCATTCATCCATTCATCAGGTGAGTGACATCTGGTGTATTTCTACTTTATAGCTATTATGAATAATGCTGCTATGAACACTCATATACAAGTTTTTATGCGGACATACACTGTCTTTTCTCTACGGTATAAATCTAGCAGTGGAGTTGCTGTATCCTATAGTAACTATTTTTAACCATTTGAGGAACCACCAGATTCCTCCTTTACTTCTTAAGTGGTTACTGGTCATCATACAGTTCTTCTATTGACCACATTTGGAAGATTCTGCTGTACGATGAGTCCATCAGATGGATCAGTCTGTGGTCTGCGATTTTCTTTTTAATTTAGGTTTTTTCAATCCTGCCCCTCCACCCTCATCATTCTTGGACTAGAATTCTAGAGTTTCCCCCTATTTTTCAGAAACAGGCACTGTTCAAAGAACTGTGAACATATTCCCCGGTCTCCCATATGGCTGATGTAATAAGAGTCTTCTAATGACCTTTATCAGGAAAGCTGACTGAGAGTTCAGTGTAGACCTTGAGAGCCTTCAAGCCAACACCCAGTTTTTCAGGACCTGTGTCATAGCCACATTCCTTGGTTTCCTGGCCCACATCCCCTACGGAAGGTGGTAACAGATGCATGGTGCCCACTCTTGTCCACTCTGAGAGTCACCACTGGATATGGCTTCCCTCACCACAATTCTTATTAAAGACAAAGAGTGAGATGAAGAGAAAACAATAGGAGGGATCAGGAAGCTCACACTTTTCTCTCTGCTTATGAAGTTATTCCCAAAGCTAAATCTGGTGTTTATTCAACTTACATTGCTCTTGTCAACACAAGATCCCTAGGGTCTGAATGGGTGACCCTTACACCATGATGGCAGAAATTCATTGTAGAGTGATGCAGAGACTGTTTATACTTAACAGCAGGAAACTTCCTTCCTGGGTTTGGTCTCGAGCTCAAGCTCAGCTTATACAGAAGCCCAAGATGCTTCTATCAAGACATAGCTGTGAGGCAATGGCAACCCACTCCAGTACTCTTGCCTGGAAAATCCCATGGACGGAGGGGCCTGGTAGGCTGCAGTCCATGGGGTCGCTAGGAGTCGGATACGACTGAGAGACTTCACTTTCAGTTTTCACTTTCATGCATTGGAGAAGGAAATGGCAACCCACTCCAGTGTTCTTGCCTGGAGAATCCCAGGGACGGGGAGCCTGGTGGGCTGCCGTCTATGGGGTCGCACAGAGTCGGACACGACTGAAGCGACTTAGCAGCAGCAGCAGCAGTCGCTCAATCATGTCCAACTCTTTGCAACCCCATGGTCTGCAGCCCACTTGGCTCCTCTGTCCATGGGGATTCTCCAGGCAAGAATATTGGAGTGGTTTGCCATGCCCTCTTCCAGAGGATCTTCCCAACCCAGGGACTGAACCCAGATCTCCTTCATTGCAGGCGGATCCTTTACAAACTGAGCCACCAGAGAAGCCCAAGAATGCTAGAGTGGGTAGCCTACCCCTTCTCCAGGGGATCTCCCCAATCCAGGAATCGAACCTGGGTCTCCTGCATTGCAGGCGGATTCTTTACCAGCTGAGCTACCAGGGAGGTTCTGATAACATTTATTAATCACTTATTGTGTGCCAATCACAGGGCTGAATTCTTCAAAGGGTTTTAATGCTTATAATCTTCACATCACTCAGCTAGCTGCTACGATTAACCCTACTTTAAAATGAGGATGGAAGTGCACAGAAGGGACCAGTTACTTGCCTAAGACCATTAGGCTAGTAAGGAAAACAGCATCCCTGAAGGCTTGTTTCCTGCTAAGCACTGCTGCAAACATTAGGTAACCTAACCCTCTGGTGACCCCGGGCGAAGGTCAACGCTACTCTTATCCCCACTTTACAGATGAGAACCCAAGGTGGGGAGGAGCCAGATAATTTGCCCAGAGATTGAGCAGAGGAACCAAGCCTCAACTAAGCCTGTCAGACTGACTCTTAACCATTCTGCGGTCCCATGAGATTGTCAAGGTCCCGTTTCTCTCCATCCCTCTGTTTGAGGGCCTTTTTAAATGGTCAGCCAAGTGTTGGACAGCTGAGGCTAAGAGTGGTCAGGCAGTTTGAGAGTGACATCAACTGCTACTCCTCCTTTAGTAGGGAAATGGCTAGCGTAAAAATAAATAGCTGCTAATTACTGATTACCTACTATGTGCCAGGCACCATACTAAGCAGATGATATATAGTATCTTATTTAATTCTTGTAACACCCTTGAAAGTGTGAGTCCCTCAGTCGGATCTGACTCTTTGCGACCCCATGCACTGTAGCCCCCCCAAGCTCCTCTGTCTACGGGGATTCTCTAGGCAAGAACACTGGAGTGGGTTGCTATTTCCTTCCTTCTCCAGGACATCTTCCCAACCCAGGGATCAAACCCGTAACACCCTTATGAAGCAGGTATTCCTGTTTCCATTTCACAAATAATAAAGCTGTAAACCAGAGAGTAAGAGGCTTGTCCACGAGCCAGGATTCTAATGCCAAAGCCCAAGTTCATTCCAGTCCTCTCCACTCCCTTGCCTCCCTTGCCACGTGCCACAAACCCCCCAAGAAGCCAAGAAGGTCTGAACACCCACTGTCCCCAGGGGTTCCCACCCGACACTCACCAATGGCACCCAGGGTGACGAGTGGGTTCTGCCGAGGACTGATGTGCTTGTCATAGGGCCGGTTTCCGTACATGTGGGCGACGCTGTTGACCAGCCAGGTGACGTTGAGTGAGATGGTGTAGCGGAGGATGGAGGCCAGGAAGTAGGAGTTCCACAGGCTCTCTCCCCAGATGTACCAGGGCACCAGCGTGGGGACTACGAAGCACATGAGCACCACGGTGATCTTGTAGTACCTGGAAAGAGGAGGATGTCACGCTGCCACGGGGCACCTGTTAATGGTGGTGGTGGGGGAGTGAGCAAGCTGCAGGGGGAGTCAGGAATGATGCCAGGCTCTTGGAGCCTGTTGTGTGTCTCTGTATGGGGGTCACAAACCCATCCACCTACCAGGGCTAGGCAGGTAACACCAACTTGAGAATTAGGGCAGGCAGAAGTTATAGGAAGTGGTAGGACCTGCTGCAAACTTCAGAATTTCAAGTATTAAACAATCAGTACAGGTGAAACCCAAGCATCTCAGAGCTACGTGTGTCCTACAAGCCACAGTTTGATGGCTTCTATTTCTTTCACCAGTCGGTCAACCCGACAAACAGTTGTTTTTTTTTAACCATAATTTCAAGAAATATCCAATATTCTTTGAATACTTTGCAGGCATGTGAATCTGTTTTAATGTAGCTTGGGAAAAAGGTAAACAACCCTTCCTTAAATGTTCTTGAAAGGTTGTTGAATGAAAAAAAAAACGCCAGGATTCTTGGCCCCCAGAGGAGAATTCAATCTGGGGCCAGAGATGAGGCTTGATCGCTCAGAGCTTTTGTGTAATAAGGTTTTATTAAAGTATAAAGGAGATAGAGAAAGCTTCTGACATAGGCATCAGAAGGCGGCAGAAAGAGTACCCCACTGCTAGTCTTCAGCTGGATGTTATACAGTCACTAGCCGTCTGTTAATGAAAGAAAGGAATGTCTTAAAACTCAGAATGGCACCAGGCCCCTCAGCCATAAGATGCATTTTGGGATAATCTTGGCACCAAATGGTTCATCCTGGGCCATAAAATGATTAACTTGAATCTTGAAGAAGGGCAGATCACTATACAAATAGTTTCGTTTACATAGATTAGGGGAACAATATCTGAATATAACATACTGGTTTGTCAAGTAGGTTCTGAGCCAAGAGGCGGAACCGACTTGAACACAGAGTTTGGGGTAAATGCATAGTACATTAGCATAGCTTAAGATAAACATCTCCATAAGAAAAAGGCATTGGTTAACTCAAGGCTTGAGAATAGTTAACTTCAGGTGAAACCAGGTGTCATTATGGCAACACAGTATTTTAAGAGAAATAGAGAAAAAGAGAAAAAGAGAAAGTCTTTTTAAATTTGTATAGAGAAGGAAAAAATATCGCTAGTTTGTTTCCTCCTGCCGCTTAAGAGAGAGAAAAATGTCTGACACTTGCAGGCTATTTCCTCCTTTAGGAGACCCCTGGCCTTCCTGCCTGTTACCCTCTCACTCTCTGTCCATCCGCAATTACGTTCCAAACCAGCATAAAAATAAACAAATATATGAACAAGCATGGCCACGTATAAAGCAAAGATTAAAAATAAACCATCAATAGTTTGCTTGCTGGACTTGTGTACCCAGCAAGTGTTTCCTGAGCGCCTCCTGTATACCAGGCCCCAAGGGCTAGTGGTACCAAGACAAATTTGACAAGAGTCCCTGCTCCGGTCGTGTGAAACCTTTGGCTGTGTGGCACAGGCTCTTAGCAGGGACATGAAGGGGCTGTGAAATGAAAATGTTCAAAGCTGCCTGTTCCAGAACTTCCCTGGAGGTCCAGTGGTTAAGACTCCACGCTTCCACTGCAGGGGCCACAGGTTCGATCCTTGGTCAAGGAACTAAGATCCCACAGGCTGTGCAGTTTGGCTAAAAAATAAACCAACCCCTGCCCCACTCCAAAACAACAAAACAAAACAAAGCTGCCTGGTCACAGCTGTTTTCTCCTCGGTTTTCCTTCGGCTGACCCAGCTCATGGGAGGCCTCCGTCAAAAGGCGCATGTATGAACCAGGATGGGCGCAGCTTGAGGAAATGAGATGTGGGAGGTGGAAGAAATCTGACCTGAGTCCAGGTCTGACTCTTCACGGAGAACAAGCCTGTCTTTGTTCTTCCAGTCTTTGTGTACACAGTGAGATGGTTCTCCAAACAGAGCGTGAGGCAAGGGCTTGTATGTGGGTAGTTCATTTGGGGAAGTGACCTCGAGTAACAGGAGTGGGCAGCTGGGAAGAGGGAAATGAAACGAGGGAAGAGTCAAGCTGTGGGGTGCCCACTGCTGCGGGACCTCCCTGGGACACATGATAGCTCAGAATTCTCTCTAGGAATGAAAAGGGGACTATTTTCTCATTGGCTCCAGTTCCTCTTTGGTCAAGGGGTCTACGTGGGATGTCAGCTCTCTCACACTTCCAGGTTTGCTTGGGTCTGAATGGCTGAGTGTAGTCACGGGCATCTCAGGTGGGGGTGGCACAGAAGCCAGGGCAGGAAGTAGGCAGTATGGCTGGGCACGTTGCTGGTGAGTTACACTTGCGTCGCAGGTAGCTGCAGAAGTGAAAAGGTGGGCTGGGAGTGTGAGGTGGGCACAAGAGGTGTCCAACACAAGCAGGAATTACAATACCACATGGGGTTCTTGTGAGGAACAAATACTAATGCCAGCATGGGGAGCTCAGCTCGGGGGTCTGTGATGACCTGGAGGGGTGGGATGGGAGTGAGATGGGAGGGAGGTTCAAGAGGGAGGGGATATATGTGTACACATAGCTGATTCACTTTGCTGTATAGCAGATACCAACACAACATTGTAAGGCAATTATACTCCAATTTAAAAAACACTAATACCTAATGGATGCTATGTGCTTACTATGTGCCGTGGCTATTCTGAGACCCATCCACGTACGGGGTCATTTAATTCTGACAAAAATTTTGGAGGAGGGGACCAGTAGTATCCTCATTTTACAGATGGGAAAATTGAACCTTTTACAGGTTATAGTTGGGTCAAGGTCACAAGGCTAATAAGTAGTAGGACCAAGATTCAAATCCAGGCAGAACCATTTCAGAGACCATCAGGCTATTCTGCTTTGCAAATAAAATCATGTAGGTTTTGCAGATTGCTAACTGCACGTAAGGGTCAGTTCTCACATAATTATCACCGTTTTTATTGGGCAACATATTAATCCATCAGGGTTCCCACGTGGTGCTAGTGGTAAAGAACCCACCTGCCAGTGCAGATAGACATAAGAGAGAGGGGTTCGATCCCTAGGTCAAGAAGATCCCCTGGAGGAGGGCATGGCAGCCCACTCCAGTATTCTTGCCTAGAGAATCCCATGGACAGAGGAGCCTGGCGGGTTGCAGTCCATAGGGTTGTAGAGTTGGATGTGACTGAAGAGATTAGCATGCACATTATCCTATCAGCACCCATTTCGGCATAAGATATGACTGCATTTTAGGGGAAGGAGGGTGCCTGGGAGGTCAGATGAGTGGCTGTAGTTGGAGGGGCAAAGACAACACACAGTGAAGAAGAGACTGCTGTCTGAGCCTGGGCTCCCAGAGTCCGATGCAGAAGGCTTTTGGGGAGATGCTTGAAGCGAGGAAGGCAGGGTGGGCCCGGGGAGAAGCTCACGCACAGTGAGCCTTGGCAGATCCCGTGGAGCCGGGCGACTCTTTTAGAGCTCTTTTCCTGGGGGAAACGTACCGCTGCATCATCCAGCCCCTGGCCTCAGGGTGCCTCCTGAGCTGGGTGAACCTGCGCACAAGGGCAACACCCCAGAAAGGACAGCAGCTGGGTGGGAGCATCCGCCGAAGAGGGGATCTGCAAGAAGCACGCAGGCTGTGGCCAAGGGTCCTGGCAGCTTGTGGAGGGTGTGTGAGGAGGCAGGGGCTCTGACGGGAAGCCCAGAGACGATGGTCTGCAGTGGCTGCTCATCTTGGGTGCCTCTGGGGAGGACAGGAAGCAGCTGAATGTTGTCTGCAGGGCATCCTGCAACTCGGGTGGTTCCTTCCGTCCCTCTACTCTGGGTTACAATCCAGTACCTCTGAAAGGAGCTTCTTGAAGTCCTGTTCTTTTTTATTTTTATTTATTTATTTATTTAATTTTATTTTATTTTTAAACTTTACATAATTGTATTAGTTTTGCCAAATATCAAAATGAATCCACCACAGGTATACATGTGTTCATGCAGTTTCTTCCTTCCTTTCTTTCCCTGCATCAGGGCTTAGTTGCCCCATAGCATGTGGGATCTTTGTCCCCCAACTAGGGATCAAACCCATGTACCCTGCATTGCAAGTCGGGTTGTTAAACCACTGGATCACCAGGCAAGTCCCCCTAGTCCTTTTCTGAGCCACAGTCTGGGACCCTCATTTTGCTCCTGGAAAGGAGACAGAAATCACGTACTGGCGGCTGACTCTGTGCTGGATGCTGGGCTAAGCGTGCCATAGGCTTTCTCTCATTTACTCCTCGCCATGGACTCAGGATGGACACACTCTCCCAATGAGGGTGCTGTGCCGTGGTGCAGAGGGGCTGTGGTTTCCCGGGGAGAAGCTTGGCCCTTGCCATGACTCTCTTGCTTTGCCCCCACACTATGGAATCCACCGTCTCTGGTTCGACTGCAGCCCACAGGCTTTGGCTTCAGTCTAACCATTCTTCCCTCTCGGGGGATTTCTATAGCTCCCTTGCACCAGGCAGGATGCCCCAGGTTACTGTACTTCTCAGAGAGAAAGGATGGTTATAACTTTGGGAAATAATAAATGTTAATGACAATGTTGAGAAACTGGAACCCTTATGCATCACTGATGGGAATGGAAAGTGGTCAAGCTGCTGCTGCTGCAAAAAACAAAAGCTTCTCAAAAGGTTAAATATCAAATTATCATATGATCCAGCCATTCCAAATCTGTGTATCTATTTAGAAGGTTGGAAAGCAGGGACTTGAACAGGCAGTTGAGCACCAGTGTTCATAGAAACAATATTAACAATAGCCACAAGGTGGAAGTAACCCAAGTGTCCATTAGTAGATGAACGGATAAACAAAATGCTGTCCATCCATACTATGGAATACTGTGCAGCCATAAAAAGGAACAAACTTTCGATACAAGTCACAGCATGGATGAAACTTGAAAACATGAAATTAACCAGGCACAGAAGGACAAATATGGTTACGATTCCGCTTATACAAGGACCCTAGAAGAGGCAATTCATAGAGAGAGAAAGTAGAATAGAGGTCACTAGGAATTGGGAAGGAAGAGGAAAGGAAAAGCAATACCTACTGCTATATAGGTATACTTTTTTTTTTTTTAAGAGTGATGAAAAAGATTTGAGTATAAACGTGAGGACAGGTAAAAGATTTGAGTATAAGAGTGAGGACAGGTGAAAGATCTGAATATAAGAGTGAGGACAGGTGAAAGATCTGAGTATAAGAGTGAGGACAGGTGAAAGATCTGAGTATAAGAGTGAGGACAGGTGAAAGATCTGAATGTAAGAGTGAGGACAGGTGAAAGATCTGAGTATAAGAGTGAGGACAGGTGAAAGATCTGAGTATAAGAGTGAGGACAGGTGAAAGATCTGAGTATAAGAGTGAGGACAGGTGAAAGATCTGAGTATAAGAGTGAGGACAGGTACACACTACTTTGCTGTGTGCTAAGTCACTTCAGTCGCGTCTGACTCTTGTGACTCCATGGACTGTAGCCCACCAGGCTCCTCTGTCCATGGGGATTCTATAGGCATGGGAATTCTACTGGAGTGGGTTGCCATGCCCTTCTCCAGGGGATCTTCCAGACCCAGGGATCGAACCTGGGTCTCCTGCGGATTCTTCACCACTAGCGCCACCTGGGAAGCCCACATACAACACTGTGAATGTACTTAATGCTACAGAATGAATGGTTAAAATAATAAATAGTATGTTGTGTATATTTTACCTCAGTAAAAAAAGAGAGTGATGAAGGAACATTTTCCTTGATAACAGAAAGGGCTCAGAGGGAAAGATGGCGTCTCTTTTTTCCATAGTGTCTCCTGACCTGCTCCACCGTCACAACCCTTGCGACGGTGACAGGAAGGAGCATCAGAAAAAAAAGGAGACCGCTTAGGTTGACGGAGCAGAAAGACAGAAAGGCTCTTGAATATGCTGCTGAGCCACCAAACTAACTGACCCTAGAGTGGCTTTATCCCTAAGGTATTACTCTGGGACAAGACAGGTGAGTCAAGAGGTTCTGTGGAGTAGCCAAAAGCCTTCTAGCATAATGTAGTGGACACTATGGTGAGGCATCCAGATTCCTCTTAGGATCAGAGGGCTTCATCTCCCAGGCGACGGCAATGCTGTCTCTGCCCAGTGGAGTCATCTTGCCCTAAGTCACACCTTCTCCCAACAACCCCATCCCATGACTGACCTAACAGGGCAGAAGTCCATTACCCAGGTGGAGTACCACCGCTCCCGCTCACCACGACTCTGAAGAATATACCACCTGTAGGGCTGGCTGAAGCCTCCTTTGAGACCAGTCAAGGCCTAGTTTCTTCCCTTCCTCAATCCTGTTTCTGTCCCTTCTTCCACAGGTGTTGACCACAACAACCCTCCCCAGGAAACTGTCTACAATGTAATATCCATCTCAGAGGCAACTTCGGAGTATCCTGTCTTGCCACAAGGATAGCCCGCTGGGCCTGTGGAGTGAGGCATAGAGTCAGACTCTGCAGAGTCTAGCACAGAGCCCTGCACAGAGCAGGCACTCCTAAATATGTTTACAGGAACGGTTAGTCAACGATGAGTTCTCAGAAAAATAAAAACACTTATGTGACTTCAGCAGGGCTGTTCAGAGTATGACAGATAAGATGCCAAGATTTTCAAAAAAACCCACAAACTGCACAATGAATGTGCAGCCTGCTTTTGGGTTTCTCATTAGATGTTCATCTCTTGGACTGGTGCCAACACAGGATTGTGTATATGAAGTCAACAACTCGATGAAAGACATTTGTGTTCCCTGAGACTCAACCCCCAGCTTCCACCAACAGGTTTCACTGTGAGGCTTCCTATGGAGGAGTCCTTGGGCCTGGAAAAGAAAACAACGGTCTCAAAGGCTCTTGCTGAATCATCTAACTTTGGGGAAAACAAAACTGAACTTTAAGTCCTGCCCTGATGCTCCGGGCTGGTTGCATCTACCTGGGACTTATCACCCCCTGCCCAGAAACCTCCCATCGCCTACATCTGCCCGGGAATTACTGCTCCCTGCCCAGGGGACTTATCACCCCCTGCCCAAAACCTCCCACCCCCTGTTCAACTACAAATGCCATCTCAACTAAAGATTACCCAAAATGCCCCATCCGACTAACGCTTCCCTTATCGCTTCCACAAACCTCCCTTTAAATATGAAGCCTCCCTGATCCCTCTCACGCTCAGCCTGGTTGGTAGGCTGACTGTTGCCCCTCCTTGCCTGAATACAGGTAACCTACCTCCGTTGAGGTCGTCTCTCCTTCTTTTCTGCCTTGGCCCGAACTATATCTTACATCCTACCTCCAGTTTAATGAGTGATATCTGAGCATAAGCTTCTGGGTCATTCTCTGAGCTGCCAAATATGCTACATTTTTGGCAACATTTAAGATTAACAGCCAGTCTAACAGGTTTGGTCTTTTCTTGGAATGTGAGTGACTTCCTCTCTGTCTATCTGTGAACACTCAGATGGGAGTTACCTATAGGAAAAGAAAGGAGATAGAAGCCTCCTAAAATCATCAAGGGAGAAAGAAAAAGAAAGGGGTGAAGAAAGAGATAAGGGGCGGTATGAATCTGAGAATGACCCACGGAAGAGTAGCTCTCCTTTACAGATCTGAAACCAGAGACTCACACGTTTAAGCCAAAATCACAAAAGTCAAAGCACTCAGCTCACCTTACAGTAACTCGGGAGGCGTGTCCTGGAGTTTTAAGATGACAGCTTGTAAGAGGAGACCCACAATAGATGTTGGAAACCTTTCAGTTCCCATCTCACAGTTGCTCATGACACCACTATCAAAGTGGGAAGATGGTTTTCAGCATTTAGCCCAAGATATGCAGTCCACTGGGCTTTCCAGGTGGCGTTAGTGGCAAAAACAGCAACAACAAAAAACTCACCTGCCAATGCAGGAGGCTTTAAGAGGTACAGTTTCGATCCCTGGGTGGGGCAGAAACCCTAGAGGAGGGCATGGCAACACACTCCAGTATTCTTGCCTGGAGAATCGCACGGACAGAGGAGCCTGGTGGGCTACAGTCCATGGAGTTGCAGAGTCAGACACAACTGAAGTGACCAAGCACGCACGTGCAGTCCATTTTCACACATCAAATGCCATCACGCCACAACACCACCATCCAAGTAGGCTTTGATTACAGGACATAGATATTGACACAGGCCCTAACCTTTCAATGCTTTGAAGAATATCCTTATTCCAATAAACTGGATCGCAATAAGAATTGAAACATTAAAGGCCTTGAGACCAAAAGTTTTTTCTATGGAGAAGAATCAGGGATTTCATATATATATATATATATATTCAAATCTGGGTGTGATAAACATCTTAAAACTCTCATTTTTCTTCAGATGAAAAAGAAACTGCTGTTCTCTGCAAGCATTTCTTGTTCTTTGAGTAACCCTTGCACAGCAGTCCGGTGCTGCTGGGGTGTGAGATCTTGAGAGTGAAATCTACTAGAGCATGAAAGAAGGGGAAATGACCTGCTGACTTCCAAACGGAGTCAGCTCAGGAAATGTGAAAAGAAGCAAATATAACGGGTGAGAGAGAAATTACAGTCCTCAAATGTATCGTAATGATGAGGGATGAGCCGTCACTGGCATCTTGATTAAACATGTTTGCTTCTGTGATTCCACTTACGGCCAAGTCAGAAATTCATCTTCCCTGCAATTTTCGCATCTTGTAGGGGACCAGGCAAAATCATCTGGGTGCTTACAACAAACATTTATTTTGAGGACAGATGTTCTGCCCTGGCAGCTGGTTAAATGAACGGACCATTCCCTCCTTCCTTTGTCTCCTCTGTTATCGACCACCAGGAGGTGGAATATGTGATTGTTTGGAGGCAGATCTGAAGACAGAAGCCCATTGATGGGCTTCAGAAAATCTTCCAGACTCTCTGAATTAAGTTGAAAAGAGGCTTCACCACTGTACCCTGGAGCCTGCTTCTCGGATGCTTCAGTGTCTTTAAATGAGAGTGTTTCATGATGGCTGCATTTGAAGTATTTTCAGAAAGTTTTAATCACTCCAGATTTGTTTTTGACCCTCAGTTAGTCTTGACATTACTTTCTCTGTGCTACTTCACAATAAGCATTCCCTTAGAAGAAAACCTTTAACTAGACTCTTTCACTTTAGAATAAACCTTTAACTAGATTACCTAGATGCATAATTCCCATATCCTGGATAATTCCTCCCATGGAGGAACCAGAGATAGCAACCAGCCTCTCCACGAAAGTATCTCTGTCGGAAACTTGCAGCGTGTAGGAAAAAAGACATATTTTTATTTTCTCTCCGACTTCAGCTTTATTTGCTTTTGAGGTCTGAATGTGGAGGCTAGTTGCATCCATCTACTTGATTTTAATTTGTCTTTGTACAAACAGCTTGCATGAGCTCACTAAGCAGCGTTTCAAAAGATAAACACCATCACTGCAGAATTTTAACACAAAAGAGCATTAACCCTACCTCATTAACAATGAAGGACTTGAAGAAAAATGCCCAGACATATTGATTGCTAAGACCATGGAAGGAAGGTTAAAAGGACTTTTTCCCTTTTCAAAGATTTGATTCCATCATAATGAGCGCAGGATGAATTCTTTGAGGTTAGGCTTTGTCTTGATCTAATTCACATCATTCGTAGTTCCTTGAACACAAAATGCTGGTTAACACAGCAGGTGCCCAATAAGTAGCTGAACTGTTGACTTGCGTGACAGGAATCCACCTGTCTTTGGCCAAAAAAAATTAAGTCAGTTCACCCTCAGTTGTTTGATATTTAGGGTTTCTCCAGTCTCCTTTAGAAATTTAAGTTGATTAGACACTATGCCAATCTGTGTCTCTCTTGAGGATTTTTCGTCTCTGTCCTTCCTTCCCCCAACTCTACTCCCTCCCTTCCTAATTAGTTACCAATTGTTCTCAATAAATTATAAGAATAACAGATTAACTCCCGATGGTAACAGAATACGATGACTAAGATGAACAATTACAATTATTTACAAAATAACTTTAAAACAAAGTCACTGCACATCTACTTTCTCTCTTAAGACTGCACCCTTAAAACTGCATTCCACCTCGACTCTTGCTATCTGAGATAAACTGAACATCACAGGGGAAGACATAACCATTTTCTTTAACCTGGGACCCATGAAATTATATGCAAACTTTTTTTGTATTCCCATTTTTCTGGGGTTCAAGGTCCACAGCTTTCATCAAATTCTCAAAGAGATATTTAATTCCCAAAAGAATGAAAGCCCAATATGTTAGGTTACTACTTTTTGCTTTGATTATGCTGTTGTTATTTAAGTCTTATTTTCTCTGTTTCCTTTAGGATCTGGCCTAAGATTTAAGTAAGAAAAATTTAATTCATTTTAAAGAGTGGTCCTTTGATGTATTAAAAAATTTTTTTAAGAGTGGTCCTTTAAAATATGAGATTGTCCTCCCTTCTCTGTTTAACAGTAAAATTTTTTATAGAATTGGTGACAGTAGATAGCACTCTGTGTGTGTGTGTGTATGTGTGTGTGCTCACATGTGGATCTTGTGCTGAAAGGACAATAGCCAAGTGACAAGAGTACAATCCTCTTGCCCCACCCAAGGGAGCAAGGTTGATTCCCAAACTCTATCAATGATAAGTTACTCACCAGTAGCTGGTTTCTGCACAATAAAGAAGCCACTGGAGTAATTTTGGCTATTTGCATGATCAATATCAACTGCTACAGATGAACTGATTTAGGTGGGCTGACTAAGTTCCTTGTTGCACGCAAAAATGAACAGGCTGACAAAACACGGTTTTTTCCATTCCACGTGGAAGAAGTTATCACCCTTGCGCACAATGCATGCTTTCTAGCCCGTGGTTTCCATTTCTAAACTCAAGCTGAACCATCCTTCCAAAGGTCTCCAGGCCTTCAGAACTCAGCTGAAGTCTGATTTCCTGCAGAAAGCCTATCCTGGGACTTCCCTGGTGGTCCAGGGGTTAAGAAACCACCTTCCAGTGCAGGGGATGTCAGTTTGATTCCTGTTTGAGGAACTAAGATCCCACAAGCTGTCGGGTAACCAAGCCCGCTAGCCACAACTAAGACCCAATGCAGCCAAAAGTAAATAAATACAAAAAAGAAAGAAAGCCTATTCTGGTAAATCTCCCAACTCTGCTGATTGCATTTTCCAATAGCCCTCAGTACAATTGTGCTGTTAAGACTCAAGACAACACCTACTTTAGACAGCTGAGTTTTCTTGCTAGCTGAAGGTATAAATGTTTAATTACCCCTACTTTCTTTTAAATTGTTTGTGGCAAAGGATAAGATGGAGTTCCATCAGATGGAATCTGAATCAAAATGGAAATTTCTACATGAAAGGGGCCAAAAGACACAAATTTCCAGTTATAATTAGTAAGTCCTGGGTCTATAATGTGCATAGTAACTATAGTTAATAAAACTGTGTTACATACCTGTGTTGTATGCTCGAAAGCACCTAGGGGAATGGATCTTAGAATTTCTCATCATGAGACAAAGATTTGTAACTATGTATGGTGAGGCATGTTAACTGGACTTACTGTGGTGATCATTCTGTAGTAGCTACAAATACTGAAGCATGTTGTTGTTCACCTGAAACTAATATAATATTATATCAATTATACCTCCTTAAAGATGGGTATTTCTGGACTTCCCTGGTGGCAGAGTGGATTAAAAATCCACCTGCCAATGCAGGGGACATGGGTTCGATCCCTGGTCCAGGAAGATTTCACATGCTGTGTTGTGGACAAACCCGTGGAGCACCTAAGCTCATGGAGCACCTGAGCCTGTGCACCATGACTGCTGAGCCTGAGCCCTAGAGCCCATGCTCCAAAATGAGAGAAGCCACCTCAATGAGAAGCCAGAATACTGCAATGAAGAGTAACCCCCAGCCAGGACATGTAAGCAACCTAGATGTCTATCAGCAGACAAATGGATAAGAAAGCTGTGGTACATATACACAATGGAGTATTACTCAGCCATTAAAAAGAATACATTTGAATCAGTTCTAATGAGGTGGATGAAACTGGAGCCTATTATACAGAGTGAAGTAAGTCAGAAAGAAAAACACCAATACCGTATACTAACGCATATATATGGAATTCAGAAAGATGGTAATGATAACCCTATATGTGAGACAGCAAAAGAGACACAGATATATAGAACAGTTTTTTGAACTCTGTGGGAGAAGGTGAGGGTGGGATGATCTGAGAGAATAGCATTGAAACATGTATATTATTATATGTGAAAAACATCGCCAGTCCAGGTTCGATGCATGAGACCGGGTGCTCAGGGCTGTTGCACTGGGATGACCCAGAGCGATGGGATGGGGACGAAGGTGGGAGGGGGGTTCAGGATGGGGAACACATGCACACTCATGGCTGATTCATGTCACTGTATGGCAAAAACTATTACAATATTGTAAAGTAATTAGCCTCCAATTAAAATAAATAAATTAAAAAAAAAGAGTAATCCCTGTTTGCCACAACTAGAGAAAGCCTGAGCAAAGCCACCAAGACCCAGTGCAAGCAAAAATAAATAAAATAAACAATAAAAAATTTTAATGGGATTTTCTATGTGCCAAATAAATAGTATGTGGAAATCTGTGCCCATTTTTTGGTCCTTCTTAATCAGTGAAAGTTGCTCAGTCATGTCCAACTCTTTGCGACCCCATGGACTGTAGCTCGCTAGGCTCCTCTGTCCATGGGATTCTCCAGGCAAGAATACTGGAGTGGGTAGCTGTTCCCTTCTCCAGGGGATCTTCCCAACCCAGGGATCGAACCTAGGTCTCCCTGAATGCAGGCAGGTTCTTTACCATCAATTTTTTGAAATAACTTGACCTTCTATGATGGTGATGAGTATTCTGGCCTGGGTTTCTCAAAAGGCAAGTCTTAAGCCAAAGCTTCTATGAATTACTCTATATGGAGAGCTCAGTCCCGGGAGGACAGAAAGTGGGCGGCAGGGAAGGTCAGGGGGCTGACCTGAGCTGGTCACTGCTTGACCCCTCAACCTGGTGGCTCCATCTTCCAAGAGGCCAGATGGGTGACGGAGACTTGGAACAATCCCTCTGGAAGGAAGAGGGGGGAAGAGTGCATCTACCAGCTGCCCTACATTGCCCACATCCCCACTACCACCACACAGAAACTTCTGGATTGTCAACATGGGTGCTGAGAGGTGTCACGGGCTCCAGCACCAAGAGAGATGCCCCAGTGCAGGAGGCTCAGGCATAAGGATAGCGCTGTCAGGATGAACTTGCCGGAAACCAGCTGGAGCGCAGAGAACTGCCGAGAATGAGGGGCCTCAGCCTCATGATAGAGGAGGTCCAGACATCTGTAATGTTGCCAAACAGGTGTCTGATACAATGAGCGTGAGCCTTAGACTCTGTTTTTCCCACAGGGTCTGTTAAGGTATGAAGAGCTCTTGGCTTCAAGTAACTGACTTATTATATGACTCAGTCATTACAAGAACTGAGTTCTTATATTTACTTATTAAATTTTGCCGATTCTGCCTTTATTTTCAGGTACACTGAAAAGCTGCCACTTCCGTTTGTCAGTTTTTCCACCTGCAGCAGCTTCCCTGTCTCCTTCTAACCTGCTCCTCTTAATCTGCCAAGGGTCCGAAAACCCTAGAGAGCTGAACTTGTATTTGCATGCGGATGGAGAACACACAGGCTCTGAGTCAGGGCCAAAGAGGGTAACCAGGGCTGAGACTGAAAATGCAGAATTACTAGGATTGTGACGTTTATTCAAAGACGTCTTTCTATGGAGGCAAAGGCGGGGAACATGTATTTTGGAGGTTAGAGGATTCCGTGAAATACGGTGAATCTGGTACTGAGCATCTACTGTGATGATTCTCTCTGTTTATTCAGAGGTTCTTGGCTTTATTCCAGTTAAATGAAATGATGGCATAGCTGAATTTCAGATAAATGAGACTCTACCGTATTTACTTTTCACTATATTGTGTGTATTTGAACTTAATGATATTGTTATACTGCCTGTGACTTACTTGAAGATACTTCAGCATAAACAGTGTGAGACAGGGGTGTGTGTACGTGTGTGTGTGTGCACATGCATGCACACTTTATTCTTCACCCTAGGGGATGTCCATTAACATCTGAAGTACCCTCATCAGGAACCCACACTTCATTAGTTAGCATTTGACAAACTCTCACAGTTCATAAACCAGAGGTCTGTCATAGAGTTCAACTACTGTTATCTCCAACCAGCCCTAAAGAGTTTGTAATTAGGATAAGGAAAATAAATTTTCACTGATAAAATGAGTGGTCAAAACATGTGGGTCGGCTAGAAATACTAGATAGGTACCTCTCAGCAGGATCAGAGTGGTATCACCTAAGCTTTTGTTCTGCCCTGTGTCCAGCCACTGACAGAATTCTGTTGCTGGATTCCAACAGGAAGAGGATACGACTGCATCATGGCTTCCATGCAAGGGGCTTGTTGTGGCATCCAAAAGGGCAGGAAGCAGGGTTAAAAAGAATGAAATAAAGTCATTTGCAGCAACATGCATGGGTCTAGAGATTGTCATGCTGAGTGGAGCAAGCCAGACAGAGGAGGGGAAATAGCAAATGACATGCATTCTATGCAGACTCTGAAAAGAAATACAAATGAACTTACTTGCAAAACAGAAAGGGACTCACAGACTTGGAGAATGAACTTATGGTTGCCCTGGGGGTGCAGGGGGAAGGATAGGGGAAAGGGATAGTTAAGGAGTTTGGGATGGACATCTGCTGCTGCTGCTGCTAAGTCACTTCAGTCGTGTCCGACTCTGTGCGACCCCATGGACTGCAGCCCACCAGGCTCCTCCGTCCATGGGATTTTCCAGGCAAGAGTACTGGAGTGGGGTGCCATTGCCTTCTCCAGGGATGGACATCTACACACTGCTATATTTAAAATGGATAGCCAACAAGGACCTAGGGCATAGCACGGGGAACTCTGCTTATGTGGCAGCCTGGATGGGAGAGGAGTTTGCAGGGAGAATGGATACATGTGTATGTATGGCTGCGTCCCTTTGCTGTCCACCTGAAACTATCACAACATTGTTAATCAGCTACATTTCAATACAAAATTAAAAAATTTTTAAAGGGTAGGAATCAGGGATTCATGAAGCTTGCAGATGTGGTACGTGGCTGTTTTTGTCCCTAACAGCGGTAGAATTTAGTATGGTGTGGGATTCTATTCCCATGGGCTTCTTCCTCCTCTCACACTGGAGGTGGCCAGTCAGTTCCCAGCATCCATGGCCAAACGAGGCTCCTGTGGGGCCATCTATGTTTCTGTGGTCCTAGTCCACTCACTGTACCTTTACGGGTCAGAGAGCCACGGACACAGGGGAAGACGACCGCTGGTGTGATGATGCCGGGCACAAGTGGGCGCTGCTGCTCATGGAACTCCCCTGCTTCCCGCGGGAGGTGGGACTCCAGGCAGCTGAACATGGAGCGGAGGAGCCCTGGGGCTGGTGCTGATGCCCACGTGTCACTTTAGCAACTGAGGGTTAGAGCGTCATACACAAATCATCACCCCTGAAGCCGGTGCTTGGGCGTAGGCTGCCCAGGGCTCTCTCTATAAACTGGAGAGTAAACATACTCCTTAGTCCCCAGAGTATTCTGGGAGGAGGCTACACGTTTCTTTAGTCTCAGTAAATAGAGCGATGAATTGGTCATAGTCATAGTCCTCAAGGAGCTTAGGATCTAATGAGAGAACTATACAAGTAGGCCAGGCAAGAACACCGGAACTGGTTGCCAGGTAGCCATTTCCTTCTCCAGGGGATCGTCCCGACTGAGGGATAGAACCCACGTCTCTCGTCTCCTGCATTGGCAGGCAGATTCTTTACCACTGAGCCACTTGGGAAGCCCAACATTAACTATAAGGGAAATTAAAAATATCTCCTTGATTGAATCAATACTAAATGTTAATATATATCAATAATACAAGATTGCTTATAAAGTAAATAAATGTGTTTGTTCATGTCATACAGGAATATTAAATTGATCAGTTCATTAAAATAACAATAAACCTATTACGTGTTAGCATAAATAACATATGCTGATGAAAAATAACTATTTTCCAAAACAAAAAACGAGTTTTAGTGTGAAGAATGGCCTCATTTTACATAATTGCAACTCTCTTTAATGTCTGGCTTAATAGAGGCAGCTGGATTGACATATCTGTGCCTGCAGTCAGTCTGCTGTAATATACTGTTTTGTTTGATGTCTCTGAAGAAAAGCTGCCTTACATATCTCTGTGCTTAGTAACAGGAGAAGCTCACAGACACCCCCCTCCCTAAGAGGCAAGAGCTTTTATGCTACATATAAAACTTGTACGCTTGGGGACCTCTCACCCAGACCTTGAAACGGACCTTGAAAACGGACCTCAGCTCTCCAAAGGTAAGTTTTTGAAGAATAAGTGAGAGTTGTCAAGGTGAAAAACACGACAAGACAAGAACATTCTAGGTCATGCGCGCGTGCTAAGTCGCTTCAGTTGTGTCCGACTCTGTGCGACCCCATGGACTGTAGCCCACCCAGGCTCCTCTGTCCATGGGATTCTCCAGGCAAGAATACTGGAGTGGGCTGCCGTGCCCTCCTTCAGTTCTAGGTCTGTGCTTCCCAATCACTGCACATCCTAATCACCTGGGATCTGGGGGTGCAGCTGGAATTCTGCCTCTCCTCTAACAAGCTCCCAAGTGATACTGATGGTCCCCAGAACCACAGTTTGACTAGCATAAATCTAAGCCAGAGAAAAAGCAGGAATCGAAGGCAAAGTGTCAGGGAGCAGGCTAAAGTGCGAGGGAATGGCACGACTAGAGAGAAGAGTACAAGGCGGGCAGTTCCGGAGATAAGGGAAGCAGGCCTGGTCTCGGAGGTGACAGTGGTAACTTTTCCCACGGGGAAGCCGTGAAAAGGTCTTAGGCAGGAGACAAGTCTGGCTCACACGAAGTGTCAGGGATGAGATGGTTGGATGGCTTTACTGACTCAATGGACCTGAGTTTGAACAAACTCCGGGAGATGGTGAAGGACAGGGAAGCCTGGCGTGCTGCAGTCCATGGGGTTGCAACTTGGCAACTGAAGAACAACAACAAATAACTCAGAACTGCAATTATGTAAAGTTTAAAAATAAAATAAAATTAAAACAAAACAAAAACAAAAACAAATTCATTGCTGGAAAAAAAAAATAAACACCACTGTAAAAAACAAAAAACAAAAAAAAAACATACGAGCACAGTAAGCAGAACAAGGATGAAGCGGAGGAAGCTAATATTTTCCGTGGATATTATTACAACAGAGTTTATTGGGAAGAACATGTGCTTTGGATGAGGATTGAGTTTGTCTAAATTCCAACTTTGCCCTCTTCAAAATGTTACCGAATTGCTTCCCGGCCTTTCGGCTAAGATCAAAATGCTGCCTAGTCAACGTTTCAGAGCTTCAGATCCCATTCCGTGTAAAGAGATACGAATTACATGCACAGAGAATGAGTCTGGTGCATAGTAGGTACTCAAAACACTGAAATGAATACAATAAAGAATGTTATAGAGATAATTTTAAAGATAAAAACTGGAAGTTATTGCTGTTATTTTAACATTAGATGAAAGCATGAAACAAGACAATGGAGCTTAAGGGTTTTGTTTTTTTCAAGAGCAAAAACATTCAGAATGAAGAACAGAGGGGAATCACCTAAAAGTAAATGTTTTCCTACTGATATGCCAGGCAGTGTCAGCCCATAGTCATCCTTAGTAATGGAGGAGGTGGACTTCCATGGTGGTCCAGGGGTTAAGAATATGCTGGAGAAGGTGTGGAGAAAAGGGAACTCTCTTACACTGTTGGTGGGAATGCAAACTAGTACAGCCACTAGGGAGACCAGTGTGGAGATTCCTTAAAAAACTGGAAATAGAACTACCTTATGACCCAGCAATCCCACTGCTGGGCATACACACCGAGGAAACCAGAATTGAAAGAGACATGTGTACCCCAATGTTCATCGCAGCACTGTTTATAATAGCCAGGACATGGAAGCAACCTAGATGTCCATCAGCAGATGAATGGATAAGAAAGCAGTGGTACATATACACAATGGAGTACTACTCAGCCATTAAAAAGAACACATTTGAATCAGTTCTAATGAGGTGGATGAAACTGGAGCCTATTATACAGAGTGAAGTAAGCCAGAAAGAAAGACACCAATACAGTATACTAATGCATATCTATGGAATTTAGAAAGATGGTAACGATAACCCTGCATGCAAGACAGCAAAAGAGACACAGATGTACAGAACAGTCTTTTGGACTCTGTGGGAGAGGGAGAGGGGGGGACAATTTGGGAGAATGGCATTGAAACATGTGTAATATCATATATGAAACGAGTCGCCAGTCCAGGTTTGATGCAGGATACAGGATGGTTGGGGCTGGTGCACTGGGATGACCCAGAGGGATGGTACGGGGAGGGAGGTGGGAGGGGGGTTCAGGATGGGGAACACATGTATACCTGTGGCTGATTCATGTTATGTATGGCAAAACCAATACCATATTGTAAAGTAATTAGCCTCCCATTAAAATAAATAAATTTAAATTGAAAAAAAAAAATCTGCGTTTCCACTGCAGGGGACATGGGTTCGATCCCTCATCTGGTAAGTTCTCCATGCCTCAAGATGTGGCTGAAAAAAAAAATCAAATCAAATCAAAAATAATGGAAAAGGAGAGAGACATTAGATGCTGGTGGCAATCGGAAGAGAAGGGCCTCGGGCCTCAAGCTAATTCTTTTCTAATACAACTTGGACCCAAAGTTCCAATACAAAATTTGAAGGGTTTAAATCCTAGATTTTTTCCCCCCTTCTAGTTTCCTGGTGGTTATAATGGCAGATAATAATGGGCAAAGATACAAGGGCACAGAGGAAAAATTTATGCATGTGAAATACAGCCGCCACAGGTTTAAAAGCTCTCTCTCTGCCTGAGCATTCACAGTAGATCCTTCTAGTCCTCTTTCTCTATAATGCTTGGCTTGCAGGATCCAGAAATTCCCTTGGCACCACCTGGGATTCTGAGACTCTTAACACCTCATTCCTGGCTTGAAGTGTGAGTTATTGCAGTCACATCCAATGTGTTGCCTTCTCACTCCATTAGAGCAACCATTGGCCGTCTGACGGTAAATGAAAGTTTTCATTACCCTAAAAACAGATTCTTAGTTGGGCAGAACTTGAAAGCATATTTACTTATCTTGAAGAAAAGACATATATGGGCTTGGTCTAAATCTCTTGATAGTTAGGACATCTGAGGAATTGTTTTTCTTTACTTTGAAAGGGAAGACAAGATAAGAGGAGGTTTATGAGAGAAAGCCAAATGTCAGAAGAGATAGCTCACTTCAGCTGAGTCGTCAATGAGCATGTCTGGACAAACCACATTATCCCAGCACTACGAGTCTTTGTATCCGTGTGACCGATTTGTTATTGTTTTATATGAAAATAGGCAGTGTGAGGAGAAATAAGTGACTTGGACAGGGAGACAGTTCAAAGCCGATTTCTGACAAGGCTTTCCTCAGCTAGGGGGCTGATGGTGATTTCCTGGGTCTTTCTAATCACTGGGAATTCATCTTTCTTAGTCTTTGTAATTTCAGGATTCTACGAGAAGAACTTGGCTCTTAGAACATCCTTGCCATAAGCTCTTAGAACTTCCCACAAAGGGAGAATTAGCCTGTGCTCTATTTTACTTTATTTATCTTATTATTTTAATACTTAATTATTTGGCTTCAACAGGTCTTAGTTGTGGCAAGTGAGATATAGTTCCCTGACCAGGGATCAAACCTGGGCCCCCTGCATTTAGAACGCACAGTCTTAGTCCCAGGACCACCAGGGAGGTCTCCATTCATTCAAGAATCTCTGAATCCACAAAAGCATCTCTTGAAAGAAAGCAAAGAGGGAAGGAGGTGAATTTTTAATTTCTAAAGCTGGGGAAGCTACCCTACCTGTCTTGATGGTGGTTCTGGGTTGGTGCCCTCTGCCTCTAGCCAGAGGGGCTTCCCAGGTGGCTCAATGATAAAGAATCTGCCTGCCAATATATGAGATGCAAAAGACGCAGGTTCAATCCCTGGGTTGGGAAGATCCCCTGGAGAAGCAAATGGCAACCCACTCTAGTACTTTTGCCTGGGATAATCCCAAGGACAGAGGAGTCTGGCAGGCTACAGTCCATGAGGCTGCAATGACTGAGCACGCACGCCTCCTGCCCGCACCCCTTGGGGCAACAACCTCCACATTCTCTACAGGTATGAGCCTCAGAGGTATTTTGTGAAAAGTCCGGGTAACTCACCATTTCCTAGTAACTCACCAGTTCCTGTCATTTACCTGAGATACATAGGGCAATAAGCTAAGGTCTGGGCATCCACTCCCTGTCCCTGGGATACAAATTTAATGATGCTGTTAACAATGACAAAAATTATAGAATGCCTAGGAATGAACCAAACAAGAAACAAGGTCTACATTTAGAAAACTATGAACATTTACTGAAGGACAGTATGACAAAGGAATCAACTCTGTTCCTGGACAAAGAGACTCAGGAGAATGAAGAACCATCACTTTCATGCAGATTTCAAGGACCCTGTTCTTTCTTCCCTACTGTATTGTGGGTTTTCTCAGTTCATGATATAATCATCTACTAGTGTTACTTTCGTACATGGACTTGGAGGTCTCTGGCGATTTCATGAGTGTCTTCTCAATTAAATGATTTTGTTGTTCAGTCACCAAGTCCTGTCCAACTCTTTGAGATTCCATGGACTGCAGTACACCAGGCTTCCCTGTCCTTCACTATCTCCCAAAGTGTGCTCAAACTCATGTCCGTTGAATCAGTGATACCATCTCATTTAACCATCTCATCCACTGTCATCCCCTTCTCCTCCTGCACTCAAGCTTTCCCAGCATCAGGATCTTTTCTAACAAGTCAGCTCTTCACATCAGGTGGCCAAAGTATTAGAGTTTCAGCTTCAGCATCAGTCCTTCTAATGAATATTTGGGGTTGATTTCCTTTAAGATTGACTGGTTTGATCTCCTTGTTGTCCAAGGATTCTGAAGAGTCTTCTCTACTTAAATGATAAGATAAATAAAAACAAGGACTGTCTCTTTTCAGTTCAGTTCAATTTGGTTCAGTTCAGTCGTTCAGTCGTATCCAAATCTTTGCAACCCCATGGACTGTAGCACACCCGGCCTTCCTGTCCATCACCAACCCCCTGGAGTTTGCTCAAACTCATGTCCATCGAGTCGGTGATGCCATCCAACCGTCTCATCCTCTGTTGTCCCCCTCTCCTCCTGCCTTCAATTTTTCCCAGTATCAGGGTATTTTCCAATGAGTCGGCTGTTCGCATCAGGTGGCCAAAGTATTGGAGTTTCAGCTTCAGCATCAGTCCTTCCAATGAATATTCAGGACTGATTTACTTTAGGATGGACTGGTTGGATCTCCTTGCAGTCCAAGGGACTCTCAAGAGTCTTCTCCAATACCACAGTTCAAAAGCGTCAATTCTTCAGCGCTCAGCTTTCTTTAGAGTCCAACTCTCACATTCATACATGACTACTGGAAAAACTATAGCTTTGACTAGACGGACCTTTGTTGGCAAAGTAATGTCTCTTTTTAATATGCTGTCTAGGTTGGTCATAGCTTTTTCCCAAGGAGCAAGCGTCTTTTAATTTCATAGCTGTAGTCACCATCTACAGTGATTTTGGAGCCCAAAAAATAAGGCCCACATCTGGGGGGAAAAGATCCTGATGCTGGGAAAGACTGAGGCAGGAGGAGAAGGGGACGACAGAGGATGAGATGGTTGGATGGCAGCACCAACTCAATGGACATGAGTCTGAGCAAGCTCTGGGAGGTCCACATCTGGGGGGTTATGTTGGATCGAATGCAAGAAAGAGAAGCATATTCTGGTTTTAAAGCTTTGAAGGTGAAGGATCCACTTATGTTTTTATTTATGGAGATATAAAACCTCAGTTGCTTTGGATTTATGCGAAAACTGGGCAAATGAATAGGCTTTTAAAACCTAAGGTTTTGGACTTCCCTGATGGTCCAGTGGTTAAGAATCCCCTTGCTGCAGGGCAGCTCGCCCATGTGCCACAACTACTGAGCCCAAGTACTGCAAATGCTGAAGCCCACGTGCCTAGAGCCTGCACTCCAGCGCAGTGAGAAGCCCATGCACTGTAATAAGAGCGTAGCCCCTACTCGCCGCGACCAGAGAAAGCTCGTGTACAGCAATGAAGACCCAGAGCAGCCAAAAAATAAATAAACAACAAAATAACTAGAATACTAAAAAAACCCTAAGGTCTTCACAAACAGTATGGCTTTCATGGAGTTCTGGATGCGTAATTAATTACACAAATGTTTACTGCATATATTCTCACATTTTCATATAAATCAATTTATTCACCCAATAACTTTGTCAGGTAGATATCACTATCATCATTTTATGGGTGTGGAAGAAACAGAATCTCAGAGAATGAAAAAGTCAGATCTTTTGATTCCAAGACTGTATTTAACCTCTCCAAAACTACCTCTTTGGGTCAACTAAATGAATGAATGAATGACCGAGTGCTAACACAGATCATAATTCTCTCTATGCTTCACATAGTTTTAAAAATGGCTTGGTTTCTGAACGCACATCTGTTGTTGTATATAATGTTATCGATACATGTAATATATACGCCACCAACGTTACATTATGTAATGCCACAAGTCCCATATTCTATCTCTCTTCTGACCTTCAAATACCTCCAGGGATGTTAGAAGGGGCATGGGAGGGGGCATCGAGAAGCACCATTTGGAGTGGTTTCAAGAAATCCATAATAAAGCCATGAGGGTTATTTTTCAGTATGCATCCTTGATGCAATTCACAGAGCACCTCGTAGTGCATCCTCATGGTTGAGAATCCTGATTTGTCTCTGGACATCCTTTGTATTGATAGAAACAGAGACAATGGCTGAGAGTTCAACCCAAGTTTGTTCAGCAGGGGTTTAATTTCTCCAGTGCTCCTGTGTAAATTGTGTTAATAACAAAACCTCATATCTCTCTACCTAATCATTCTATAACACATTTAATAGCCTATAACATGGTGAGACAGGGACTTAGGAATTAGAATAAATTGTGTCACAGGTAAAGCTCCCTGGTAGCTCTGACATGACAGACTCTCATGAGTAATCTAAACATTCATTTTGGGTAATGGAACAGCTACCAATAAATTTATCACTTAAGACAATATTTTCGCTTCAACTGTCAATGGACAAGGGGGCTCCATAATACATTACCAGTCAGCAGTCTGCATCAGTAAGAGACCAAAACATACTTGAATTTCACAAATACGTAGGCATCACACTCTTTCAGTTTCAAAAACAGAGTCAGCCTCATCCAAAATTTTCACAAAACAGCTGTCACAATGACATAAACTTTGCAAATCATTTCACAGCAAGAACTATGGTTGTATGATAAGTAACGGATCTGTTTCTGGTTAACTAGTCTATTTCTCTAAGTGTATGCGCTGGTGGTTTCAGATGCCTCTGTTTAAACATCTTCTTTGTCGCTCTCTTTCTAGCTTAGTAGTTCCCTCCAGATAGATGTGGAGAGGAGCTGGAACAGGAGAGAGTCTTGCAGGAAGAAAAACAGCACTAAAATGACTCATTACCTGTGTTAACATATCCCAGCTCAGACCACTGAAGTGGGATGAACAAGACACGTGTAACATACCCCATGGGTGAATTTGCCTATCTAGACATCAGACGCACATGTGACTGTTCTACCTTCTTGTCCCATGACAGGCAGGATTCTGGATTAAAAAAAAGTAGGCTTTGGAGAAGGAAATGGCAACCAACTCCAGCAGTCTTGCCTGGGAAATTCCATGGACAGAGGAGCCTCAGGGGCTCCAGTCCATAGGGTTGCAAAGAGTTGGAGGTGACTGAGGAAGCAGCAGGTGCTCGCCAGAGGCCCCAGAGCTTTTGATGGCAGAGCCAGAACTGTGGCTGAAGACTCCCAGCTCCCAGGCCTCTTCATCCTGGCCTCTCTCACCAGATACGAGTGTGGAAAACTAGAATCTAAAATATTCCTGAGGGCTTTCCTGGTGTCTCAGTGGTAAAGGATCCTTACCTTCCAATGCAGGAGATGCGAGTTCCATCCCAGGAAGATCCCACATGGCACGGAGCAGCTAAGCCCGTGCCACAACTACTGAGCCTGTGCTCTAGGACCCGGGAGCTGCAACTCCTGAAGTCTGTGGGCACAAAGCCCATGCTCTGCCACAAGAGAAGCCACCACAATGAGAAGCCTGTGCACCCCAACCAGAGAGTGGCCCCTGCTTGCCACAACTAGAGAAAAGCCCAGGCAGCAACGAGGATCCTACACAGCCATAAATAAATAAAATCATTAAAAAAAAAAGTAGGCATTGTCACCTCACTTTCTCAGATATCTCTCTTTAACAACAAAAAGAAAGGAAGAGAGATGAAGAGACAGTATCTCTTTTAAAAAAAAACAAAATTAAATTCTTGCATTTGCAGTTTATTTACTTTTTGGCTCTGCTGGGTCTTCGCTGTGCCATGCAGACTTCTCTAGCTGTGGGTTACCGGCTTAGTTCTCTAGCTGTTGCACACAGGCTTAGTTCTCTGGTTGTGGAGCATGGGCTTAGTTCTCTGGTTGTGGGTTACCAGCTTAGTGGCTGTGGCGCACGGGCTTAGTTCTCTAGCTGCGGATCATGGGCTTAGTTCTCTAGTTGTGGAGCATGGGCTTAGTTCTCTAGCTGTGGAGCACAGGCTTAGTTCTTTAGTTGTGGAGCATGGGCTTAGTTCTCTAGCTGCAGAGCATGGGCTTAGTTCTCTGGTTGTGGTGCATGGGCTCAGTTCTCTGGTTGTGGAGCATGGGCTTAGTTTTCTAGTTGTAGAGCAGAGGCTTAGTTCTCTAGCTGTGGGTTACCGGCTTAGTTCTCTAACTGTGGGTTACCGGCTTAGTTCTCTAGCTGTGGAGCATGGTGGGAATTTAAAAGGGTGGGAGTCCCTCATTATTCATCAGAAATAATTACAATACATCTTCACAATGAGATACTAAGCAGGGATTACAACTGGAAAGACTACCCCAATGTTCATCACAGCACTGTTTACAACAGCCAGGACATGCAAGCAACCTAAACATCCACCAACAGAGGAATGATGAAGAAGATATGGTACACACGCACAATGGAATATTACTCAGCCATAAAAAGAAACAAAATTTGGGTCATTTGTAGTGATGTGGATGACCCTAGAATCTGTCATACAAAGCAAAGTAAGTCAGAAAGAGAAAAATAAATATCACATACTAACACATATATATGGAATCTAGAAAAATGGTACTGATGAAGTTATTTGCAGGGCACGAATAGAGATGCAGATGTAGAGACCAGACTTGTGGACACAGGGTGGGAAAGAGGGTGGAATGAAGGAAAGAATAGCATTAACATAAATACACTGTCATGTATAAAGTAGATAGCTAGTGGGAATCTGCTGTATAACACAGGGAGCACAACTCGGTGCTCTATGATGACCTAGAGTGGTGGGATGGGGTGCGATGGAGGGTGGGAGGGAGGTCCAAGAGGGAGGGGATACATTCATGCTGTTGTACAGCAGAAACTGACAAAACATTGTAAAGCAATTATACTCCAAATTTAAAAAATAAATTAAAAAAATGAAAACTGGGAAGACTTCACAGTATTCTGTTAAGAGAAAACTGCAGATTATAAAGTAGGATGCTGAGTTCTGCTTCCATTTACAATGTGGAAAGTCCTAAAAGAATGTTGTTTCCATCTGAATGATGAGAAAAAGCTGAGTAATTTACAAAATAATAACTTTTCTCGAGCCCATCAGAGAGTTGAGGTCACAAGGCAACCAAGTAAACTGAATTCCAAAGAGCAAGAGGTCCATCCATGAACCGCCTCACTTGTGGCTGAGCACAAGCACCGGAGGTGGTCACCATGTTATTAGCTAAACATTCAAGGCGTACTGAAAGGCCCAGGGTGGGTTAGTGTGTCGATGTGGAATAGCTTAGAGTCTCAGACAAGAGGGAGCTCGCACTTACTCTCAAGCTCTTTTCTACAGACCTCCACTGGGTGTTCATAAGAAAGGTTAGAGGCCGAGGAGGAAACTGGCGCGAGGGCCCCTCCACTTCACAGACATGCAGGAGGTGACACAGATAAGCAGCCGCTGCTGGGAGACAAGCTAGCTTCATCTGCTTTCCCAGAGCCTTCTCTTGCAAAGCAAAAATCTCAAGCTCCTGTGGGGAGGGCAGAAAACCCACTGGCCTCTAGGACCAGGCAGAAGTCCATTGCTTCTGGGAGAAGAATAAAAGCAAAACTTGCTTTTCTCTAAGGGAGGAGTAGGAGTCTCTCTCCCCCAGATGTAATCAAAGAGCCACTGCAGCTTAGCGAAGGGTGGAAGCAAAAATCTTCTATCCACTGGCTTACGCACTGCTCCAAAGCAGGTCTCTCACTGCAGAGAAAGGAATGCTTAACCCCAAGGTTCAGGCTTGCCAAAGACTGATGCAAGGCCAGGACAACAAAGAAACCCCATTACCCCTACAACAAGCCATGCCCAGAGAGACAAACAACAGAAGCGAGTGCTCTTCTCCTCCAATCATTGGGATGAGGACAAGAGTACAAGAGAGATCTACTCTGTGTGCAGGTGTGCAGAGACAGCTGAATGCTGAGGGTAAAGAATAAATGCTTAGAAAACTCCTCTGGCACCCCAGGTTCCACTCCACACACACACAGTAACAGCAACCATCCATTGAAATCTGTGGTGCACTAACTGTAACCATAGCAACAACGAGACCCAAATCCAGCTCACCTCTTGATTCACTGACTCAGCCTCCACCTCTGCCACACACCCCCAACACTGATGGCTTGAAAGAATAAGTATGTCCATTCTCAGTAATAAATGGTATTTACCTCAGTCTCTCTGTTCTTCCAGGCATGATGTCTAGCATATAATTAAAAATTATGAATCACACAAAAGCACAAGAAAAAAAAATTATCAAGAGATAAGTAATAAATAGAATCAGACTCAAGGACGACCCAGATGTTGTATCAATCCGATAGGGACTTTAAGATAACTATAATTAACATGTTAAAGGGATCTAGTGGAAAAGATGGACAATATACATGAACAGACGGGAAATTTCAGCAAAGAGATAGAAAGTACAAAAGTGTCAAATGCAAATGTACACAAAAAGCAGTATCAGAGATGAATTTCTTTGATGGGCGTATTGTTAGGGCATAGCTGAGAAAAGAATTCATGAACTTGAAGATATGTCAACAGAAATTATTCAAACTGAAATATAAAGATAAAAAGGAGTGAATTAAACAGGACAGCACTTTCAAGAGTTGTGGAACATGAAACAGTAAGACATCTGTGTAATTAGAGTTCCAGAAAAAGACAAAGATAGAAAACAAGGTCAAAAATAATCTGAAGATATAATGACCAGGAATTTTCAAAAATTAATGAAATAATATACAAACAGCTCATACAACTCAACAACAAAAAACAACCCAAATGAAAAATGGACATAAAGAGACATTTCTCCAAAAGAAGAAATATAGGTGGCCAACAGGCACATGAAAAGATGCTCAACATCTTAAATTATTAGAGAAATGCAAATCAAAACTACAATGAGATACCACCTCACGCTGGTCAGAACAGATACCACCTCATGCTGGTCAGAACAGCCATCATTAATTAAGTCTAACAAATGCTGGAGAGGGCATGGAAGAAAGGGAACCCTCCTACACAGTTGGTGGGAACGTAACTTGGTGCAGCCATTGTGGAAAACAGTATGGAGCTTCCTCAGAAAAAACTAAAAATAGAATTACTATATGATTCAGGAATCCCCCTGCTAGGCATATATCCAGACAATAATTCAAAAAGATACTTGCATCCCTATGTTCATAGCACCACTATTCACTATAGCCAAGACATGGAAACAAATGTCCATCGACAGGTGACTGGATTAAGAAGATGTGGTACATTTCACATTCAGCCATAAGAAAGTAGAAAAATGATGCCATCTGCAGCAACACGGATGCAACTAGAGATTATCACACTAATGAAGTGAGTCAGAAAGAGAAAGACAAATACCAGACAGTATGACTTACATGTGGAATCTAAAATAGGACACAAATAAACCTATCTATGAAAATGAAACAGAATTAGGGGATGAGAGAGTAGTGGTTGCCAAAGGCTTGGGGGGATGAAAGAGGGTAGGAGTGGGAATCTGGGATTAGCAGATGCAAACTGGTATATCTGGAATGGATAAACAACAAGCTCCCACTACAGGAAACTATACTCAGTATCCTATAATAAATGGTATTGTGATTCAAATATACTTCAATAAAAAATGAATTAAAAAAAGTTAATGAAAGACAACAAACCATAGTTCCAGGAAGCTCAAAGATTCTCAAGCAGGATAGCACTCTCCTGCTCTGCCCTTACTCAAAAAAATAAAACAAAACCAAACCTAGACACAGCAGAGTCAAACTGCTTAAACCAAAGACAAAAGAAATCTTGAAGGCAGCAAGAAAAACATTACATGAGGACCTGGGTGAGAAGGTAAAGAATTTGCCTGCAATACAGGAGACATGGATTTGATTCCTGGGTCGGGAAGATCCCGGAACAAGGAAATGGCAATCCACTCCAGAATTCTTGCCTGGAGAATTCAGTGGACAGAGGAGCCTGGAGGGCTAAAATCTATGGGATCACAAAGAGTCGCACACAACTGAGTGATTAACACTGGAGCTTGCTTATGGACCTCTGGTGGTCCAATGGCTAAGACTCTGCGCTCCCAGTGCAAGCGGCCCGGATCCAATCCTGGTCAGGGAACTAGATCAGGAATAATGCTAAGAATTCCTGCAGACTTCTCAGATGCTGTACAAGGCAAGACTGACATCTTGTTGTTTGGAAAGTCTGCTTTAACATTGTGTTACTTCTGAGTTTTATGTTCAGTAAAAATATCTTTCAAAGATGGAATTAAAATAAAGACCTCCAGACAAACAAAAGTTGAGAATTTATTGCCAATAAAACTGTGCTACAAGAAATAGTAAAGAAAGTTCTTTGGGTAGAAGGATGATATCAAATGGAAGTTAGGATACACACACAGTAAATAGGCTGGAAAGGAAATAATTAATGGAAATATTAAATATATTTTTCTTATTTTAATCACTTTTAAGTAGTATATAGAGTATGGATATATTTTGTAGAAAGAACAGCATAATGCACTTTAAAAAACTTTAGAAGGCTATACAGCAAAATTGCAACTAAATTTTTCTGAATGGAAGGACTACATATTATTTTATTTTTTACAAAATTTATTTGCATTTTCTGAATTTTTTGCATAGAATTTATATTACATTTTGTGCCAAAAATATCTTTTAAAGATAATGTGCAGATTTCAAGAGCTCAGAAGTTAGAGAAATTTTCTAAGTTAACTGTTAGAAGAAATAATAACTAGGAAATGAATTTTCTGTTATGAAAAACTTTCCCCACTTTTCTCCCCCTACTATATGGGAAAGAAGAGGCAAAGAAAAGGCAAAAAGGGCCTCTTTGATGCATAAGCCAATAGTAATAAAGTTAAGTTTCTAGATAATAAATAAGGATTAACTAGAAGCCTCTTAGAAAGGCTGTGGATGTTCTCTCTGCAAGCTGAAACTTTGGGACTGGAGCCATATACATGACTTGAAGGGTTGTTTATTCCAAGGAAATATTAAAAGACTAATCTCTACATGGTCTAGAAAGAGAGCCAGGAATTGATAATGTCTAAATATTAGTGAGAATGTTATCTACTTGCACCAAAATGTCTTTCATTTTGTCAATCTTTCAAATGTCATTCTAATTTTGCTTTGACATCTCTGTAATTATTCAAAATTTACATTTACATTTTGAAAACTAACTAAGACTTTTTAGTTTTGGTAGATTCCCAGGTGGTGCAGTGGTAAAAGATTCTGCCTGTCAATGCAGGAGATATGAGACACGGGTTCAATTGCTAGGTTGGAGTGATCCCCTGGAGAAGGAAATGGCCACCCACTCCAGTATTCTTGCCTGGAAAATTCCATGGACAGAGGAGCCCGGTGGGCTACGGTCCATGAGGTTGCAGAGTCTGACATAACTGAGCATATTAATATTTTATTTGTGGTTCAGTCGCTAAGTCAAGTCTGACTCTTTGTGACCCTGCGGACTGAAGCATGCCAGGTTTCCCTGTCCCTCATCATCTTCCGGAGTTTGCTCAAACCCATGTCCATCGAGTTGGTGATGCCATCCAGCCATCTCATCCTCTGTCGTCCCCTTCTCCTCTTGCCCCCAATCCCTCCCAGCATCAGAGTCTTTCCCAATGAGTCAACTCTTTGCATGAGGTGGCCAAAGTACTGGAGTTTCAGCTTTAGCATCAGTCCTTCCAATGAACACCCAGGACTGATCTCCTTTAGAATGGACTGGTTGGATCTCCTTGCAGTACAAGGGACACTCAAGAGCCTTCTCCAGCACTACAGTTCAAAAGCATCAGTTCTTTGGCGCTCAGCTTTCTTTATGGTCCAACTCTTATACCAGTACATAACTACTGGAAATACTATAAATTTGACTAGATGGACCTTTATCAGCAAAGTGATGTCTCTGCATTTTAATACACTGTCTAGGTTTGTCATAGTTTTTCTTCCAAGGAGCAAGCATCTTTTAATTTCATGGCTGCAGTCACCGTCCACAGTGATTTTGAAAGAATAATTTTGTGCAGATATATGGGCTGTTCTTCTTTACATTTTTTTTTTTTATTTTTAAGAATTTTTACTGTGCTCTTCTTTTTTGACATGGTTAATCAAGGCCATGGGGAGCCTCAATCTTTAGAATTCAAGAACAGAATCCAGGTATCATCGTTTACATGACAGAGTTATTGAAAGGATCAGAAATAGACTGAACAACAATAACAAAGACATGATGTAAGTAGACAGTAGGCAGTTCGTGAAAGTGTTGGTTGCTCAGTCGTGTCCAACTCTTTTCAACCTCATGGACTGTAGCCCTCTGTCCATGGAATTCTCCAGGCTAGAATCCTAGAGTGGGTAACCATTCCCTTCTCCAGGGGATCTTCCAGACCCAAGGATTGAACCCGGGTCTCCTGCATTGCAGGCAGATCTTTACCATCTGAGCCACCAGGATAAACAGCAGCTATTATTGCCTACTGAACTGACTCGAAGATACAAGAAGATGCCTTATTGCCATCAGTAATGAAGCAAAGATAACACTTTACAAACAGCAGTTCAAAAATCCATTGACACCTACTGATTAATATGTCTAACATGTTCGTGACTGGAATATTCAGATGACATTCGAGACACTGTCTCTTCATCTTGCAGGGGAATTTCACACATAGACATGGATGGTCAGTGTGGGGAAAGAAAAATGATACTAACGTGGTTGATGTGTGTATTCACACACACACACGCACACACATACACACACAGAAGCAAGTTCTCCCAAAGTCCTAGTAGGAAAAGTACCTCTTACAGAGGCAAACACATGACATTTTCACTTGGAAATTTTCAAAAAGTCAAAATGAGTTCTTGAACTATGGGCCACATGGTTTCTCCCCTGTCCAAATTTTTAGCCACTAAAACTGGGAAGCTTTGTTGGTACTGCCACCTCAATATTGAATCATCTCTGTCCTGTATTCCAGAGTATCATCCAGGTGTTTGACCACAGCAGAGTCTTTTAGAAAGGCCAAAAACAACATTGTAAGGCAACAATACCCCAATAAAAATGTTTTTAAAGGAAAGGCCAGAAGTTTGGCTTGGGATTGTTCCACCTCTTCCTTATTGACTTTTAACAAAAGGGATCTGACTGAATACAGCTCATACTTCTTCCACTGATTTTTATCAAGTCCTTGGACCTCAGAAATTCAGAATTTTAATTCCTGTCAACAACAGCTGGATATAGAGAAAGTTATTCAAAGAAATAAATTATTTCATTCTTATAAGTTTTACAGAGCCCGGATAAGATGTGACAGTTTTAAAGTGAGGACAGAGTGGGAGAGAAGATTCCAGGGCCCAAGCTGTTAACCAGAGATAGGCTGTCTCTCACAGGGCTTCCCAGGTGGCGCTAGTGGTAAAGAATTCACCTGCCCGTGCAGGAAACCCAAAAGATGTGGGTTTGATCCCTGAGTTGGGAAGATTCCCTGGAGGAGGAAATGGCCACCCACCCTAGTATTCTTGTCAGGAAAATTCCATGGACGGAGGAGCCTGGCGGGTGACAGTCTGCGGGGTCAGAAGGAGTCGGACACGACTGAGCACTCAAGTGGAAGAAAAGATTCAAGGAGAAGGAACGTTTACAGATACAAAGAATGTGTGAAAAGAATAAACCTGGGCAAGACAATGGAGCGAGGAGAGATTACAAGAGGACAAAACCCTCGCGCCATCAAAACAAAACGCCTGAGCAATAGGCTGAATGGCTTTTGTTCTCTCAAGAGGCTGGAGGAGAGGAAAACATGGGGAATATCAAAAGAAGGGAGAACGCTGTGTGACAGAGGAGGGGAAACTGTCCTCGTGCAGAGAAGGGCACCAAGGAACAAAGCCCTCTGGCAGGGAAAGAGACAAAGACAGCCAAGATGGTAAGAGGCCCATCAACAAGATGGCATGAGCTGGAAACAGCTTCAGGAGACAGGACTGAGTAACAGAAGAGGTGGAACAGGGAGCAGCCAAGGCGTCCATGGAGAGAGACACCCAGTCCGACCATGGGCGGATGCCTGGCGAGGCTTCCTTTCTCACTTTCCCAAATCCAAATTGGGCTCTAGACAGAAACAGCAAGTTCTGTCCAGAATCTGGTTCTCTTGTCCCTATTCCATTGCCAGCATCTAGAGCAGAGCCTGGTATGCAGCAAATATTCAAAACACAGTGTTGAATGACAAGTTATACACGTAGAAATGAAAAGGAGGCTGGATGCCCTGAGCCATGTGTCTCACGTGGGTATCAGTTGCTTCAGTCGTGTCCAACTCTTTTCCACGGTGTGAACTGCAGCCCACCAGGCTCCTCTGTCCATGGGATTCTCCAGGCAAGAATACTGGAGTGGGTTGCCATTCCCTTCTCCAGGGGATCTTCCCAACCTAGGGATTGAACCCAGGTTCTCCAGAATTGCAGGCAGATTCTTTACCATCTGAGCCACAAGGGATGCCCATGTGCCTCATGGCTTCCATTATTTTTTAATATTTCTTTATTTGGCTGTGCCAGGTCTTAGCTGTGGCACTCGGGATCTTCAATCTTCCCTGAAGCATGTGGGATCTTTTAGTTGTGTTTGGACTCTTAGCTGCAGCATGCAGGATCTAGTTCTCTGACCTGGGATCAAACCTGGCCCCCTTGCATTGGGAGTGCGAAGTCTTAGCCACTGAACCACGGGGGACGTTCAAAGACTTTCATTATCGAGATGTGAGTGGGCAGAGACGATGCCCAAGAGCTGGGCTCTGCATACAGCATGCCTGAGTGATGCTCACCCTGGGGACAGTTTGATTCTGCTCTTGCAAGACCATCAAGGACCCAAGTGAGACAGGCAGTGGTCAAACCACAAGTGACTGATGAGCAAGGGAGCTACAGAGGGTGTTTATGCTTGAAAGGCTCTGTCCCCAACATCTCATCCACATGTTTGGATGTTTGAATGTCTCATTATCTAGAATCTCTCCTTTGGGGGTGATTTCTATAGAATTTTCCACAAGACACAATTAGCCAACCAATGTGCTCAGCCATTCAAAGTCACTAAATTCTAGACAAGAATTGTTGTATCACTCTAGCAACAGTTAAGAGTAGGGCCGCAAGGCAAAAGAACTCAGGGTGGAGAGAGACTCCCCAAGACCCAGCATGGAGCCAGAACCAAAGAGCAATGGATTTGGTCAACAGAGGTGGAGCCAACTTGTTTGTAAATTCCCAGGTGATTCATCCCACCCACCTAGGGAATCCCCCAAGTGGAAGATGAAGCTGCGACCATAGAGAAGTGAAGATGAGTCAATTGTAGACTTGTTGTTTGACTGCTCTGTCTTGGTTATGTGATGTTACCAACAGAGAAATACACTTAGGGTTTACACAGAAAGGACTAAAACAAAGTTATAAGAAGGAAGGTATCACCGAGAGATTTGGTGCTTGTCCTTAGAAAGGAAAAAAAAAAGACAAATGATAACAAATAAGGAGACAAAGTGAGGTGAAATCGACCTCAAAAAGATTCTAGCCATTCAAATGCCTTTCTTCCTGAAATGGCAGGCTTTACACATTTTCATCTCTTCTAAGGGATTCTCACGTGGCTCAGTGGTAAAGAACCCACCTGCCAATGCAGGAGATTACAAGAGATGCTGGTTCGATCCCTGGGTTGGAAAGATGTCCTGGAGGAGGAAATGGTGACCCACTCTAGTATTCTTGCCTGGAAAATCCCATGGATGGAGGAGCTTGATGGGCTACAGTTCATGGGGCCACAGAGAGTCAGGGACTGAGGGACTAAACACACACAGCAGAACCCCATCCCCCCCACCGCCACCTTCCTTTGGGTGGAACCTTGGACCATAGAATGAAACATGGAAAGTCATATGCTAAGGACGGAGCAGAAAGATGAAAGAATCCAGTCCTCTCCTGGCTCTGTATGGCTGCCATAACCTGGACCCGTACAATTCTTTCATATGTGAGAGAAATGAACTTCTATCTTAAGACAAACACAATTCCCACCTAATAGACCCACTGTCAACCTTATGAGTAGCCCCTTCTAGGCTCACTCCCAACATTTTCAGGGTCCAGGCCAAGAGAAGAGGTGGGGGCCCTTAGCTGTGGCCTAACCCCTTCTCTTCCCACGTCTGTCTTCTTTGTGTGGAAATCCAGGCCCAGGCATCTAAGCTCCTCCCCACACCAACATGGCGACTCTTGGTCTAGGGCTCATGCACTTCCCTTCAGGAGGACAGAGCCTGGGGGAGGCTGGTACAGACTCTGAAAGTGAGCTCAGAGACACTTGGGCAGGGCATTCCAGGATCCTAGGAGCCTAAGGCAAGGTCTAGAAGTGGAAGGAGGTTCCAGGTGGCAAGCCCTTGTGCTCTGTGATCTTCTTGCCCTGCGAGGACAAACACAGCTCTTGAAGGCACAGGAGCCAGGCAGGGACCCAAACCGCCATAGTCTAAATGTGATACCACTGGTTCTAGCCCTCTCATCTCCTAATGCCCGTCCTTTCAGCATTCACAACTAAACAGAGCGAAACCTGAAGTTGTCCAGGTACCTGCTTGTAATCACCTTGGTAGAATGACCTCTTAGAGGAAAAGTCTGGAACTAAAACTGAACTGTGCCACTTTCCTATTACCCTTAAGTGGAAGTCGCTCAGTCGTGTCCAACTCTTTGCGACCCCATGGACTATTGAGTCCATGGAATTCTCCAGGCAAGAATACCGGAGTGGGTAGCCCTTCCCTTCTCCAGGGGATCTTCCCAACCCAGGGATAGAACCCAGGTCTCCCACATTGCAGGCAGATTCTTTACCAGCTGAGTCACAAGGAAAGCCCTATTACCCTTAAGGCCAGTATTTTCTCTCTTTTATTAGACTGTATAATGGAAAGCTGAGCAAGCTTGGCTGTCAGGCAAGCTTTTCTTTTGATGGGTTGTCATTAGGATGACCAAGCACAGTGGATCCATCAACTGTAATATTAGTGCTAGGGGACGTCCCTGGTGGTCCAGTGGTTAAGATGCCACATTTCCACTTCAGGAGGTATTGGTTCAATCCCTTGTTGGGGAACTAAGATTCCCACATGCCGCACACAGTGGCCAAAAAAATAAATAAAATAAAATGATCAGTGCTTGTGTTCTGATTGAAGGTGTCTGACTCTTTGGGACCACATGGACTGTAGCCCACCAGGCTCCTCTGTCCATGGGATTCTCCAGGCAAGAATAAGGAGTGGGTTGCCATTTCCTCCTCCAGGGAATCTTTCCAACCCAGGGACTGAATACGGGTCTCCTGCTCGACAGGTGGATTCTTTACTATTGTGCCACCTGGGCAACCTTCTGACTGAAGGAGGAGTCTCTAAATCCTGGGTCTCTGTCATTTACACAATTGCCTGTTTGAGAAAACTCTGGGTTTCTTTGCACAAACATTGCTCTCCAGGAGGTAGTGGAATCAGTGGCAAACCCCAGCCACTAAAAATGGAACAAGGACTGTTGTCCTCAGAGGACCACAGAGGGGATGGGAATTCCATCCAGGAGAGGGACTCTCTAAGGAGTGCTGCTGAAATGGCACAAGACTGGGCTTGGAGTGAGCATCTTCTTCTGTTTTTCAAGATGCCCCTCCCACTTGGCACAGAACAGCAAGGTCTGAGACCCGATGTGGCAGTGCCACCCGTGATGGGACCCACTGCTCCAGCTCCCATCTCTATGAGCAAGGACTTATTCCTTAAGGAATCTGCCTCCTCTATGGGGCCTGAATGACAGGATGGGTAAAGCTGGCTTCATAAATGTAGCTCTCTTCCTGTAGTTCAGTGATTCTTTTATTATTATTATTTCTTTGTGAGGCTGCATCGGGTCTTAGGGCTTCCCTGGTGGCTCAGTGGTGAAGAGCCTGCTTGCAATGCAGGAGGTGCAGGAGATGCGAGTTCAATCTCTGGGTCAGGAAGATGCCCTGGAGGAGGGCATGGCAACCCACTCCAGAACTCTTGCCTGGAGAATCCCATGGGCAGAGGAGCCTGGCTGACTTCAGTCCATGGGGTCGCAAAGAGTTGGACAAGACTGAGCGGCTGAACAACGAACTTCACATGTTGAAATCTAATCCTCAAGGTAATGAAGGGCTTCGGGGGGTGAGTAAGTCACAAAAGTGAAGCCCTCATGAACAGAATTAGGGCTCTTACGAGAGAGACCCCAGAGAGCTCTCTTGCCCCTTCTGCTCTGTGAGGAGACAAGAAGACAACTATCTAGGAACCAGGAAGCAGGCTCTCACCAGATCTTCCGGTGCCTTGATCTTGGGCTTCCCAGCCCCCAAAACTGTGAGAAATAAATGTCTGTAGCATAAGCCACCTGGTCGTCAGTATTTTTGTTATAGTAGTGCAAACGGACTGACAGTACTTCTATTCCCAACTTTCTATTTACATTTTGTTTATTTGTTTTCTCATAGGAAAAATGGAAGGCATGGGTTAACTGATTTTTAAAAATCTCCCAAACTCAAGAGCTCGAAAGACGTCTATGAAGTGACAGGCATAATAAATATTCTTGCCCCCGTCCTTATCTAACTTCTCATCCTTCAGGTTGTGGCTTGGGAGTTAGTTCCTTCCAGCCTGCAGGGTGGGCTAGGAGACCCCTCTCTGTGTTCCCATGGTGCCTTACTCTACCCTATTATATATCAGTCTCCTCCCTCTAGAATATAATTATCGGTAAGTTAATTTGTGGGTTCCCTGCTAGTCTGCAAACTCTGGGGGAACTGAGACCAATCTTTAAGACTGTATCCTCGGCTCTGACTTCCAGCAGGAGCTCAATGATATATGAAATGATACTGTGAATGAATGGTTTCTGATACTGCAATCCTTAGGTCACTGAACTGGTAATGATAGATGTTCTCAGACATCTATTCAGGGAACATGCTGAAACAGTCTTTGTTCTTCTGCCTGCCTTTAGAGATAGTCTTTGGACATATGTACCATGAGTATACACCTAATGAATCAGATTACCACATTGTTTAAAAGGGAAAACTTGAAAAGAAATTTCCATTTTTATGCTCAGAGAAACCACACTATTATACTCGGCTCACTTCTCATGAATAAAATAGAAGATCCTCTGCCTTCTCATCTGAGCTCTTCAAGTTAATCTAAGGTCTGATTGTCCCAAAGCATTACTAATTGTATAGCAACATCATTTATATCACAAAATTGGAAACGACATACATATCCTGTCCTGGAGTGATGGTTAAATAAACTCTGACACTCAAACAGTGAACCCATGCAGCCTTGGATAATGGTGCCTACAACATAATCTGAAGTTAAAAGGCAAGACATAAAATTACATAAGCAGTATGACTTTCATCATGTAAAAATATGTCAAATGTATGCATAAATGTAGAAGATATTATAGAATCTAAACTGTGGTTGTGTTTATGTGTTAGAACGGTGGGTGATTTTCTTTCTACTTCTCTGAATTCTGCAGATTTTCCTATTTTACCCTCATGATAAAAAAATTAGAATCAAGAAGTCATTTAATTGAAAGCATCTTATTATTTTCTGCTATAAAACTTTTGGCTATCGATAACGTGTTGCATCTGCCTCAAAGAACTGTATGGAGGAGACAAAGAACAGCCTGTGATGAAGCCAACGAAAGCGGAGGTTCGCAGACTTCCCTGGTGGTCCTGTGATTAAGAATCCTCCTTCTAATGCAGGGGACAAAAGGTCTGATCCCTGGTTGGGGAACTAAGGTCGTCCCACATGCTGGCAACTAATCTCATGCACCACAACTCCTGAGCCCACCGGAGCAAAGACCCAGCACACCTTAAAAAAAAAGAAAAGAAAGCAGGGGGTGGACTGGAGTAGCTCCTGCCTAGGGCGTGAGTCATCACTAATCTATACTATGTGCCAGACATTTCCCATCCTTTTTGTTTTCATTATGTCCTCACAAAAGCTGTAAGAGACAGGTACTACTGTTACCCCCATCTTACAGCCAAAACTGAGCCCTGAGAGCAGTCAACTCTTTTGCAAGAATGTGGAGGTGCTCAAGTGCAGGCCTGTGCAATCTGTCTCTTCCACCCTCCCTTTTCTCACCACCATCTTCGATGTGAGAAGAGAGGCTAAGGATCAAAGGGGCACATTTCTAAGCCATACTTCCTCTCACGCAAGGAACTTCACATCACAGGTACAGACTCCATTTCCATTATCAGGAGATTCTGTTTGAGAGAACGCTTCAAATGATTCTTGCCTGTCAGTGGAGATGGTATCCAGGGACCATTTGTCCACCATACCAACTCAAGGATCTCACTAGAATGCCATCCTCAAATCATCTCTCTGTGCACATAAATCCATTGTTTTGGGGGCAAGGAACCTATTTATAAGTGCTCTCATCGTGGCCAACTCTGCTGATTTAAACCAACATGAGTTTCCCTGGTGGCTCAGATGGTAGAGAATCTGCCTACAGTGCCTGAGACCCGGGTTCGATCTCTGGGTCAGGTAGATCCCCTGGAGAGGGCAATGGCAACCCACTCCAGTATTCTTGTCTGGAGAATCCCATGCACAGAGGAGCCTGGTGGGCTACAGTCCATGGGGTCGCAGAGAGTCGTACATGGTGGAGCAACTAACACAAACACATTGTGGCCAACCCTGCAGATCTAGAGCAACACGGATGCAGCCAAGCCGGCTTCCTAGTGGAAATGTGAACCTTGGATGCTCCCCACTTGCCGCACAGTGAGAGGCAGGCTATCACCGGGGGGTTGTTGAAAGGAGATTCACCCTGTAAACGCTGACGGGCTGAAACCGCTCAGCTGACATCGTACATGCACACAAGCGCTTTGAGGCTCTTTGTTACCCGGGCATGTTTTCTCTGCACAGAAACCTTCCGGTGTTAACATTTCCAGGAGTCGGGGAGGGGAGAATTCCCGGAGCACAGAGCAGGGGACCGCCAGGGAGGCCAGTCCCGTTGGAGTCCAGTGTGTCACTAAAATAAAGCAAATCCTCTCTGCCCTCCTCGCCAGCCCAGGGAAACATGGACGAGCGAGTGAGGAAAACAACAGAAACATTCCATGAAATCAGTCACGCAGATGGGTCGGAAAGAAACGACAAGTGGGCTTACAGGAACTCCATTTCAAAATCAAGGTCAAATTCAAAACAAATGTGTGAACAGAGAAAAACATCATGATCAAAAGGGAATGAATCAACAGAGAGCGACCCTAAGAAGATCCAATCTGCAGGGCAACTGCCTGGGGATATTATTACACCCCACTGGGCTCTGTCTCTGGGTCCTGTCCCTCAGAGACATCGATGGTGATTGCTCACTTACTTTCTCTGGAACCGGACCACGGGGTCAGCCAGCAAGTCGGTGACGTCAAGCTTCCTCCCCTTCTCAATGACGTCCCGATGCTTGCGGACAAACAGCCAGCCGATGTGGGAGAAGAAGAAGCCCCGGCGGGCATTGTGCGGGTCAGCGTCCGTCTCCGAGTACTTGTGATGGACTCGGTGGTCCCTCGACCACTCGAAGATGTCGTTCTGCAGGGAGAAGGCAGACCTGAGTGAAGGGATCAAGCACCCCAATGTTTCCTGAAAGTTCTCCAATTTCCCCCACCCCCTGCCTACTCCCACCCCGACTTCCATCCTCACCACTGGCAGACTTGCTCCCATCCTCAGCTCACAGTCTCTCAACCTCAAGTTCAATCCCCGGGGGTTGGTTTGGGGTGGTCTTCACCCAAACAGAAACACATCCTCACTTAGTAGGCATCTTAGCTCATCCTTGCGTGTGTGCTAAGTCACTTCAGTCATGTTTAACTCTGTGAGACCTTATGGACTGCAGCCCGCCAGGCTCCTCTGTGCATGGGATTCTCCAGGCAAGAATACTGGATTGGGTTGCCATGCCCTCCTCCAGGGGATCTTCTCCACCCAAGGATTGAACTCGGGTTTCCTGCATTGCAGGCAGATTCTTTACTGACTGAGCCACGAGGGAATTAGGATGTGCCCACTGTAGGAGGTTCCAGCTTGTTGAGTGAACTAGTAAGGAAGCCAGAAGAAAGTTCTGGTGGGGACTACTGAAGCCCACTGGGAGATCATTCATGTCCAGAAAAGAGACATTCATCCTCAAGGAAAGGGGCAACCCTGAGTATAGAAGGGGATTAGTTCTTGGCCTGACTCTCTCTGTCCTTCATCCTTCTCTTCAATGGGCTTCCTGTCCAACACACCAGAGAACAGGAAGTCAGTAAGTAAAAACCCAAAGAGCTGCTTGACCAAATCTCTGCAAAATGCCAAGGCACAAAGAATATTGTCTGAGGACTGCTCTAACTGTGTCACAGACAGGAAGGGAGGGGACTTGGCTCTCGGAGGAATCTGGTCTGCTTGGCAGCATCCCATGTGGAGAGGCAGGCGGCACTCACTGGAATCCCAAGAGAGACTCTGGTGCCCAAAGAAGGAGACACATCGGAGTCCAGCAGATTCTGCCAAACCCACAGATGGGGCGGGGCTCAGGCACACATGGGGGATCAGCTGTTGACCTCATGATGGGAGACAGTGTCAGGGTCCAGAGGTCATAGGTGAGCTATCTGAGGAAGTATTTCAGCTGAAACTGTTAATGAAACCTTAGCTATAGCCATGGGCCAGAGAGATCTATAGATTTTTTCAGCTTATACTCTGTTTTGCTTTTATTTGATAATGCTTTCAAAACGTTGAGAATGGCAAATTAAGTCGGGAAGTAGCATTTTTGATAGGAAAATTGCAGCTGACCCTCGAACAACATGGGTTTGAATTGCACAGGTCCACTTATACACAGATACCTTTCAATAGGAAATGCTACAGTACTTCATGGTTTGAGGTTGGTTGACTCTGAGGATGTAAAGGAACCACAGATAGGAAAAGGTAACGAAAAATTATAGGTGGCTTAACCTCTGAGTTGTTCAGGGATCAACTATAATCTGAAAATAAAAATAAATGTATATAGTGTATAAGCCCTTTAAAAAGAGGTAATAATGTTTTATACTGTATTATTCAGTACTGAGTCATGCTTTCATTAGGAATCTGTCATTTCACAGATATTGGCTTCTTCCTAATGATGAGAAGAGAGAGAACTGCTTTATTCTCAAAGTTTTAACAGTTCTTTTAATCAGAAAAGGATTTATGGAGTTTTGTATGTGTGTGTGTCTCTGGCTCACCCAGTGCTGGTACAAGGTGATTCAATCTTGTTTAACTTATAACTTTAAAAATTTGCTTAACACTTTGGTAATGGGACAAAGAGGGAAAGTAGAAAGACCTTAAGAAGTATATGCTCAGCTTTGAATACAAAGAGGGAAAAAAGGTGCTTAGAAGTCTGTGTAAGGTGAAAATTATAGCTTGGCTTACTGTGATAAGAAAGAGGTCTTTAAATTTTACCAGTGTGTTGAAACACAGTGGTTGGAAAGAGTGAAAGCATTCATTACTTATAATCACAGAATCGAGTCAGGAAGGAATTGCAAATGTCAAGATCACTGCAGCCTGGGGAATAATTTATTACTTTTTCATCCAATGTATTGCTTTTATTGCAAACCCATCTGAACATAGGAAGAAGGGGGAACACTCTGTCCCCAGTTCACAGATGGCAAAATTAAGGCTTAGAAGATATGTGTTCAAGTTCATCTAGTAAGTTTAATCACGGAACAAAGATGGAGCTCTTTCCGTTCTTAGTTCACACTCATTTCAACAAGATATTTCCCTTATCCTTTAAGTTCAGGGGAGAGGGAATCTTTGAAAGAGAAGTCTTATTTTCTTATTAAAAGGTTATGTTGACTCTTGAATTTATTACAATGCAATTTTATAAAAACTAAGTGGAGGGCTAGAAACATTATTCTTATAAAATTAAGCATGATATAACAACAACAAAAGAGTGAAAATGAGGACAAGTTGCAGCAGAGATATTTCTTTAATTTCTCTCACCTTGGAGACCTTCCCTACAGAAGCTACTCTGAGTGAAGCAATGGAATGAAGCAAGGATTTTGGCCACATTCCAAATAATTGAGCATACAATCAAGCCCAAATACTTTATGATGTACTTTGAAAAATCTTTTATTTATTTTTTACTCTAAAATTGAGTCCAATGAAAAAGTGACTCAAAGAACAAGACATAAGCCAACAATAGGGCAGAAAGGAAGCAAGAGTCACACGCTAATCCCTAGGGCTTTTTTCTTCCTACTTCTCTGCATTTTGTTTCCACACTTCAGGTTGGGTGTGGAAGCCAATGTGGGAACAGCATTCGTGTTTGATGAAAAGGTGTGTGCACCAAGGGTGTGTCTGGTACAATTAATAAGTAAGGAAGTGAAAGCGGAGGGCTGATAAGAGATGGCAGCCTTCCATCAATGAACTGTCCATCAAGCCTGCATATTCCGTCTGCCCATTCTCTGTGTGCACATTTCAGCAGAAGCATGATGCTGACTCCAGCAGCAGTTCCTGAAGTCGAAATACATACCCTTTCTCACCAATTAACAGATGATGCAACTTAGAGCTTGTACTCCCGGTCGGTTCTGGTAGGTTACGGTCTTAGTACCCCATTACCTTCAAAGTGGGCATTCACCACGTGTTTACTGATCATTCCTGACAGAGGAAAAGACTGAAGGCAGGAGGAGAGGGATGACAGAGGATGAGATGGTTGGATGGCATCACTGACTCGATGGACATGAGTTTTGAGCAAGCTCCGGGAGTTGGTGATGGACAGGGAAGCCTGGCGTGCTGCAGTCCATGGGGTCGCCAAGAGTCGGATATGACTGGGCGGCTGAACTGAACCTGACAGAGGACTGTTGGTGGTGAGGGGGGCTACATTAGTTCTAAGAGCACTGGCTGCAACTGAGGCACAGGTGGGCATGGGGCGGGAGGAGCTGGAGAGGAAGAGAGCCTATCAGGAGTGCATCCCTCAGTGGCCGGTTTATTATCTGAGGATCTGTACGGGGTCCTACTCTGTGCTGTCCACGACACATACAGTGGAAGCCACACATGTGACTTGCATTTCCCTAGTAACTACACTAAAACAGTGAAATTAGACAAGTGAAATCAATTTTACTCATATATCTTTACTAAACAGACTACATCCAAAATGTCATTCAATATATTATTAGCATAAAATCATTAATGAAATATTTCCCAGGACTTTTTTCTGGACCAGTTCTTCGAAACTGGGTATTTTACACTTCCAGCATACCTCAATTTGGACCATCCACATTTCTAGTGTTACACACTTCAGCTGCCACGTGTGGCTGGTGGTTACCATATTGGACAGGGCAGGTTTAACCCGTGACTTGGACACTTTTCTATATGTGTTATACTTTTAAAGATTTTTAAAAAGTCAAAGTTGCTTATGGATGACAGTGAGAAACTGGCATAAATCATATGAAAGGCGAATGCACTGCACATATCAGACATGCTAAAATGGTGCGATTTGTTTTCTGGAGTTTATCTCAGGGAAATAATCATGGCTGTGTGCAAATGCTTAATCACAAAGATGTTCACTGAAGTTGGAAAAACCCTGATTTTCCACATAACAGGATTTTACTTACTACCTTGTGATACATTCATTAATTGAATACTATTTGTGTGTGTGTGTCCATAGAAATTTTCTGGAGAGAAACATGAAGTATACAGTCTTAGGGTTACAGGAAGGAAGGAAGACTGGAAGGTAGGAGAAATACTTTTTATTCTATACTTAGAAATTTTTAACAAGAGCATCTGTTGGTTTTGTATTTCAAACTAGCAAAAAGGGACTTCCCTGATGGTCCAGTGGTTAAGACTTCACCTTCTAATGCAGGGGGTGTGGGTTTGATCCCTGGCAGGTGAACTAAGAATCCCCATGCCTCAGGGCCAAAAATAAAAACCAAAACATAAAATAGAAGCAATATTGTAACAAATTCAATAAAGACTTTAAAAATGGTCCACACCAAAAAAATCTTTTTAAAAAACTTACAAAAAAAAAAAAAAAGGATACTGCAGTATTGACATGGAAATGTGAGCTGCAAAGTAGTTAAGTGAAAGACAAAGTACGTGATAGAGTGATGAATGTATTGGGCTTCCCTGGTGGCTCACAGGTAAAGAATCCACCTACCAGTGCAGGAGATGCAGGAGACACGGGTTTGGCCCCCGGGTCAGGAAGATCCCCTGCAGGAGGAAATGGTGCCCCACTCCAGTGTTCTTGCCTAGAGGCTCCCATGGACAGAGGAGCCGGGTGGGCTGCAGTCCATAGGGTCGCAAAGAGTCAGACACGAAAGAGCATGAACGCAGGAATGAATGGATTCTTAATAAAAATATGTATTTAAGCATAGAAAAATGTTAAAGTATATGTCAATCTGTTTACAGGTGTTCTCCCTAGGAAGTGGGACAGTGAATGACTTTTAATTTTTTTCTTTGTTTGTTGTATTTTCTACATTTTTAAAATAATCAAGTTTTTCTTCTGTAATATGAGGGTAATAAAGTATTTTCAAGTTTCTATATACCTGAATCAGAACAATCAGCTTCTGCCACCAGCCCCATGTTAGGAAAAAATGATGAGGCAGTAATACTCAATCAGTAACGCATGCATCACTCATCCAGTGATGCATCTTTATACCATGCTTCTTCGATCTCTGTTCTTATGAGCACTGATCAACCTATCCCAACTCAAGTACAGGGACAGTGCCCTCGCTGAAACCCACCCTGGGTCCTGTACCTTTATCACGTCACTCCATCATAGATAATGTCCCTAACCGGGTCCCTGCTGAGACTGTAGAAATGGAAATTGATCCTGTGATCAATTATGTGATATTAGTCCATAAGCTCAGCCTTTGCGTGTTCTCTGGGACTTGAGTAATCAATGTCAAAAGCTCCACTGAAGCAGATTAGGAAGAACCTACTGAATCAGAACTACTTTTCTCCCAATCTCCTTTTATACTGAAAATAAATTCTTGAGTCTAATCCTCTAAATGGCAGTAGGGGAATCTGTCTTTTAAGGCCCACCTCATTTGCTCTGGGTAATAAGATGAAGGCCAAGTGTGAACAGCACTGGGCTTGTCCCAGTCAACAGATCTAAGATCAGAATCATTTTTTTTTAACTTTTCATTTTGTATGGGAGTACAGTCGCTGAACAGTGCGATAGTTTCAGGTGGACAGCAAAGGGACTTAGCCGTACATATACACGTATCCATTCTCCCCCAAACTCCACCACCCCTGCCATCCAGGCGGCCACATAACATTGAGCAGAGTTCCCTGCTGAGACCGGCATCACTGGCTGCCTTTCCCCTAGAGGTACTGCAAACAGATGCTTGCTTCTGACCAGACACCCGTGTGGTTGTTCCATCCCTAATTCAATTGTGCGGCTGCTTACAATTCCAAAAGGGAACCTCTACCAGGCGGTCTCAAAACACATCCCCAGGTAATTCCAACTTGTATTCATAATACACCTTCGTTTCCAGTCAGCAGTGAAAAAGAAACCAGGGCCAACATGTCAGCTTTGAACTGGCAAGTTTTAGAGTAGAGTGTGTGTGTGTGTGTGTGTGTGTGTGTGAGTCTTTTGTGAGTAATGGCATCCTGTCTGAGAAAGGAGTCATTTTATCAAGGGGGTCAAACAGGGAAAGACGCTGTGGCCGCCACTCTTCAGGGACCCGAAGGCTCATTTGAAACAGACTTTATCTCTGTCTCCAAGTCTGAATCTCATCTCCCCCAGTTCAGATGAGAACACTGCGCTATTCAAACAGTGAAGGACGTTCGGTGCTTTCCCCACAGCTGATACTGGGTCAGTATTGATTTCCCTCCAGATAACACTGACAATCTGTAAGAAGGGCCCAGAAAGTCCCCAAGAAGGCCTGGCATCAGCCTTCACCACCTGGCAAATTGCAGCTTCGACAGAACAAGTCCCCACCTGCTGTCTGGCCCTCATGTAAGCCTGGGGAAGTTTCAGAAGCCGGGAGAACGTTGAAAAACCAGTTTTAGCATTTAAAAAGTGTTTGCTGACAAAACTTAACGACTGCAGGGGTGAGTCATGTTTTCTTTTATTCCTCCAGTACTTAAATTCTTACACAAAGAATATATTTGTGTAAGACATATTTTTAAGACACATTTTTAAAATGGCTTTGGGCAGTCCTCTTGGTAGACTTCTCTGGTAGCTCAATGGTAAAGAACTCGCCTGCCAACAAGGACACATAAGAGACGTGGGTTCCATCCCTCGGTTGGGAAGATCCCCTGGAGGAGGGCATGGAAGCCCACTCCAGTATTCTTGGCTAGAGAATCCCATGGAGAGAGAAGCCTGGTGGGCTACAGTCCATGCGGTCACAAACAGTCAGACTTAGCACCAGCACCTTGGTACACTAGTTTGCCTTCTGTGAATCTTTCCAGTTTGGGATCTGGATGATTTCGGTCTGTGAGGTGACCACTGTTTAGTCTCCTAACCTAGATCTCTCTCACTCAATGAGTCAAAACTTCAGGGAAGAAAGGACCTGGAAAACAATGACAGTCCAGTCACCACAGATACACCTCACTCCCAGATCTTGGTTTTTAAATACATTCCCCACTGAAAAGGAATCAGAACTCTTCAGTGTAATGGCTGGTGCCAGGGCAAAGGCAGGAAAAGCACAAGACGAACTTGGTATGTTTTGTTACATGAGAAAGTAAGGAATTGCTCCAAAATATGATGGGGAGCTGTCAAAAGGACCCAGGAGTCCATCTGCAGTGCTCCCATTGAACACACTGGGGTACTCTGATGAATAATGTGGGTGCGTTAAGATGAATACTAACAGGAATGGATTAATAAAATAAGAATACATGAACCCACAATAAATAATTAAGAAGTAAAATGTCAACCAACAAATGTAGAAAAAATAATGGAGCTAGAAAAATCACCATTTTGCAGGTGCCTTGGCAATAACTGATTCAGGCAAGACTCACCAAGGTGTGCTAAAATTACTAAAATCAAAAGGTTGATTAAAATAAAAAACATATTACATCGGCTCATAGGATCTCAGCATAAATTACTCATTAATTACCAATGGAAACATAGTAATCTTACCATGGAGAAACAGGGTGGACACTACCTTAGCTAAGCGATTTATGTTCATACCATGAATAATATGACAAAGTGATATCATGGGCCTCTTGTCTGATGCTAGGACACAAGATCATTAATGTAGCATTCCTGCCCCAAGTGCCCAATCTGAGTGAAGTTATGAGGAAACTTGAACAAACCAAAAATGAGGAGTATTCTGCAAAATAATTGACCTGCATACTTCAAAAATGTCTACCTTCAAAGACCAAGGAACTATTCCAAATAAAAGGGACTAAAGGGACAGGTCAACTCACTGTTATGCAGGATCTTGAGCTGGTTCCTGGGCTAGGACCCTGGATACAGTACTGTATCAACATTAAATTCCCTGGCGTTGGTACAAGCATTGTGTCACTGTGAAATGTCTTTCCCATTAGGAAATGCACACTGAAGTGTTTAGGGATGAAGAGGCATGAAGTTGATAGCTTACTTGCAAAGGATTCATGAAAAACATAACACAGAAGAGTGCATACTCTACACACAAAGAAAGAAAGAGAAAAATAAAGCAAATGAAGCAACATATTAACAATGAGTGGATCTGGGTGAAGGGTACACAGGAGTCCTTCATAATGTTTTTGCAACTTTTTTGTCAGTTTGAAATTATTTCAAAATAAAAAGTTAAACCTAAAAAGAAAAAATGTCAAGGGCATCTTTCTTAACAGTTTCCCCTGTTCACTCCATTCCTACTCCACCACCCTTGTTCAGACTTCCATCAGTTTACCTGGACTCCTGGAAGGGCCTCCTGCCTCTAATCCTTTCCCTACCGCAATACATTTGATAAACTGTGATCACACTTCACATACTCATTCTCCCCAAATATCTATCATTCTCTTGCTTCTGATTTGACAACTTCACCATATCACTTTTCTCATCAAGCCTAAACATTTCTTCTTCTTAGCAATCAAATAGCTTCAACTGGCCTGATTATTATCTTTCCCACTTTCTTTAGTTTGATAAATATTTACTGAATGTTGGTATGTGCTAGAAGATAAAGAAGGAACAAGACAATCAAGGCTGTGTCATCAAGGAGTTTACATTTTATGGAGGCATAAACATAAATCAAATCATTTCAGATTGGAATTAGTCCCATGAAGCAGATAAGTATGGGGAGATAAAAGGATGACATTGAGACAGGCAAAGGCTTTCTAATCAGATAATCTTATTGTTGTTGGTCAGTCGCCCAGTGGTGTCCGACTCTTTGCGACCCCATAGACTTGCCATGGCCTCCCTGTACCTCACCATCTCCCAAAGTTTGCCCAAGTTCATGTCCATTGCACTGGACATATATTCTTAGGCTGGGGGAGATAGGGGGGGACTGAAACAGGGAAGAAGGAATTGTCTCAGGGAGAGGAGGAGTTGGCACAGTCCAGGAGTTAAGAGAAGACCAGCATGTCTAGTCGGTGGGGTGCAAGAGTGGTGCAAGATGAGATCTGAGAAGTATTGTGATACAATAAAGATATACCTGTCCCCAGTGGCTCCTGGCAGAGAGCTTCAAAATCTGTTGGAACTTCCTAAATGATAGAAGTGACTTTACTGCATTAATTAGATGACTCAGTACAGACCACTGGATAGCTTCAGGATTGGGGCTGATCACCAGAAAGATCAAACATAGGATTAGAGTGCTGGCACTTTGGGAGGAGAAGGGGACTGGAGATCGAGCTCGGTAACATGGCCAAGGATTTAATCAACCCAGCCTTTGTAATGAAACTCCAGTAAAGCTCTGGATGCTGAGGTTCAGAGGAACTCCCTTGCTGGTGAACCCACAGATAGGCAGGCAAAGTGAGGCCCCTGACTCCATGGGGAGAGGCGAGGAAGCTCTGCATGAGGAATCCTCCCAGACCTCCCACTGTGTGTCTATTCCATTTGGTTGGTTCTGATTTGTACCTTTTATAATAAAACTGTAAGAGTAAGTATAGCGCTCTCTCTAGTTCTGTGAGTTGTTCTAGCAAATTATTAAACCTGAGGGAACTGTGGGAACCCCTGGATCTGTAGATATGAGGGGCCTGCAGACTCCTGCCTGTGGCTGGCATATGAAGTAGGGGTGCCCATACAGAGGGGCTTTCCCTTGCGTTGTTTTTTGACTAAGTTACTAAGTCGTGTCTGACCCTTTGTGACCCCACGGACTGCAGCACACCAGGCTTCCCTGTCCTTCACTATCTCCCGGAGTTTGCTCAAACTCACGTCCATTGAGTCGGTGATGCCATCCAACCATCTCATCCTCTGCCCCTACTTCTCCTCCTGCCCTCAATCTTTCCCAGCATCAAGGTCTTTTCCAATGAGTCAGCTCTTTGCATCAGATGGCCAAAGTATTGGAGCTTCAGTTTTAGCATCAGTCCTTCCAATGAATACTCAGAATTGATGTTTTTAGGATTGACTGGTTTGATCCCCTTGCTGTTCAAGGGACTCTCAAAGAGTCTTCTCCAGCACGACAATTCAAAAGCATCAACTCTTTGGTGCTCAGCCTTCTTTAAGGTCCAGCTCTCACATCCGTACATGACTACTGGAAAAACCATAGCTTTAACTAGACGGACCTTTGTCAGCAAAGTGGTGTCTTTCCTTGTGTATCTGAAGCCAATGTGAGTGGTTAGTATTAGAATTATATTGAAGTGCACCCATGTGGTGTGGAAAAAGCATTAGTATGTAATAGCCTGACCGTACCAGGCTATCTATGTCATGATAACAAGGTTGGATTTCACTTCAAAGGGACCGCTCAGTCACTCAAATATTTTCTTTTCTTGTTAGAGAGTGGTTTCATTTTCAGTAAGTTCTGTGTGGCTGCGGTATGGAGAAGGGCAACTGCTGGAGGAGGAAGACACGTGTGTGGGGTTTTTGCAGTAGTCCAGACTGAGACTAGAAGTGGCAAAAATGAGAAGCATGCAGATACAAGATACAACTGTGCAGCAGAACCTAAAGAGATGGGCTAAAATATTGGGTGAGGGATGATTAGGGAGCTAGAGAAATCATGGAAGACATCCAGATTTCTGACGGGCAAAACTAGGAGAGAAGTGGTTTCGGGGAGAGGATGGAGTAACAACTTTGATTCAAGACACACTGGTTTTAAGATGCCTCAGACACGTCCGGTGAGAGATGCCATACAGTCCGGTGAGAGATGCCGTACATGTGCAATGCGCCACACCAGTTTTTTCTTCAACCAGACCGATGTTCTACTACTCAGGGACTCGACGCAGTATGTCACAATCGTTTCTCTCTCTCAGTGCTATGCTGTGCTAAGTCACTTCTGTCATTTCTGACTCTGTGTGACGCTATGGTCAGCAGCCTGCCAGGCTCCTCAGTCCATGGAATTTTTCCAGGCAAAAATACTAGAGTGGGTTGCCATGCCCTTCTCCAGGGGATCTTCCCAAAGTGAGTGAAGTGAAAGTCTCTCAGTTGTGCCTGACTCTTTTCGATCCCATGGACAAGATTCCCATGGAATTCTTCAGGCCAGAATACTGGACTGGGTAGCCTTTCATTTCTCCAGGGGATCTTCCCAACCCAGGGATTGAACCCAGGTCTCCCACATTGCAGGCAGATTCTTTACCAGCTGAGCCACAAGGGAAGCCCAACCCAGGGATCAAATCTACCTCTCTTATATCTCCCTTTGAAAGTTGGGTTCTTTACCACTAGCACCACCTGAGAAGCCCTCCTCTGTCTCTGCTGCTGCTGCTAGGTTGCTTCAATCGTGTCTGACTGTGTGACCCCATAGACGGCAGCCTACCAGGCTCTCCCGTCCCTGGGATTCTTCAGGCAAGAACACTGGAGTGGGGTGCCATTTCCTTCTCCAATGCATGAAAGTGAAAAGTGAAAGTGAAGTTGCTCAGTCGTGTCCGACTCTTCGCGACCCCATGGACTGCAGTCCACCAGGATCCTCTGTTCATGGGATTTTCCAGGCAAGAGTACTGGAGTGGGGTGCCATTGTTGCTCAAATGTTTCCCTATCTTCCCCTTCTTCCTTGCCAATGCAAATCCTTTTCACCTTTTGAGTTTTCAGCTCAAAAATTTCCTTCTGCATTAGGCTTTATCCTAATACCCTAACCCATACTTCTATTTTTGCAGCCCTAAGAGTCAGTTTGAAGCTTTCAAGCAATTTAATGCCACATCATCTGGATAGAGTCCTTCTTCATTATATATGAATCTAGCCTGCTCTAGCAGATCATAAGTTTCTCATGACAAGGGCCATTTCATTTTCATAGCCTGTGTTCTTCACCAGTACATAATGGTTTATGTACCTTTAAATTCAAAGAGAATTAACTAGCAGATTTACACAAAAAGCTCTAAAGAATAAATAGGAGAAGATAAAGGGTAATCAAATGTGTTTGCCTTGCAAAAGAGTTTTTAAAAGGCGAAAAATTTCCTCCGGCATATGAAACTATAAATTTTACTGTTAATTAAAATTCTTGATTCAATGACTTCTGTAGCTATTGTACCTCTGGAGCTTAATAAAGCATATAAAACAGCATCCTTGAAACATTCCTGTGACAAGAGCTCTGGTTGGCACTGGAAGGAACTAGAACAGTATGATTGAAAAGCCTGAACTTTAATAAACAAGAACCAGAGATGAAAAACAGCTCAGAGTCTATGGGGATCGGGTGGGGGATGCAGCTAAAGGAAGGCTCCAAAGTAGCTGTTAGCTCTAGCTTTATTTAGCATCTTTATTAATGACTAGGAACAAGCTGTACACATTTAATAACATTTTTGGTTGGTGCCAAATTAGGGGGTGCTGCAGACATCATTGAGGGACAGAGAAATAACACAGATGGATCTAAAGAGGTTAGAAATAGGAAGAGAAATTATCACAATGAGATTTGATTTAGGCAAAATGCAAATGAAGGCAGCTGGGAGAGAAATCATCCAAAATGCCAAATAATCAGTGGGTTGGGAAACCTAGAAAGCAGCAACATAAGAGCGTCTGGCAGGAGAGCAGTGGAATGAAGAATGAGCGGTGACAACCTGCTGGCTCCGCCCCAACGCTTGGTGGCAGGTACAGACAGAAATGGCTTGTAAGGGACTTGCACTATGACACAGTCTCCTTCAACACCCACCAGCATTTTTTGGAGAAAACGTGGAAAAAATAAACAAAAATAAGTATGATATTTGGCCCTTCATTTTTCAGTTGTTGGAGGATATGGCAACCCACCCCAGTGTTCTTGCCTGCAGAATCCCCATGGACAGAGGAGCCTGACAGACGACCATCCACAGGGTTGCAAAGAGTCGGACACAACTGAGCGACTCAGCACTTTTCAGTTGTTAGAAAAGGGATACGACTTAGTTTTTAATGTCCCTCAGCTTCAAACTTGTGGTTTCAGAAAAGACTGGCAGGGGGGGAGTGGAAGTGGGGAGAGAGGTGAAGAGAGGGTAGGGACAGAATACTATTAAGATGCCCTGTCTCTGCACTTTTAAACATCTTAGGTGTGAAAAGAAGGGAGAAATAAACATTTAGCTTGAAAATATGTTTCAAAACAGATTCCAAATGGACAGAACTGCATGTGAAATTCATCTTAAAATAGAGGTATTCATTTTAATATTCATCTTAAAATATCTTTCAATAGAGGTGTGGAGCCAAATTCACATGTATCAGTAAAAATCTGGTGGCTATTTGTTTGCAAAAATACCCTCAACTTTACCAAGTGTTTCTTTCAATAAAAACTCTCTGTATGCCTTGAAAGTCTGTCATTATTTGCTTACAAAATTTAATCACCTGCTTAGGAATACATCTGTAGTACAAAGAGGGTAAGATTTTATAAAAAGCCTCTGCTATATTTGGGAAGACTAACACGAGAGACCAGACTAGTCTTATTGGTTGGCATGTCCATCTACAGTCACTCTCTCTTCTCAGGCCACCTCAGTCGATCACCTTTTCCTTCCCTTGAGACAGTTTCCCTCACGTCACCTGTTTCCACTGACCTAGATCCATAACAAAGAAGGAGGTGAAGCATCTTAGGCGGGAAGAGTCATCTTAATCTCTACCTTAAAGGGTACATTTTTCTTGGCAGGAAATATGTAGTTTATCCTACCAGAAGGAAGGACAATGCTGGGCCCTATGCAGTAGCCCTGGGAGAATTTCTTTTCTTTCCTGCCTCCCACCTCCTCCCCGTCATCTCTCGGAGTGTCTCTCGATTCTGATGGAGTCACAAAGCAGCATGTATATAACAATGCTTTGATGAATCCATATATCACCAAAGACCATTGCCATTTCCTCCTCTAGGGGATCTTCCTGACCCAGGGATTGAACCCGCGTCTCCTGCTATTCCTGTATTGGCAGCCACCTGGGAAGCCCTACTTCTACTTGATACCAGAGGTGACCAGGAGGGCAAGATGCCCTCCAAGAAGGAGACAGTGTGAGGCAGGCATGCAAGTCATCTTCCAAAACCATACCGGGAAGTCTTCTTTGGGCACTGGGGTCAGGACCACTTCTGTGCTGGCTGTTGACACAGTGGGAGGAAACCAACCACATCCACCCATCTCAACAGAAGAAGGAGAACATGTTTCTGCCATGTGGAAGAAAGGCTGTACATCTGAGACTTAGGGTAGCTGTTAGGGAAGGCAGTAGAACCTGAGAGAGGAGCTCTGCACTGAAAGTCAGGACCCAAGAACCAACGTAAGCTTCAGGATTCTTGAGCCTGTGGCATGTTCTGGGGTTTTCTTCTCCTTCTAAGCAACGGTCACTCCATGCTGCTGCTAACACCCCAAGCTGTCCTCAAGGGCACTGCCTCACATGCAGTCTCCCTCCTTGACACGCACACCCCAGAGAGACCCAGCCTTAGGGGGTGGGTCCCCGATCCTGAATCTGGTACAACATCTTTGGGGTCTCATGACAGTGGTCTGAGGTCTGAGGCTCATATGTGCCATTGAAATGCATGAGGCATGTCGCTCCACTGCCTAAAAGCTTGCAATGCCTTCCTGGGGCTTTATTTTTTTTTTTTTTGGCTACATCACATGGCAGGTAGCATCTAAGTTCCCTGACCAGGGATTGAACCCATGCCCCCTGCATTGGAAGCACAGAGTCTCAGCTACTGGACCAACAGGGAAGTGCCCCGAGGGCTTTTAGAAGAATATCCAAACTCCCTGCCACTCCTAGCAGAGCCCTGCACTGGTGTGGCCCAGCCCTCCTCTCTGGCGTCTCCTATGACCACCTTCTCCCTCAATCACGTGGCCTAGTCACACGGGCCATCTTGCTCCTCCTTGAACGTGCCATACTTGTTCCCACTTCTGACTCCTCCTTCTATCTGGAATGCTCTTCCCCTACTTGTTCCTTCCCTCACGCCTCAGTTCTAAGGCCACGCCCTAAGTGACAATTTCTCTAACCATTCTCTCTAAAGGAGTCACCCTCCCTGGCATTCTTTATCATACACTGTGTTTCAATTCTTCAGCTCTTCTCTCTTTCTAAATAAACTTGTCTATTCATTACTTGTTGGGCTTCCCTTGTGGCTCAGCTGGTAAAGAATCCACCTGCAATGTGGGAGACCTGGGTTCGATCCCTGGGTTGGAAATATCCCCTGGAGAAGGGAAAGGCGCTCCAGTATTCTGGCCTAGAGAATTCCATCTCTTTCTGAATAAGCTTATTTATTCACTGCTTGTTTATTTGCTTTCTCTCCCACTGGAATATACATGTTCATGAGAACAGAGACCTTGGCCTTTTCTTCTCCAGTGCTGGAAATGACGTTTGGCACATGTATCTGCCAAATGAAAGATAAATAGACACTTGAATGCTGGGAGAGGCATGAGGGCATTGCAATGAGAGGGTGACCTCTAGAGTTAAGGTGCCTGCACGTGCATTCCCCTTCTGTTACTTAAATCTGTATGTCCTTGGAAAGATTCAATGTTTTCATCTATCAAACGAGGAAAAGAGCAGTATCTTTGTACGGTTATTGTCAGATGACTAAAATACTAAATGAAGTGCTGGTATGTAGTCAGTGCTCAGTAACTGTTGTTCTTTTGTTGTTATATAATTGCCAAAGTTCATGGCCCATGACTCCGAGATTCACTTGACTGTATTTATGAATCACGCTGCAACTTCCACTTTCTGGTCTGACATGTAAAGAGCTTGGAAGTATTTACTCTCATCTTTTGGAACAAGAAAGAAAAAAGCCCAGTAAACTGAAAATCATCAAGTCTTCTTTGATCTATCAGAGAATTGAGGTCACAGGGCAAACTGCTGCACCAAAAGCTAGAGAGACAGACAGACAGAATCACAGCCTAGATGGACAGACAGAATCACAGACTAGCAGGAGCAGAGGCCAGGAGGAAAAGCCTGCAGCTGGCAGCAGCGTGGCAGCAATACTCTAAGCTGTAATTGATGAATTGCTGGAGGTTTAGTGTGGGCGAGCGTGAGAATGAAAAACTCTTAGGGAGTCCAGTCCAGGCGCCCCCACACTTTCATGAATCTTCCCTCCAGGAGGCCTGCCAGGTTCTCGCGATGATCAACCAAGAAAAATCCCCTTGCTCTTCCAGCAGGAGGAGAAAAGTAAACATTTTGAAATACAAGACAGAGCTCTCTGTTCCCCTTAGCAAGATCTGTTCTTAAGAGAAATTATTTCAGCAGAGCTTAATCAATGGGGATTTTACCAAAGCCTGACTAATCTGGGGGCGGGGGAGGGAAATACTCAGCTCCAGGTCAATGGAAGACTGAGACCTAATCATGGGATGGAGGAGGCGTCCCTTCAAAGGATTCTGTACAACAGGGGATTCAACTGAAAGAACTGAAAGCCTTAACTCCTGTTTAAGAAGTCTCTAGGAAAACCCAGCAACTCAGGGACAAAAAGAAGGTCACTGGATACTACACTACAAATACTGCACACAGTAACACAGCCTAATTCCTAGCCAGATAAACAAAAAAGTCTCACACTAAAACCCTATTTCCTCAGTTCCTGTTACCCAGTACATCATGTCCACCTCTCAACAAAAAATTATGGAATATGTCAAAAAAGCAAAAAATACCATCTTAAAAGAAAAAGCAAGCATCAGAACTAGACTCAGATATGAGAGAGATGTTGGAGTTATCAGACTGGCTATTTAAAATAATTACAATTGATGTGCTAAGGACTCGAATAGAAAAAGTAAACAACATGTAAGAACATATGGATGTTATAAGCAGAGGGATGGGAAGTCTAAGAAAGAATGAGAAGAAACAGACCAAAGTCAGAAACACTGTAACAGATGAAGAATGTCTTTGATTGGCTCATCACTAGACTGGACATGGCTAAGGAAAGAATCACTGAACTTTAAGACATATTGATGGCAGTCGCCCCAAACTGAAATGTGAAAAGATTGCAACAGAGTATCTGAGAACTGTGGGACAATTATAAATGGTGTAAGTTGTGTGTAATGGGAATACCAAAAGGAGAAGGAAGGAAAGAAAGGAGGGAAGGTGGGAAAGAGCAAAAGAGGGTGGGCAGGAGAGAAGAAGGAACAAACAGTAGAAATACGTGAAGAAATAATGGCTGAAAGAGATGTTTGTAAAATTAAAGACAGACACCCAACCACTAATCTAGGAAGTTCAGAGAGCAAGCACTAAGCAGGATAAATAGCAAAAATCTATTGTTGAGCATATCATATTCACCTGGAAAAAAATCAAAGACAAAACGAAAATCTTGAAAGCAACCAAAGAGTGAGGGAAAAAAAAAAAAACCTTACCTGTAGAGAAGTGAGGATAAGAATTACACCAGGTATACAGGGTTTTCTCTTAAGAAACATATCAGCAAGAAGAAAGTGGAGTAAACTATCATAAATGTTGAAAGAAAAATCCACAGACTTGAATTCTATACTCAGAAAGTTATTCTTCAAAAGTGAAGGGGAAATAAACACTTTCTTAGACAAACAAAAATTGAAGAAATTTGTCACTGGTAGATCTGCCTGGCAAGAAATGACAGAAATGCTTTACAGAGAAGGAAAATGGCACAGGTTGGAAACTCAGTTCTACACAAAGAAAGAATATTAGAGAATGAATAAATGAAGGTAAAATAAAACCTTCAACTTTTATTATTCTTAATTGATCTAATAGACAACAATTGACTTGCAATAAAAAGGGCAAAAATAAAATTGGTGATTATAGCTTATGGATGTATGAAATGAATGACAGTGATGTCATAAGGGACAAGAAAGAGGAAGTGGGAATATCAGCGCAGTACCATGAAATGGTACAGTGTTATCTGAAAGTGGACTCGGATTACCTTTAAATGTATTTTGCAAACTCTAGAGCAATGACTAAAAGAATTTGAAAAGAAGTATAATCGACATGTCAAGAGAGGAAACAAAATAGAATCTTGTAAAATGTTCAAATAAAACCAGGGAAGACAGAAAAATGACTGGAAGACAAAAGAAAGAAACAAAGAACAGGGGCAATGAATAGCAAGCAGAAATACAGCAGATATTAACTCACACATATTAATAATCACTTTGAGTGTGAATGGTCTACATATACCAATCAAAAGACAGGGACTGTTGGGGTGGATAAAAGAACAAGATCCAACTAAAAGTTGTTTACAAGTCACATCACATCTTTTGTGATGTTGAGCATCACAAAAGAACATCCGTGTGTAAGCCAAGGGTCAGGAGACTTAAGTTTCAGTCTGGTCTATCCACTAACTAGTTTGTGACCTTCAACAAGTCCCTGATATTCTTTCAGTTCAGTTCAGCCGCTCAGTCATGTCCGACTCTTTTCAACCCCATGGACTGCAGCAGGCCAGGCTTCCTGTCCATCACCAACTCCTGGAGCTTACTCAAACTCAGGTCCATTGACTTGGTGATGCCATCCAACCATCTCATCCTCTGTCATCGCCTTCTCCTCCTGCCTTCAATCTTTTCCAGCATCAGGGTCTTTTCCAAAGAGTTAGTTCTTTAAATCAGGTGGCCAAAGTATTGGAGCTTCAGCTTCAGCATCAGTCCTTCCAATGAATATTCAGAACTGATTTCCTTTAGGATTGACTAGTTTGATCTCCTTGCTGTCCAAGGCACTCTTCAGCATCACAGTTCAAAAGCATCAATTCTTTGGCACCCAGCTTTCTTTAATGGTCCAGCTCTCACATCCAAACATGACTACTGGAAAAACCACAGCTTTGACTATAGCTTTTTTTTTTCCCCCTACACAAAATGATGGAGAAGAAGGATGTGCGCTCATCTTCTCCTTTGAGAACTCCAAAACTGCAACTCACTGCTGAACAACCATCAACAGGAGAAAGTTGGATCCCACCAAAAAAAGAGACCCCACGTCCAAGGGCAAAGGATAAGCCCCAATAAGACAGTGAAAGTAAGAGACCCCACGTCCAAGGGCAAAGGAGAAGCCCCAACAAGACAGTGAAAGTGAAAGTCGCTCAGTCGTGTCCAACTCCTTGCGACCCCATGGACTTAGTCCAGGGAATTCTCCAGGCCAGAATAGTGGAATGGGTACCTTTTCCCTTCTCCAGGGGATCTTCCCAACCCAGGGATGAAACCCAGGTCTCCCGCATTGCAGGCGGATTCTTTATTAGCTGAGCCACAAGGGAAGCCCAAGAATACTGGAGCGAGTAGCCTATCCCTTCTCCAGTGGATTTTCCCGTCCCAGGAATCGAACTGGGGTCTCCTGCATTGCAGGCAGATTCTTTACCAACTGAGATATAAGGGAAGCCCATCAACAAGACGGTATGCAGGGCAAAATTGCATTTAGAATCAAACCCCACACCCACTGCCTCTCTTTATCTTTCCGTAAAATAGGAGGACCTAGGCCAAATCCCTGTAGTTCCCTTACAGATTGAAATCCAGTGCCTCTCTACTAGGGTCTGATGAGTAAATGTGGACAGTAAGGGAGGGGACTAAAGCACCTACAGGTGCTTTTGGTTGGACTGAGGTCACAACAGACCCAGCTGCAGCCAGCAGGGGTGTGTGTCGATGAACACAACAGCCCAAATCCAAAGTTGTGGGTACTCTGTGAAAACCAAACTCTTGGAGACCACTGGATGGCAGGAATCCCTCACTCAGGTTCATAGTTGACTAGAGAAAATTATAAGAAGTTCACAAGCAACCTTTTGAGTGACTTATATCCTACTGGTAAGGAAGGAGAGTCCCTTGGACTGCAAGGAGATCAAACCAGTCGGAAATGACTGAGCGACTGAACTGAAGGAAGGAGAACAAGCCATAGAGGAATTCATGGGGTCTTTGCTGAATGCAAGGGTATGGACGGGACAGAGGATTATTACAGCTCCTTATCTGGCATTCCTTGCCCATCATCATCTTTTAAGACTCAGCTTTCCCACTACTGCCCTCTCCCCCATACCCAGATCCTCTGAAGAAGAAAGAGAAAAAGAAGTTTTGAACATTTCAGTCATATTTTTAAGATTGTTCTTGATGATCAAGATCTTGTTAGCAGTCTCTAGCAAAAGCCCTGTTGATCCTCAAACAGAGATAACCATGGCATCACTTGTCCATTTTGGCCAAAGGCATGACTATTCTTATGGAAGAAAGCAGAAGAGAATCTTTGAAATGATCTTTTAAAATGCAAGGGGACATCAAAGGGAAACGAATCAATGATGCTGCATTAAGTTAAAGGTGTAGGTCACTGCCCTAGACCGGCAGATCAGAGCACACTTTGTTACTTTCCAGGTGGTTCTCTTCCTAAGGTTAAGTGGCCTGAATCAACTGCATTCTTTCCTCTGACTCAGGCATTATACGGACCCTGGCCCTTTGCTGATCTTATGGAAGACATCGCTCATCTAGGTCAAAGTGCCATTGTTAAAAAACTGCAGATGCCAAAAGCACCTACATTTCCACTGGGAAACATCTCATTAGCTGGAAGCCTACATAAAGGCAAGGTTTGTAACTATGTTTGCAAATCATTGTATCCAGTGTGCCTAGTTCAGTGCCTGCCACATAGCGGGTGCCCAGTAAGTAGGTGCTGAATTAATGAAGAAAGCCACTACAGATGCGGGCCTGGAAGAAGCATGTGTAGTTCAGATTTGATGATTTCTAAAAATACTTTGTTGCTGTTCAGTTGCTAGGTCGTGTCTGACTCTGCAACCCCATGGACTGCAGCATGCCAGGATCCCCTGTCTTTCACTGTCTCCTGGAGTTTGCCCAAATTCATGTCCATTGAGTCGGTGATGCCATCCAACCATCTCATCCTCTGTCACCCCCTTCTCCTCCTGCCCTCAATCTTTCCCAGCATCAGAGTCGGCTCTTTGCATCAGGTGGCCAAAGTACTGGAGTTTTAGCTTCAGCATCAGTCTTTCCAATGGATATTCAGGACTGATTTCCTTTAGGATTTACTGACTTGACCACCGTGTGTCCAAGGGACTCTCAAGAGTCTTCTCCAGCACCACAGTTGTAAAACATCAATTCTTCAGTGCTCAGCCTGCTTTATGGTCCAACTCTCATATCTGTACATGACTACTGGAAAAACCATAGCTTTGACTATATGGACCTTTGTCGGCAAAGTAATGTCTCGGCTTTTTAATATGCTGTCTAGGTTTGTCTTAGCTTTCCTTTTAAGGAGCAAGCATCTTTTAATTTCATGGCTGCAGTCACAATCTTCAGCGATTTTGGAGCCCAAGAAAATAAAATCTGTCCTTGCTTCCGCTTTTCCCCTTCTATTTGCCATGAAGTGATGGGACTGGATGCCCTGATCTTAGTTTTCTGAATGTTGAGTTTTAAGCCAGCTTTTTCACTCTCCTCTTTTACCCTCATCTATTATTTCATTTAACAGTCACTGAGTATTTTCTGTGTGATAGGTACTAAAATACAGAAATGAGTAAGATGGTTGCCAATTCTCAAAAAGAAGGCCGGAACAATACTCACTGAGTGTTACTATAAGCTGCTGCTGCTGCTGCTGCTGCTAAGTCGCTTCAGTCGTGTCCGACTCTGTGCGACCACATAGACGGCAGCCCACCAGGCTCCCCCGTCCCTGGGATTCTCCAGGCAAGAACACTGGAGTGGGTTGCCATTTCCTTCTCCAATGCATGAAAGTGAAAAGGCAAAGTGAAGTCGCTCAGTTGTATCCGACTCTTAGCGACCCCATGGACTGTAGCCCACCAGGCTCCTCCATCCATGGGATTTTCCAGGCAAGACTACCGGAGTGGGGTGCCATTGCCTTCTGGCACTTATTATTCATTATTTCATCCTCCCAATAACTGTGTGAGGTAAATATCATTACACCCCCCCACTCACCTTTTGGAGATGAAGGAACAGAGGCGTGAACCAAAGCCTACATCCAGCAAATGGCAAAGCCAAGAATTTATTCAATGACCTGGATACTTCCTTCGACAATATATTTTCTCTCAAAGTAAATTTAAAATCACAGTGTGATGTTCTCTATGTGATGTTTTGTTAAGGAAACTTAAGTTTTTAAAAACTGAATTACAAACAAGTTTTCCAAGTTTCATTTAGAAAAAGAGGTTTAGGCTCTCAACTTCAAGTTATTTATGTTGGAAAACATTCCAGTAATAGAGGTGCTTTATGGCAATCCACGCCAGCACTCTTGCCTGGAAAATCCCATGGATGGAGGAGCCTGATAGTCTACAGTCCATGGGGTTGCAAAGAGTTGGACACGACTGAGCGATTTCACTTCACTTCACTTCATAACTACATGAAGGCTTGAAGGCTTCATGTAGTTGAAGGCTGAAAATAATAAATTGCTTGACCAAAATAAATGAAAATTACTGAGTTAAGTCCTGAATAGCATCTAAGACCTAAATCAGTGAGTTTCTAAATTATAATTATCGTAACTCATTGTTAGGGTAAACAAAGCACAATACTGAACTAAGATGGCTGAATTCAAACTGAAGGGCAGTATAGTTCCCACTGCCAACAGTGAACAAAAAGAACGTGGAACTGAGAAGCTGCCAGCTGCTCCTTTGTGCAAACAGCTTCCTCCCGGGACCCTGGTGCTTATTCCCAACTGCAATTGAATTGTTCGGTAGATATTCATAATATGAACTGTGATCCCTAAGTGATGTATTGTGCTAGATCCTTTTTGCTTTATGAATGCACAAACAGGAGGGGAGCCTGAACTGGGAAATGAATTCTTAAGACACAAGAGCAACTTAGAGAAATATTCAAGGTCACGCTGTCTTGTAGGGATGGGATGCCCATTGTACAGGTGAGCCACCCGACCTGCACATCTGAGGGTCAGAGAGAGACTTCTGGGTCACCTGTCTCCCTGGGCCCTAAAGTAGTTTTGGGAATCCCCATTTCTTCCCAATAGGTTGAAAATACACAGGGCCTGGAATCATTTGTCCTCATAACATGGGCAGAAATTTTGAAAGCAAGTTATTCTCACCCACCCTGTTTGGATCAGATGAGGAACTGTGAAAACAGAGATTCATGATCAATCCAAAATTCCAGCAGCTCAGAAAATGCCCTCGGTGGTAGGAAACGGTGTAGGATAGGCAAATTCTTCAAGTATATGGCCCAATCCTAGTGCAGTCATGACCTCTCCTACATTTGTGTCATGATTTCATAACGACTCTGAAATTGAAGTCATACTCTTATATTTACAGATGAAGAAACTGGAGATGCATGAATCAAAGCTAGCAACCATGAGAGTTAATCGCTCAGTCGTGTCTGACTCTTTTGCAACCCCATAGACTATAATGTACCAGCCTCCTCTGTCTATGGGATTTTCCAGGCAGGAATACTGGAGTGGGTTGCCATTTCCTTCTCCATGGGATCTTCCTGAACCTGGGTCTCCTGCATTATAGGCAGATTCTTTACCATCTGAGCCACCAGAGAAGCCCAGGGGCCATAAAGAATGGAGTGGAGTGGAGTGGAAGTCGCTCAGTCGTGTCCGACTCTTTTGCAACCCCATGGACTGCAGCCTGTCAGGCTCCTCTGTCTATGGAATTCTCCAGGCAAGAATACTGGAGTGGGTAGCCATTCTCTTCTCCAGGGACTCTTCCCAACCCAGGGATCAAACCCGGGTCTCCTGCATTGCAGGTGGATTCTTTACCGTCTGGGCCACCAGGGCCCACCAACCATCAGAGTAAGAATTAAATCTTGAGTCTTCCTAATCCACACTGAGTAATAGACTTTTCACCACAAACCTAAAGCATGACCTCAAGAATATGTGTTGTAGGAGCAACGACTTTGGAGTTAGACTTGCATTGGCCTATCTAGATGTACCATTTTTTAGCCATATAATTAGGAAAGTTCTTTAACATCATGAAGCCTTAGTTTCCTCATCTGTAAAATGGGGACATGCATCACACCTAGCTCATGGGGTTATGGTGAGGATCAAAGGTGATATGCATATAGCACACTCAGCATAGAACCTGACCCTCATTAGAGCCAGACAGATGTTGAGGGTTTCAGGGTCATGTTTAGAGCATGGACTCTGGATGAAGGAATCTCCTTTTCTCCTCTGTAGTTTAGCATGCCTTGGGGCTTAAAACCCCCAGGGAACATTTTATAGTATCGAAAACCACAAGAAGATAAAAACTTGACACAAGCAGAGAGTGCTTGGGCCTAGAATGGGTGTGAAGGATGTCCACTGTACAGGAAGCGCAACTGTGTCTCCTCCCACACTGCCGTCCGTGCTGAGTCCCTGAGAGTGAGGACCCTCCATTCCCACCTGGAAAGCCATGGAGTTGGCAGCAGCCAGAAATATCCTCAGGGGTAGCTTAGCCTTGTAGGACCTGTGGCTCCACAAACGATGGGCACCAGCTGTCACGCCCAGAGCAGTCAGGAGGAAGCAGAAGTAGGCTGCAAGACACAATCAGGGAGAGAGTCAGCAGGTGTCAGAGCTTTTAACCTTCCCCTAGCTTTTCTCTCTTCTCACCCATGCGGAATGGTGTCAGAAGCATATGCAGTGTGAAGAATCAATAACTTGGGGAAAGGCAGGCATTTTTTTTTTGGTTTTTAGCTTTCCAGTATGAGAGAGACATAGAGAGAACTTTCCTTAAGAAACTGGGACCTTGGAACATTCATTTTTTCTGTGTCAAACGAATCTATTTCTTGCCAGTCTTGATACAAAATCACAGTGCTGTTAGTGTGCATTTGTAATTCTTACGTGTCCACTCTAGGTGGAGCTGAAACAGATCTCTAATCTTGCTTCTTAATTGACACCCATGCCAGGATGACTCTTTTAAATGGCAGTGCCCATTTTCAGGGCTCTTCTAAATGGTTTGAAGGAACTCAGGCCAGACCTAAAAGCAGTGAAGTCTGGCTCAGGGCCAGTAAGAATGAGACTAAAACTGACATCAAGGACAGCTGAGATTTGTCTTCTAGCACTCCTCACTTCTACCATCACTGTCACTACGACAGGGCTGGTAGAGATGGCCAGGTGGGGATCTAGTTATTTTTTAAAAATTTTATTGGGATATAATTAAGTTACAGTCTTGTGTTAGTTTTAGGTATACAGGAAAGTGAATCTGTTATGCAAATACATAGATCAACTCTTTTTTAGATTCTTTCCCCACATGGGCCATTACAGAGAATTGAATAGAGTTTCTGTGGTATACAGTAGGTCCTCATTAGCTACCTATTTTATTTATAGAAGTGTCAATCCCAATCTTCCAATTTATCCCCCCCTCTGCTTACCCCTCAGGAACCATAAGGTTATTTTCTGTAATTCTATTTTGGTTTTATAGATAGGTTCGCTCATAGCCCTTTTTTTAGATTTCATATATAAGTGATATCATATGATATTTGTCTTTTTCTGTCTGACTTATTTCACTCAGTTTAAGAATGTCTAGTTCTATCCATGTTGCTGCAAAATGCATTATTTTGGTCTTTTTTATGGCTGAGTAATATTCTATTGTATATATGTACCACATCTTCTTTATCCATTCCTCTGTTAATGGACATTTAGGTTGCTTCCACGTCCTGGTTATTGTAAATAGTGATGCAGTGAACACTGGGATGTATGTGTCTTTTCGAATTATGGTTTTCTCCAGATATATGCCCAGCAGAGGGGATTCTGGATCATATGGCAGCTCTATTATCAGTTTTTTAAGGACCGTCCACACTGTTCTCCATAGCGGCTTTATGTTTTGTTCTCACTAACAGTGTTCTCCATAGCGGCTTTTAGTTTATGTTCCCACTAACAGTGTAGGAGGGTTTTCTTTTCTCCACGCTGGGTGGGAATTTTCTTAAAGTCAATGTACAGTGGAGCTTATTATCTGCTACACACTTAAATATATTATCATTAGTCCTCATAACATGTGTTAGCAACTCATTTTACAGCTGAGAAACTAAATCTCTGAGTTAAATCCTTCATATATACCAAAGTCAGCCTGGTTCTAAAGCCTCTGCCCAGAGACCCCACGCTGCCCCCACGTGGTTGGTGGTGATTTGTTCTTTGTACAATACTTGGGAAAGGTTGAGCGCATGGTAGAAAGGAGATCAAAAATCACAATTCCTGAGATTATTTTCCTCTAGTGGTTTTAAAGCAATGTTCCCACAAAATGCTAAATGTCTTACTTGAATTATCTTATTAAAACATAGCAAACAACCCTTATAGGTCTATATTATTATTGAGTCAAAGGCTTAAAGAAGTTAACTTATTTCCCAGTATCACAAGGTTGCCGAGTGTCTTTGCTAAGAGTCAAACCCAAGTCTGTCTGAACTAAGAACAGAGTACTTGTCTCTATACTCTCCTTTGCCTCTGGGAGATATTAGGTAAGTTTTATCTTCATTTCTCTACACCCTGGAAAAGGAAATGGCAACCCACTCCAGTGTTCTTGCCTGGAGAATCCCATGGACAGAGGAGTCTGGCAGTCCCTGGGGTTGTAAGAGTGGGACATGACTGAGCGACTAAACCACCTCTACACCCTACATCCTTAACGCATGCATGCTAAGTCACTTCAGTCATGTCTGAATCTTTGCGACTCCATGGACTATAGCCTGTCAGGGTCTTCTGTCCATGGAATTCTCCAGGCAAGAATACTGGAGGGGGTTGCCATTCCTTTCTTCAGGGGATCTTCCCCACCCAGGGATCGAACCTGGGTCTCCTGCACTGCAGGAGATTCTTTACTATCTGAGCCACCAGGGAAGCCCAATGTCCTTAATATTGGATCCCAATCTAAATTTAAAAGTGAGGTGCTTCCTTACTAGAGGGGAGAGACCTGAACTAGGTTATATGTAAGCAGGGTCAGGCAGATAGTCCTAGACAATTGTTTCTACCACTTAGCACATACAAGGCCCTCCATAAAGAAGTGTCAAAGACCAAGTGACCAGCTGTGAATAGATACATGAGTAGTCATGAACAGTACCCAGGCCAAGTTCTTAGGAAGCCCTTGTAGGACTTCTTTAGAAGTATTACTAGGGCAACTTCAGTGTCAATATACGTATTTAAAGGGAGCACAATATTATAGCTTCCAAAAGTCAAGTCTGACTGATCTTGACCCTGATATTTATATGGGTCTAAAAACAAGACTCACCCTTGGCACTAAGATTAATGAGTCTGAGTACATGTGGTTTTCATGAACTTGACAAATTATTCCTTCCTTGAAAGGTTAAAAACAAAAAGCAACAATCTGCCCATAAATCACAGAAAGTAGCAGTAAATAAAACACTCTGACCTCTTTTGTTATCATAATTTAACCTTGGTCATGAGTCCATGAAATGGACAGCTATTTCCTATGTCATCCCTGGCCTTCATGGCTCTGCCAATAATTTTTTTTTTAACTGTCAAGTGAAATCTATGATGGAAAAATTCAATGTGACCCTATCTTGCCAGTGGGCTAAGACATTGAACCTTGAGTGCAATAAGATGAATTCCCCAGGCTCCATGATACATAAAAGCAATCCCTCCAAACCATGGTTCTCAGGGCCTTGCCACGACTACGGCATTGTCTTGTCCTTTTCAAGATCTTCGATATTTCAGGAGTCATTTACCTTGTTGATCTGCTCGTGTCTGGGCCCCTGACAATGGGTCTGAGTCAGAGCCTGCACGGGGCAGTAGTGGTTATTGGTTTCCATGGTCCTTCTTTTGGCAACAAGAATGTAGCTGTTTGACCCAGGCCTTGCCCTTGCATTGTACCCCCATCTACCTTGTTCTGGGAATACAAACCTGACCCAAGCTTTCTCTCTTCTGGCTTAAAGACTAACGCATGATTGAAACAGTAAAGAATGAGGCCTGGAGAGCAAGATGTGAAGATGACAGACACAGCCAGCTCTACAAGAGACAGAAGGACAGCTGTCTGCACTGAGCCACTGGCTGCAGGCCTTGGAGTTCTACAGTTGTTCTTTTCATCCATTGAGCCTCCCCAGTATTCCTCCCGGGAGAAGGCAATGGCACCCCACTCCAGTACTGTTGCCCAGAAAATCCCATGGATGGAGGAGCCTGGTGGGCGGCAGTCCATGGGGTCGCTAAGAGTCAGACACGACTGAGTGACTTCACTTTCACTTTCCACTTTCATGCATTTGAGAAGGAAATGGCAACCCGCTCTAATGTTCTTGCCTGGAGAATCCCATGGACGGAGAAGCCTGGTAGGCTGCAGTCCATGGGGTCGCACAGAGTCGGACACGACTGAAGCGACTTGGCAGTATTCCTCCCAGTAATGTGAGCCAACAAATTCCCTTTTCTTGCTAGTTTGCACTAGATTTCTGATAACTAAAATTCTGCAGAACGCCTAGGAAAGAAAGCAATCTTTTGGTCATAGTCCAAATGAGGATAAATAGCAAAAATCTTGGGCTTGTTATGAGGCTTTATGGGATATTCCATTTAGCAGGTCTCAGTTTTCCTACTTTGATAGGGCTAATTTGAGAAATTCTTAACTTCTCTTCTATGAGGTTTGTGGAGAGTAATATCCAAACAAGTTTCAATGAATGCTGGCTAGTTGGCTCTGAGGTAGTGAATAATCAGATACAGAATTGATGCCTTTGAAAAAAAAGGAGTAATGGGCAGTGTCAATAACTTTACAAAGTAATTCATACCTCACAGAGCAAAGTGCTAAAGTAATAGAAACTGGAATCACAAAATCACAGAACAGTAAGCAACACATGGATTGGTCTAACCAAATAAGAGTCACCAATTCTGGTTAGCTGAAGCCAAAAAGACATGTATTAAATAGATATTAAGTGGTCTGTGGAACTCACGAGGAGGTTGCAGGATAGGGTTTTGGTTCACAGCCTCCAAGATGGCGCCAGTGCTGCCTAAGCCTTCAATTCACAGCCTTGTGTAGTCTTCTCCCCTTGAGTAATTTTCTTCTAACCAAAGGCTCATAGCAACACTGAGGCACTATTAGTTCCATTATTTGGTTACAAAAGATATGACTTCTATTTTGCCAGCAGATTCTTTCTTCCCTTGGGTTTGGTGAAGTAAGCTGCCATACTGGGAAGGCTAGGCTGGCAAAGAACTCAGGGTGGCCTTCATCCAACAGTCGGTGAGGAAATGAGGCCCTCGGTTCAACAGTCCTCAAGGAACCAAGTCCTGCCAACAACAATGCAAGTGAGCTTGGCAGTAGATCCTTCCCCAGTCAAGCCTTCAGGTAAGACCCCAGTCCTGGCTGCCTCATGAGAGATCCTGAAGCAGACAGTCCAGCCTAGCTGAATCTGGATCCCTGCCCCATATAAACTATGAGAAAATGAACCTATGTTGTTTTAAACCGCTGACTTTGGGAGTACTTTGTTCTGCAGCTGAAAGTGATTAATATAAGACCTGAACAGGAAATTTTCCATGAGGGAAGGAAGGTACAGTCTAAATCCCAGTTTAAGAATGGTTTGCCATCTATAGGGATGGACAGTAGATTCAAGTTGCATGGGGTGGGGGTCAGGGAGGAGAAGCATGGGGTGACTGCTAATAGGTATAGGGTTTGGGGGCTAAAGAGTGATAAAAATGTTCTGAAATTGATTTTGGTGACCGTTACACAAACCTGTGAATATACTTAAAATTAATGAATCACACATTTTGAATAGCTGAGTTGTATGGTATGAGTTATAGCTCAATAAAGTCATTACTAAAAAATGACCGAGCTTCTATTAGATTTTGTTATTATGTATATTTTCTCAGTATGAATAAAATAGACATGTCACAAAGGACATAGGACAAAACAAAGAAAAATCAACCATTTGCCTAGGATGGACACTTGCTACCAGTGGGCACACATATCACACCACGGACCCTTAAATCTTCCCTAGCTGCCAAGAACAGTGTCTGTTTGACCCTACACCTATGCATGAGTCTATCCAGACCAAAGATTCCAAGGCAGAATCACCTGCTTGCCAGTGTTCGGATCACAGTCCATGCTCTACCAACAGAAGAGAGAGAATCCATGGTCTCTTTGGCTTCCATGGTGGAAGGCAGAATCTCACCGATCTGGATTCCTCCACTGGAGCAATGTGTGGAGAATACCTGAAGTGACCCTCTCTGGACCACAAAACCAGAGAACAGGCTGGGGGGTGGTGGTGTGGAAATGTATATATATATATATATATACATGCTGCTGCTGCTGCTGCTGCTAAGTCACTTCAGTCGCATCCGACTCTGTGTGAACCCATAGATGGCAGCCCACCAGGCTCCTCCATTCCTGGGATTCTCAAGGCAAGAACACTGGAGTGGGTTGCCATTTCCTCCTTCAATGCATGGAAGTGAAAAGTGAAAGTGAAGTCAGTTGCTCAGTCGTGTCTGACTCCTAGCGACCCCATGGACTGCAGCCCACCAGGCTCCTCTGTCCATGGGATTTTTCAGGCAAGAGTACTGGAGTGGGTTGCCATTGCCTTCTCCGACATACATACATATGTGTGTGCTAAGTCACTTCAGCCATATCTGACTCTTTGCGACCCTATGGACTGTAGCCCACTAGGCTCCACTGGAATTCTCCATGCAAGAATACTGGAGCAGGTTGCCATTTCCTTCTCCAAGGGGTCCTCCTGACCCAGGGATCAACCTTGCATCTCCTGCATTGGCAGGTGGGTTCTTTACCACTAGAGCCACCAGGGTATGTATAAATGTGTGTGTGTGTGTGTGTGTATATATATATATATATATATTATAGATTAATAATGCTATACAGTAGGTCCTTGCTCTCTGTTTATTTTATATATAGCAGTGTGTATAGTTTGGGCTTTCCTGGTGGCGCAGATGGTAAAAAAATCTACCTGCAATGCAGGGGATGCAGGTTTGATCCCTGGGTGGGGAAGATCCCCTGGAGAAAGAAATGGCAACCCACTCCAGTATTTTTGCCTGGAGAATTCCATGGACAGAGGAGCCTGTCAGGCTACAGTCCATGGGATCGCAAAGAGTCGGACATGACTGAGTGACTCTTTCACTTTATTTTAAGTTCAGTGTGTATAGTACGTCTTAAAATAACCTCTTTTCATTCACCCTCAAATACTTTGCACACATAAGATCATTGCAATCTCTATTATGGGAACAGTAAAGATGAAAAAAATCGGTATTTGGGGACAGAGTGTGCAAAAAGAAGTTGGTTTCTATAATTTCTTAAATGAACGCACAGTAAAATTCCAATTAAAAAAAGAAAAAAAAATGCACTGCACTGCCTAACAGTGTCAGCAGGGAGGCTGGAGAAAGGGGTCTGCTCTCACTGCCAGCCTGCCATGGACCCGCACTTCACCAATATGTCTAACTTTATTGTTTTGTTTCTATGCGGTAGATATCTAATCCCCATTTCACAGATGTGTAAAACTGAAGCCCAGAGCCTAAATGCCTCGGGATCTCACAAGGACAGAGCTGGGGCCCAAAAACCAGCTCAGTCCAGCCCAAGCCATCTCCCCTGGTGCCAGGGTCGCCAGCCCTGATTGCCCATTGCAGTCATCTGGGATCTTTAACATTTGAGAGATCCATCAGTTCAGTTCAGTTCAGTCACTCAGTCGTGTCCGACTCTTTGTGACCCCATGAATTGCAGCATGCCAGGCCTCCCTGTCCATCACCAACTCCCGGAGTTCACTCAAACTCATGTCCATTGAGTCGGTGATGCCATCCAGCCATCTCATCCTCTGTCATCCCCTTTTCCTCCTGCCCCAATCCCTCCCAGCATCAGAGTCTTTTCCAAAGAGTCAACTCTTCGCATGAGGTGGCCAAAGTACTGGAGTTTCAGCTTTAGCATCATTCCTTCCAAAGAACACCCAGGGCTGATCTCCTTTAGAATGGACTGGTTGGATCTCCTTGTAGTCCAAGGGACTCTCAAGAGTCTTGTCCAACACCACAGTTCAAAAGCATCAATTCCTCGGCGCTCAGCTTTCTTCACAGTCCAACTCTCACATCCATACATGACCACTGGAAAAACCATAGCCTTGACTAGACGGACCTTTGTTGGCAAAGTAATGTCTCTGCTTTTCAATATGCTATCTAGGTTGGTTATAACTTTTCTTCCAAGGAGTAAGCGTCTTTTAATTTCATGGCTACAGTCACCATCTGCAGTGATTTTGGAGCCCCAAAAAATAAAGTCTGACACTGTTTCCACTGTTTCCCCATCTATTTCCCATGAAGTGATGGGACCAGATGCCATGATCTTCGTTTTCTGAATATTGAGCTTTAAGCCAACTTTTTCACTCTCCTCTTTCACTTTCATGGAGAGATCCATAGGGCCCAGTGAATCAGAGATGAGGGCCCACAGGGCAGGGATCTCTCTCCAGAGGGGACTGTGATGCACAACCGGGGCTGAGAAACCACTGCCCTGTAATGTACATCCCCCCTTAGAGGCCATCTGGTCCCATCCCCTGAACTTACAAATGGAGAAACCTGGACCCAGACTGCACTGCACTCCCTCCACCCCCCCCAACGCACCCCACGCTGACTCCCACAGGGCTTGGTAAATGCTCAGCGGTTTGGGAGCTGGAAACAGCAAGCTGTCCTTTCATGTGGACCCAGGCTGCCTGTACTCTTCTCCTGGCGGCTCCCTTTGATGGTGTGAGATGATCCCCAGGTCCCCTCGCTGGAGGCTTTGATATCCACGCACTGGACTGGAAGGCGGGTATGCAGGGGGGCCCAGGCGGGAGAACCCAAGCTTGCGGGGACTTGTCTTCCACCAGGGAAGCAGGGAGGTGAGGCGGGGGGCAGGAATCAGAGGGTGAAGGCTCCTGGCCACAGGGCCACATGCAGCTGGGGAGGGCAGGGGTGGGGCAGAGCCTGCATGGGAGAAAACAAAGCACTTGGATATCTGCCTTTTTGGCTCAAGTGTTTTGAAGGTCACTTTGGGGTTCTGGCCAACAAATGATTGTTTCTCTTCTCCAGTCTTTCCTATATTTGGCAGATCAGTGGAGAAAAGTAGACACAGCCATAGATGAATCGAGAGATACACAAAGAGATACATATATACATATGAGTAAAAAATGCGGACTTCCTAGTGGTAAAGAACCTGTCTGCCAATGAAGGAAATGGGTCAGGAAGATCCGAAGGAGAAGAGAGTGGCTATCAGTCCAGTATTCTTGCCTGGAGAATTACATGGACAGAGGAGCCTGGCAGGCTACAGTCCACAGAATGGTGAAGAGTCAGACACGACTGAAGCGACTTAGCATGTATCCCTGGTGGTCCAGTAGTTAAGAATTCACCTGCCAATGCAGGGGACACCTGTTCGATCCCTGGTCTGGGAAGATCATACATGTGAGGAGGCATCTAAACCCGTGGGCTACAACTACTGCCCGCCTAAAGCCTGCGCTCTGCAATAAGAGAAGCCACCGCAACGAGAAGCCTGTGCACCGGCAGCCAGAGAGCAGCCCTCATTCGCCGCAACTAGGGGAAGCCTACATTCAGCAAGGTGCTCAGCAAGGAAGACCCGAGGCAGCCAAAAATAAGTAAGTTAACAGTAGAAAAGGAATCTTTCTCTGGGCTTTATATCTTTATCCCTAAAATGGAGAAAGTCTTTACAAAAAATAAAATAAATAAATGATGGGCACTATAGCATTATGGTTAAGATGAACCTGGGCTGAATCCCTGGTATATCATCTTTCAGTATGACTTTATCTCTAGACCTTGGTTTCTTCATCCATAAAATGGGAACACAGCCTGCCCTAGAGGCTTGCCGTAAGGACTGAAGGCAGCAGTGAACGTACAATGTGAGCCAGGCCTGGCGAGCAGCACTGGCAGGTGCTACTGGCCCAGTTGTGAACGCCAGCCCACTGCCTCTGAAACTAGCCCTTGCCCAGCTAACCCCCTGTGAAGACACCCACGCTCTTTATCACTCTCAGCTGGAGATTCTCAAGAGGATGGGCAATCTTGCCTACTCCCTTTCCTGAGACCTTTAGCAAAGACTCCAGACACTGTTCGTTGTCACAAACCACAGCTGGAAGGGTGTTACTGGCATCTAGTGGGTAGAGGCAGGGATACTGCTGAGTAGCCCGCAATGCCTGCAACAAAGAGGGACCATGACCAAAATGTCAGGCGTGCCGAGGTAGAGAATCCTGTTCTGATTTCTTGGGACAGTTCTTGAAACCTAGAGTGACTACACTGGCCTTGCTCACACCTCTGATTTCATGGGGAGTTATGGGAGTAACTCATGTTTCACGTATACACATAATATAATGTAATGCAATATAGGCCAAAGGGTTTGTTCAGGTTTTCTGTAACATTGTATGGAAGAACTCGAATGAACTTTTTGGCCGACCCAATGTAACATAACATATGATAAACAAGCTGAAAACAAAGAACTAGGACAAAAAGCCAATAGTATTTTAGGTCATTGATTCTTGAACGTTAAAGGGCCAGGGGTCTTGCAAAATGCAGATGCTCAGCTCTACTCTCAGAGATTCAGTAGGTCCGGGGAGAGATCCGGAAGTTTTGCTTCTAACAAGTCTGCAGGCGGCGCTGGTGCTGTTGGTTCAGGGTCTGAGTGTTTAGCCCAACCACCAGTGAGTGTTTGGCTGACCCACCAGATGTGAGAGGGGCTAATAAAGGGCTGGCCCTCTAGGGCCACTCACCTCATGAGATGCTGCAACAAAGAGTTGCAATTAGACCTTAGGTCTTCCAGTAAAAGGTTTGGATTTATAACATTTGAGATTCCAAGGCAAATTCCTCCTAGATACTATTTGAACACTTGACTCGAAATCAGAACATTTTTACAAGGTCACGAGAACTGTGGGCTTAGATGCAAAGGGCTTCTTTTGACTATTAAATCTTCCAAATTCTGTCATATTTTTAAAAATTGAGTTGATTTACAGTGTTGTCTTAGTAATTCCAGCATACGGCACAATAACCAACAGCCTTTGTGATCCCCGCCTCCTTCCTCTTCACCACCTTCTCCTCTGCGGCACATGGGCTGCAGGCGTCTTAAAGGAAGTGCCCACATCTTCTAGATTCAACGGAAAGGGAACAGAACAGAAGGGAGAAGATAGATTTCTTGCATTTCACAGGTACTGCCTATTTTCCTCCAGCATCCTTCCTGCCTTCAGTTAGTTTCACTTAGACTGTTCTGAAGTTCTGGGCAAAGCCTCCTTTTCCTAGTTGATTTACAAAATATATGACAAGTAGTATAAAAGTCATAGCAGATCACTAACAACCAGTACTCTTGCCTGGAAAATCCTATGGAGGAGACTGGTAGGCTGCAGTCCATGGGGTCGCTAAGAGTCGGACACGACTGAGCGATTTCACTTCCACTTTTCACTTTCATGCACTGGAGAAGGAAATGGCAACCCACTCCAGTGTTCTTGCCTGGAGAATCCCAGAGACGGGGGAGCCTGGTGGGCTGCCGTCTATGGGGTCACACAGAGTCGGACATGACTGAAGCGACTTAGCAGCAGCAGCAGCAGCAACAACCACAGAGTATAGCATAGTGTGTTTCCTCTCTGTTGTTGCACCCTACTATCTATTCAGTTTAGTCGTTCAGTTGTGTCCGACTCTTTGTGACCCCATGGATTGCAGCATGCCAGGCTTCCCTGTCTATCACCAACTCCCAGAGATTGCTCAAACTCATGTCCATTGAGTTGGTGATGCCATCCAACCATCTCATCTTCTATTGTCCCCTTCTCCTCCTACGCTCAATCTTTCCCAGTATCAGGGTCTTTTCTAATGAGTCAGTTCTTCACATCAGGTGGCCAAAGGATTGGAGTTTCAGCTTCAGCATCAGTCCTTCCAATGAATATTTAGGATAGGCTGGTTTGATCTCCTTGCAGTCCAAGGGACTCTCAAGAGCCTTCTCCAGAACCACAGTCTAAAAGCCTCAATTCTTCAGCGCTAAGCTTTCTTTATAGTCCAACTCTCACATCCATACCTGACTACTAGAAAAACCATAGCTTTGACTAGATGGACCTTTGTTGGTAAAGTAATGTCTCTGATTTTGAATATGCTGTCTAGGTTGGTCATAGCTTTTCTTCCAAGGAGCAAGCATCTTTTAATTTCATGGTTGCAGTCACCATCCACAGTGATTTTGGAGCCCCCCAAAATAAAAGTCTGCCACTGTTTCCATTGTTTCCCCATCTATTTGCCATGAAGTGATGGAACTGGATGCCATGACCTCAGTTTTTTGAATATTGAGTTTTAAGCCATCTTTTTCACTCTTCTCTTTCACTTTAATAAACAAAAAAGAAGGTAAGCATTTGAGTCTTTTCCAGGACCTCATTCTGTATCCACAGGTGTCATTTCAGGTACTCAGGCTAAGCCAGGCATCCCTGTTAGATGCTCTCTGGCCCTCTGTGTTTTCCAACATGCAAATCATCACATTGTAATTAAACAAGGAATTGTTCATCTAATACCATCTAAAACATAAACTCCAGGAGGGCAGGAATCTTATCTGTCCCTACATGTATTGTCAGCTGGTACTTGTGCAACTATTATAATTATATAATGTATGTATATAATTGTATAACAACTCTTTGTGACCCCATAGACTATACAGTCCATGGAATACTCTAGGCCAGAATACTGGACTGGGTAGGCTTTTGCTTCTCCAGCGGATCTTCTCAACCTAGGGATTGAACCCAGGTCTCCTGCATTGCAGGAGGATTCTTTACCAGCTGAGCCACCAAGGAAGCCCAAGAATACTGGAGCGGGTAGCCTATCCCTTCTCCAGAGGATCTTTCTGACCCAGGAATTGAATCGAGGTCTCCTGAATTGCAGGCAGATTCTTTACCAACTGAGCTATCAGGAAAGCCATTATAATAACTTAGCTAGGGGAAAATATGCAACCATGCTGATTGCTTTCACTTTAAAATTCATAAACCATAACTATAGTTCAGCTTGCATTATTACTCAGAAATCATATTACTTTCCCCTGGTCCATATGGGCTCCCTCCCTCCTAGACAACTGTTTCATACCTGTTTTGATCACCTTGCCCCCCACCATTCTCCCTCCCCCACTTCGTATGATAACATTGCTTCTGTTTGAGGGCAGAACTTCCCCAGGCCCCACCACCTGTACCCCCTCACCCTTCAGCGCCCGAGCCTGTGCACCCGGCATTTCTCCATTTCTACAGATGGCCAGTGCACATATTCTTTAAGGCCGGCCCTTTCTTGTGCATCTTATCCACCCTGTCCTACTCAGTTGCTCTGCCATTTCCCCCTCTCTCTGCATCAGGAGTACCTCTTACTATTCCCATAGCCTACAATCAAGCTGTTATTTCTCTCATTTTAAGAAACAAAATTTAAAAGCCTCTGTTGACACTCTCCCCCCATCTAGAACCTACTCACTTTCTCTGTTCCTCTTTACACAGAATTCATTGAATGGATTGTCTCTTGATTGTGGATTACAGATCTTCACTTCCTATCCCAATCAATCAAAACTGCTCCCACCAGTCCAGCCAAGACAGACGTGGCCCCTTTCCTTGTGGGCAATCTCTAGATGTATATTAAGAAAGTCGATATGTGGGTGATGAACACAGTGAAGGACGGGCAGAGGTGCTACCGGAGCCCCCAAAGGAGGGACTGACATTCCACGCAGAGGTGACATTGTGCGCAAAGGCACAGAGGCTCCTGGGAGGAGCCCCACCAAGTGGCGGGGTCTGGCTCCTGGGAGGGGATGTGGAGTGAAACGAAATGCAAAAAGCAGGCAGTGACCCGACCAGGAAGGTGCTTAACGTTATAGACTTAATCTTGAGGACAAGAGGGTTCCACTGAAGAATGTTACATGGTCAGGGAGTTCCCTGTGGTCCAGTGGTTAAGAATCTATCTGCCTTGCAGGGCAGGGGACGCGGGTCCTATCCCAGCTGGGAGAACTAAGGTCCCATATGCCACGGGGCAACTAAGCCCTCGCACGGCAACTAGAGAGCCTGCACGATCTAGACCGCACTCTCCACACCTGGAGAAGCCCGTGTGCCACGAGCAGACGCAGCAAGCCTGCACGCCGAAATGAAGAGCCCTCTCGACCAAGAAATACACAAAATTTAAAAATAGTGTTATATGATCACGTTTAGAATGACAGATGTGAGCGTGTTACGGAAGATGGAATCTAGTAGGCTGAAACTATCCCTTGTGCTGAATACTCTCCACGAGCCCTTGCAGACACACACCTTCTCTTTTTTTTGCTGTTCTGTGCCCTAGGAGGCTGGCTTCTATCAGCTAGACCAAAGGGCTCCTTCTGGAGCTGGACTAGCTGCATCAGGATTATTTGAGGAGTTTTAAAATCTATACACATCTTCTAGATCCTAATGCCCATGAGGCTGGAGTATGTAACTCCAGATGGTCCAGTTATATAGCCAATTATGGGAGTGATGGACAAGGAGAGTGACGAACAAGGAGAGTGCTCCTTAAACTAACGTGCCCATCAATCACCTAGTGCATGCCTACTCAGTCCCTCAGTCGTGTCTGACTGTGCGACCTCATAGACTGAAGCTCATCAGGCTTTTCTGTCCATAGGATTCTCCAGGCAAGAATACTGGAGTGGGTAGCCATTCCCTTTTCCAGGGGATCTTCCCAGCCCAAGGATCAAACCCAGGTCTCCTGTGTCTCCTGCATTGCAGAAGGATTCTTTACCCACTGAGCCATCTGGGAAGCCCCATAAATCACCTAGGGGTTTTATTAAATTGCCGATACCTAATCCAGTAGGTCTGGGCAGAGCTAGAGATTCTGCATTTCCAACAAACTCCCAGGTAATGCCACTGCTATTATCCCAGGGACCACACTTCAAGTTGCAAGACACTGGGTAACTCCTGCAGAGAATCTAGGACCAAGGAAACCCAGCTTCTCCTCTTAGCTTCTTATGCAAGCAAAAGGATGTTTAAGACAGAAGCCCAGGAGTGAGATCTCATCTCCCTACCCACAACTGGTGCTCCACTCTTCCTACCTTCTTTTCCTTGCCTTCTTTCTTTTCTCGGGTACAGAGTGAAAAAGTTTATTTCAGGTAGATTTAAATTTATTTTTTATTTATTATTTTTTTCACTGCACCACGCAGCATGTGGTTCTTAGTAGTTCCCTGACCAGGGATTGAACCCACGCACTCTGCAGGGGAAGCTCGAAGTTTTAACCACTGAACTGCCATGGAAATCCTTATTTCAGGTAGATTTTAAAATGTACAATACAAGAAAAGGGCTGCCTTCAAAGCATCACTAAAACAATTCCATGACATAAAAACACAAGAACTGAACTGCTTAAAGAACAACGGCTGAAGATATCTGTGCACTGCAAAACCGTCAAGCCTTGGTGGAGAAGATCTGATTAAAGAAAAAAGGTCCCTGGGTATGAATAAGATACTTGTTAAACCGAATCTTAAGAGCTCTTAATCATAACTGAATGGTGTTGACAGCCTTTCCCCTGAAGCAAAGTATGTAAAGCATGTTGACCAAGCTGAATTGTTGGGGGAAGAGAGGTGGAGTTTATTTTCTTTTGGTTCTTAAGAAAATGTCAGAAACTTAACACTGTTCGCTTTCAGTTCATTTCTAAAAATATTTGGCATCTACTGCAAGTGGCCACATGTATAAGAAGAGCTATATTTGGAGCTGCCAATCATGTAACATTTTACTAGAAATGCAAAAAAACATAAAAATCAGGATTACTTTATGATTTTATGATTTATCAATATTTGTTCAGTACGACACCACCCTAATGGCAGAAAGGGAAGAGGAACTAATAAGCTTCTTGATGAAGGTAAAAGAGGAGAGTGGAAAAGTTGGCTTAAAACTCAACATTCAAAAAACGAAGATCATGACATCCAGTCCCATCATTTCATGGCAAACAGATGGGGAAACATTGGAAACAGTGACAGACTTTATTTTCTTGGCCTCTAAAATCACTGTGGATGGTGACTGCAGCCATGAAATTAAAAGATGCTTGCTCCTTGGAAGAAGAGCTATGACCAACCTAGACAGGATATTAAAAAGCAGAGACATTACTTTGCCGACAGTGGTGTGTATAGTCAAAACTATGGTTTTTCCAGTAGTCATGAACAGATGTGAGAGTTGGGCAATAAAAAAGGCTGAGTGCCGAGAATTGATGCCTTCGAACTGTGGTGTTGGAGAAGTCTCTTGAGAGTCCCTTGGACTGCAAGGAGATCCAACCAGTCCATCCTAAAGGAAATCAGTCCTGACTATTCATTGGAAGGACTGATGCTGAAGCTGAAGCTCCAATCCTTTGATCACCTGATGCAAAGAGCCAACTCATTAGAAAAGGCCCTGATGCCGGGGAAAATTGAAGGCAGGAGGAGAAGGGGGCAACAGAGATTGAGGTGGTTAGAAGGCATCACTGACTCAACAGACATGAGTTTGAGCAAACTTAGGAAAATAGTGAAGGACAGGGAAGCCTGACATGCTGCAGTCCAAGGGGTCGCAAAGAGTCAGACATGACTGAGCGACTGAAAAACAACTCGACACCAAAGCAAGTCCTTGAGAGAGAACTATTTCAGAGCACAAACAAGTTCAGAATGGGATCTTTTCAGCATGGCTTCCTGCTCCCTCTGTGCTTCTTACTTTCTTGTTCAAGACTTCTTCTTGTTATTGTTTAGTCAGTAAATCATGTCTGATTCTTTGTGACCCCATGGACTGTAGCCCACCAGCCTCCTTTATCCATGGGATTTTCCAGGCAAGAATGCTGGAATGGGTTGTCATCCTCCTCCAGGGGATGTTCCTGGATCAGGGATCAAACCCACAGCTCCTACATTGGCAGACAGATTCTTAACCACTAAGCCATCAGGGAAGCTCTCAAGACTTCTCCTCTCCCTCAAATAACACAAAGCTTCTTTGGGGTGGAGGGGATCATGTATTAGGTGTGGGAATCAGAGCTCATTGGAACAGCTCATGGAAAATGCTGGCTCTTTATATAGAGAAGTGCGGGGGTGCACAAATAAATCCGAGAATTCACAAGTGAATTGCCTGCCTATCTTTTCCTAGCTGGGGATGGGGGGATACCATCTTACTTTTTTTTAGTCTTAGTTCCCTTATCTATGAAACACACAAGCTAACAAAAGACTATCTCAGCAAGTTATCGTGAGACAAATAAAAAAATATATATAAGGTGGTTTTAACAAATAGTGATATCTTAATCAACATTACTGAAAACACCATTATTCTTATTGCTAGGCAAAGATTTTCAGACAGAGGAAAGGAAGCAGGGTCTTCAGAGGAAAGAATGCCCCAAGTTTCAAAGCAACAATTTTCCTTACGCTGATTCTCAGCCCTCACAGCTTCTTGGAGGTGAATTTGGCAAAAGCAAGCAGAGTTCATGATACAGAATAACTCCCATCATTCCCTCCCTCTCTGTCGCTCACTCTCTCACACACACAGAGTCAAAATCAGGAGAAAACTATCAAAATTAGAATTAGAGATAACTGAATACAAAGAGAATAATGCACGGCACTATAGGCACACTGAATTTCCTTTTTATTAATTATTCAGTTGTGATTTTTCTCCTGGGCAGTAACTGCATGTGTGTAAGGAGAGAGAGACAGAGTGAGACAGAGAGGATTCATATACATCATATTGTTCTAAGTATGTGCACACTTATTAATGTCTTTAACCATAAATAGAAAACTGTAATATCTAAAATGTCAATCCCCCTGAAGGAAGGAAGACCAAAATTTAGAAACAGCACCCTAACTGGTCATTTGAGGGAACTGGAAAAAAGAATAATTTCGGCCCTTCTCATCTGAATTATCCGGGTACTTATGAGTTTTCATTCTCTCTCCGCCCTAACAAGCTATTTATTTCCCTACAGGGACTAAGACCACCAGGGGTTGAAGCCCGCGCCAGAGGCTTAGGCAGGCGTCAGCAGGCATTAGCGGCCGTGAACCATGAAGGCGTGCCAACCAGACCCTCAGAGGGCTGAGTGCTGGGCCTGGAGGGGTGTCTCGGAGGAAAGTTCTGACAGGAGAAGCCCAAGGCACCTCTGCTGTTTTGATGTCTGAGCCCTCTGAAGGGCAGGGAATTAAAGTGACGTGTAGGGAAGGCTTCTGGGAGCCACAGCTCTCTGTCTTCATTCCTCCCCAAGGATCTCCTCCCCGTCTTCATTCACTCTTCTGATCAGGGAAGGGTCCTCCCCAGGGCTCCACGTGAATACAGTGGGCTTGGAACAAACCTCTCCACAGAGCAGCCATAGGACACAGACAAAGCCCATTTGGTGGTGGAAGTGCCTTGATGCCCCCAAAGGGAAAAGTGATGAAACACAGTCCTTCCAATGTTATTTTACCACAGTGTTTCTGCCTTAAAGAAAAGAGTTAAAATTTTCATAAGACAGCATTCTATCAAGACACCAAGAAATCCCCTTCGACTCTGATTGTCGACCGCATCCTCAGGGCAGCCTGACCTAGTTCACGAGCTCCGGTCTCAAGAGATTCCTTCACACATTTCTATTCCTGCCAAGTCTCCTTAAGTTACTGTGAATAACCCAAGGCGGGTTGGGTTTGTCTTTTCTTTGCAGCATAATCCAGGGCCTGCTTTTCTGATCGTCACAGGTTCTGAAGCAAAAAGTCCAACCTGATTTTATAAGTTGCCTTAGCAAAATATTTGGTTCTTTCCTTCCTTGACAAGCACACACCAATGCCTTCAGGGTGCCCGGCTGTCTAGAAGGTACTCAGCACGGAAATGGTCAATAGCTGTCCCCCAGGAGCCTGATGGCAGGACAGCTCCTCAAACTGGCAGCCCTCAGGCCACAATCCACCCACAGATTAAAAAAAAACAAAAGTGAAAATTAAAAATACAGGATATCAGGAAATTCCTGGGTGGTCCAGCGATTAGGACTCTTTGCTTCCCCTGCAGGAAGCATGGGTTCCATCCCTGGTTGGGGAACTAAAATCCCACATGTCCAGTGGTGTGGCCCTCCCCCCCCAAAAAAAGATTTCAAATTTTATTTATTTATTTGTTGTTGTTCAGTTGCTAAGTCGTGTCTGAGTCTTTTGTCACCCCATGGCTATAGCCTGGCAGGTTCCATGGGATTTCCCAGACAAGAATACTGAAGTGGGTTGCCATTCCCTTCTCCAGGGACTTTTTCTGGCCCAGGGATCGATCTGGTGTTTTCTGCATTGCAGGCAGATTCTTTACCAACGAACCACCTGGGAAGCCCATTTATTAGGATTATTTTTATTGAAGTATAGTTGATACACAATATTATATTAGTTTCAGGCGCTTCCGTGGTGGCTCAGAATAAAGAATCTGCCTGCAATGTGGGAGACCCAGGTTTGATCCCTAGGTTGGGAAGATCTCCTGGAGAAGGAAATGGCAACTCACTCCAGTATTCTTGCCTGGAAAATCCCATGAACGTAAGAGCCTGGAGGGCTACAGTCCATGGGGTCACAAAGAGTCTGACACGACTGAGCGACTAACACACATATGTACAGCATAGTGATTAAAAAATTTAAAGGCTATATTCCATTTATACTTATCATAATACATTGGCTGTATTCCCCGTTGCTATACAATATATCCTTGTACCCTTGATCTTAGCCTAAAGGCCTGGAAGCAATATCCTTGTGGATTATTTTATATATAGTTTTTTTTAATCATAGGATTTTTTTTTAATTGGAGGATAATTGTTTTACAATGTTGTGTTAGTTTCTGCTGATTCAAAATTTAAAATTTCAGTTTCTACCTTCTTTTGAAAAATAGAACTGGAAACATCAGGAGCTAAATGGCCCTTCCCTTCTGACGCCGCCCCCACTAACCCCATACACAAGGACACTCTAGGGTCAACCCTCTTCGCTTATCACCCGCCAGCCTCTGATCTGGAGCAGGGCCGAGGCCTTATCTGTTAGGCACAGAAGATACAGCTCTGAAAGTCCACAGTATATTTTCTTCAGAAGGAAAATAAACATAACAGTAAATATATAATAATGAATCCAGCCTAGGTTATATGTGTCTTTATATCAACAGTTACAAAATATAATTTCTAATTTTTCTGATAGCAGAAGGGACCCATAACAGCAAAAGTCATAACCAAGCCCAGTCCCTGATATACCCCCACGATAAACAGATTTTGAGTCTGCATCTCAAAATCTGTTTCCCAAAGAACCCAAGCTGAGATCCCAATAAGTAATGGATTCTGGCAAGAATCATCAATGGATGCTGTTATGAGTTGAACTTTGTCCTTCCAAAACTGATGTATTAAATTCCTAACTCCCAGATGCACCCAGAACGTAACCTTACATAGAGTCTTTACAGATGGAGTGTGTAGGACAGGATAGGCCCTGATCCAGTATGCTGCTGCTACTGCTAAGTCGCTTTAGTCGTGTCCGACTCTGTGCGACCCCATAGACGGCAGCCCACCATGCTCCCCCGTCCCTGGGATTCTAAAGGCAAGAACACTGGAGTGCGTTGCCATTTCCTTCTCCATTGATCCAGTATACTGGTGTCCTTATAAGAAGAGGAAACCTGGACCCACAAACACACACAGAGGGAAGACAAATAAACTGAAACAGCCCCCTGCAAGCCAAGGAGAGAAGCCTGGAACAGATCCTTCCCTTGGGGCCCTCAGGAGGAACGAACCCTGCCAACATCTTGATTTTAGGCTTCTGGCCTCCAGAACAGAGGAACAATACACTTCTGTTGCTTAAGCCACCCTGTCTATGGTTCTTTGTTATAGCAGCCCTAGCAAACTAATACATATACTCAGATAATCAGATCAGAGGAGTGATGCAAAGCAGGATACCCTCAAGGTCTCAGAGAATCACCCCTGGGACTGCAGACTAATTGTGAAGCAGAAAATAAAAGTTTACACAGGAGGAATCTGGCACCTAACCAAGAAATTTAGCATGGGGAATGCTGGAAGAACTTGACATTAGATGTCTTCTGACAGGATGAATATGAAGCACATCGCATCACCCTGGAGGGACTGCTGCCACCTAGGCTTAACTTTAATCTCCATATGCTTGTATTCTCAGCTCCTGGTATACAGAAAATAGGGAGAAAAGAAAACAATCAGACAACTCCAAATGTGGGACATTCTATAAAAAAAAACTGTCCTGGTCTCTTCAAAACATTCATGTCAAAGCTGAGAGCCTTTTCTAAAGACAGAGAATAAATATCAAATGGGATGCAATAATCTTGATTAAATCTGGAGTCAAAAAATAAATTTAAAAAGATATTTTGAGAACTGGAGAAATTTGAATATAAATGAGATATATTATTATTAAGTTATGATAATATCCTTATTTTAGGGGATGCATGTGGAATTATTACTCCTTGGAAGGAAAGTTATGACCAACCTAGATAGCATATTGAAAAGCGGAGACATTACTTTGCCAACAAAGGTCCATCTAGTCAAGGCTATGGTTTTTCCAGTGGTCATGTATGGATGTGAGCATTGGACTGTGAAGAAGGCTGAGCGCTGAAGAATTGATGCTTTTGAACTGTGTTGTTGGAGAAGACTCGTGAGAGTCCCTTGGACTGCAAGGAGATCCAACCAGTCCATTCTGAAGGAGATCAGCCCTGGGATTTCTTTGGAAGGAATGATGCTGAAGCTGAAACTCCAGTACTTTGGCCACCTCACGCGAAGAGTTGACTCATTGGAAAAGACTCTGATGCTGGGAGGGATGGGGGGCAGGAGGAGAAGGGGACGACAGAGGATGAGATGGCTGGATGGCATCACTGACTCGATGGACGTGAGTCTGAGTGAACTCCGAGAGTGGGTGATGGACAGGGAGGCCTGGCGTGCTGCGATTCATGGGGTCGCAAAGAGTTGGACACAACTGAGCGACTGAACTGAACTGAACTGAAAGGGCCACAACATGTATAACTTAGTTTTAAAGAAGTGGCCCTCAACATTTTTGGCACCAGGGACTGGGGAAGACGACTTTCCCATGGGCCAGGGTGGTGGAGGTGGGAGGCGATGGTTTGGGATGATTCAAGCGCGTTACATTTATCATGCACTTTATTTCTATTATTATCACATCAGCTCCAGCTCAGATCATCAGTATTAGGTCCCAGAGATTTTAAATGACTGAGAAAAAAATTAAAGATAAAGCAACTGTGGCAAAATGTTAATAACTGTCGAATTTGGTAGCAGATGTGCTGGTGTTTACTGTACTAGTCTTTAAAATTCTCTGTATTTGAAAACGTTCATATTAAAAGTTTGGAGGAAACAAATGTCACTGAGAGCCAATACACAGACACTAAATGTCACCTTTCTTCTTTTGCTTCACACATTAACATACCAATCAGTTGAACACAGAAGGCCAGCATGTGGGAATATGGGTTAAACCTTGCTTTGTGCTGGCTTTATGATATTCAAGAAATTAAATATATTCATACTTAACAAATCCTCCTGCAATGCAGGAGACCCTGGTTCAATCCCTGGATCAGGAAGATTCCCCTGGAGGAGGGCATGGCAACCCACTCCAGTATTCTTGCCTGGAGAATCCCATGGGCAGAGGAGCCTGGAGGGCTACAGTCCATGGGGTCACAAAGAGTCAGACACGACTAAGCGACTACTGCACTTTTCTGCTCACAATTAAGCAGGCGACTGAACTGAAGATAAGTGGGAAATGCAAAGTCAGATAACAAGAAATATTGTAAAAAGATGTCCAGGTGGCTATGTTTCTGTCTCCTCTGATCCTTTCTGAGTCTCAGTTTCCTCATCTGTGAAATGGGGAGAAGAACACAAATCAGGAAGGCTTGTTTTCAGGGATGCCCAGTGGCTGACACAGAGTAGACAGCTGATAAATATCCTCTGAACTGCTGTTATTACTCTGACTGTGGGTGGTGGGGGCAGCCAGCAGCAGCAGAAAGGTAAAAACCTAGACATGCTGGCCAGAGCGCCTGTCCTCCAGGTGGTGCTGGGCCGTACTGCCTCAGAGAAACTGTGCATGCATTTTCTTCTAATGAGGACAAGGGTAACGAACAGGGCAGTTCACTCTCCTCCAGGCAGAGAAAAGTGGACGTACATTCTGTCTACATTTCAGATGGCACACTTCATATTTAGGATAATAATCAGGAAGAACTCAAGAGGACTTTCTTTCTCTTTTTTTAATTGGAGTATAGTTGCTTTACAGCAGTGTGTTAGTTTCTGCGGTACAGCAAAGTGGATCACCTATACGGATACATACATTGCCTCTTCCTTGAATGTCTGTCCCATTTGGGTCACCGCAGAGCACTAAATAGAGTTCCCTGTGTTATGCAGTAGGTCTCTCAGCAGGTTCTCAATCTCGAATAGATTGTTATCTATTTTATACATCGTAGTGGCTTCCCGGGTGGCTCAGACGGTAAAGAATCTGCCTGCAATGCGGGAGACCTGGGTTCGATCCCTGAGTTGGGAAGATCCCCTGGAGGAAGGCATGGTAACCCACTCCAGTATTCTTGCTGGAGAATTCCATGGACAGAGGAGCCCAGAGGGCTACAGTCACTGGGGTCGCAAAGATTTGGACATGACTAAACCAGGGACGGGGGAGCCTGGTGGGCCGCCGTCTATGG